>NC_057806.1:308510680-309110680 GCF_018294505.1 Triticum aestivum | reverse complement strand
TCTTTTATGTATGATTGGTTATCTTTGCAAGTCTCTTCGAATTATCAGTTTGGTTTGGCCTACTAGATTGGTTGTTCTTGGCATGGGAGAAGTGCTTAGCTTTGGGTTCGATCTTGCGGTGTCCTTTCCCAGTGACAGAAGGGGCAGCAAGGCACGTATTGTATTGTTGCCATCGAGGATAACAAGATGGTTTTTTTTATCATATTGCATGAAACTATCCCTCTACATCATGTCATCTTGCTTAAGGCGTTACTCTGTTTTTAACTTAATACTCTAGATGCATGCTGGATAGCGGTCGATGAGTGGAGTAATAGTAGTAGATGCAGGCAGGAGTCGGTCTACTTGTCTCGGACGTGATGCCTATATACATGATCATACCTAGATATTCTCATAACTATGCTCAATTCTATCAATTGCTCAATAGTAATTTGTTCACCCACCGTAGAATACTTATGCTCTTGAGAGAAGCCACTAGTGAAACCTATGGCCCCCGGGTCTCTTTTTCATCATATCAATCTCCATCACTTTATTATTGCTTTGCTTTTACTTTGCCTTTTACTTTTTACTTTGCATTTCTATACCAAAAATGCCAAAAATATTATTTACCATCTCTATCAGATCTCACTTTCGTAAGTGACCGTGAAGGGATTGACAACCCCTAAGTGCGTTGGTTGCGTTGAGCTATTGTTTTTGTGTAGGTACAAGGGACTCGCACGTAGCCTCCTACTGGATTGATACCTTGGTTCTCAAAAACTGAGGGAAATACTTACGCTACTTTGCTGCATCATCCTCTCCTCTTCAGGGAAATCCAATGCAGTGCTCAAGAGGTAGCAAGAAGAATTTTTGGCGCCGGGGCCGGGGAGTCTGTGCAAAAGTCAACATACCAAGTACCCATCACAATCTCTATCTCCCGCATTACATAATTTTCCATTTACCTCTCGTTTTCCTCTCCCCCACTTCACCCTTGCCATTTTATTCGCCCTCTCTCTCTACCCTCCTTCTCTATTTGCCTCTTTTGCCCGTTTGCTTTTTGTTTGCTCGTGTGTTGGATCGCTTGTTTGTCGCGATGGCTCAAGATAATACTAAATTGCGTGACTTCACCAATACCAACAATAATGATTTCCTTAGCTCTCTGATTGCTCCTCTTACCGATGTTGAATCTTGTGAAATTAATGCTGCTTTGCTGAATCTTGTCATGAAAGATCCGTTCTCCGGCCTTCCTAGTGAAGATGTCGCTACCCATCTTAATAGCTTCGTTGATTTGTGTGACATGCAAAAGAAGAAAGATGTCGATAATGATATTGTTAAATTAAAGCTATTTCCTTTTTCGCTTAGAGATCGTGCTAAAGCTTGGTTTTCATCTTTGCCTAAAAATAGTATTGATTCATGGAACAAGTGCAAAGATGCTTTTATCTCTAAGTGTTTTCCTCCCGCTAAGATCATCTCTCTTAGAAACAATATTATGAATTTTAAGCAACTTGATCATGAACATGTTGCACAAGCTTGGGAGAGAATGAAATTAATGATACTTAATTGCCCTACTCATGGTTTGAATTTGTGGATGATTATACAAAAATTTTATGCCGGGTTGAATTTTGCTTCTAGAAATCTTTTAGATCCGGCCGCGGGAGGCACTTGTATGGAAATCACCTTAGGAGAAGCTACTAAACTCCTAGATAATATTATGGTTAATTATTCTCAATGGCACACTGAAAGATCTACTAATAAAAAGGTGCATGCGATAGAAGAAATTAATGTTTTGAGTGGAAAGATGGATGAACTTATGAAATTATTTGCTAATAAGAGTGTTTCTTCTGATCCTAATGATATGCCCTTGTCTACTTTGATTGAGAATAATAATGAATCTATGGATGTGAATTTTGTTGGTAGGAACAATTTTGGTAACAACACGTATAGAGGAAATTTCAATCCTAGGCCTTATCCTAGTAATCCCTCTAATAATTATGGTAATTCCTACAACAATTCTTATGGAAATTATAATAAGATGCCCTCTTATTTTGAATCTAATATTAAAGAATTTATTTCTTCGCAAAAGAATTTTAATGCTATGATTGAAGAAAAATTGCTTAAGATTGATGATTTGGCTAGGAACATTGATAGAATTTCTCTTGATGTTGATTCTTTAAAGCTTATATCTATTCCTCCTAAGCATGATATCAATGAGTCTCTCAAATCCATGAGAATTTCCATTGATGAGTGCAAGGAAAGAACCGCTAGGACGCGTGCTATGAAAGATGCCTTTAGTAAAGCGTGTTCTTCTAGTTCCTATGAAAATAATGATGAAGATCTAAAAGTTATTGATGTGTCCCCTATTAAATCTTTGTTTTGCAATATTAATATTGATAATGATGGGACTGAATATGATCCACCTTTACCTAGAAGGCGTTCTAAAAAATCGGAGTATTTAGATCTTGATGATGAAATTGATAAAAGTGAGATTAAAAGAAATAAAACCCTAGATGATGCTAAACCCACTATATTGGATTTCAAGGAATTTAATTATGAAAATTGCTCTTTATTTGATTGTATTTCCTTGTTGCAATCCGTGCTAAAATCTCCTCATGCTTATAGTCAAAATAAAGCCTTTACCAAACATATCGTTGATGCCTTGATGCAATCTTATGAAGGAAAACTTGAGTTGAAAGTTTCTATCCCTAGAAAACTTTATGATGAGTGGGAACCTACTATTAAAATTAAAATTAAAGATTATGAGTTTTATGCTTTGTGTGATTTGGGTGCTAGTGTCTCTACTATTCCCGAAACTTTGTGTGATTTGCTAGATTTCCGTGATTTTGATGATTGCTCTCTAAACTTGCATCTTGCGGATTCCACTATTAAGAAACCTATGGGAAGAATTAATGATGGTATTATTGTTGCAAATAGGAATTATGTGCACGTAGATTTTATCGTTCTTGATATAGATTGCAATCCTTCTTGCCCTATTATTCTTGGTAGACCTTTTCTTAGAACAGTTGGTGCAATTATTGATATGAAGGAAGGGAATATTAGATTTCAATTTCCATTAAAAAAGGGCATGGAACACTTCCCTAGAAAGAAAATAAAATTACCATATGAATCTATCATGAGAGCCACTTATGGATTGCCTACCAAAGATGGCAATACCTAGATAGGGGTGTTAAACGATAGTGCTTGTTGGGAGGCAACCCAATTTTATTTTTATTCCTTGCTTTTTGCTACTGTTTATTAATAAATAATTTATTTAGCCTCTGTTTTGGTTGTGTTTTTTGTGTTTAATTAGTTTTTGTGCCAAGTAGAACCGTTGGGAAGACTTGGGGAAAGTCTTGTTGAACTTGCTGTAAAAAACAGAAACTTTAGCGCTCACGAGAACTGCTGTCATTTTTATTTGGAAAGTGATATTTAGTTAATTCTTTTTGCAGATTATTAATAGATAAATTCCTCACGTCCAGAAATTTATTTTAGAATTTTAGGGGTTCCAGATCTTGCGCTAGCTACAGATAACTACAGACTGTTTTGTTTTTGACAGATTTTGTTTTTCGTGTGTTGTTTGCTTATTTTGATGAATCTATGGCTAGTAAAATAGTTTATAATCCATAGAGAAGTTGAAATAAAATATGTTTAACACCAATATAAATAAATAATGAGTTAATTACAGTACCTTGAAGTGGTCTTTTGTTTTCTTTCGCTAACGGAGCTCACGAGAATTTCTACTTTAAGTTTTGTGTTGTGAAGTTTTCAAGTTTTGGCTAAAGATTTAATGGATTATGGAACAAGGAGTGGAAAGAGCCTAAGCTTGGGGATGCCCATGGCACCCCCAAGATAATCTAAGGACACCTAAAAGCCAAAGCTTGGGGATGCCCTGGAAGGCATCCCCTCTTTCGTCTACTTCTATCAGTAACTTTACTTGGAGCTATATTTTTATTCACCACATGATATGTGTTTTGCTTGGAGCGTCTTTTATGATTTGAGTCTTTACTTGTTAGTCTACCACAATCATCCTTACTGTGCACACCTTTTGATAGAGCCATACATGATTTGGAATTTGATAGAATACTCTATGTGCTTCACTTATATCTTTTGAGCTTTATAGTTTCGCTCTAGTGCTTCACTTATATCTTTTAGAGCACGGTGGTGGATTTGTTTTATAGAAACTATTGATCTCTCATGCTTCACTTAGATTATTTTGAGAGTCTTAATAGCATGGTAATTTGCTTAAAATCCTAATATGCTTGGTATGCAAGATTAATAATAAAACTTTCTTATGAGTGTGTTGAATACTAAGAAAAGTTTGATGCTTGATGATTGTTTTGAGATATGGAGGTAATAATATCAAAGTCATACTAGTTGAGTAGTTGTGAAATTGAGAAATACTTGTGTTGAAGTTTTCAAGTCCCGTAGCATGCACGTATGGTAAACGTTATGCAACAAATTTGAAACATGAGGTGTTATTTGATTTTCCTCCTTATGAGTGGCGGTCGGGGACGAGCGATGGTCTTTTCCTACCAATCTATCCCCCTAGGAGCATGCGTGTAGTATCGAGGTTTTTGATGACTTGTAGATTTTTGCAATAACTATGTGAGTTCTTTATGACTAATGTTGAGTTCATGGATTATACGCACTCTCACCCTTCCATCCTTGCTAGCCTATTCGGTACTGTGCATTGCCCTTTCTCACATTGAGAGTTGGCGCAAACTTCGCCGATGCATCCAAACCCCGTGATATGATATGCTCTTTCACACATAAACCTCCTTATATCTTCCTCAAAACAGCCACCATACCTACCTATTATGGCATTTCCATAGCCATTCCAAGATATATTTCCATGCAACTTTCCACCATTTCGTTTATTATGACACACATCATCATTGTCATATTGCTTAGCATGATCATGTAGTTGACATAGTATTTGTGGCAAAGCCACCTTTCATAATTCTTTCATACATGTCACTCTTGGTTCATTGCATATCCAGGTATACCGCCGGAGGCATTCATATAGAGTCATCTTTGTTCTAGTATCGAGTTGTAATCATTGAGTTGTAAATAAATAGAAGTGTGATGATCATCATTATTAGAGCATTGTCCCAAGTGAGGAATAAAAAAAGAAAGGCCATAAAAAGAGAAGGCCCAAAAAAGAGAAAGGCCATTAAAAAAGAAAATGCCCAAAAAATGAGAGAAAAAAGAGAAGGGACAATGTTACTATCCTTTTACCACACTTGTGCTTCAAAGTAGCACCATGATCTTCATAGTAGAGAGTCTCTCATGTTATCATTTTCATATACTAGTGGGAATTTTTCATTATAGAACTTGGCTTGTATATTACAACAATGAGCCTCCTCAAGTGCCTTAGGTCTTCGTGAGCAAGCAAGTTGGATGCACACCCACTAGTTTATTTTGTTGAGCTTTCATACATTTATATCTCTAGTGCATCCGTTGCATGGCAATCCCTACTCCATGCATTAACATCAATCGGTGGGAATCTCCATAGCCCATTGATTAGCCTCGTTGATGTGAGACTTTCTCCTTTTTTGTCTTCTCCACATAACCCCCCTCATTATATTCTATTCCACCCATAGTGCTATGTCCATGGCTCGCGCTCATATATTGCGTGAAAGTTTATAGGTTTGAGATTACTAAAGTATGAAATAGTTGCTTGGCTTGTCATCGGGGTTGTGCATGATGAGAGCATTCTTGTGTGACGAAAATGAAACATGACTAAACTATATGATTTTGTAGGGATGAGCTTTTTTTGGCCATGTTATTTTGAGAAGACATAATTGCTTAGTTAGTATGCTTGAAGTATTACCATTTTTATGTCAATATGAACTTTTGTCTTGAATCTTTCGGATCTGAATATTCATACCACAATTAAGAAGAATTACATTAAAATTATGCCAAGTAGCACTCCGCATCAAAAATTCTCTTTTTATCATTTACCTACTTGAGGACGAGGAGGAATTAAGCTTGGGGATGCTTGATACGTTTCCAACGTATCAATAATTTTTGGTCACTCCATGCTATATTATCTACTGTTTTGGACTATATTGGGCTTTATTTTCCACTTTTATATTATTTTTGGGACTAACCTATTAACCGAAGGCCCAACCTAGAATTGTTGTTTTTTGCCTATTTCAGTGTTTCGGAGAAACAGAATATCAAACGGTGTCCAAACGGAATGAAACCTTCGGAAACGTGATTTTCTCATCAAATAAGATCCAGGAGACTTGGATCCTCCGTCAAGAAATCCACGAGGCGGTCACAAGGGTGGAGGGTGCCCCCCCTCCTAGGGCACGCCCCCTGCCTCGTGGGCCCCTCAAAGCTCCACCGATGTACTCCTTCCTTCTATATATACCTACGTACCCCCAAACGATCAGGGACGGAGCGAAAAACCTAATTCCACCGCCGCAACTTTATGTATCCATGAGATCCCATCTTGAGGCCTGTTCCGGAGCTTCGCCGGAAGGGGAATCGATCATGGAGGGCTTCTACATCATCATCCAAGCCCCTCCGATGAAGTGTGAGTAGTTTACTTCAGACCTACGGGTCCATAGTTAGTAGCTAGATGGCTTCTTCTCTCTTTTTGGATCTCAATACAATGTTCTCCCCCTCTCTTGTGGATATTTATTCGATGTAATCTTCTTTTTGCGGTGTGTTTGTTGAGACCGATGAATTGTGGGTTTATGATCAAGTCTATCTATGAATAATATTTGAATCTTCTCTGGATTCTTTTATGTATAATTGGTTATCTTTGCAAGTCTCTTCGAATTATCAGTTTGGTTTGGCTTACTAGATTGGTTGTTCTTGCCATGGGAGAAGTGCTTAGCTTTGGGTTCGATCTTGCGGTGTCCTTTCCCAGTGACAGAAGGGGCAGCAAGGCACGTATTGTATTGTTGCCATCGAGGATAACAAGATGGGGTTTTTTATCATATTGCATGAAACTATCCCTCTACATCATGTCATCTTGCTTAAGGCGTTACTCTGTTTTTAACTTAATACTCTAGATGCATGCTGGATAGCGGTCGATGAGTGGAGTAATAGTAGTAGATGCAGGTACGAGTCGGTCTACTTGTCTCGGACGTGATGCCTATATACATGATCATACCAAGATATTCTCATAACTATGCTCAATTCTGTCAATTGCTCAACAGTAAGTTGTTCACCCACCGTAGAATACTTATGCTCTTGAGAGAAGCCACTAGTGAAACCTATGGCCCCGGGGTCTCTTTTTCATCATATCAATCTCCACCACTTTATTATTGCTTTTCTTTTACCTTGCCTTTTACTTTTTACTTTGCATCTCTATACCAAAAATACCAAAAATATTATTTATCATCTCTATCAGATCTCACTTTCGTAAGTGACCGTGAAGGGGTTGACAACCCCTAAGCGCGTTGGTTGCATTGAGCTATTGTTTTTGTGTAGGTACAAGGGACTCGCGCATAGCCTCCTATTGGATTGATACCTTGGTTCTCAAAAACTGAGGGAAATACTTACGCTACTTTGCTGCATCATCCTCTCCTCTTCGGGGAAATCCAACGCAGTGCTCAAGAGGTAGCAGCCCTCAATCACACACACCTTTGATCTGGCTGACCGTTTCTTTTGTGTTGCCTAATCACAAACAGTTCATCCGAGTAAACCGTATGCTCTATGTCGCACACGCCTTCATCAGGCTGCCCATTTCTTTTGTTCCGCCTCATCGCAAATAGTTTATTGGACTGAACCGTATGACATGGATCGCACACGCAACTGAAATCTGAACCGTGTTTGATGCATCCTCCATCGCAAACGTTTTCACCTTTTTGACGGTTTTCATACAACACCGTTTGTGATTATGGCACCGCACACAGTTTCTCAAAGGGTCTCTGATCGTAGTGTTGTGTTAGCAGCATCCTGTAGTAGTGAATGAATATCATTTCGTCGCCAAAGGTGGGACGTTCCCTACCGAAACCATCATCATTGTTCTGAGAAGCTCTGGTTTGTGAGAATCATATACCCAAACCTGCCCCAAATGGGACAAAAAATTTTACCACGGCATGTTGATGCCGCTCCATGTTAGAATGCCAAATTTCATGAAGTTCAGACGAGTTTTGGATTTACTAGAATTTAAAAATAAAGTATCTCAACGTTTTGCCGGCAATCAATGGTGCCCAGGTGTTTGAAATTCATTCTCATTTCTTGCATGGGACGTAAGCATGCACCTAAGGACACAGATTTGATTTTTCAACCAATTTATATGCACTAGAGCATGTGCATGTAGTTCAAATTTGAATTATGCACACAAATGCACTGAAAACTCAGTTAATGCATAAAAATGTCCAAACGAACCCCGAAAAATCACAAAAAATGACACAACACTCATGTTGTTCTATGTTGACACAAGAGAAAATTAGAAAGCAATAAGAGGCAATGGATATCATTTCGTCCCCAAAGGTGGGGCGTTCCCTACCGAAACCATTATGCTTGTTGTGAGAAGCTCTGGTTTGTGAGCAGCATATACCCAAACCTCCCCCAAATGGGACAAAAAATTTACCACGGCATGTTGATGTCGCTCCATGATAGCATGCCAAGTTTCATGGATTGCATACGAGTTTTGAATTTAGTAGAATTTAAAAACCAGGCATCTCAATGTTTTGCCGGCAATCAACAATGCCCTGGTGTTTGAAATTCATTCTTATTTCTTGCATGTGACCTAAGAATGCACCCAAGGGCACAGATTTGTTTTTTAACCAATTTATATGCACTGGAGCATGTGCATGTAGTTCAAATTTGAATTATGCACATAAATGCATTAAAAACTCAGTTAATGCACAAAAATGTCCAAACGAACCCCGAAAAATCACAAAAATTGACTCAACACTCCTGTTGTTCTATTTGACACGAGAAAAAATTTGGAAGCAATAAGAGGCAATGGATATCGTTTCGTTCCCAAAGGTGGGACGTTCCCTACCGAAACCATCATGCTTGTTGTGAGAAGCTCTGGTTTGTGAGAAGCATATACCCAAACCTGCCCCAAATGGGACAAAAAAATTACCACGGCAAGTTGATGCCGCTCCATGGTAGCATGCCAAGTTTCATGAATTTCAGACGAGTTTTGGATTTACTAGAATTTAAAAACCAGGCATCTCAATGTTTTACCGGCAATCAACAATGCCCTGGTGTTTGAAATTCATTCTCATTTCTTGCATGTGACCTAAGCATGCACCCAAGGGCACAGATTTGTTTTTTAACCAATTTATATGCACTAGAGCATGTGCATATAGTTCAAATTTAAATTATGCATATAAATGCATTAAAACTCAGTTAATGCACAAAAATGTCCAAACGAACCCCGAAAAATCACAAAAATTGACTCAACACTCCTGTTGTTCTATGTTGATATGAGAAAAAATTTGGAAGCAATAAGAGGCAATGGATATCATTTCGTTCCCAAAGGTGGGACGTTCCCTACCGAAACCATCATGCTTGTTGTGAGAAGTTCTGGTTTGTGAGAAGCATATACCCAAACCTGCCCCAAATAAGACAAAAAAATTACCACGGCAAGTTGATGCCGCTCCATGATAGCATGCCAAGTTTCATGAATTTCAGACGAGTTTTGGATTTACTATAATTTAAAAACCAGGTATCTCAATGTTTGCGGCCGAGTGACGGTGGCAAGGTGTTTGACATTCATTCTCATTTCTTGCATGGGATCTAAGCAGGCAACCTAGGACACATATTTGAATTTTCAACTAATTTATATGCATTAGAGCATGTGCCCATAGTTCAAATTTGAATTATGCACATGAATGCATAGAAATCTCAGTTAATGTATAAAAATGTCCAAGCGAACCCCAAAAAATCCCAAAAATTGACACAACACTCCTGTTGTTCTATGTTGACACTAAGAAAAAAATTGAAATCATGAAGAGGCAATGGATATCGTTTCATCCAGAAAGGTGAAACGTTCCCTACCAAAACCATCACATTTTTGTGAGAATCTCTAGTTTATGAGAAGCTTATACCCAAACCTGCGCCAAATGGGACAAAAAAATTACCACGACATGTTGATGCCGCTCTATGATAGCATGCCAAGTTTCATAAATTTCAGACAAAATTTGGATTTACTAGAATTACAAAAGCAAGTACGTCGACATTTGCGGGAGAGCCACGGTGCCGTGGTGTTCGAATTTCATCCCCATTTCTTGCATGGGAGATAAGCATAAACCCATGGACACATATATGATTTTACAACCCATGTTGGTGCACGAGAACATGTGCATGTAGTTTAATTTTGAATTGTGCACCTAAAATGGTTAGAAAACCAATTTAATGTATAAAATGTTCAAACGAACCCTGAATAATTGCAATTCTTATATAACACACATATAGTTGCATGTTCACTCTAGATAAAAGGTCTACCAATTCAAACACCGTCCATTGCCGCTGTGAGCCCATTATGTAATTCAAATCAAGATGAAAAATCAAGTAGATCGCACACAGTTTATTATCACCAACTATGTGAGATGTAGCACAAAATATCCTGGAGCACCGTCGGTGTATAGTACGCCTATGGCTTACGCGAGAAGGTGCATCGGCTACAGTCCACAGCTAGCGTCTCAAGCACACTAGCTTGCTCCCCCAAATATCATTTCACTGTTCAATCATCGCGGGTGAAAGATGGGCACGTGGACCCGCGTCGTGAGGGCAACTTCGATGGCCCACTCCGGCGAGAGCGCAGCCGGAGCCGCCTTGCGCGTGCTAACAAGGTGCATGAGCGCGGCCGCAATCTACGACCAGACGGCAAAGGAAGCCCAAACGTCTGTTGTTGCTTCTCAGGTGGCGGCAACAACATCTGCCTTGGGGATAGCAACTGGCGAGACGGCACATCAGCTGTTCGTTCCGCAGTGGCGGCCTTAGCCCTGATGGAGGTCGCCCACGACCACGTCGAGGCCGCCCATGCCCAACTCCTGGCGGTCACCGCACAAATCGAATGAAGCTTCTTCGACAATGGTCGGTAACCCACGCCCGAAGAGCTGGCAATCGCAAAGAGCGTTCGAGCAGCCGCCCATTCCTCCGCCGCATACCTTGCAACGACGGAGCCCGTCCAAGCCCAGATCGCGTCCGCCCACACCCAGCTCGTGGCGGCCTTTTCTAAAGAGATGACGAACGTGGATGACGAGATGCTTGCCGAGTAAGGTGCGATGGATGCCACGAAGCCCCTTCCCCAGGAGACCGTCGGGCGTGAGCTGGACATGGAGGCAGCGGCGGAGATTGACGAGCACCAGCCGTAGTAGTGCTCTTTGTTTTGTTTAATTAAGATCAGTGGTCTTTAATTTGTTAGAGTAATGTTTAGGTCAGCTAGCTCTGTTTAATTGCTGAATTTGCTCGATTAAGAAGTGTGGGTGTGTTGTAGTCTCCTTTGTGTACCCAAATTATGCAATGATGCGGATGACCACTGTAACCATGGAAATTCGAAGCAAAATTTTTGACGTTCAAACTCATCACACACGGGTTAAACTATTTGAATCGTTTGTGATGTACACATATCGTACACAATTCTGAATAAGGGACCGTGTCTGATGACATTTTGCGCGCCAGTTTTTTCACTGAAGTGATTCCAAATTTTTGGCTTCCACAGAAATATCTACCTCCCCGCCCCCTCCCCCTTACCAAAAGCCACATTTCCCTTGTTTTCGCCTTCCTTTCCAAGTTGAAACCTTCAATCCTTGCTTGCAGCGCCGCCTTCTCGTCGGCGCCCCTCCTTCACGCTGCTCGGCCTCGTCCATCCAGGCAGGTAATCCACACCCGACCCCCATCCTCCTCCTCCTTCCACATTCCACATGCCCCGACCGCTGGCGCGAGCGCGACACCTTGCACCCAAATCATCGACCTCTCCACCAAATAAGCGCCGCCCTAAGCCATGGTGCACGCAGTATAGCCAGGATCTCAAGGAGCATTTGGCAGCGGAGAAGAAAATCATGGCCGCACGCGCGGATGAGGTCGCGATGGCTGCCATTCGTGTCGACCCCCAGATCTTGGAGGAGCACCTTGTCATTTTCTAGCTATGTCGGTTAAGCATGCTCGGTTTACCGGTTGCGTGTGCTGCTCCTGCCTTTTCTTCACAAATTCTAGTGACTTGTGATATCTAATTTTACCATGCAATATGTTGCTCTAGTGTATATGTTTTGTATGTCACGCAGTGTGGTGCTCACTTATTAACTGTTTTGTTAATTAGTTGTCGTCTTCAGTTAATTGTTTGGTTCAATTCTACAAATGTAATGTTCAATTCTTCAGGCTGCAATTTTGTATTGTCTTCCTTATGAGAAATAAATCAAATTTATCTTTACAAAATACATGAGAAACGAATATAATTACTATATTTCCAAGTTATCAAGCACACTTGGTTTGGTTATACACTGTGCAATGTGGTGCTCAGTTAACGTTTGGTTCATTTGTGTTGTGGTGTTTAGTTTACTGTTTGGTTCAATTCTGCAATGCGATGTTCAATAGTTGTGGGTGCATTCTGTTATTGTATACCATGTGAGGAATAAATTGAATTTAACTATAGTAAATACATGAGATACAAATACAATTGCTACAATTGGTTGTAGTTAACGGTTTGGTTAACTGTCTGATCTTCTATTAGGAGTATTTTATATTGTGCAATGTGGTGCTCAGTTAATGTTTGATTCATTTGTTGTGGTGTTTAGTTAACTGCTTGGTTCAATTCTGCAATGCGATGTTCAATTACCGTGGGTAGAATTTCGTATTCTTGTGCATGTGAGGAATAAATAATCGAATTTGGCTGCACTTAATACATGAGAAACATATACAAGTGCTACATTTCATAATTCTTAATCATGCTTGGGTTGGATAAATGAGTTTTCCATGTGGCTTGAATTAATCTGATGAATCTGTAATGTGCTTATTTTTCATCAATATATTTTACTGATAGCATGCGAACTCTTACTTAACCTGATGACTAACTACCTTATATGTGTTGCAGGGAAACAATGGAAAGCACTGAGGTTTACAATCGAGGTTAGCATGTGCATGGTCTGTTGTCTAATAACATGTTATTGTGCAATTGTAGGAACCATTCTAATATTTTGGTTTTTAATAATTTGGTCTTGCATATATAGGTCCTGCTGTCAGAGGTTTTGACCCACTGTTCGACCCTTTTTGCATATGGGAAATTGAGTTGTCCATGACTATCAATCAAATCAACAAACTCAAAAAGATTTTTAGGATAAAGAAATTAGCGACCAAAACAGCTAGATCTTTGTCTGCACAATGAAGAAGACATCAGTTCACTACAAGATGATACTAACTATTATACCTTGCCTTTTTTATTCCTTTGCCCCATTTTTAATATAGAGAAGATATTTACGCACATCCTTATTTTTAGGCCTTTCCAAAGCAGTTCACTGATGATTACCTCTCAAACCACCTCTATGGTCAGGAGCGATGAAGGTTTTCATACAACACTCACGGTTCAATATTGAAGTGTTCCTGAAGAGGACGAAGGACGGACGGTCAATCATCCACAGGCACTGGCCTAAAGTTGCAAAGACCTTCAACATGAATGAAGGCTCAATATTCGGCTTCAGCAGTTTTCCAGATGCGATGCATCTGTCTATATACCGTCTATGATGCTAATTTCGAAAGATTCTACATATTGCATATGAAACTTGGTGCTGGTGCAGTTTTGTAATGGGGTAGCTGAGTGCTGAAGGTATATCATGTTGTACTATGATGTATTTCAATTATAAAATCATTCTTACTTAATATGGAAATGAAATATAATATGTGCTTAATATGAATGTCAATTAGATTAATAAATGGATTATTAATAATAGAGCAATTAGCCTGCTAATGACAAATTAGCCTGCTGATTGGGTTTTGCTATTGCAAACGGTTATTGAAAAAAATACCGTGGGCGATGACCTCAGGCAACGCACACAGTTTTTAGGAATAAATCGTGTTGGATCAATGAACAATCACACACGACTTTCTCTTGAAAACTGTTTGCGTTAGACCACCTTGCGCAAACGTTTACCACATAAAAACTGTGTGTGATGGACAGGATTTGCCACACAGTTTTTTCTACGGACCATGTGAGATACATTCAATAACGCAAACGATTTAACAGGAAAAATTGTGTGTGATGTACCTGTGAACGGAAGTGTTTCCTTGGAGCGACTGTGTGGGATGTACAAACGAATGGAAATGTTTAGCGGGGACTGACTGTGTGGGATGTACTTGCGATCAGAAATAATTTTGCCTATATAATTGTATTTTTTACCTCTACTGTATGTATTTTCGTATTTGAGCGCTCGCCGGTCGCACATGACCTCATTTTACCGAGCATGTGTGCCAGGAGGGCATATCCCCGACGTTTTCTGGGTCGTGTAGGAAGGACCCCCCCTATCGCCCACACTCACTAGGCGACGGTTCCAAATGCCGTCGCGGAAAGGGGTTAAAAACCGTTTGTATAGCACCGACGCGCACCAGTAACACTGTCTCTTGTCGTCTGACCCCTTCGAGTGTCTTCTTTGTAAGCCTGACATATCATGCCCTCTGTCGACGACCGGTTAATTCTTGGGCCTTGCCACACTAGAAAGCACCCCGACCCTTGAAGATCAAATTGTTTTGTTCGACAATTCTGCGGGATTGCCTCCCATCTGGGATAGAGGTGATTAAGAAACACGGCCTTGGGAATGGGTTGTGCCCTCTTTGTGGTGCCCCGGAGGGACCAACATCCTCTTCTCCTGCATGGTGGCAAGAGTTGTGGACTTTGTGGAAGGAGAAGACGCCTCTTCTGACTTGTGTTTGCGGCGTTATCATGCACTTTGTGGACAATGCAAAATAAGGTGCGATTGGGCGGGTCTTTCTTAAGCAGGCCTTTGATTTAATCTTCAAATTTCTTGTATTTTTGCAGCACCGACACCCGCAATCTAGACAACGAGATCGTAATCGATTGGGCCTTATGATGAATGCTATGACTTCTACCGCACGCCGACTTGCCTCATAGCAGCCCCCCCCCCCCGAGACTACAACCACTTGGTAGTATTTCTTCATCTTTGTTTTATGCGGGTGTGTTTGCGCACGCCGACTTGCCTCATAGCAGCCCCCCTGAGACTACAACCACTTGGTGGTATTTCTTCATCTTTGTTTTATGCGGGTGTGTTTGTGCTGATGTCTTAACGTCTATTTTCACTCTACGGTAACTGAACCTTTTGTATAGATGTGATGGTGGCTTTATATTTATAAAGTGGGAGAAGTCTGTGTGATTAAGTGAGGGAGTAAGTAGAAAAAAAGGAAGAGAGTCAATTGTGCACATCTCCCACGACTCATCTGGTGGGTCGCTCTCCAGGCAGGCCCTCCCGACAAAAGTGGTCGACTGTCTGGGACAAAGCGCTCCTCGCATGAGGGTCACTGGCTCCCGCGAGCGAACACGAAAGAGTTAGAGCATCTACAATAAGATGTCCTATATCCACTGCAAACGCCCGGGTGGCCTGCCCGGTCACTACTCAATCAAGATTTTGTCACCCAAACGGATTGGGCAAATCCGGCCCAAACGCTCGGGCTGACCGGCAACCCCCATATCCCTCCCATATGTGGGGTGGATATGGGGACGCCCGGGCGAAAACACACGGAAACCTATCGATCGGACGGGCGTCGGCTCCAATTGTTGGTGAGGATGCATTCTTGTCCCCGTGCGATGCCACCTCGCACACAACCCGAGGGGTCAAGTCCGGCTATTTAAGCCGGGCAGCGGCAGTCCAACCCTAGCCCGTCCCCATTTCTACACTTTCCCTCCCCTCCACGTCGCATCCTTCTAATCCAATCACCGTCAGCCGCTAGCCATGGCTCGCGCAGAGGATGACCACCTACGCCATGCTCACTCTAGAGCAGCGGCTGCAACTGCTGGAGGAGATTCGGGCCAGGCGCGAATCTCGGATCGCAGCCGGCCTGCCTGCGGATTTACCGAAGCTGGAGGAGGAGGAGGAGTAGGAGCAGGACGTGACCATCAAGGACACAGAGCTGAAGGAGGTGGAAGAGGCAGAAGGCTAGGCTGATCCGGTTGTGGGTTTCGCCATGGCCGACGCGCTGGCAGAGTTCGAGATGGCCCAAGCAGAGGAGGCGATAGAGCAGCAGGCCATCCTCGACTCCATCCAGTCAAAGACAGAGGTGGAGGCCAACAACTGCTTGCATCCGCGGACATTTGGCAACTCATTAGTATATGTAGTTGTAAATGCTCTAAAGTCGCTTTCATACCGAACCTCGGCAACTCGCCAAATCTCATCTTGTGGCTAAATTGAGCGTCAGATGTACGTTCAACCTTCCCGATGAAGGAAACCTTCAACCCAAGCCTGGAACGGAGCAGCACGCCGCACGCTACGCGGCACCGGCCCATCGTCATGGCTTCGTGTGTGATTCGGCAAGGGCGGGAGTTCGATCGAGCAAGTTGGCAATGGCGACGTACTGTACGCATAGGGTTCTAAAACCACACCACGTGGCGCTCAAATCAAGTCTAGCATGCGTGTACACAGCGATCTACGCAAAGCCTGCCGTGTCTCCTCCTCTCGTATCTCGAACCCCGCCATGAGCGATCGGGAGCTTCTTCCCGACGCGCGCGAGCACACTCTCCTCCATTCTCTGCTATACCCACTCTCAGCTCAAATCTTGTCACGCCACTGCACCAAAATGCGCGGGCACATGCTGCGCGCATCCGTCCCCGCCGCGGCAACGCCTGCGCACGCGCCGGGGAGCGGAGCGGCGGGCAGCGTGCAGGGCCAGCTCGGCTACGGCGTCGCCATCACCGTCGGCGTCCTCGTGCTCGTCTCCACCGTCATGCTCGCCTCCTACATCTGCTTCCGCGCCAAGGCCCGCGCCGCGGGGTCGCTTCATCGACTGGTCGACGCCGACACCCACCATCACCAGTCCGCCGCCGTCGTAGTGCTGGCGGGCCTCGACGGCCCCACCATCGACGTGCTCTACCCCAAGTTCTTCCTGCGCGCTGGCTCGCGTGACGGCAAATCGGGCGCGAGCGCGACGGTGGCAGACGGGCCGTGCGCCATCTGCCTCGGGGAGTTCGATGGCGCTGCGACGCTCCGGCGCGGGTCCCGGTGCGCGCACTGCTTCCACGCGGGGTGCGCCGAACGGTGGCTGCGCGTGAGCGCCACCTGCCCCGTGTGCCGCGACTCGCCCGTGCCGTCGCCGGCCGCCACAGCCCTCGCCGCGCACGCTCGGTGACACATGCGTGGCGACGGCAGACTCCGTCGTGTGCACCAGGCAGTCCAATCAAGCCAACCCAGCCAATCCGACGGGCTGCTCATGTGTTTTGCGCCATGCGTAGTACTATCCGAGAAGGCAGAAGCATTGGAAGCAGATGATTTCCCCTGGAATTTACTCTGCTTCGTTGGAAGAGTGATCGATCTAGCAAGGACAGTCTGGGGATACATTACTGCTTTGTAGCATAGTAGTAGGGGTAAATTTCATATTGGTACATCAGCGCGTAACACAACAGCCTCGGGGCTTAAAAAAATGCTTCAGTACAGTCCTGGAATACAGCAATCCGTACTACATACGGTCCAGGCCTCTTTGCGGCTGCCACGTGTCCAGTTTTTTTTTCAAAACGGTCCCTCAAAATCTCATTAATCCCGCCGTGTGCCGGTCCTCGTCTGTATGGCCATGAAAAGGCCGAAATGTTTCCCCCAAATCCCCATTGTCTTCCTCTCGAGATTGAACAAACCCCTAACCCTAGCGACGATGGATCACAACAACGTCGGCGGAGATGCTGGCGCAAGTGGTAGACGACGATACAGAGAAGCCGACCAGGCTTCGTGAGATCTGTAGCTGCTTTTTGAACTTGGAGATGCTCTACAAGGAATCAGTGGGGATTGCTATGGCGGCCTCGAAAGAGGAGACGATCTGAATGATCGGAGATGCAGCATTGCCGGTCGGGTTTATCTATTGGGCGATGTTGGAGGTATGGAGAGGGGATTCGGTTCAGAGAGCGCGTTGGCCCGCGTACAAGTCTCACGCTCTGAACCCGCCATGTCCGAAGGAGGACGCGACGACGATGGTCATGGCGATGTCGGCGCCAGACAATCAGGCGATGCCCATGTGTTGGATGAAACGAACCGGTGCTGCCAAGGAGGAGAGTGCATGTGAGGGATGTGCAGCTGCCTTGTCACTCTCCCCGCTTCCCCGCCGCTCTCCAAGGATTGTAGCCCTCGGTCGCTTCGTTGGCGAGTAGTGGGGGTCACTCCGACGGACAACCGACACCCAGTTCAAGTTTTTTGTGCTTTCCTTCTCCGTTGGATAGTTTCAAATTCCTTGATTAAAAGTTTTGATCCAACTCCTTCTGTTTACGAACACAGAGCTTTGATGGAGGTTGTTTCTTGTTGTATTGATCAAGTAAAATATCCTAGCTTGCTCTAGATTAGTACCTTTATTTACCTACTCCATCCATCCCATAATGTAGGACGCTTTGTGTCAAAAAACATCTTACATTATGGGACGGAGGGAGTAGTATTTAGTTCGGCGTAGTCTAGTTTACCCAAGTAGTCTAAAGAGAGCTTCTATATTATGGTTGATCTTGTTGGTGTGTATGACCCAAACATTTGATCTTATTCCCAAGATATGTCAGTGATCATATGATGTATTTTGTGAATATGTGTACTACAAGTTACGATCAAGTTATGTTGTTCTTGCTGACTTTTTCCAAGGATGAAATATGAGAGTGATCTAATGCATGTTGTTGTTGTATGACCAAACATGCTTGATATTGTTGTTGCATGACCAAAAGAAATTAAAAATTATGGTGCATATTATATTTGATCTTCTTGGTGCATGACACAAGCATGTTGGAACATATTATATTTGATCTTGTTGCTGAATGACACAAGTAGTATGAACAATGTCTAGCCAAATAAAATACTCTAGGCCTGTTCAGAGCACATGTCCGCAAAAACAAAGGAACATAGAGAAAAAGAGGAATGAAACAGGAAAGTGGATGCAAAACATAGGATTGAAAAAAATAGAGGAAAGATGTATGAGGTAGTGTTGGGGACAAAGGTAGAAAGCATACATGAAAACATTCAAAGTTCTATAGGTATGGCCAAACGTAGAGTATTTTATTTGGTTGGACACCGGTGCATCCTTATGTATCCTCCCACGTAATTTTTTTATTCACCTTCACACTCAATCCATGATGATAGCTAGAGCCTTACCTCGGGGTTCCGCCAAAAAATGAGGCTACAGTAACCCTTTTGAATCGACACATGAATTAAAGTTTTCCTCTAGAATACTATTCATGATTCCTCCATTCTGAACGCTATGCTACCTCTTAAGCTTGCGTTGGTTTTTCCCTTGAAGAGGAAAGGGTGATACAGCAAAGTAGAGTAAGTATTTTCCTCGGCTTTTGAGAACCAAGGTATCAATCCAGTAGGAGACAACGCAACAAGCCACCGAATACCTGCACAAACAAACACCAACTTGCACCCAACGCGACAAAGGGGTTGTCAATCCCTTCACGATTATTTGCAAAGTGAGATCTGATATAGATGGATAAACGGTAAAGTAATATTTTTGGTATTTTTGGTTTATAGATCGGAAAATAAAAGATTGCAAAGAAAGTAAATATGAAACTAAAATTGTAGATCGGAAACTTATATGATGGAAAATAGGCTCGGGGGCCATAGGTTTCACTAAAGGCTTCTCCCAAGATAGAAGATATTACGATGAGTGAACAAATTACTGCCGAGCAATTGATAGAAAAGCGCAAAGTTATGACGATATCTAAGGCAATGATCATGAATATAGGCATCACATCTGTGTCAAGTAGACCGAAACGATTCTACATCTACTACTATTACTCCACACACCGACCGACTCCTGCCTACATCTAGAGTATTAAGTTCATAAGAACAGAATAGCGCATTAAGTAAGATGACATGATGTAGCGGGATTAACTCAAGCAATATGATGAAAACCCCATCTTGTTATCCTCAATGGCAACAATACAATACGTGTCGGTTCCCCTTATGTCACTAGGATCGAGCACCACAAGATTGAACCCAAAGCTAAGCACTTCTCTCATTGCAAGAAAAAACCAATCTAGTTGGACAAACCAAATCGATAGTTCGAAGAGACATGCAAAGATATCGAATCATGCATATAAGAATTCAGAGAAGATTCAAATAATATTCATAGATAAGCTGATCATAAATCCATAATTCATCGGATCTTGGCAAACACAGCGCAAAAAAGTATTACATCGAATAGATCACCAAGAACATCAAGGAGAACTTTGTATTGAGAATCAAAGAGAGATAAGAAGCCATCTAGCTACTAGCTATGGACCCGTAGGTCTGTGGTAAACTACTCATGCTTCATCGGAGAGGCAATGGTGTTGATGTAGAAGCCCTCCGTGATCGAATCCCCCTCCGGTAGGATGCCGGAAAAGGCCCCTAGATGGGATCTCACGGGTATAGAAGGTTGTGGCGGTGGAAAAGTGGTTTTGTGGCTCCCCTGAAAGGTTTGGGGGTATTGGAGAATATATATAGGCAGAAGAAATAGGTCAGTTGAGTTACGTGATGGGGAACACAGTATTTCAAAAGATTTACCTACGATCACGCAAGATCTATGTAGGAGATGCATAACAACGAGAGGGGAGAGTGTGTCTACGTACCCTCGTAGACCGAAAGCAGAAGCGTTTAGTAACGCGGTTGATGTAGTCGAACATCTTCGCGATCCAACCGATCCAAGCACCGAACGTATGGCACCTCCGCGTTCAGCACACGTTCAGCTCGATGACGCCCCTCAATCTCTTGATAGTTGAGGACGAGGGAGAGTTTCGTCAGCACGACGGCGTGGAGACGGTGATGATCAAGTTCCCAGCGCAGGGCTTCGCCTAAGCACTACGACGATATGACCGAGGTGTGTAACTGTGGAGGGGGCACCGCACACGGCTAATAGAAGACTTGGTGCGCCTTTGGGGTGCCCCCTTCCCACGTATATAAAGGAGGGGAGGATAGGTGGCCGACGCAAGGGGGGCTCCATTGGGGGTCCTACTTGGACTCCCGGTCCAAGTAGGATTCGCCCCCCCCCCCCCATTTCCTATTCCCACTAGGAGAAGGTGGGAAGGAGGACGAGAAGAGAAGGAAAGGGGCCCCCCAACCCTAGTCCAATTAGGATTGGGCTTGGGGGCGCTGCCGCTTCCTCTCTCCACTAGGGCCCATGAAGGCCCATTAACTCCGGGGGGGGGGGGGGGTTCCAGTAACCCCCGGTACTCCGGAAAATGATTGAACCTTTCCGGTGTCCAAACATAACCTTCCAATATATCAATATTTACGTCTCGACCATTTCGAGACTCTTCGTCATGTCCATGATCACATCCGGGACTCCCGACAAACTTCAGTTCATCAAACCACATAACTCATAATACAAATCGTCGCCGAATGTTAAGCATGCGGACCCTGCGGGTTCGAGAACTATGTAGACATGACCGAGACCCCTCTCCGGTCAATAACCAATAGCGGAACCTGGATGCTCATATTGTCTCCTACATATTCTACGAATATCATTATCGGTCAAACCGCATAACAACATATGTTGTTCCCTTTGTCATCGGTATGTTACTTGCCCGAGATTCGATCGTCGGTATCACCATACCTAGTTCAATCTCGTCCCCGACAAGTCTGTTTACTCGTTCCGTAATGCATCATCCCGTAACTAACTGATTAATCACATTGCTTGCAAGTATCATAGTGATGTGCATTACCGAAAGGGCCCAGAGATACCTCTCCGATGCACAGAGTGACAAATCCTAATCTCGATCTATGCCAACTCAACAAACACCATCGGAGACACCTGTAGAGCATCTGTATAATCACCCAGTTATGTTGTGACGTTTGATAGCACACAAGGTGTTCCTCTGGTATTCGGGATTTGCTTAATCTCATAGTCAGAGGAACATGTATAAGTCATGAAGAAAGCAATAGCAATAAAACTAAATGATCATTATGCTAAGCTAACGGATGGGTCTTGTCGGTGTCAAAACCGGCGGATCTCGGGTAGGGGGTCCCGAACTGTGCGTCTAGGCCAGATGGTAACAGGAGGCAAGGGACACGAAGTTTTACCCAGGTTCGGGCCCTCTTGATGGAGGTAAAACCCTACGTCCTGCTTGATTGATATTGATGATATGGGTGTTACAAGAGTGGATCTACCACGAGATCAGAGAGGCCAAACCCTAGAAGCTAGCCTACGGTATGATTGTATGTTGTGATTGTTGTCCTACGGACTAAAACCCTCTGGTTTATATAGACACCGGAGAGGGTTAGGGTTACACAAGGTCGGTTACAAAGGAGGAGATATCCATATACGTATTTCCTAGCTTGCCTTCCACGCCAAGTAGAGTCCCATCCGGACACGAGACGAAATCTTCAATCTTGTATCTTCATAGTCTAACAGTCCAGCCAATGGAGATAGTCCGGCTGTCCGGAGACCCCCTAATCCAGGACTCCCACAGTAGCCCCTGAACCAGGCTTCAATGACGATGAGTCCGGTGCGCAGTTGTCTTCGGCATTGCAAGGCGGGTTCCTTCTCCGAATACATTACAGAAGAAGTTGAATACGGGGATAGTGTCCGACCCTGCAAAATAAGTCCCACATTTCACCGTAGAGAGAATAATGTTTTTTCGCAGATCCAATTTGCTGGCTTGTTTTGACAGCATGACGTTATGTCCGGATCCAGCCTTCAAGGCTGATGGATGCCCTCCTCCGTGACGGAAGAGGACATTAAGAAGTTGAGGGAGGCCAGATACCTGACCGCCGAGGTTTCGCATCGGCTGCCTGCCCGAGGGCAGGTCGCCCCTACTCCCGAACCCAACGAGAACGTTGTGTTCGTCTCCCACTTCCTCCGAGGTCTAAGCCTCACTCTGGATCCTTTCGTCAGGGGCTTGATGTTCTGTTACGGGCTAGATTTCCAGGACCTAGCTCCGGACTCCTTTCTCCACATCATGACATTTATTGTCGTGTGTGAGGCCTTCCTCCGTGTGACCCCTCACTTCGGCCTGTGGCTCAAGACCTTTGAAGTACAACCGAAGGTGATCGAGGGGCAGCATGCAGCGTGCGGAGGTGCATCAATAGGCAAGATGGCAGGAGCTCCATGGCCGAAAGGTTCCTTTCTAGAGGTATCCGAATTATGGCAATGAGAGTGGTTCTACGTCACGGCTCCCAGAAGTGCCAAGTGGGCGGCGGCCCCCGCTTTCCGCCCGGGCCCCCCACCACAACTGATGTCATGGATTAGCAGGGGCCTGAACTAGGGTCCAGCCAAGGACGTGCCTATACTGCAAAGCCGCATCAGTGATCTCTTCGAGCGAGATTTTAATTTGGTTGCGGTAATACAAGTTATGTTGGTTCGTCAAGTCCAGCCATGCAAGCGCCGGCCCCTGTGCTTGTGAGAGTTCAACCCAGAGGGACCACGTGCCATTCAAAGTTTCCTCGGCCTGACGCACGAGGAGATGTACAAGTCATTCTTCGGACCTCAAGTGGAGTGTCCGGATATCACCGATGACGTGGGCCTAAGCAGTAATAACGTCGCCGAACAGGTAAGAAATCCTCTAGCCGAACACACTATCTTTTATTCGAGGTTATTTTTGAGAGTTTGCTTTTTGACCAGGACTGGATAACGAAGGCGAAGATGATTCGGTGTTTGGCCCCCCCTCCCTGAGGGTTTGGAAAATCCGGTATTGGAGAAGATGCTCGAGGTCGCACCTTGCCCGGAACCCTTGAAGGAAGATACCGAGGGGGATAATACGGGTGAACGCGGGCCCCCATCGCTACCCGCTCCGATCGAGGGAACGAGCATTTCCACAAAGGAGGACGACCGGGGGAGGAAAAGGACTGCTTCCGAGGATCCGGAAGCCGAAGCCTCCAAACGGGAGAAGAAGTCTCCCACAGAGGGTCCTGCCTCGGGGGGTGCTTTTGCTGCACAAAGTCCGCGAGGGGATCTGCCCTCCAACGAGTCATAAGTTATCCAAAATATTTTAATAGTAAGAGTATGCTATCTTTTTTCTCTGAGAAAACAACCACCGTATATATCTTGCAGTCCGGGCCTCAGCCCCTCTCAAATGAGTTCATCTTCGGGGGATCTTCTTCCGGAGATGATGGAGAGCGAAACGCCTCCCCCGGACTCCTCCGCTCCAGAAGCGGGCGACCCCGAAGTGTCGTCGCGGAGGGCCTCTTCGGATCCGGTGAGGCCAGAAGATAGTCCCATAGACCCCAGAAGTCCCTAGTGTCCGGCTCCTGAAGAGAGCATATGAAAGAGTCCGGCACCGTCTAGTGTGCGGTCGGACGTTCTGAGGGAGTTGGTGGGGCGAGCGGCCATCTCAGAAGAGCACCATACGCTGATGGGTACGGTGATGGAGAGAATCTCGTCCGCTGAAAGCGGGTTACATGAAGCCTTTATGAGTCTATTGACAGGCTTTGAGGTATGTGAGATAATATGTGATAGTACTGCACATGTTATAGTAGCCCCTGAGACTCTGGTTGTCATCGAGAACGGCGGCGAACAGAGGATCAAATTCCCAGGTAATAACCAATCTGCTTTTATGGGCAGGTGGTGGGAGCTCCGGTGGCTAGCCGGACTAGGGAGTTTGCCCAATTAAAACGGCAACTGGATGCGGCACACGCCGACATCGAGCTTGTTAACAAGAGGCTTGACGAGGCACAGGGTAAGTGTTATTATCCGGTGAACGCCACATAGTAAGAGCAGCATAATGCTAGTATCTTTAATATGTTGTGACTGTAGATGGGGCTGCCACCGTGGAAGCCTTGCGGGCGGAACTTGCCCGAGCCAAGGAACAAGCGAGGAGTAGTAATGCGGTTGCTTTGAAGGCGGCCGAAGAGTTGAAAGCCGAGAAGGCCGCACATTGCGAGAGCCAAGAGAAGATGGCCAAGATGGCCGTAGAATTGAAAGACACTATCGACCGTTGCCGGGTCCTTGAGAAAGAGAACCAAGCGAAGGCAACGGACCTTGAGAAGGCCATGGCGGCAGACAAAGACACCCGTTCTGCTATGAGAGAGAAGAAGAAGGAGCTGCGGGAAGCCGGGGATATTGCGGCTGGAAATCCCTTCATGTTACGGAGGAAGTTCAGAGATCCACGGTATGCCCCTCTGGATCGGCTGTGGAGCTCGGCAGATGCGTATATGGATTTGGCGGCGAGCGCTGCCGATGCGGCCAACTACTTCCAAGGTCAGACAGATCGTGAAGTGGACAAGCTGTTCTGGACGCAATTCCATGTTCCAGAGCGTCCGCTTTCATTGACTGACCTGCTAGCCGAATGGGCCGAAGTGAATAGGTTGTCCGGACTCGCCATGAGGTCTGTTGTGGATCAATTGTGGCCGGAAGGGCCTAAGCCGAACAGCTATTTCAGCTTAGTGCAGTAGCTCCTTGATGCGGTGCCGCGCATTAATGCGATGAAGAGGTCGGCGTGCATAGAAGGCTCGCGGATGGCCCTTGCCCATGTTAAAGCATATTGGGCGGAGATGGACGCTACCACTGTTGCGGCGCAGGGTTCGGCCATAGGTCGTGTGGCTGTCGAACACTATTTCGAGGAAGTTCTCGAGGGTGCTCGTTTGATAGAGGCCCAGTGCTCGAAAAATATTATGTTTGAGTGATATGTATTCTCATTGTAAACATAATGCTTTTATGAAGTTTTTATAAGGCTGTGTTTATACTTTTGCCTGAAAGTAGTATGATGCCTCCTGTGCGGCCGTTTATGTATACATGTGTATAACCTGAAAGATTGCACCCGTCGGCTTCAACCCCCACGCATATAATGCGGAGGTGCTCGCAAAAAACACGTGTTCACACTTAACCCAATGTCTTGGTCCTGATAAGGAGGTGATAGCGCAGCGAGCGAGGCAACCGGACTATAATGCTTGAACACTTACACTTAGCCATAGGAGTTTGACAGTGGGGCTACTAGATAGCCCCTAATGGCTCCGCACTCTCCCGATCGTGGTGTGCGCATATGCCTGGCCGGAAAACGGCCCTTCGTTAAGGCGGAGGAATTCTAACATCCCAATAGGTCATTGAGTGGTTGACCAGTCTCACGCTATATCATGACAATCAGTTTTCGGCTTTCTCTACTGAGGCGCTCGTCCGGATGAACCAGGACACGATCGCAGTAGTTCTCCTGGTGTTAACTTAGCTGGCAAAGCGGAACGTAAGGCACCAAAACACA
This sequence comes from Triticum aestivum, assembly GCF_018294505.1. Taxonomy (NCBI): domain Eukaryota; kingdom Viridiplantae; phylum Streptophyta; class Magnoliopsida; order Poales; family Poaceae; genus Triticum; species Triticum aestivum. Next base: position 309,084,444 of record NC_057806.1, on the reverse strand, counting down.
GGAGCCGGGCAAACCCAACATTTGACCAAAGACAATGATTCGGAGCTGATGCATATAAGGCCGAACTCGCGACGCCGAACACTCCCTAAGGTATTCAGTCTTTATGGTATAAACCAGGCCGAAATAGTGCCGCTTGTAAGAAGCCCCTTGTGTCCAGGTACGTGTGTTATTCTGACGTGGCCACATGCCAAGACGTCAGTATCCTTCTCAATTGTGCTGAGAATTCGGTGGATATGTATCAACAAGAGACAGTAAAAAAGGTTTACGCACGGTCTTAATCTAAAAAGAATCCTTGGAGCGGGTCCCTGCTGCACGTCTGCGCCTGTGTCTCCGTTGTGCCGTATCCTGGACGGGTGTAGCACGATGATTATCTGTAAAAGAGAGGAGCTTAGGTAAAAAAGTTGTCGCGCAAAAAGATAGTTTTTTAAATAAACCATGTATAATTCAAGGTGAGTAAGAATTGCCACTTGTCTGCGCCCGTTGAGCCCCTTGTATTGTAATAGGGGACCTGCTAATTAGTTGGTGAGGCCGTTTTTAGTGTGCGGCTGTTAAGGCAGCCGCACGCTCTTCGGCGTGCAGAAATCGCTTAATATTTCCGTTTACTGTAATGATGCCCCGTGGACCGGGCATCTTGAGTGTGAGGGAGGCGTAGTGTGGTATTGCATTAAAGCGAGCGAAAGCTTCGCGTCCGAGTAGTGCTTGATAGCCACTTTGGAACGGAGCGATGTGGAAGGTTAGATGTTCGCTACGGAAGTTATCGGGGGAGCCGAATATAACGTTTAGTAGCAGGGAGCCCATGCAACGAGCCCCTGGGCCTGGCGTTACTCCTTTAAAGGTAATATTTTATGGCGAATTTTTGTTGGGTCTATCCCCACTTCGCGGATTGTATCCTGGTATATCAGGTTTAGACTACTGCCACCGTCCATCAGGAGTCGTGCGAGGCAGTATCCGTCAATTATTGGGTCTAATACCAGGGCAGCCCATCCTGCACGGCGGATACTTGCTGAGTAATCACGATGGTTGAAAGTGATCGGTTGAGATGACCAGTGGCAGGACTCCGCGGTGATAGGCCTTCGGGCGTATTTTTCTGGGAGTGCCGTTTCGTTTCTTCCATTGATCACATGCAACACGTTTACTGTTTTGACCTCTAGTGGAAATTTCTTTTGTTCCCCGGCGTCTCCCTTGAGAGGCTCATCCTCATCTTCGCTTGGTGTATCCTCCCCTTTGTGTACGGCGTTGAGCTTGCCGGACTGCTTGAAGACCCAACATTCTCTGCGGGTATGATTGGCTGGTTTGCCAGGGGTGCTATGGACCTGACATATTTGGTCCAGAATTTTATTCGGACTGGACAGTTCATGTCGGTGTCAAAACCGGCGGATCTCGGGTAGGGGGTCCCGAACTGTGCGTCTAGGCGGATGGTAACAGGAGACAAGGGACACGATGTTTTTACCTAGGTTCGGGCCCTCTCGATGGAGGTAAAACCTGATGGGGAACGTAGTAATTTCAAAAATTTCCTACGCACACGCAAGATCATGTGATGCATAGCAACGAGGGGGAGAGTGTTGTCTACGTACCCAACGCAGACCGACTGCAGAAGCGATGACATGACGTAGAGGAAGTAGTCGTACGTCTTCTCGATCCAACCGATCAAGCACCGAAACTACGGCACCTCCGAGTTCGAGCACACGTTCAGCTCGATGACGATCCCCGGACTCCGATCTAGCAAAGTGTCGGGGAAGAGTTCCGTCAGCACGACGGCGTGGTGACGATCTTGATGAACTACAGCAGCAGGGCTTCGCCTACACTCCGCTACAGTATTATCGAGGTATATGGTGGCAGGGGGCACCGCGCACGGCTAAGGAATAGATCACGTGGATCAACTTGTGCCTTTTGGGGTGCCTCTACCTCAGTATATAAAGGAGCCAAGGGGGGAGGGGGCGCCGGCCAGGGAGAGGTGGCGCAGGAGGAGTCCTACTCCTTCAAGGAGTAGGACTCCCCTCCAATCCTATTCCAACTAGGATTCCCCAAAGGGGGAAAGAGGGAGAAGGGTGGCCGGCCACCTCTCCTAGTCCTAATAGGACTAGGGGAGGGGGGAGGTGCGCAGCCCCCTTGGGCTGCCCTTTTCTCCTTTCCACTAAGGCCCATGAAGGCCCATATGGCTCCCGGGGGGTTCCGGTAACCCTCCCGGTAACCCGGTAAAATCCCGATTTCACCCGGAACACTTCCGATGTCCAAACATAGGCTTCCAATATATCAATCTTTACATCTCGACCATTTCGAGACTCCTCATCATGTCCGTGATCACATCCGGTACTCCGAAGAACCTTCGGTACATCAAAATGCATAAACTCATAATATAACTGTCATCGTAACCTTAAGCGTGCAGACCCTACGGGTTCGAGAACAATGTAGACATGACCGAGACACGTCTCCGGTCAATAACCAACAGCGGGACCTGGATGCCCATATTGGCTCCTACATATTCTACGAAGATCTTTATCGGTCAGACCGCATAACAACATACGTTGTTCCCTTTGTCATCGGTATGTTACTTGCCCGAGATTCGATCGTCGGTATCCAATACCTAGTTCAATCTCGTTACCGGCAAGTCTCTTTACTCGTTCCGTAATACATCATCTCACAACTAACATATTAGTTGCAGTGCTTGCAAGGCTTATGTGATGTGCATTACCGAGAGGGCCCAGAGATACCTCTCCGACAATCGGACTGACAAATCCTAATCTCGAAATACGCCAACCCAACATCTACCTTTGGAGACACCTGTAATGCTCCTTTATAATCACCCAGTTACATTGTGGCGTTTGGTAGCACCCAAAGTGTTCCTCCGGAAAATGGGAGTTGCATAATCTCATAGTCATAGGAACATGTATAAGTCATGAAGAAAGCAATAGCAACATACTAAACGATCGGGTGCTAAGCTAATGGAATGGGTCATGTCAATCAGATCATTCAACTAATGATGTGACCTCGTTAATCAAATAACAACCCTTTGTTCATGGTCAGGAAACATAACCATCTTTGATTAACGAGCTAGTCAAGTAGAGGCATACTAGTGACACTTTGTTTGTCTATGTATTCACACATGTATTATGTTTCCGGTTAATACAATTCTAGCATGAATAATAAACATTTATCATGAATATAAGGAAATAAATAATAACTTTATTATTGCCTCTAGGGCATATTTCCTTCAGTCTCCCACTTGCACTAGAGTCAATAATCTAGATTACACTGTAATGATTCTAACACCCATGGAGCCTTGGTGCTGATCATGTTTTGCTCGTGGAAGAGGCTTAGTCAATGGGTCTGCAACATTCAGATCCGTATGTATCTTGCAAATCTCTATGTCTCCCACCTGGACTAGATCCCGGATGGAGTTGAAGCGTCTCTTGATGTGTTTGGTCCTTTTGTGAAATCTGGATTCCTTTGCCAAGGCAATTGCACCAGTATTGTCACAAAAGATTTTCATTGGACCCGATGCACTAGGTATGACACCTAGATCGGATATGAACTCCTTCATCCAGACTCCTTCGTTCGCTGCTTCCGAAGCAGCTATGTACTCCGCTTCACATGTAGATCCCGCTACGACGCTTTGTTTAGAACTGCACCAACTGACAGCTCCACCGTTTAATGTAAACACGTATCCGGTTTGCGATTTAGAATCGTCCGGATCAGTGTCAAAGCTTGCATCAACGTAACCTTTTACGGTGAGCTCTTTGTCACCTCCATATACGAGAAACATATCCTTAGTCCTTTTCAGGTATTTCAGGATGTTCTTGACCGCTGTCCAGTGATCCACTCCTGGATTACTTTGGTACCTCCCTGCTAAACTTATAGCAAGGCACACATCAGGTCTGGTACACAGCATTGCATACATGATAGATCCTATGGCTGATGCATAGGGAACATCTTTCATATTCTCTCTACCTTCTGCAGTGGTCGGGCATTGAGTCTTACTCAACTTCACACCTTGTAACACAGGCAAGAACCCTTTCTTTGCTTGATCCATTTTGAACTTCTTCAAAAATTTTCAAGGTATGTGCTTTGTGAAAGTCCAATTAAGCGTCTTGATCTATCTCTATAGATCTTAATGCCTAATATGTAAGCAGCTTCACCGAGGTCTTTCATTGAAAAACTTTTATTCAAGTATCCCTTTATGCTATCCAGAAATTCTATATCATTTCCAATCAGCAATATGTCATCCACATATAATATCAGAAATGCTACAGAGCTCCCACTCACTTTCTTGTAAATACAGGCTTCTCCAAAAGTCTGTATAAAACCAAATGCTTTGATCACACTATCAAAGCGTTTATTCCAACTCCGACAGGCTTGCACCAGTCCATAAATGGATCACTGGAGCTTGCATACTTTGTTAGCTCCCTTTGGATCGACAAAACCTTTCGGTTGCATCATATACAACTCTTCTTCCAGAAATCCATTCAGGAATGCAGTTTTGACATCCATCTGCCAAATTTCATAATCATAAAATGCGGCAATCGCTAACATGATTCGGACGGACTTAAGCATCGCTACGGGTGAGAAGGTCTCATCGTAGTCAATCCCTTGAACTTGCCGAAAACCTTTTGCGACAAGTCGAGCTTTGTAGATAGTAACATTACCATCAGCGTCAGTGTTCTTCTTAAAGATCCATTTATTCTCAATTGCTTGCCGATCATCGGGCAAGTCAACCAAAGTCCATACTTTGTTCTCATACATGGATCCCATCTCAGATTTCATGGCTTCAAGCCACTTTGCGGAATCTGGGCTCACCATCGCTTCTTCATAGTTCGTAGGTTCGTCATGATCTAGTAGCATGACTTCCATAACAGGATTACCGTACCACTCTGGTGCGGATCTTACTCTGGTTGATCTACGAGGTTCAGTAGTATCTTGATCTGAAGTTTCATGATCATTATCATTGGCTTCCTCACTAACTGGTGTAGGTGTCACTGAAACAGTTTTCTGTGATGAACTACTTTCCAGTAAGGGAGCAGGTACAGTTACCTCGTCAAGTTCTACTTTCCTCCCACTCACTTCTTTCGAGAGAAACTCCTTCTCTAGAAAGGATCCATTCTTAGCAACGAATGTCTTGCCTTCGGATCTGTGATAGAAGGTGTACCCAACAGTTTCCTTTGGGTATCCTATGAAGACACATTTCTCCGATTTGGGTTCGAGCTTATCAGGTTGAAGCTTTTTCACATAAGCATCGCAGCCCCAAACTTTAAGAAACGACAACTTTGGTTTCTTGCCAAACCACAGTTCATAAGGCGTCGTCTCAACGGATTTTGATGGTGCCCTATTTAACGTGAATGCAGCCGTCTCTAGAGCATAACCCCAAAACAATAGCGGTAAATCAGTAAGAGACATCATAGATCGCACCATATCTAGTAAAGTACGATTACGACGTTCGGACACACCATTACGCTGTGGTGTTCCGGGTGGCGTGAGCTGTGAAACAATTCCACAATTTTTCAAATGTACACCAAACTCGTAACTCAAATATTCTCCTCCACGATCAGATCGTAGAAACTTTATTTTCTTGTTACGATGATTTTCAACTTCACTCTGAAATTCTTTGAACTTTTCAAATGTTTCAGACTTATGTTTCATTAAGTAGATATATCCATATCTGCTTAAATCATCTGTGAAGGTGAGAAAATAACGATATCCGCCACGAGCCTCAATATTCATCGGACCACATACATCGGTATGTATGATTTCCAACAAATCTGTTGCTCTCTCCATAGTACCGGAGAACGGTGTTTTAGTCATCTTGCCCATGAGGCACGGTTCGCAAGTACCAAGTGATTCATAATCAAGTGGTTCCAAAAGTCCATCAGTATGGAGTTTCTTCATGCGCTTTACACCGATATGACCTAAACGACAGTGCCACAAATAAGTTGCACTTTCATTATCAACTCTGCATCTTTTGGCTTCAACATTATGAATATGTGTATTACTACTATCGAGATTCAATAAAAATAGACCACTCTTCAAGGGTGCATGACCATAAAAGATATTACTCATATAAATAGAACAACCATTATTCTCTGATTTAAATGAATAACCGTCTCGCATTTAAACAAGATCCAGATATAATGTTCATGCTCAACGCTGGCACCAAATAACAATTATTTAGGTCTAATATTAATCCCGAAGGTAGATGTAGAGGTAGCGTGCCGACCGCGATCACATCGACTTTGGAACCGTTTCCCACGCGCATCGTCACCTCGTCCTTTGCCAGTGCCCGCTTATTCCGTAGTCCCTGTTTCGAGTTGCAAATATTAGCAACAGAACCAGTATCAAATACCCAGGTGCTACTGCGAGCTCTAGTAAGGTACACATCAATAACATGTATATCACATATACCTTTGTTCACCTTGCCATCCTTCTTATCCGCCAAATACTTGGGGCAGTTCCGCTTCCAGTGACCAGTCTGCTTGCAGTAGAAGCACTCAGTTTCAGGCTTAGGTCCAGACTTGGGTTTCTTCTCCTGAGCAGCAACTTGCTTGCCGTTCTTCTTGAAGTTCCCCTTCTTCTTCCCTTTGCCCTTTTTCTTGAAACTAGTGGTCTTGTTAACCATCAACACTTGATGCTCCTTCTTGATTTCTACCTCCGCAGCTTTCAGCATTGCGAAGAGCTCGGGAATAGTCTTGTTCATCCCTTGCATATTATAGTTCATCACAAAGCTCTTGTAGCTTGGTGGCAGTGATTGGAGAATTCTGTCAATGACGCAATCATCTGGAAGATTAACTCCCAATTGAATCAAGTGATTATTATACCCAGACATTTTGAGTATATGCTCACTGACAAAACTGTTCTCCTCCATCTTGCAGCTATAGAACTTATTGGAGACTTCATATCTCTCAATCCGGGCATTTGCTTGAAATATTAACTTCAACTCCTGAAACATCTCATATGCTCCATGACGTTCAAAACATCGTTGAAGTCCCGATTCTAAGCCGTAAAGCATGGCACACTGAACTATCGAGTAGTCATCAGCTTTGCTCTGCTAGACGTTCACAACATCTGGTGTTGCTCCAGCAGCAGGCCTGGCACCCAGCGGTGCTTCCAGGACGTAATTCTTCTGTGCAGCAATGAGGATAATCCTCAAGTTACGGACCCAGTCCGTGTAATTGCTACCATCATCTTTCAACTTTGCTTTCTCAAGGAACGCATTAAAATTCAACGGAACAACAACACGAGCCATCTATCTACAATCAACATAAACAAGCAAGATACTATCAGGTACTAAGTTCATGATAAATTTAAGTTCAATTAATCATATTACTTAAGAACTCCCACTTAGATAGACATCCCTCTAATCTTCTAAGTGATTACGTGATCCAAATCAACTAAACCATGACCGATCATCATGTGAGATGGAGTAGTTTTCAATGGTGAACATCGTTTATGTTGATCATATCTACTATATGATTCACGCTCGACCTTTCGGTCTCTGTGTTCCGAGGCCATATCTGCATATGCTAGGCTCGTCAAGTTTAACCTGAGTATTCCGCGTGTGCAAAACTGGCTTGCACCCGTTGTAGATGGACGTAGAGCTTATCACACCCGATCATCACGTGGTGTCTGGGCACGACGAACTTTGGCAACGGTGCATACTCAGGGAGAACACTTCTTGATAATTTAGTGAGAGATCATCTTATAATGCTACCGTCAATCAAAGCAAGATAAGATGCATAAAAAGATAAACATCACATGCAATCAATATAAGTGATATGATATGGCCATCATCATCTCGTGCTTGTGATCTCCATCTCCGAAGCACCGTCATGATCACCATCGTCACCGGCGCGACACCTTGATCTCCATCGTATGCTTCCACGACTATCACTACCGTTTAGTAATATTACATCGCGATTGCATTGCATACAATAAAACGACAACCATATGGCTCCTGCCAGTTGCCGATAACTTGGTTACAAAACATGATCATCTCATACAATAAAATTCAGCATCATGCCTTGACCATATCACATCACAACATGCCCTGCAAAAACAAGTTAGACGTCCTCTACTTTGTTGTTGCATGTTTTACGTGGCTGCTACGGGCTTAAGTAAGAACCAATCTCACCTACGCATCAAAACCACAACGATAGTTTGTCAAATAGACTCCGTTTTAACCTTCGCAAGGACCGGGCGTAGCCATACTTGGTTCAACTAAAGTTGGAGAGACTGTCGCCCGCAAGCCATCTCTGTGCAAAGCACGTCGAGGGAACCGGTCTCGCATAAGCGTACGCGTAAGGTTGGTCTGAGTCGTCTCGTCCAACAATACCGCCGAACCAAAGTATGACATGCTGGTAGGCAGTATGACTTGTATCGTCCACAACTCACTTGTGTTCTACTCGTGCATATAACATCAACATAAATAAACTAGGCTCGGATGCCACTGATGGGGAACGTAGTAATTTCAAAAATTTCCTACGCACACGCAAGATCATGTGATGCATAGCAACGAGGGGGAGAGTGTTGTCTACGTACCCAACGCAGACCGACTGCGGAAGCGATGACACGATGTAGAGGAAGTAGTCTTACGTCTTCTCGATCCAACCGATCAAGCACCGAAATTACGGCACCTCCGAGTTCGAGCACACGTTCAGCTCGATGACGATCCCCGGACTCCGATCCAGCAAAGTGTCGGGGAAGAGTTCTGTCAGCACGACGGCGTGGTGACGATCTTGATGAACTACAGCAGCAGGGCTTCGCCTAAACTCCGCTACAGTATTATCGAGGTATATGGTGGCAGGGGGCACCGCACACGGCTAAGGAATAGATCACGTGGATCAACTTGTGCCTTTTGGGGTGCCTCTACCTCAGTATATAAAGGAGCCAAGGGGGGAGGGGGCGCCAGCCAGGGAGAGGTGGCGCAGGAGGAGTCCTACTCCTTCCGGGAGTAGGACTCCCCTCCAATCCTATTCCAACTAGGATTCCCCAAAGGGGGAAAGAGGGAGAAGGGTGGCCGGCCACCTCTCCTAGTCCTAATAGGACTAGGGGAGGGGGGAGGTGCGCAGCCCCCTTGGGCTGCCCTTTTCTCCTTTCCACTAAGGCCCATGAAGGCCCATATGGCTCCCGGGGGGTTCCGGTAACCCCGGTAAAATCCCGATTTCACCCGGAACACTTCCGATGTCCAAACATAGGCTTCCAATATATCAATCTTTACGTCTCGACCATTTCGAGACTCCTCGTCATGTCCGTGATCACATCGGGACTCCGAACAACCTTCGGTACATCAAAATGCATAAACTCATAATATAACTGTCATCGTAACCTTAAGCGTGCGGACCCTACGGGTTCGAGAACAATGTAGACATGACCGAGACACGTCTCCGGTCAATAACCAACAGCGGGACCTGGATGCCCATATTGGCTCCTACATATTCTACGAAGATCTTTATCCGTCAAACCGCATAACAACATACGTTGTTCCCTTTGTCATCGGTATGTTACTTGCCCAAGATTCGATCGTCGGTATCCAATACCTAGTTCAATCTCGTTACCGGCAAGTCTCTTTACTCGTTCCGTAATACATCATCTCACAACTAACATATTAGTTGCAGTGCTTGCAAGGCTTATGTGATGTGCATTACCGAGAGGGCCCAGAGATACCTCTCCGACAATCGGACTGACAAATCCTAATCTCGAAATACGCCAACCCAACATCTACCTTTGGAGACACCTGTAATGCTCCTTTATAATCACCCAGTTACGTTGTGACATTTGGTAGCACCCAAAGTGTTCCTCCGGAAAACGGGAGTTGCATAATCTCATAGTCATAGGAACATGTATAAGTCATGAAGAAAGCAATAGCAACATACTAAACGATCGGGTGCTAAGCTAATGGAATGGGTCATGTCAATCAGATCATTCAACTAATGATGTGACCTCGTTAATCAAATAACAACCCTTTGTTCATGGTCAGGAAACATAACCATCTTTGATTAACGAGCTAGTCAAGTAGAGGCATACTAGTGACACTTTGTTTGTCTATGTATTCACACATGTATTATGTTTCCGGTTAATACAATTCTAGCATGAATAATAAACATTTATCATGAATATAAGGAAATAAATAATAACTTTATTATTGCCTCTAGGGCATATTTCCTTCAAAACCCTACTCCTGCTTGATTAATATTGATGATATGGGTAGTACAAGAGTAGATCTACCACGAGATCAAGGAGGCTAAACCCTAGAAGCTAGCCCATGGTATGATTGTTGTTCGTCCTACGGACTAAAACCCTTCGGTTTATATAGACACCGGAGAGGGCTAGGGTTACACAGAGTCGGTTACAATGTAGGAGATCTACATATCCGTATCGCCAAGCTTGCCTTCCACGCCAAGGAAAGTCCCTTCTGGACACGGGACGAAGTCTTCAATCTTGTATCTTCATAGTCCAGGAGTCTGGCCGAAGGTATAGTCTGGCTATTCGGACACCCCCTAATCCAGGACTCCCTCAGTTCGTCTCTAGCGCCTTTAGAGGGCGGCTTCTGGCCTGGCCGAGTGCTTTTGAATCCGGCGTTTACTGCCGTGCTCTTCGTGCTGTCTCCTTTGTTCCGGCGTTTGTTATTGTTGTCGCCCATGATTTCTCGTTTCCATCTCTAACTTCGGATGTACTGGGGTCGCTGGTGCTGCATCTGGCTAGCCAGCTATCCTCACCCGCGCAAAAGCGGGTCATGAGGCTTGTTAATGCTGCCATCGTTCTCGGCTTTTCTTGGCCGAGGTGTCTGGCGAGCCATTCGTCACGGACGCTATGTTTAAAAGCTGCCAATGCTTCGGCGTCCGGACAGTCGAAAATTTGGTTCTTTTTAGTAAGAAACTTGTTCCAAAGTTTTCGGGCTGACTCTCCGGGCTGTTGAGTTATATGGCTCAAATCATCCGCGTCCGGAGGCCGGACATAAGTTCCTTGGAAATTTGCCCGAAAAGCGTCTTCAAGCTCTTCCCAACTTCCAATGGAGTTTTTGGGGAGGCCTTTAAGCCAGTGGCGGGCTGGCCCTTTGAGCTTGAGGGGTAAGTACTTGATGGCATGGAGATCATCTCCTCGAGCCATATGGATATGGAGGATATAGTCCTTAATCCAGACCCCAGGGTCTGTTGTTCCGTCGTATGCCTTTATGTTCACGGGTTTGAATCCCTCTGGAAATTCATGGTCAATCACCTCATTGGTGAAACATAGGGGGTGTGATGCACCCCTGTATCTGGGTGTACCGCGTTGTTCGGATGTTTGTTGTGTTACATTGTAAGCTGGGGTGCGCTTGCATGGTCCATAGATGGATCTGGTTGCGCCGTCCTTTTGGTGCGAGCCCTCGAGTGGGTCGTGTATTGACTTATGAGTGGCGTTGTTTGCCGCTTGATGTTGGCCGTGAGGTCGTCTATCCGGCCAGGTGGCCATTTTGATATTTGGTTGTGAGGGGTCTGAGGCCTCCTCATCGAATTCAGGTAGCAATTTCCGCTTTGGGTAGCTCTTTGTGGGGCGATTATCGCCGTACTTCGTTGCTGTGTTGGGTACTTTACTCCATCTGATTTGGAGTGTGTCCTGCGCAGCCTTGAGCCATTGCTTCTACTTTTTTAGACTCCTCGCGATGGCAACAAGCCTTTGACGGGCATTCTGCTGCTCTGGGTGCCTGTCCGGAGTTGTGTCGTCCGGACTATTATCTTTGACAGAATTGGTTTGTTCGGTTTGATTTTCCGTATTGCCATGGTCCGGCAGTGATTCACCCTGCTCTAATGCTAGGTCTGTGTGGTCGTTATTTCTGGTGAGGCAGGATTTGGGGCGGCGCTTGCGCCGCCGCTTTGACTGCTTCTCGAGGAAACAAGCCTTCGGTGTGTCCTTCCATTCCTCGTCGTTGTTTTCTTTTGGTGTGTCCACCACGTATACGTCATATGATGAAGTGGACGTCCGGTGCCCTGTGGGCGGTGGTTCATCTTTGCCTCCCGCATCGTTGTCCATACAGTCGATGTCTGCGGAGTCGAAGTCGAGCATGTCGGTTAAATCCTCGACAGTGGCTACAAAGTGGGTGGTGGGTGCGTCGAATTTCTTCGTCGTCCGCATCCCAATCCTGTTGGCCATAATCCGGCCAGGGCTCTCCTGACAAAGAGAGAGACCTTAGTGAATTCAGGATGTCGCCGAAGGGCGAGTGCTGAAAGATATCCGCGGTGGTGAATTCCATGATCGGCGCCCAATCGGATTCAATTGGCGGGGGCGCGGATGATTCTGGGTCCGGAAGAGAGTCCGGCACCTTGGAGTCACGGGCTGTGCGGAGGACTATGCTGATGTTTGGCTCAATCGCCGTCGAGACTGCAGCCCCTGAGGCGGTGTGTAGCCACCCGTTCTCGATTGGCGCAGTTGGCTCCGAGGTGAGGGTCGGCGCTGATGTGGGCGCGGCCTCTGGGGTACCGTCTGGTGGCAGAGCTAGGTCATACCCATCGCGACAGTGCGGCGTGCCCGACTGTGGCTCGAATCCGTCGAAGATCAAGTCCCCACGGATGTTGGCCGTGTAATTCAAACTTCCAAATCTGACCTGATGGCCAGGGGCATAGCTTTCAATCTGCTCCATATGGCCAAGCGAATTAGCCCGTAGTGCAAAGCCGCCGAATATGAAGATCTGTCCGGGGAGAAAAGCCTCACCCTGGACCGCATCGCTACCGATGATAGTGGGAGCCATCAAGCCTAACGGCGATGACGCAGAGGAACTCTCAATGAAAGCACCAATGTCGGTGTCAAAACCGGCGGATCTCGGGTAGGGGGTCCCGAACTATGCGTCTAGGCCAGATGGTAATAGGAGGCAAGGGACACGAAGTTTTACCCAGGTTCGGGCCCTCTTGATGGAGGTAAAACCCTACGTCCTGCTTGATTGATATTGATGATATGGGTGTTACAAGAGTGGATCTACCACGAGATCAGAGAGGCTAAACCCTAGAAGCTAGCCTACGGTATGATTGTATGTTGTGATTGTTGTCCTACGGACCAAAACCCTCTGGTTTATATAGACACCGAAGAGGGTTAGGGTTACACAAGGTCGGTTACAAAGGAGGAGATATCCATATACGTATTGTCTAGCTTTCCTTCCATGCCAAGTAGAGTCCCATCCGGACACGAGACGAAGTCTTCAATCTTGTATCTTCATAGTCTAACAGTCCGGCCAATGGAGATAGTCCGGCTATACGGAGACCCCCTAATCCAGGACTCCCACAGGTCTTGTCCATCACATCATTCTCTAATGATGTGATCCCGTTCATCAAATGACAACACATGTCTATGGTCAGGAAACTTAACCATCTTTGATTAACGAGCTAGTCTAGTAGAGGCATACTAGGGACACTCTGTTTGTCTAAGTATTCACACATGTACTAAGTTTCCGGTTAATACAATTTTAGCATGAATAATAAACATTTATCATGATACAAGGAAATATAAATAACAACTTTATTATTGCCTTTCGGGCATATTTCCTTCATCACGAGGGGCCCACAAGGGTGGGGGCGTGCCCTCCAACCTTGTGGCCGCCTCGTGGCTTCTCTTACTTGCACTCCAAGTCCTCTGGATGTCTTCTGGTCAAGGAAAAATCATCGCGAAAGTTTCATTCCGTTTGGACTCTATTTGGTATTCCTTTTCTGTGAAACTCTAAAACAAGGAAAAAACAGAAACTGCCACTGGGCTCTAGGTTAATAGGTTAGTCCCAAAAATCATATAAAATAGCATATAAATGCATATAAAACTTCCAAAACAGATAATATAATAGCATGGAACAATAGAAAATTATAGATACGTTGGAGACGTATTAGCTAGCAAAGGAAAACTTTCTTGTGAAATTCATACAGAAATCCCACATACCGAACGGCCCTCTACGTTTGTCCATACCCATAGAACTCTGGATGTTTCCATGTATGCTTTCTACCCTTGTCCTGAACACTACCTCATACATCTTTCCTCTGTTTTTTCAAGGAAAATGGCTCCAGCCCCGACCCCATTGCATAACAACGAAACCACGTAGTATGATACAAGTGAGAAACTAAAAAGAACAGTGCAAGGCCTCAGAGGCAGCAAACATATTGCCTCAGCAGAAGAAAAATTAAAAACTTTAAGAAGAACTAAGCTTTACACCAAAGATAAAGACAACATAACACACCCTAGCCTCTCAACATCAAAGTAGAGCACATGTAGGCATCTACTGACAAAATAAGGTGGAAGATGAAGGCCCATCCATGACAACATACATGCATCATTCTACCTCCTAGGGAGAGGGAGCAACACACTAGCTCTAGCCTAGATCCATCCATAGTAAAATAGGGGGTCTCACACAATTTTCTCCAGTCTTGTAAGCATTAACCTCAGTTTTTCCTTGACGGGGTCTGAGCATAGCACCTCCCATAAGGAAAGCATGCCGACGGTTTTCCTCAAAATCACCTGCACATCGGACCAGAGCACACGGTTGAAATACATGTCATTTCTAACTTTCCACAGCGGAAAGGATTGTTGTCTGAACTATTTTTGCAGCAGTATTAGTCCTATTGTTCTGAAATTCAATTAAATACATTATATTAGTAATGCCAATAGCAGTAGCCAGCTCAACAACAACTCTCCGCGATTCATTGGAAACAATACAATCAAAAAGCAAATGAGGCCCACTTGCCTAGTCTCAAGTTCAAAACAAAAAGACAAGTCAAATCAGGAACATTTTTGACTTTTGTGCAAATTATCTCTAGTAAGCAGTTTGTCATTAGCAAGCAACTAGAGAAAGATCTGAACCCTAGGGGGATCTTCACCTTCCAAACAACAAGGCAGATACCATCGAGGACACCCCTGAAATTGACAAACTTATAAAATGATTTAACAATATAAATCCCTTTAGGATCATAATTCCAGACAAGGGAATCAGAGGTATCATCAAATTTAAGGTCTTCAATGTCATTAAAGAGGTCATTCTAGGATTGAAGCATATCTAGGGAGAAACATCTCCTAGATTTGATCTTAAGGTTAAATCCATCCCAGACCTTACTAACTAAGATGTTATGATCAATAGCAATAGAATAAAGCACCCAATACCGAGTGGCTAGATTGGTGGATCCACACTAGTGATCTTCCCAAAATATAACCATCTTGCGATTGCAAGTTTTCCAGAAATAGCCAAATTTAGAGGCATTGGTAGCCCACAAAACTCCCTTCCAAAAAGGGGAGGCACTAACAACAGAGCAAGCAAAAATGTTAAGGTTATGTGTTCTATATTTGGCATCAATACTTTGTCTCCATTTTTTTCGAGTATCTAGATGATATCTCTTAACCCAAGAGAGGCAAGCAAGCAAAGATTAAAATTAGCAATATTAGTCATCCTTAGGCCGCCATATTCTTTCTTAAGAGCCAAAGACCCCCAAGAGGCTAGATGTACTTATGGTGTCCCTCATAATCATCACATAAACAATGGGTAAATTGGGAATTAATCAGGGTAATAGCCCATTTAGGAAACTTAATAATCCCCATAAGGTATGAGGGGATACTAGCTAGACAAGTTTGAACTAAAATAAGCCTTTTGCCAAAAGAGAGGAGTCTACCTCTCCATCTAGCCACTTTTTTTATTATCTTATCAATGACTGGTTGGAGGTCCTCCTTCCTAAGCTTACAGCGATGAAGTGGAGCTCCAAGATATTTGATAGGAAAGGAGCTAAGTTTACAACCCAGAGACCAAGCAAAAACCTGAGCACTATCTCTGTCAATATTAATAGGAACTAACTCACATTTGTGGAAATTAATCCTCATGCTCGACATTTTCTCAAAGCAAGACAAAAATCCATTTAAGGTTTTTAGCATGATCTAAATTATGATCTAGAAAAAGGAGGGTGTCATCTGCATATTGCATACTGACAACTCCAACGGGATTAGATGATGGAAAAAGGCCTTCAATATTAGCCTGGCTTAATAGGGATGATAGACTACTCATATCAATAAGGAATTCATTCTTTTTCGGAAGCCCATTCAAAAATAACTCCCAAGTTAAGCGTGCTTGGCTTGGAGTAATTCTAGGATGGGTGACCGATCAGGAAGTTGGTCCCGGGTGCGTACGAGTGAGGACAAAGTGCGCAGGAAAAATTAGTATTGATCTGTGGGGCCGGTCTAGATCCCTCCAAGGGGTAACTGCCATAACCGGTGGGTGTGTCCGGGGCGTTACACCTACAAAAAATCATAGTTGTTGTCAGTTATCCTGCATTATCCAAAAGGGATTTAATTTTATTCATCCACACAGGGATAAAGCCCCTTCTACTCATCATATCGAACAAAAACTCTGTGTTAATCATATCATAAGGTTTCTCATAGTCAAGTTTAAACATAAAACCAGACAGTTTTTTAGTAGCTACAAAGTGAATAATTTCATGAGCAGCCACTATGCTTTAAACAATAAATCTGCCAGTTTGATGTGGAGCAATGAGCTCATTGGAAATAGGATCAAAACTATTAGTAGTTCATTTAGAGAAAAATTTAAAACTGCAATTAATCATAGCAAAGGCCTAAACTTCTCCATTCGAATTGCATTAGACTCCTTGGGAACAAGGGTGAGTAAGGAGAAGTTCAATCTAAATAAGTCTAGGTCTCCCTTCTCCTAATCTATAAACATAGCAAACATACCATTTTTAGAATGGATCCCGTACTATACAAGGATCTTTCCTCTATTCTTTCAATTCTACATTTTGCATCCACTTTCCTGTAGATTCGTCCGTTTCTTTATGTTCCTTGGTTTTGTCAACATTTCTCCTGCAATGTCGATCTGGGTACTAGCCACAATTTTCTTTCGAGCTAACATCCCGAACCAACCTATATGCAAGAGGGATCATGCACGGAAAAAAGCGAGAAGCGGGAGTTCTAAAAATAAATGTTGATGCATCATTTTATGCAGGTAACTTCATAGGTGCTTGCGGTGTTATTGTGCGTCATGATCGTGGCAAGTTCCTGGGTGCAACTAAAGGAAATATGCCCTAGAGGCAATAATAAAGTTGTTATTTATATTTCCTTATATCATGATAAATGTTTATTATTCATGCTAGAATTGTATTAACCGGAAACTTAGTACATGTGCGAATACATAGACAAACAGCGTGTCACTAGTTTGCCTCTACTTGACTAGCTCATTGAATCAATAATGGTTATGTTTCCTAACCATAGACATGAGTTGTCATTTGATTAATGGGATCACATCATTAGACAATGATGTGATTGACTTGACCCATCCATTATCTTAGCACAATGATCGTTTAGTTTGTTTCTATTGCTTTCTCCATAACTATACATGTTCCTATGACTATGAGATCATGCAACTCCCGAATACCGGAGGAACACTTTATGTGCTACCAAACGTCACAACGTAACTGGGTGATTATAAAGGTGCTCTACAGGTGTCTCCGATGGTGTTTGTTGAGTTCGCATGGATCAAGATTAGGATTTGTCACCCCGATTGTCGGAGAGGTATCTCTGGGCCCTCTCGATAATGTACATCATAATAAGCCTTGCAAGCAATGTAGCTAATGAGTTAGTTACGGAATGTAGCATTACGGAATGAGTAAAGAGACTTGCCGATAACAAGATTGAACTAGGTATTGAGATACCGATGATCGAATCTCGGGCAAGTAACATACCGATGACAAAAGGGAACAACGTATACCGTTATGCGGTTTGACCGATAAAGATCTTCGTAGAATATGTAGGAGCCAATATGAGCATCCAGGTTCCGCTATTGGTTATTGACTGGAGACATGTCTCGGTCATGTCTACGTAGTTCCCAAACCCGTAGGGTCCACACGCTTAACATTCGGTGACGATCGGTATTACGAGTTTATGTGTTTTGATGTACCGAAGATAGTTCAGAGTCCCAGATTTGATCACGGACATGACGAGGAGTCTCGAAATGGTCGAGACATAAAGGTTGATATATTGGATGACTATATTTGGACATCGGAAGGGTTCCGAGTAAGTTTGGACGAATACCGGAGTACCGCGGGGTTACCGGAACCCCCCGGGGAGTGTATTGGGCCTCGTGGGCCTTGGTGGAGACAGGAAGGGGCGGCCAGGGTAGGCCGCACGCCCCCTCCCCCTCTAGTCCAAATTGGACTAGGAAGGGGGTGCCCCCATTTTTCCTTCCCCCTCTCTTCTCCTTCCTTCCCTCATACTCCTACTCATGGAAGTGGGGGAATCCTACTCCCGGTGGCTGTAGGACTCCCCTTGGGGCGCACCTAGGAGGCCGACCTCCTCCCCCTCCTCCACTCCTTTATATACGGGGGAGGGGGAACCCCATAGACACACAAGTTGATAATTGATCTTTTAGCCATGTGAGGTGCCCCCGCCACCATAATCCACCTCGGTCATATCGTAGCGGTCCTTAGGCGAAGCCCTGTTCCAGTAGCATCATCATCACCATCATCACGCCGTCGTGCTGATGAAACTCTCCCTCTAAGCTCTATTGTATCATGAGTTCGCAGGACGTCACCGAGTCGAACATGTGCAGATCGCGGAGGTGCCGACCTTCGGTGCTAGATCGGTCGATCGTGAAGACGTACAACTACATCAACCGCGTTGTCATAATGCTTCTGCTTACGGTCTACGAGGGTACATAGACGATACTCTCCCCTCTCGTTACTATGCACCACCATGATCTTTTGTGTGCGTAGGATTTTTTTTGAAATTACTGTGTTCCCCAACAGTGGTATCAGAGCCAGGTTATGCGTAGATGTTATACGCACGAGTAGAACACAAAGTAGTTGTGGGCGTGGGTACATACATATTGCTTGCCGTCACTAGTTGATTCTTGATTCAGCGGCATTGTTGGATGAAGCGGCCCAGACCGACATTACGCGTACGCTTACGCGAGACTGGTTCTACCGACGTGCTTCGCACATAGGTGGCTAGTGGGTGTCTGTTTCTCCAGCTTTAGTTGAATCAGATTCAATGAACAGGGTTCTTTCTGAAGATCAAAAAGCAATCACTATACTACATTGTGGTTTTTGATGCGTAGGTAAGAACGGTTCTTGCTCATCCCGTAGCAGCCACGTAAAACTTGCAACAACAAAGTAGAGGGCGTCTAACTTGTTTTTGCAGGGCATGTTGTGATGTGATATGGTCAAGACATGATGCTAAATTTTATTGTATGAGACGATCATGTTTTGTAACACAGTTATCGGCAACTGGTAGGAGCCATATGGTTTTCACTTTATTGTATGAAATGCAATCACCATGTAATTGCTTTACTTTATCACTAAGCGGTAGCCATAGTCATAGAGGCAATAGTTGGCAAGACAAGACTGATGCTTCGATGGAGATCAAGATGTCAAGCTGGTGACGATGGTGATCATGACGGTGCTTTGGAGATGGAGATCAAAGGCACAAGATGATGATGACCATATCATATCACCTATATTGATTGCATGTGATGTTTATCCTTTATGCATCTTATTTTGCTTAGTTCGACGGTAGCATTATAAGATGATCTCTCACTAAATTTCAAGGTATAAGTGTTCTCCTTGAGTATGCACCATTGCTACAGTTCGTCGTGCTGAGACACCACGTGATGATCGGGTGTGATAAGTTATACGTTCACATACAATGGGTGCAAGCTAGTTTTGCACACGCAGAATACTCGGGTTAAACTTGGCGAGCCTAGCATATGCAGATATGGCCTCGAAACACTAGAGACCGAAAGGTCGAGCATGAATCATATAGTAGATATGATCAACATAGTGATGTTCACCATTGAAAACTACTCCATCTCACGTGATGATCGGACATGGTTTAGTTGATATGGATCACATGATCACTTAAAAGATTAGAGAGATGTCTATCTAAGTGGGAGTTCTTAAGTAATTTGATTAATTAAACTTTAATTTATCATGAACTTAGTACCTGATAGTATTTTGCATGTCTATGTTATTGTAGATAGATGGCCCGTGTTGTTGTTCCGTTGAATTTTAATGTGTTCCTAGAGAAAGCTAAGTTGAAAGATGATGGTAGCAACTACACAGACTGGGTCCATAACTTGAGGATTATCCTCACTGCTGCACAGAAGAATTACATCCTGGAAGAACCGCTAGGTGACAAACCCGCTGCAGGAGCAACGCCAGATGTTATGAACACCTGGCAGAGCAAAGCTGATGACTACTCGATAGTTCAATGTGCCATGCTTTACGGCTTAGAACCGGGACTTCAACGATGTTTTGAACGTCATGGAGCATATGAGATGTTCCAGGAGTTGAAGTTAATATTTCAAGCAAATGCCCGGATTGAGAGATATGAAGTCTCCAATAAGTTCTACAACTGCAAGATGGAGGAGAATAGTTCTCTCAATGAACATATACTCAGAATGTATGGGTACCACAACCACTTGACTCAAGTGGGTGTTAATCTTCCTGATGATAGTGTCATTGACAAAGTTCTTCAATCACTACCACCAAGCTACAGGAGCTTCGTGATGAACTATAATATGCAAGGGATGGATAAGACGATTCATGAGCTCTTCGCAATGCTAAAGGTTGCGGAGGTAGAAATCAAGAAGGAGCATCAAGTGTTGATGGTCAACAAGACCACTAGTTTCAAGAAAAAGGGTAAAGGGAACAAGGGGAGCTTCAAGAAGAACAACAAGCCAGTTGCTGCCCAAGTGAAGAAACCCAAGTCTGGACCTAAGCCTGAGACTGGGTGCTTCTACTGCAAAGGAACTGGTCACTGGAAGCGGAACTGCCCCAAGTATTTGGCGGAGAAGAAGGATGGCAAAGTGAAAGGTATATTTGATATACATGTTATTGATGTGTACCTTACTAATGCTCGCAGTAGTGCCTGGGTATTTGATACTGGTTCCATTGCTAACATTTGCAACTCGAAGCAGGGGCTACGGATTAAGCGATGATTGGCTAAGGACAAGGTGACGATGCACGTGGGAAATGGTTCCAAAGTCGATGTGATCGCCGTCGGCACGCTACCTCTATATCTACCTTCGGGGATTAGTTTTAGACCTAAATAATTGTTATTTGGTGCCAGTGTTGAGCATGAACATTATGTATGGATCTTGTTTGATGCGAGACAGTTATTCATTTAAATTAGAGAATAATGGTTTTTCTATTTATATGAGTAATATCTTTTATGGTCATGCACCCTTGATGAGTGGTCTATTTTTACTAAATCTTGATAGTAGTGATACACATGCTCATAGTATTGAGGCCAAAAGATGAAGAGTTGATAATGATAGTGCAACTTACTTGTGGCACTGCCGTTTAGGTCATATTGGTGTAAAGCGCATGAAGAAACTCCATTCTGATGGCCTTCTGGAATCACTTGATTATGAATCACTTGGTACATGCGAACCATGCCTCATGGGAAAGATGACTAAAACTCTGTTCTCTGGAACAATGGAGCGAGCAACAGAGTTATTGGAAATCATACATACTGATGTATGTGGTCCAATGAACATTGAAGCTCGCGGCGGATATCGTTATTTTCTCACCTTCATAGATGATTTGAGTAGATATGGGTATATCTACTTGATGAAACATAAGTCTGAAACATTTGAAAAGTTCAAAGAATTTCAGAGTGAAGTGGAAAATCATCATAACAAGAAAATCAAGTTTCTACGATCTGATCATGGAAGTGAATATTTGAGTTATGAGTTTGGACTTCATTTGAAACAATGTGGAATAGTTTCACAACTCACGCCACCTGGAACACCATAGCGTAATGGTGTGTCCGAACGTCGTAATCGTACTTTACTAGATATGGTGCGATCTATGATGTCTTTCACTGATTTACCGCTATCGTTTTGGGGTTACGCTTTAGAGACAGCTGCATTCACGTTAAATAGGGCACCATCTAGATCCGTCGAAACGACACCTTATGAACTGTGGTTTGGCAAGAAACCCAAGTTGTCGTTTCTTAAAGTTTGGGGCTGCGATGCTTATGTGAAAAAGCTTCAACCTGATAAGCTCGAACCCAAATCAGAGAAATGTGTCTTCATAGGATACCCAAAGGAGACTGTTGGGTACACCTTCTATCACAAATCCGAAGGCAAGATATTCGTTGCTAAGAATGGATCCTTTCTAGATAAGGAGTTTCTCCCGAAAGAAGTGAGTGGAAGGAAAGTAGAACTTGATGAGGTAATTGTACCTTCTCCCCTATTGGAAAGTAGTTCATCATTAAAATTAGTTCCAGTGATTCCTACACCAGTAAGTGAGGAAACTAATGATGATGATCATGAAACTTCTGATCAAGTTACTACCGAACCTCGTAGGTCAACCAGAGTAAGATTTGTACCAGAGTTGTACAGTAATCCTATTCTGGAAGTCATGTTACTTGACCATGATGAACCTATGAACTATGAGGAAGCGACGATGAGCCCAGATTCCGCCAAATGGCTTGAAGCCATGAAATCTTAGATGGGATCCATGTATGAGAACAAAGTGTGGACTTTGGTTGACTTGCCCGATGATCGGCAGGCCATAGAAAATAAATGGATCTTCAAGAAAAAGACTGATGCTGGCAGTAATGTTACTGTCTACAAAGGTCGACTTGTTGCAAAAGGTTTTTGACAAGTTCAAGGAGTTGACTACGATGAGACCTTCTCACCCGTAGCGATGCTTAAGTCCGTCCGAATCATGTTAGCAATTGCCGCATTTTATGATTATGAAATTTGGCAAATGGATGTCAAAACTGCATTCCTTAATGAATATCTTAAAGAAGAGTTGTATATGATGCAACCAGAAGGTTTTGTCGATCCAAAAGGTGCTAACAAAGTGTGAAAGCTCCAGTGGTTCATTTATGGACTGGTGCAAGCCTCTCGGAGTTGGAATATACGCTTTGATAGTGTGATCAAAGCATATGGTTTTATATAGACTTTTAGAGAAGCCTGTATTTACAAGAAAGTGAGTGGGAGCTCTGTAGCATTTCTGATATTATGTGTAGATGACATATTGTTGATTGAAAATGATACTGAATTTCTGAATAGCATAAAAGGATACTTGAATAAGAATTTTTCAATGAAAGACCTCGGTGAAGCTGCTTATATATTAGGCATCAAGATCTATAGAGATAGATCAAGACGCTTAATTGGAGTTTCACAAAGCACATGCCTTGATAAAGTTTTGAAGAAGTTCAAAATGGATCCGGTAAAGAAAGGGTTCTTGCCTGTATTACAAGGTGTGAAGTTGAGTCAGACTCAATGCCCGACCACCGCAGAAGATAGAGAGAAAATTAAAGGTGTTCCCTATGCTTCAGCCATAGGCTCTATCATGTATACAATGTTGTGTACCAGACCTGATGTGTGCCTTACTATAAGTTTAGCAGGGAGGTACCAAAGTAATCCAGGAGTGGATCACTGGACAACGGTCAAGAACATCCTAAAATACCTGAAAAGGACTAAGGATATGTTTCTCGTATATGGAGGTGACAAAGAGCTCGTCGTAAACGGTTACGTCGATGCAAGCTTTAACACTGATCCGGATGACTCTAAGTCACAACCAGGTACGTGTTTTTATTAAATGGTGGAGATGTCAGTTGGTGCAGTTCCAAGCAGAGCATCGTGGCGGGATCTACGTGTGAAGCGGAATACATAGCTGATTCGGAAGCAGCAAATGAAGGAGTCTAGATGAAGGAGTTCATATCCGATCTAGGTGTCATACCTAGTGCATCGGGTCCAATGAAAATCTTTTGTGACAATACTGGAGCAATTGCCTTGGCAAAGGAATCCAGATTTCACAAGAGAACCAAGCACATCAAGAGACGCTTCAATTCCATCCGCGATCAAGTTAAGGAGGGAGACACCAAAATTTGCAAGATACATACAGATCTGAATGTTGCAGACTCATTGACTAAGCCTCTCTCACGAACAAAACATTATCAGCACCAAGACTCCATGAGTGTTAGAATCATTACAATGTAATCTAGATTATTGACTCTAGTGCAAGTGGGAGACTGAAGGAAATATGCCCTAGAGGCAATAATAAAGTTATTATTTATATTTCCTTATATCATGAAAAATGTTTATTATTCATGCTAGAATTGTATTAACCGGAAACTTAGTACATGTGTGAATACATAGACAAACAGAGTGTCTGTAGCGACCTGAGCTCACACAGTCAAGTCTCTGTGCTTCAGTGTCATCCCTGGATCGGTAATGCTAACACACACAGTACTCGAAGGATTTATAACAGAGTAGCAATCACACACTTATTACATCGAATGTCTCAAAAGAGAACTTATTACAATAAATATGGCTTAAGGCCATCTAATTAAGATAACAGCGGAAGACTTCGAAGATAAAGCGAGTCCATCAACTCCAACGGCATAGCTGAGTGCATGACAAACGACCTATGACATCTTATTCGTTGTCTGAAAAGTCTGCAACATGATATGTTGCGGCCCGAAACGGGTCAGCACAGGGAATATGCTAGCAAAGTAACACAAGAGAGCAATGAACAAATAAATGCTATCACTACATGCATATATGGCTGGTGGAGGCTCTATGGTTATATTGTTTTGCAAAAAGCCAATTTTTACCTACAACAAAGAATTATAATTTATTTAACTATCATGGTAGTTGAAACATCATTGAGAAGGTTCCTACAACTCAATCCCAATTAAAGTAGTCATTAACATCCGAACAAATTAACTTTAGGGTGATGAGATCAAATCAATAATTCATGTACCGGATACTCAAGATGTCCATAACCGGGGATACGGCTAACCATGATTAGTTTATACACTCTGCAGAGGTTTGCGCACTTCTCGCCACAAGACTCGATCTCCTCTGTTGGATTTCTCGCACTACAGGGTGTCTGAGAAACGGATGACCGAGACACAGTCTTTCAGAATCATTAACTCTTTACTATGGGTGGACCGTTACACCTACTTTCCCCTACATCTGCTAGCCCACCACTAAAAGAGGTCACACAACCTACTCAACTATGCCAGAGCCCATAATGGCTTGTGGCTGCACATGGAAGTTTCTAGCATGAATAATCTCATGATCCCTTTGAGCCTGGGTGGCGGACCGTAGGATGATCACACGGGTACTCGAGGATATCCTAGGACAACACTAGATTCTCCAGGTGCCGACATGCAATCCACCCAGATGTGTATTAAAGTTGCCACCTTAAGTTGAACCACTAATTAACAAATCACATATGTCATGGTTACTCTCAAACCCAATCCACGTCTATGAGCATAGCATAGCAATATAAGCATAACGTAGAAGTAACTCCCAAGGGCTTGATAATAAAACAGGTAATAGGTTCTAACTCATCATCTACTTCCCAGACCCACATGTTAAGAGATCCTACTCATGCAATGTGTGAGGGTTGAAACTAATGCATAAAAACTGGGTGATGAAGGGGTATGATCAAAGTGTTACTTGCCTTGCTGATGATCTGCAAATCCTAGAGACTCGTAGTAGCACGCTTCGCACTCCGGGAGTTCTATCGCAAACAAACAATAGCATACATAAGCAATCAAGCAAAGATGCACGAAGAAAACTCAAATAAGAAGATCTAACCAGAAAGTTCAATTGTAGAACTCCGGTTTGCAAAAAGAATCAAATCAAACGAAGCAGCGAAACTCAAACTATGAAAGAAACAAGATCCGTTTACTAATCTGGACTAAAGTCAAATTTTATAGTACCAAAATCTTGTTCAAGTTGGTTAAACAGAAAGAGGGCTTCGAGACGAAGATCTAGGCGCTTGTTTCACCTGATTCGGATAAACGGGTGAAAAGATAAACTAGAACGAAGATTAGGGCAGAAATCACGATCGAAAATAATCGCGGAAAACACCTGGAAAAAGAAATGAGACGAACAGGCTAACGAACGAACGTTTGCTGTCTACGGCTAACAGATGAACGGTGTACGTTAAGTCGAAAGTACGAACAAACGTTCGTTGACTGACTAAACCGAGAAAACCGAACCGAATAAAAATAAAAAAACGCATCTAGGGTTTCTAAAAAACCGAGGTTTTTACCTAAAACCGAAAAAACCGAAACGACGAGATCCATCGGCGACGGCTCCGGCGGGCTTACGCGGCGGCGTGGCGAGACAGGGTGCAGCGCGGGGCGGCGGAACGCGACGCGGCAGGCGGCGGCGCGGGCAGCGGCGAGCGGCGGGAGCAGCGGGCGGCGGCGCGGGGTTGGCTGGGCGGGGCTGGCGGCGCGGGGTGAGGAGCCGAGGGGGGCGTGGCTAAAAAAGGGGACCTCAGCTTGCGCGAGGGGGCGGCGAGGCCGACCCGGACTCCTCCTCACCGGAGTCCGACATCCGCACGGGAGGGCGAGGCGGCGCGAGCGGGATGGGCCGGTTGGGCTGCAGCCCGGCACGGTCCGAAGAAGTTTTTTTTAAGATTTCACCGGAAAAATCCTAATAAATAGAATAAAAAACTAAAAAACAAAACAAATTTTCACTGTCTAAATAAAATATTAGAACATGATGAACATTTTCTTGGCCCTAAAATGCAATTTTGAAAAAATTGCATATTTTTCTAATTCAAATAAATTAACGATAAAAGCCAAAATAAAATATTTATTTGATTTTAATATTTTTCCTCCAATATTTCATTTATTTTGGAGAAGTCATTTTATCTCCTCTCATATATTTCTATTATGAAATATTTTTGAAGAGAAAAACAATTAAAACCAAATGATCCTATTTTCAAAATTTGAGAAAACTCAAATATGAAAATATCGAAATTCCCAACTCTCTCTGTGGGTCCTTGAGTTGCTTAGAACGTCGAGGATCGCGAGGCAAAAATGCAATAAAATATGATATGCATGAACGACCTATGTATAACATTCCAAATTGAAAATTTGGGATGTTACAAACCTACCCCCCTTAAGATGAATCTCGTCCTCAAGATTCAGGTTGGCTAGAAAATAGGTGTGGGTAGTCTTTCCGTAGATCATCCTCTCGTTCCCAGGTGGCTTCATCCTCGGTATGGTGGCTCCACTGGACTTTGCAAAACTTCATAACCTTGCTGCGGGTAACTCGGCTGGCAAACTCGAGAATCTTTACAGGTTTCTCCTCATATGTCAAATCGCTATCCAACTGAATTGCTTCCAGGGGCACCGTATCTCTCAGAGGGATATCGGCCATCTCTGCATGGTAATTCTTCAACTGGGAAACGTGAAACACATCATATACTGCTGACTGTCCTTCAGGTAATTCCAACTTGTAGGCAACCTCTCCCATGCGTTCCAAAACACGGTACGGCCCTACAAATCTCGGGGCTAACTTTCCCTTAACTCCAAAATGTTTTACTCCTCGCAGGGGTGACACTTGCAGATATGCCATGTCTCCAATTTCATAGACTATCTCCTTGCGTTTTGAGTCTGCATAACTCTTCTGTCTAGACTGAGCTACCTTCAGTCTGTCTCATATCAGCTTAACCTTCTCTTCAGACTCCTTAATCAAATCTGGTCCAAACAACTGACGGTCTCCAACTTCATCCCACATCAACGGTGTTCGGCACCTCCTTCCATACAGGGCTTTGAACGGTGCCATCTTCAAACTGGCCTGGTAACTATTATTGTATGAGAACTCCGCGTAGGGCAAGTTGTCGTCCCAACTAGATCCATAATCTAGTGCACAAGCTCTCAACATGTCCTCCAGGATCTGATCTACTCTCTCGGTCTGTCCATCTGTCTGCGGGTGAAATGCGGTACTGAACTCTAGCCTGATTCCCAAAGTCTGGTGCAGCTGGTGCCAAAACTTTGAGGTAAACTACGTTCCTCTATCTGATAGGATGGTCCTCCGAACTCCATGCAGACATACGATCCTGGTCATATATATCTTGGCATACTTCGCGCTTGTATAGGTGGTCTTCACGAGGATAAAGTGAGCTACTTTGGTCAAGCGGTCCACTACTACCCAGATAGAATCATATCCCGATCGGGTCCTGGGTAATCCGGTGATGAAATCCATGCCAAGTTTATCCCACTTCCATTCGGGTATCGGCATAGGCTGCAGTAACCCTGCCGACTTCTGATGTTCTGCCTTCACTCTCTGACATACATCACATACGGCTACATACTCGGCAATATCCTTCTTCATTCCAGTCCACCAGAAACGCTCCTTCAAATCCAAATACATCTTGGTGTTTCCGGGGTGTATCGAGTATGGCGAGTCATGAGCTTCCTGTAATATCAACTTCCCGATCTCTGTATTATTGGGCACAAATATACGGTCCTCAAACCACAGGGTGTCGTGCTCATCCTCACGAAAACCTTTGGCTTTGCCTTCAGCCATCTTCTCCTTTATCTCGGCAATTTCTTTGTCCTCCTTCTGAGCTTCTCGAATCTTTCCCAACAATGTCGACTGAACTTCCATGGTTGTAAAAAAACCTCTAGGAACAATCTCCAAACGAAGTTCCCTGAGATCTTCTGCTAACTCCTTTGGCAATCCTTTACTTAAGAAGGTATTGGCACAACTCTTCCGGCTCAAACCGTCTGCTACGACATTGGCCTTTCCTGGATGATAGTGTAACTTCATATCATAATCATTGATAAGCGCCAACCATCTCCTTTTCCTGAGGTTCAAATCCTTCTGTGTGAAAATGTACTTCAAACTCTTATGATCCGTGTACACATCATAATGGTTCCCAATAAGAAAATGTCTCCAGGTTTTGAGTGCATGCACGACAGCTGCTAACTCCAAATCATGTGTGGCATAATTCAACTCATGCGGTCGAAGTTGTCGTGAGGCATATGAAACAACTCTTCCGTCTTGCATCTCCTCCAAGTCTTAAACGGGATGTGTCGCAATACACATGGAAATCCTTACGTATATCTGGCAGAATTAGCACTGGGGCCATAGTCAAACATTTCTTCAACTCCTGGAAACTTGCTTCACATTCTTCATTCCAATGGAGCTTGGTGTCCTTCTTCAACAATGTCGTCATAGGCTTAGCGATCTTGGAAAAAATCTCAATGAATCTCCGATAGTATCCTGCAAGTCCAAGAAAACTGCGGATCTCTCCAACTGAGGTGGGTGCCCACCACTCAGTGACTGACTGAACCTTGGTAGGATCTGTTGGGGATCGTTGCAAAAATTAAAATTTTCTACAAATCACCAAGATCAATCTATGGAGAGACTACCAACGAGAGAGAGAGGGGAGTGCATCTTCAAACCCTTGAAGATCGCGATGCAGAAGCGTTACAAGAACACGGATGAAGGAATCGTACTCGCAGCGATTCAGATCGCGGTTGATTTCGATCTAAGCACCGAACAACGGCGCCTCCGCGTTCAACACACGTACAGCCCGGGGATGTCTCCTCCTTCTTGATCCAGCAAGGGGGAAGGAGAAGTTGGGGAAGAGCTCCGGCAGCACGATGGCGTGGTGGTGGAGCTTGCAATTCTCCGGCAAGGCTTGCCAAGCTCAACGGAGGAGGGGCGTGTTGGAGAGGGGGAGGGCTGCGCCTTGGATGTGGTACTGCTTCCCTCCCTCCACCCCTCTATTTATAGGGCAAAGGGGAAAGGGGTTCAGCCCCTCTAGATGAGATCTAGAGGGGGCGGTGGCCAAGGGGAGGGGCCCCCCCTTTAGGGTTCCCCCCAACCCTAGGCGCATGGGCCCTGGGGGGGATGGCGCCCAGCCCACTTAGGGGCTGGTTCCCTTCCACATATCGCCCATAGGGCCCTCCGGGGCAGGTGGACCCTCCTGGTGGACCCCCGGAACCCCTTCGGTGGTCCCGGTACAATACCGATAAACCCCCGAACACTTCCCGTGACCGTATGATGACTTCCCATATATAAATCTTCACCTCCAGACCATTCCGGAACTCCTCGTGACATCCGAGATCTCATCCGGGACTCCGAACAACATTCGGTAACTGCATACTATTTCCCATAACAACTCTAGCGTCACCAAACCTTAAGTGTGTAGACCGTACGGGTTCGGGAATCACGCAGACATGACCGAGACATCTCTCCGGCCAATAACCAATAGCGGGATCTGGATACCCATGTTGGTTCCCACATGTTCCACGATGATCTCATCGGATGAACCATGATGTCGGGGATTCAATCAATCCCGTATACAATTCCCTTTGTCTATCGGTATGATTCTTGCCTGAGATTCGGTCGTCGGTATCCCTATACCTTGTTCAATCTCATTATCGGCAAGTCTCTTTACTCATTCCGTAACACATCATCCCGTGATCAACTCCTTGATCACATTGAGCTCATTATGATGATGTCTTACCGAGTGGGCCCAAAGATGCCTCTCTATCACACGGAGTGACAAATCCCAGTCTCGATTCGTGCCAACTCAACAAACACTTTCGGAGATACCCATAGTGTGCCTTTATAGCCACCCAGTTACGTTGTGACGTTTGGCACACCCAAAGTATTCCTACGGCGTCCGGGAGTTGCACAATATCATGGTCTAAGGAAATGATACTTGACATTAGAAAAGCTTTAGCAGACGAACTACAAGATCTTGTGCTATGCTTAGGATTGGGTCTTGTCCATCACATCATTCTCCTAATGATGTGACCCCGTTATCAACGACATCCAATGTCCATGGTCAGGAAACCGTAATCATCTATTGATCAACGAGCTAGTCAACTAGAGGCTCACTAGGGACATGTTGTGGTCTATGTATTCACACATGCATTACGATTTCCGGATAACACAAT
This sequence comes from Triticum aestivum, assembly GCF_018294505.1. Taxonomy (NCBI): domain Eukaryota; kingdom Viridiplantae; phylum Streptophyta; class Magnoliopsida; order Poales; family Poaceae; genus Triticum; species Triticum aestivum. The sequence goes on along the minus strand of NC_057806.1, from coordinate 309,053,772 downwards.
TATAGCATGAACAATAGACAATTATCATGAACAAGGAAATATAATAATAACTATTTTATTATTTCCTCTAGGGCATATTTCCAACAGTCTCCCACTTGCACTAGAGTCAATAATCTAGTTACATTGTGATGAATCGAACACCCATAGAGTTCTGGTGTTGATCATGTTTTGCTCGTGGAAGAGGTTTAGTCAACGGATCTGCGACATTCAGGTCCGTATGCACTTTACAAATATCTATGTCTCCATTTTGAACATTTTCACAAATGGAGTTCAAGCGACACTTGATATGCCCGGTCTTTTGTGAAACCTGGGCTCCTTGGCCAGGACAATAGCTCCAGTGTTGTCACAGAAGAGAGCCATCAGGCCCGACGCATTGGGAATAACTCCTAGGTCGGTAATGAACTCCTTCATCCAGATTGCTTCATGTGCTGCCTCCGAGGCTGCCATGTACTCCGCTTCACATGTAGATCCTGCCACGATGCTTTGCTTGCAACTGCACCAGCTGACTGCCCCACCATTCAAAATATACACGTATCCGGTTTGTGACTTGGAGTCATCTAGATCTGTGTCGAAGCTAGCATCGACGTAACCCTTTACGACGAGCTCTTCGTCACCTCCATAAATGAGAAACATATCCTTAGTCCTTTTTAGGTACTTCAGGATATTCTTGACCGTTGTCCAGTGTTCCATGCCGGGATTACTTTGGTACCTTCCTACCAAACTTACGGCAAGGTTTACATCAGGTCTGGTACACAACATGGCATACATAATAGACCCTATGGCCGAGGCATAGGGGATGACACTCATATTTTTTGTATCTTCTACCGTGATCGGGCATTGAGTCGTGCTCAATCTCACACCTTGCAATACAGGCAAGAACCCCTTCTTGGACTGATCCATATTGAACTTCTTCAATATCTTGTCAAGGTACGTGCTTTGTGAAAGACCAATGAGGCGTCTCGATCTATCTCTATAGATCTTGATGCCTAATATATAAGCAGCTTCTCCAAGGTCCTTCATTGAAAAACACTTATTCAAGTAGGCCTTTATGCTTTCCAAGAGTTCTATATCATTTCCCATCAATAGTATGCCATCCACATACAATATGAGAAATGCTACAGAGCTCCCACTCACTTTCTTGTAAACACATGCTTCTCCATAAATCTGCATAAACCCAAACGCTTTGATCATCTCATCAAAGCGAATGTTCCTACTCCGAGATGCTTGCACCAGCCCATAGATTGAGCGTTGGATCTTGCATACCTTGTCAGCATTCTTAGGATCGACAAAACCTTCCGGCTGTATCATATACAATTCTTCCTTAAGGAAACCATTAAGGAATGCCGTTTTGACATACTATTAAGGTATGCCATTTGCCATATCTCATAATCATAGAAGGCGGCAATTGCTAACATGATTCGGACGGACTTCAGCTTCGCTACGGGTGGGAAGGTCTCATCGTAGTCAACCCCTTGAACTTGTCGATAACCCTTAGCGACAAGTCGAGCTTTATAGATGGTCACATTGCCATCCGCGTCCGTCTTCTTCTTAAAGATTCATTTGTTTTCTATGGCTCGCCGATCATCGGGCAAGTCTGTCAAAGTCCATACTTTGTTTTCATACATGGATCCTATCTCGGATTTCATGGCTTCAAGCCATTTGTTGGAATCTGGGCCCGCCATCGCTTCTTCATAGTTCAAAGGTTCACCGTTGTCTAACAACATTATTTCTAGGACAGGGTTGCCATACCATTCTGGTGTGGAACGTGTCCTTGTGGACCTATGAAGTTCAGTAGTAACTTGATCTGAAGTTCCTTGATCATCATCATTAACTTCCTCTCTAGTCGGTGCAGGAACCATAGAAACATTTTCTTGAGCTGCGCCACTTCCTGGTTCAAGAGGCAGTACTTCATCATGTTCTACTTTCTTCCCACTTACTTCTTTCGAGAGAAACTCTTTCTCTAGAAAGGATCCATTCTTGGAAACAAAGATCTTGCCTTCGGATCTAAGGTAGAAGGTATACCCAATAGTTTCCTTAGGGTATCCTATGAAGACGCATCTTTTTCCGACTTGGGTTCGAGCTTTTCAGGTTGAAGTTTCTTGACATAAGCATCACATCCCCAAACTATCAAAAACGACAGCTTAGGTTTCTTCCCAAACCATAATTCATACGGTGTCGTCTCAATGGATTTCAATGGAGCCCTATTTAAAGTGAATGCAGCAGTCTCTAAAGCACAACCCCAAAATGATAGCGGTAGATCGGCAAGAGACATCATAGATCGCACCATATCCAATAGAGTGCGATTACGACGTTTGGACACACCATTACGCTGAGGTGTTCCAGACGGCGTGAGTTGTGAAACAATTCCACATTTCCTTAAGTGCGTGCCAAATTTGTGACTCAAATATTCCCCTCTACGATCTGATCGTAGGAACTTTATTTTCCTGTCACGTTGATTCTCAACCTCATTCTGGAATTCCTTGAACTTTTCAAAGGTCTCAAACTTGTGTTTCATTAAGTATACATACCCATATCTACTTAAGTCATCAGTGAGGGTGAGAACATAACGATAACCACCGCGAGCCTCAATGCTCATTGGACCGCACACATCAGTATGTATGATTTCCAATAAGTTGGTTGCTCGCTCCATTGTTCCGGAGAATGGAGTCTTGGTCATTTTGCCCATGAGGCATGGTTCGCACGTGTCAAATGATTCATAATCAAGAGACTCCAGAAGTCCATCTGCATGGAGTTTCTTCATGCGTTTGACACCAATGTGACTAAGGCGGCAGTGCCACAAGTATGTGGGACTATCATTATCAGCCTTACATCTTTTGGCATTCGCACTGTGAATATGTGTAACATCACGTTCGAGATTAAACAAGAATAAACCATTGACCAGCGGGGCATGACCATAAAACATGTCTCTCATATAAATAGAATAACCATTATTCTCATATTTAAATGAGTAGCCATCTCGCATTAAGCGAGATCCAGATACAATGTTCATGCTCAAAGCTGGCACTAAATAACAATTATTGAGGTTTAAAACTAATCCCGTAGGTAAATGTAGAGGTAGCGTGCCGACGGCGATCACATCGACCTTGGAACCATTCCCGACGCGCATCGTCACATCGTCCTTCGCCAGTCTCCGCTTATTCCGCAGCTCCTGTTTTGAGTTACAAATATGAGCAACCGCACCGGTATCAAATACCCAGGAGCTACTACTAGTGCTGGTAAGGTATACATCAATAACATGTATATCATATATACCTTTGGTATTGCCGGCCTTCTTATCCGCTAAGTACTTGGGGCAGTTCCGCTTCCAGTGACCGTTTCCCTTGCAATAAAAGCACTCAGTCTCAGGCTTGGGTCCATGCTTTGGCTTCTTCCCGGCAACTGGCTTACCGGGCGCGGCAACTCCCTTGCCGTCCTTCTTGAAGTTCTTCTTACCCTTGCCTTTCTTGAAACTAGTGGTTTTATTGACCATCAACACTTGATGTTCCTTTTTGATCTCCACCTCCGCTGATTTCAGCATTGAATATACCTCAGGAATGGTTTTCTCCATTCCCTGCATATTGAAATTCATCACAAAGCTCTTGTAGCTAGGTGGGAGCGACTGAAGGATTCTGTCAACGACCGCGTCATCCGGGAGATTAACTCCCAGCTGAGACAAGCGGTTGTGCAACCCAGACATTTTGAGTATGTGCTCGCTGACAGAACTATTCTCCTCCATCTTACAACTGTAGAACTTGTCGGAGACTTCATATCTCTCGACCCGGGCATGAGCTTGGAAAACCATTTTCAGCTCTTGGAACATCTCATATGCTCTGTGCTGCTCAAAACGCTTTTGGAGCCCCGGTTCTAAGCTGTAAAGCATGCCGCACTGAACCAGGGAGTAATCATCACTACGCGACTGCCAGGCATTCATAACGTCTTGAGTTGCTGGGAAAACAGGTGCTTCACCTAGCGGTGCTTCAAGGACATATGCTTTCTTGGCAGCTATGAGGATAATCCTCAGGTTACGGACCCAGTCCGTGTAGTTGCTACCATCGTCTTTCAGCTTGGTTTTCTCTAGGAACGCGTTGAAGTTGAGGGCAACATTAGCGTGGGCCATTTGATCTACAAGACATATTGCAAAGATTTTTAGACTATGTTCATGATAATTAAGTTCATCTAATCAAATTATTTAATGAACTCCCACTCAGATAGACATCCCTCTAGTCATCTAAGTGATACATGATCCGAGTCAACTAGGCCGTGTCCGATCATCACGTGAGACGGACTAGTCATCATCGGTGAACATCTTCATGTTGATCGTATCTTGTATACGACTCATGTTTGACCTTTCGGTCTTCCGTGTTCCGAGGCCATGTCTGTACATGCTAGGCTCGTCAAGTCAACCTAAGTGTATTGCGTGTGTAAATCTATCTCACACCCGTTGTATGCGAACGTTAGAACCTATGGCACCCGATCATCACGTGGTGCTTCGGAACAACGAACCTTAGCAACGGTGCATAATTAGGGGGAACACTTTCTTGAAATTATTAGCGAGGGATCATCTTATTTAAGATGTCGTCATTCTAAGCAAATAAGATGTATAAACATGGTAAACATCACATGCAATCAAATAGTGACATGATATGGCCAATATCATTTTGCTCCTTTTGATCTCCATCTTTGGGGCGCCATGATCATCATCATCACCGGCATGACACCATGATCATCTCCATCATCGTGTCTTCATGAAGTTGTCTCGCCAACTGTTACTTCTACTACTATGGCTAACAGTTAGCAATAAAGTAAAGTAATTACATGGTGTTATCATTGACACGCAGGTCATACAATAAATTAAGACAACTCATGTGGCTCCTGCCGGTTGTCATACTCATCAACATGCAAGTCGTGATTCCTATTACAAGAACATGATCAATCTCATACATCACATATATCATTCATCACATCCTTTTGGCCATATCACATCACACGGCATATGCTGCAAGAACAAGTTAGATGTCCTCTAATTGTTGTTGCAAGTTTTTACGTGGCTGCTATAGGTTTCTAGCAAGAACATTTCTTACCTATGCCAAAACCACAACGTGATATGCCGATTTCTATTTACCCTTCATAAGGACCCTTTTCATCGAATCCGATCCGACTAAAGTGGGAGAGACAGACACCCGCTAGCCATCTTATGCAACTAGTGCATGTCAGTCGGTGGAACCAGTCTCACGTAAGCGTACGTGTAAGGTCGGTCCAGGCCGCTTCATCCCATGATGCCACCGAATCAATATAAGACTAGTAACGTCAAGTAAATTGACAAAATCGACGCCCACAACAACTTGTGTTCTACTTGTGCATAGAAACTATGCATAGACCTAGCTCATGATGTCACTGTTGGGGATCGTTGCAGAAATTAAAATTTTCTACGCATCACCAAGATCAATCTATGGAGAGACTAGCAACGAGAGAGAGGGGAGTGCATCTTCATACCCTTGAAGATCGCGATGCAGAAGTGTTACAAGAACATGGATGAAGGAGTCATACTCGCAGCGATTCAGATCGCGGTTGATTCCGATCTAAGCACCGAACAACGGCGCCTCCGCATTCAACACACGTACAGCCCGGGGACGTCTCCTCCTTCTTGATCCAGCAAGGGGGGAGGAGAAGTTGGGGAAGAGCTCCGGTAGCATGACGGCGTGGTGGTGGAGCTTACAGTTCTCCGGCAGGGCTTCGCCAAGCTCAACGGAGGAGGAGGGGTGTTGGAGAGGGGGAGGGCTGCGCCTTGGATGTGGTACTGCTGCCCTCCATCCACTCCTCTATTTATAGGGTGAAGGGGAAAGGGGGCCGGCCCCACTAGATGGGATCTAGAGGGGGGCGGCGGCCAAGGGGAGGGGGCTTGCCCCCCAAGCCAAAGGGGCGCCCCCTTTAGGGTTCCCCCCAACCCTAGGCGCATGGGCCCTAGGGGGGATGGCGCCCAGCCCACTTAGGGGCTGGTTCCCTTCCACATACAACCCATAGGTCCCTCCGGGGCAGGTGGACCCTCCCGGTGGACCCCCGGAACCCCTTCGGTGGTCCCGGTACAATACCGATAAACCCCCGAACACTTCCGGTGACCGTATGATGACTTCCCATATATAAATATTCACGTACGGACCATTCCGGAACTCCTCGTGACATCCAGGATCTCATCCGGGACTCCGAACAACATTCGGTAACCGCATACTATTTCCCATAAGAACTCTAGCATCACCGAACCTTAAGTGTGTAGACCCTACGGGTTCGGGAATCATGCAGACATGACCGAGACATCTCTCCGGCCAATAACCAATAGCGGGATCTAGATACCTATGTTGGTTACCACATGTTCCACGATGATCTCACCGGATGAACCATGATGTTGGGGATTCAATCAATCCCGTATACAATTCTCTTTGTCTACCACTATGATACTTGCCCGAGATTCGATCATCGGTATCCCTATACCTTGTTCAATCTCGTTACCGGCAAGTCTCTTTACTCGTTCTGTAACACATCATCCCTTGATCAACTCCTTGATCACATTGAGCTCATTATGATGATGTCTTACCGAGTGGGCCCAGAGATACCTCTCCATCACACGGAGTGACAAATCCCAGTCTCAATTTGTGCCAACTCAACAGACACTTTCGTAGATACCCGTAGTGTGCCTTTATAGCCACCCAGTTACATTGTGACATTTGACACACCCAAAGTATTCCTACGGCATCCGGGAGTTGCACAATCTCACGGTCTAAAGAAATGATACTTGACATTAGAAAAGCTTTAGCAGACGAACTACACGATCTTGTGCTATGCTTAGGATTGGGTCTTGTCCATCACATCATTCTCCTAATGATGTGATCCCGTTATCAACGACATCCAATGTCCATGGTCAGGAAACCGTAACCATCTATTGATCAATGAGCTAGTCAACTAGAGGCTCACTAGGGACATGTTGTGGTCTATGTATTCACACATGTACTACGATTTCCGGATAACACAATTATAGCATGAACAATAGACAATTATCATGAACAAGGAAATATAATAATAACCATTTTATTATTGCCTCTAGGGCATATTTCCAACAGGATCCATTGCTATACCTTCTCCAGATATAACATGTCCAAGAAATCCAAATTATTTCAACCAACACTCACATTTGCTAAACGGCATACAACTGATGTTCCCTGAGCTTCTCGAGAACTAGACACAAATGCTCCTTGTGTTCCTCTTCATCCTTTGAGTATACCAAGATATAATCAATAAACACCACAACAAACTTATCCAAGAATTCCATGAACACTTTATTCATCATACTCATGAAATAGGCAGGGGCATTAGTCAATCCAAATGACATAACCGTGTACTCATATAGCCCGTACCTTGTGGTGAAGGCTATCTTAGGTATATCCTTTTCTCGAATCTTCAGCTGGTGGTATCCCGATCGCAGGTCGATCTTCGAAAACACCTTTGCTCCTTGCAGCTGGTTGAACAAATCATTGATCATCGGCAGTGGGTACTTGTTCTTGATCGTCACTTCATTCAATGCCCGATAATCAACAACCATCCTCAGAGACTTATCCTTCTTCTCAACCAAGAGCACTGGGGCTCCCCATGGTGATGAACTTCGTCGAATGTAACCTTTCTCCAATAACTCCTTAATCTTCTTCTTAATCTCCTCCAGATCATTTGTGGGCATCCGGTAGGGTCTCTTTGATATCGGTCCGGTGCCTGGCAATAAATCTATCAAAAACTCAATGTCTCAATCCGGGGCATGCCTAGTAATTCCTCTGGAAATACATCCGGGTAATCCTTCACTACATGCACTTCTTCCTGAATAACTCCCATGAGAGAATTTACATGAGTACTCTTAGGAGTATGCCGGGATACATACTTGATCCTTATCCCTTTCGGTGTGGTGAGCAGAATTGACTTACTGGCGCAATCGATGTTTCCTCCATACATCAATAGCCAAGCCAATCCATACCGAGTATCACATCCAATCCTTGGGATTCCAAAATTATCAAGTCTAAGGGGAAAACAAGCCTACCTATGGTCAATGGCATCTGAAAACATCCCTGACTAGCCATATACTCCGCTCCCGGTGAGCTTACTAACATGGGTGTCCTAAGTACCTTGGTGGGCAACTTATATTTATCCACGAATGCCCTTGAAATGTATGAATGCGATGCACCGGTATCAAAAAGAACTATTGTGGTAAATTACTTAACCAAAAACTTACCGATAAATGCATCTGGCTGCTCTTCAACCTCCTCCACGTTCACATGGTTCACTTGTCCCTTATTGAATGGGTTGGGCTTTGATGACCCACAAGTATAGGGGATCTATCGTAGTCCTTTCGATAAGTAAGAGTGTCGAACCCAACGAGGAGCAGAAGGAAATGATAAGCAGTTTTTAGCAAGGTATTCTCTGCAAGCACTGAAATAATAGGTAACAGACAGTTTTGTGATAGGATAATTTGTAACGAGTAACAAGTAACAAAAGTAAATAAAGTGCAGCAAGGTGGTCCAATCCTTTTTGTAGCAAAGGACAAGCCTGGACAAACTCTTATATGATGTAAAGCGCTCCCGAGGACATATGGGAATATCGTCAAGCTAGGTTTCATCACGCTCATATGATTCACGTTCGGTACTTTGATAATTTGGTATGTGGGTGGATCGGTGCTTGGGTGCTGACCTTACTTGCACAAGCATCCCACTTATGATTAACCTCTATTGCAAGCATCCGCAACTACAACAAAAGTATTAAGGTAAACCTAACCATAGCATGAAACATATGGATCCAAATCAACCCCTTATGAAGCAATGCATAAACTAGGGTTTAAGCTTCTGTCACTCTAGCAACCCATCATCTACGTATTACTTCCCAATGCCTTCCTCTAGGCCCAAATAATGGTGAAGTGTCATGTAGTCGACGTTCACATAACACCACTAGAGGAGAGACAACATACATCTCATCAAAATATCGAACGAATACCAAATTCACATGACTACTAATAGCAAGACTTCTCCCATGTCCTCAGGAACAAACGTAACTACTCACAAAGCATATTCATGTTCATAATCAGAGGGGTACTAATATGCATATAGGATCTGAACATATGATCTTCCACCAAATAAACCAACTAGCATCAACTACAAGGAGTAATTAACACTACTAGCAACCCAAAGGTACCAATCCCAGACTTGGAGACAAGAATTGGATACAAGAGATGAACTAGGGTTTTGAGAGGAGATGGTGCTGGTGAAGATGCTGATGGAGATTGCCCTCTCCCGATGAGAGGAGTGTTGATGATGATGATGGCGATGATTTCCCCCTCCCAGAGGGAAGTTTCCCCGGCATAACAGCTCCGCTAGAGCCCTAGATTGGTTCTGCCAAGGTTCCGCCTCGTGGCTGCGGAGTCTCGTCCGGAAAGATGGCTTATGATTTTTTCCTCATCTAAAGACTCCGTATAGCAGAAGATGGCCATCGGAGGGGGCGTGCCCAGGGGGTAGGGCGTGCCCCCCACCCTTGTGGGCAGGGTGTGGCCCCCTGGTGAACTTCTTGCTCTCAGTATTTTTTTATATATTCTTAAAACGTCTTCCGTGAAGTTTCAGGACTTTTGGAGCTGTGCAGAATAGGTCTCTAATATTTGCTCCTTTTCCAGCCCAGAATCCTAGCTACCGGCATTCTCCCTCTTTATGTAAACCTTGTAAAATAAGAGAGAATAGGCATAAGTATTGAGACATAATGTGTAATAATAGCCCATAATGCAATAAATATCGATATAAAAGCATGATGCAAAATGGACGTATCAGGCTTCTTCCCAGAGTTTCCATTACCATTCCCATTCTTTGCTTCAGAACACTCGGTGGCATAGTGTCTAGTCTTCCCGCACTTGAAACAAGTAATGTGACTTAGGTCCTTCTTGGCGGGCGTTGCTGGATTAGAGCGGTTCTGATTGCTGCCTGCTCCATTCCCATTTCCATTCCTAGGGCCATGATGGTTATGCGGAATTCCTCCATTATGGTTATGGCCTCCATGGTTATGGGTAAATCCTCCTGGGTTCGGGGTGAAACGGGGTTTCTCCTGAGCTCCTGAGTTGTACTTCCCTTGTCCATACTTCCTCTTGCGGCTCTTAATCTGCCGTTGCTTCCCTTTAATCATAAGAGCCTTGTCTACCAACTCCTGGTAGTTGTTGAATGTTGCCACCATCAACCGCATGCTCATCTCATCGTTCAGCCCTTCCATAAACTTCTCCTGTTTCGTGGAATCTGTGGCCACATCATCTGGGGCATAGCGAGATAACTTACAAACTCCTCCACGTACTGACCTACAGTACGATTTGTTGGGTTTCGTAGTAATTTCAAAAAATTTCCTATGCACACGCAAGATCATGTGATGCATAGCAACGAGAGGGGAGAGTGTTGTCTACGTACCCAACGTAGACCGACTGCGGAAGCGTTGACACGACGTAGAGGAAGTAGTCGTACGTCTTCACAATCCAACCGATCAAGCACCGAAACTACGACACCTCCGAGTTCGAGCACACGTTCAGCTCGATGACGATCCCCGGACTCCGATCCAGCAAAGTGTCGGGGAAGAGTTCCGTCAGCACGACGGCGTGGTGACGATCTTGATGAACTACAGCAGCAGGGCTTCGCCTAAACTCCGCTACAGTATTATCGAGGAATATGGTGGCAGGGCACGACGAACTTTGGCAACGGTGCATACTCAGGGAGAACACTTCTTGATAATTTTAGTGAGAGATCATCTTATAATGCTACCATCAATCAAAGCAAGATAAGATGCATAAAAGGATAAACATCACATGCAATCAATTTAAGTGATATGATATGGCCATCATCATCTTGTGCTTGTGATCTCCATCTCCGAAGCACCGTCATGATCTCCATCGTCACCGGCGCGACACCTTGATCTCCATCGTAGCATCGTTGTCGTCTCGCCAATCTTATGCTTCCATGACTATCACTACCGTTTAGTAATAAAGTAAAGCATTACATCGCGATTGCATTGCATACAATAAAGCGACAACCATATGGCTCCTGCCAGTTGCCGATAACTCGGTTACAAAACATGATCATCTCATACAATAAAATTCAGCATCATGCCTTGACCATATCACATCACAACATGCCCTGCAAAAACAAGTTAGACGTCCTCTACTTTGTTGTTGCAAGTTTTACGTGGCTGCTACGGGCTTAAGTAAGAACCAATCTCACCTACGCATCAAAACCACAACGATAGTTTGTCAAATAGACTCCGTTTTAACCTTCGCAAGGACCGGGCGTAGTCATACTTGGTTCAACTAAAGTTGGAGAGACAGTCGCCCGCAAGCCATCTATGTGCAAAGCACGTCGAGGGAACCGGTCTCGCGTAAGCATACGCGTAAGGTTGGTCCGGGTCGTCTCGTCCAACAATACCGCCGAACCAAAGTATGACATGCTGGTAGGCAGTATGACTTGTATCGTCCACAACTCACTTGTGTTCTACTCGTGCATATAACATCAACATAAATAACCTAGGCTCTGATACCACTGTTGGGTTTCGTAGTAATTTCAAAAAATTCCCTACGCACACGCAAGATCATGTGATGCATAGCAACGAGAGGGGAGAGTGTTGTCTACGTACCCAACGCAGACCGACTGCGGAAGCGTTGACACGACGTAGAGGAAGTAGTCGTACGTCTTCACGATCCAACCGATCAAGCACCGAAACTACGGCACCTCCGAGTTCGAGCACACGTTCAGCTCGATGACGATCCTCGGACTCCGATCCAGCAAAGTGTCGGGGAAGAGTTCCGTCAGCACGATGGCGTGGTGACGATCTTGATGAACTACAGCAGTAGGGCTTCGCCTAAACTCCACTACAGTATTATCGAGGAATATGGTGGCAGGGGGCACCGCACACGGCTAAGGAATAGATCTCAATGATCAACTTGTGTGTTTCTGGGGTGCCTCTGCCTCAGTATATAAAGGAGCCAAGGGGGAGGGGGGCGCCGGCCAAGGAGGAGGGCGCAGGAGGAGTCCTACTCCTTCCGGGAGTAGGACTCCCCCCCCCAATCCTATTCCAACTAGGATTCCCAGGGGGGAAAGAGGGAGAGGGGTGGCCGGCCACCTCTCCTAGTCCTAATAGGACTAGGGGAAGGGGGGAGGCGCGCAGCCCTTTCATCTTTCCACTAAGGCCCATGAAGGCCCATATGGCTCCCGGGGGCTTCCGGTAACCTCCCGGTAACCCGGTAAAATCCCGATTTCACCCGGAACACTTCCGATATCCAAATATAGGCTTCCAATATATCAATCTTTACGTCTCGACCATTTCGAGACTCCTCGTCGTGTCAGTGATCACATCCGGGACTTCGAACAACCTTCGGTACATCAAAATGCATAAACTCATAATATAATTGTCATCGTAACCTTAAGCGTGCGGACCCTACGGGTTCGAGAACAATGTAGACATGACCGAGACACGTCTCTGGTCAATAACCAATAGCAGGACCTAGATGCCCATATTGGCTCCTACATATTCTACGAAGATCTTTATCGGTCAGACCGCATAACAACATACGTTGTTCCCTTTGTCTTCGTTATGTTACTTGCCCGAGATTCGATCGTCCGTATCCAATACCTAGTTCAATCTCGTTACCGGCAAGTCTCTTTACTCGTTCCGTAATACATCATCTCACAACTAGCATATTAGTTGTAATGCTTGCAAGGCTTATGTGATGTGTATTACCGAGAGGGCCCAGAGATACCTCTTCGACAATCGGAGTGACAAATCCTAATCTCGAAATACGCCAACCCAACATCTACCTTTGGAGACACCTGTAATGCTCCTTTATAATCACCCAGTTACGTTGTGACGTTTGGTAGCACCCAAAGTGTTCCTCCGGTAAACGGGAGTTGCATAATCTCATAGTTATAGGAACATGTATAAGTCATGAAGAAAGCAATAGCAACATACTAAACGATCGGGTGCTAAGCTAATGGAATGGGTCATCTCAATCAGATCATTCAACTAATGATGTGACCTCGTTAATCAAATAACAACTCTTTGTTCATGGTTAGGAAACATAACCATCTTTGATTAACAAGCTAGTCAAGTAGAGGCATACTAGTGACACTCTGTTTGTCTATGTATTCACACATGTATTATGTTTCCAGTTAATACAATTCTAGCATGAATAATAAACATTTATCATGATATAAGGAAATAAATAATATCTTTATTATTGCCTCTAGGGCATATTTCCTTCAGTCTCCCACTTGCAATAGAGTCAATAATCTAGATTACACTGTAATGATTCTAACACCCATGGAGCTTTGGTGCTGATCATGTTTTGCTCGTGGAAGAGGCTTAGTCAACGGGTCTGCAACATTCAGATCCGTATGTATCTTGCAAATCTCTATGTCTCCCACCTGGACTAGATCCCGGATGGAATTGAAGCGTCTTTTGATGTGCTTGGTCCTTTTGTGAAATCTGGATTCCTTTGCCTAGGCAATTGCACCGGTATTGTCACAAAAGATTTTCATTGGACCCGATGCACTAGGTATGACACCTAGATCGGATATGAACTCCTTCATCCAAACTCCTTCGTTTGCTGCTTCCGAAGCAGCTATGTACTCTGCTTCACATGTAGATCCCGCTACGACGCTTTGTTTGGAACTGCACCAACTGATAGCTCCACCGTTTAATGTAAACACGTATCCGGTTTGCGATTTAGAATCGTCCGGATCAGTGTCAAAGCTTGCATCAACGTAACCTTTTATGGTGAGCTCTTTGTCACCTCTATATACGAGAAACATATCCTTAGTCCTTTTCAGGTATTTCAGGATGTTCTTGACCGTTGTCCAGTGATCCACTCCTGGATTACTTTGGTACCTCCCTGCTAAACTTATATCAAGGCACACATCAGGTCTGGTACACAGCATTGCATACATGATAGATCCTATGGCTGATGCATAGGGAACATCTTTCATATTCTCTCTATCTTCTGCAGTGGTCGGGCATTGAGTCTTACTCAACTTCACACCTTGTAACACAGGCAAGAACCCTTTCTTTGCTTGATCCATTTTGAACTTCTTCAAAATTTTGTCAAGGTATGTGCTTTGTGAAAGTCCAATTAAGCGTCTTGATCTATCTCTATAGATCTTAATGCCTAATATGTAAGCAGCTTCACCGAGGTCCTTCATTGAAAAACTTTTATTCAAGTATCCCTTTATGCTATCTAGAAATTCTATATCATTTCCAATCAGCAATATGTCATCCACATATAATATCAGAAATGCTACAGAGCTCCCACTCACTTTCTTGCAAATACAGGCTTCTCCGAAAGTCTGTATAAAACCAAATGCTTTGATCACACTATCAAAACATTTATTCCAACTCCGAGAGGCTTGCACCAGTCCATAAATGGATCGCTAGAGCTTGCACACGTTGTTAGCTCCCTTTGGATCGACAAAAACCTTCCGGTTGCATCATATACAACTCTTCTTCCAGAAATCCATTCAGGAATGCAGTTTTTACATCCATCTGCCAAATTTCATAATCATAAAATGCGGCAATCGCTAACATGATTCGGACGGACTTAAGCATTGCTACGGGTGAGAAGGTCTCATCGTAGTCAATCCCTTGAACTTGCCGAAAACCTTTTGCGACAAGTTGAGCTTTGTAGACAGTAACATTACCATCAGCGTCAGTCTTCTTCTTAAAGATCCATTTATTCTCAATTGCTTTTCGATCATCGGGCAAGTCAACCAAAGTCCATACTTTGTTCTCATACATGGATCCCATCTCAGATTTCATGGCTTCAAGACACTTTGCGGAATCTGGGCTCACCATCGCTTCTTCATAGTTCGTAGGTTCATCATGATCTAGTAGCATGACTTCCAGAACAGGATTACCGTACCACTCTGGTGCGGATCTTACTCTGGTTGATCTACGAGGTTCAGTAGTATCTTGATCTGAAGTTTCATGATCATTATCATTGGCTTCCTCACTAACTGGTGTAGGTGTCACTGAAACAGTTTTCTGTGATGAACTACTTTCCAGTAAGGGAGCAGGTACAGTTACCTCGTCAAGTTCTACTTTGCTCCCACTCACTTCTTTCGATAGAAACTCCTTCTCTAGAAAGGATCCATTCTTAGCAACGAATGTCTTGCCTTCGGATCTGTGATAGAAGGTGTACCCAACAGTTTCCTTTGGGTATCTTATGAAGACACATTTCTCCGATTTGGGTTCGAGCTTATCAGGTTGAAGCTTTTTCACATAAGCATCGCAGCCCCAAACTTTAAGAAACGACAACTTTGGTTTCTTGCCAAACCACAGTTCATAAGGCGTCGTCTCAACGGATTTTGATGGTGCCCTATTTAACGTGAATGTAGCCGTCTCTAGAGCATAACCCCAAAACGATAGCGGTAAATCAGTAAGAGACATCATAGATCGCACCATATCTAGTAAAGTACGATTACGACGTTCGGACACACCATTACGCTGTGGTGTTCCAGGTGGCGTGAGTTGCGAAACTATTCCACAGTTTTTCAAATGTACACCAAACTCGTAACTCAAATATTCTCCTCCACGATCAGATCGTAGAAACTTTATTTTCTTGTTACGATGATTTTCAACTTCACTCTGAAATTCTTTGAACTTTTCAAATGTTTCAGACTTATGTTTCATTAAGTAGATATATCCATATCTGCTTAAATCATCTGTGAAGGTGAGAAAATAACGATATCCGCCACGAGCCTCAATATTCATCGGACCACATACATCGGTATGTATGATTTCCAACAAATCTGTTGCTCTCTCCATAGTACCGGAGAACGGTGTTTTAGTCATCTTGCCCATGAGGCACGGTTCGCAAGTACCAAGTGATTCATAATCAAGTGGTTCCAAAAGTCCATCAGTATGGAGTTTCTTCATGCGCTTTACACCGATATGACCTAAACGATAGTGCCACAAATAAGTTGCACTTTCATTATCAACTCTGCATCTTTTGGCTTCAACATTATGAATATGTGTATTACTACTATCGAGATTCAATAAGAAAAGACCACTCTTCAAGGGTGCATGACCATAAAAGATATTACTCATATAAATAGAACAACCATTATTCTCTGATTTAAATGAATAACCGTCTCGCATTAAACAAGATCCAGATATAATGTTCATGCTCAACTCTGGCACCAAATAACAATTATTTAGGTCTAATATTAATCCCGAAGGTAGATGTAGAGGTAGCGTGCCGACCGCAATCACATCGACTTTGGAACCGTTTCCCACGCGCATCGTCACCTCGTCCTTTGCCAGTGCCCGCTTATTCCGTAGTCCCTATTTCGAGTTGCAAATATTAGCAACAGAACCAGTATCAAATACCCAGGTGCTACTGCGAGCTCTAGTAAGGTACACATCAATAACATGTATATCACATATACCTTTGTTCACCTTGCCATCCTTCTTATCCGCCAAATACTTGGGGCAGTTCCGCTTCCAGTGACTAGTCTGCTTGCAGTAGAAGCACTCAGTTTCAGGCTTAGGTCCAGACTTGGGTTTCTTCTCCTGAGCAGCAACTTGTTTGCTGTTCTTCTTGAAGTTCCCCTTCTTCTTCCCTTTGCCCTTTTTCTTGAAACTAGTGGTCTTGTTAACCATCAACACTTGATGCTCCTTCTTGATTTCTACCTCCGCAGCTTTCAGCATTGCGAAGAGCTCGGGAATAGTCTTGTTCATCCCTTGCATATTATAGTTCATCACGAAGCTCTTGTAGCTTGGTGGCAGTGATTGGAGAATTCTGTCAATGACGCAATCATCTGGAAGATTAACTCCCAATTGAATCAAGTGATTATTATACCCAGACATTTTGAGTATATGCTCACTGACAGAACTGTTCTCCTCCATCTTGCAGCTATAGAACTTATTGGAGACTTTATATCTCTCAGTCCGGGCATTTGCTTGAAATATTAACTTCAACTCCTGGAACATCTCATATGCTCCATGACGTTCAAAACGTCGTTGAAGTCCCGATTCTAAGCCGTAAAGCATGGCACACTGAACTATCGAGTAGTCCTCAGCTTTGCTCTGCCAGACGTTCATAACATTGGTGTTGCTCCAGCAGCAGGCCTGGCACCCAGCGGTGCTTCCAGGACGTAATTCTTCTGAGCAGCAATGAGGATAATCCTCAAGTTACGGACCCAGTCCGTGTAATTGCTACCATCATCTTTCAACTTTGCTTTCTCAAGGAACGCATTAAAATTCAACGGAACAACAGCACGGGCCATCTATCTACAATCAACATAAACAAGCAAGATACTATCAGGGACTAAGTTCATGATAAATTTAAGTTCAATTAATCATATTACTAAAGAACTCCCACTTAGATAGACATCCCTCTAATCTTTAAGTGATTACGTGATCCAAATCAACTAAACCATAACCGATCATCACGTGAGATGGAGTAGTTTTCAATGGTGAACATCGTTTATGTTGATCATATCTACTATATGATTCACGCTCGACCTTTCGGTCTCCGTGTTCCGAGGCCATATCTGCATATGCTAGGCTCGTCAAGTTTAACCTGAGTATTCTGCTTGTGCAAAAACTGGCTTGCACCCGTTGTAGATGGACGTAGAGCTTATCACACCCGATCATCACGTGGTGTCTGGGCACGACGAACTTTGGCAACGGTGCATACTCAGGGAGAACACTTCTTGATAATTTTAGTGAGAGATCATCTTATAATGCTACCGTCAATCAAAGCAAGATAAGATGCATAAAAGGATAAACATCACATGCAATCAATTTAAGTGATATGATATGGCCATCATCATCTTGTGCTTGTGATCTCCATCTCCGAAGCACCGTCATGATCTGCATCGTCACCGGCGCGACACCTTGATCTCCATCGTAGCATCGTTGTCGTCTCGCCAATCTTATGCTTCCACGACTATCACTACCGTTTAGTAATAAAGTAAAGCATTACATCGCGATTGCATTGCATACAATAAAGCGACAACCATATGGCTCCTGCCAGTTGCCGATAACTCGGTTACAAAACATGATCATCTCATACAATAAAATTCAGCATCATGCCTTGACCATATCACATCACAACATGCCCTGCAAAAACAAGTTAGACGTCCTCTACTTTGTTGTTGCAAGTTTTACGTGGCTGTTACGGGCTTAAGTAAGAACCAATCTCACCTACGCATCAAAACCACAATGATAGTTTGTCAAATAGACTCCATTTTAACCTTCGCAAGGACCGGGCGTAGTCATACTTGGTTCAACTAAAGTTGGAGAGACAGTCGCCCGCAAGCCATCTATGTGCAAAGCACGTCGAGGGAACCGGTCTCGCGTAAGCGTACGCGTAAGGTTGGTCCAGGTCATCTCGTCCAACAATACCGCCGAACCAAAGTATGACATGCTGGTATGCAGTATGACTTGTATCGTCCACAACTCACTTGTGTTCTACTCGTGCATATAACATCAACATAAATAACCTAGGCTCTGATACCACTGTTGGGTTTCGTAGTAATTTCAAAAAATTCCCTACGCACACGCAAGATCATGTGATGCATAGCAACGAGAGGGGAGAGTGTTGTCTACGTACCCAACGCAGACCGACTGCGGAAGCGTTGACACGACGTAGAGGAAGTAGTCGTACGTCTTCACGATCCAACCGATCAAGCACCGAAACTACGGCACCTCCGAGTTCGAGCACACGTTCAGCTCGATGACGATCCCCGGACTCCGATCCAGCAAAGTGTCGAGGAAGAGTTCCATCAGCACGACGGCGTGGTGACGATCTTGATGAACTACAGCAGCAGGGCTTCGCCTAAACTCCGCTACAGTATTATCGAGGAATATGGTGGCAGGGGGCACCGCACACGGCTAAGGAATAGATCTCAATGATCAACTTGTGTGTTTATGGGGTGCCTCTGCCTCAGTATATAAAGGAGCCAAGGGGGAGGGGGGCGCCGGCCAAGGAGGAGGGCGCAGGAGGAGTCCTACTCCTTCCGGGAGTAGGACTCCCCCCCCCAATCCTATTCCACCTAGGATTCCCAAGAGGGAAAGAGGGAGAGGGGTGGCCGGCCACCTCTCCTAGTCCTAATAGGACTAGGGGAAGGGGGGAGGCGCGCAGCCCTTTCATCTTTCCACTAAGGCCCATGAACGCCCATATGGCTCCCGGGGGGTTCCGGTAACCTCCCGGTAACCCGGTAAAATCCCGATTTCACAGGGAACACTTCCGATATCCAAATATAGGCTTCCAATATATCAATCTTTACGTCTCGACCATTTCGAGACTCCTCGTCATGTCAGTGATCACATCCGGGACTTCGAACAACCTTCGGTACATCAAAATGCATAAACTCATAATATAACTGTCATCGTAACCTTAAGCGTCTCCGGTCAATAACCAATAGCAGGACCTAGATGCCCATATTGGCTCCTACATATTCTACGAAGATCTTTATCGGTCAGACCGCATAACAACATACGTTGTTCCCTTTGTCTTCGGTATGTTACTTGCCCGAGATTCGATCGTCGGTATCCAATACCTAGTTCAATCTCGTTACCGGCAAGTCTCTTTACTCGTTCCGTAATACATCATCTCACAACTAGCATATTAGTTGTAATGCTTGCAAGGCTTATGTGATGTGTATTACCGAGAGGGCCTAGAGATACCTCTACGACAATCGGAGTGACAAATCCTAATCTCGAAATACACCAACCCAACATCTACCTTTGGAGACACCTGTAATGCTCCTTTATAATCACCCAGTTACATTGTGACGTTTGGTAGCACCCAAAGTGTTCCTCCGGTAAACGGGAGTTGCATAATCTCATAGTTATAGGAACATGTATAAGTCATGAAGAAAGCAATAGCAACATACTAAACGATCGTGTGCTAAGCTAATGGAATGGGTCATGTCAATCAGATCATTCAACTAATGATGTGACCTCGTTAATCAAATAACAACTCTTTGTTCATGGTTAGGAAACATAACCATCTTTGATTAACGAGCTAGTCAAGTAGAGGCATACTAGTGACACTCTGTTTGTCTATGTATTCACACATGTATTATGTTTCCAGTTAATACAATTCTAGCATGAATAATAAACATTTATCATGATATAAGGAAATAAATAATAACTTTATTATTGCCTCTAGGGCATATTTTCTTCACGATTCCCCTGGCGTAAGTTGCGAAACTCATGCTTTTTCATGATCATAGCTGCAGTTGAAACATGGGTTGTGCGAAAAGCTTGTTGAAACTGTTCCCAAGTGACATTGGCTATGGGAAAAGTTGTTGTGTAATTATTCCGCCATGCGGCTGCGGGTCCATCCAATTGGTGTGCGGCAAAGCACACCTTCTCAGCATCATGCAACCGGCAGTGGTTAACTCCCTTCCAATCCCGCGTAGCCAGTCATCCGCAACTATGGGCTTGGTGCTACTGGAAAACACAGGCGACTGTAACCTCTGAAAACGGGCTAAGTTGTCAACTGGTGGTGGCGGAGGGTTGTTGTTGTTGTTATTGTTGTTGTTGTTGCCCTTATTCTGAACTAGCAACTGCATCAGTGTATTCTGCTGCTGGATCAACTGAGTGAGCTCCGGTGGGAAAGCAAATCCGGGGTCACGTCTCGGAGGCATATGATGGGTTTAGAGGGGAGAGATTAGAATAGAATGAGGTCTAGTGAGAAAGCACTACCCATATGCACATGAGACAAACACAATCATATCATATCACTCACTCAATCAAGCAAGGCCATACAATCAATCTAACTATCGTTATAGTGCTCAGGCTATTCTATATACATGGGGGAACACTACTGATCATATTGTGGTCTACTAGAGATTTTGATCGGTGGAAGACTCCATGATATCCGCTCCAGCTTCGTATTCATAGTCATCATCACTACTATCAGGGTCGGAGTCGATGTCGTCGATGATGATGTAGTCTTTAGAATGAATCTCCTTAGGTTCGTTGTGTTCTATTCCTGGCGCGGGGTCTCCCATGAAAACTCCTAGCTTCCTTGTCAGGTCGTCATTCATCTCCACAAGTATCGTCTTTTCCTCCTCATATCCATCGTGTGTAGACTTAAGCTCCTCTTCTTGCTCTGTGATCCTGGTCATCGCCTTCTTCAAATCTATCATGCTTGCGCACATCTAGTTCTCCTGGCGACGAATGTGATGGTTTAATTCCTGGATGAATGCTGCAATGGACCTATCCTTCCTGGTGCTTATCATCTCCCATTGCTTATCTCGGCGCCCACATATCTGGTAGATAGTGTCCTTGAGCTCCTTGTGGTAAACTTCGTCGATGCGTCCCATGGCGATGTGGGCTGCCATGCTCTTGCCTAGACTCCAGGTTGGTGCGTCAAAGGAAAATTCTATGGGTTCAGTGGCTGGCGTGAATGTCCTTCCTGGAACTTGAACTCGAATCAACCAACGTTCCTCTTCTGGTAACTGGCGGTGTAGGTCCCGGTGAAGCTTGGTATTCCGATGGTCAGGTACCTAGTGACTTCCTTCAAGTGTCGTCCAAACGTGGTGTCTTCATCCGGTTGTGTAAATTTGTTCCTTGAGCCTGCCATCCTAAAGAGTAGAAAATGGAGAGGAGTCAGAAATGAGTAGAGAAGAGTGACCTATGGCTCATCTTAGTGGTCATGTCCTACATTCAGCGTGTGCTCTGATAATATCTTGTAGCGACCTGACCTCAGACGGTCAAGTCTCTGTGCTTCAGTGTCATCCCTGGATCGGTAATGCTGACACACACACAGTACTCGAAGGATTTATAACAGAGTAGCAATCACACACTTATTACATCGAATGTCTCAAAAGAGAACTTATTACAATAAATATGGCTTAAGGCCATCTAATTAAGATAACATTGGAAGACTTGGAAGATAAAGCAAGTCCATCAACTCCAACGGCATAGCTGAGTGCATGACAAACGACCTACGACATCTTACTCGTCGTCTGAAAAGTCTGCAACATGATATGTTGCAGCCCGAAACGGGTCAACACATGGAATATGCTGGCAAAGTAACACAAGAGAGCAATGAACAGATACATGTTATCACTACATGCATATATGGCTGGTGGTGGCTCTATGGTTATATTGTTTTGCGAAAAGCCAATTTTTCCCTACAACAAAGGAATATATTTTATTTAACTATCATGGTAGTTGAAACATCATTGAGAAGGTTCCTCCAACTCAATCCCAATTAAAATAGTCATTAACATCCCAACAAATTAACTTTAGGGTGATGAGATCAAATCAATAATTCAAGTACCAGATACTCAAGATGTCCATAACCGGGGACACGGCTAGCCATGATTTGTTTATACACTCTACAAAGGTTTGCGCACTTTTCCCCACAAGACTCGATCTCCTCCATCGGATTTCTTGCACTACAGGGTGTTTGAGAAGTAAATGACCGAGACAAAGTCTTTATAAAGCATTAACTCTTTACTCTGGGTGGACCGTTACACCTACTTTCCCCTACATATGCTAGCCCACCACTGAAAGATGTCACACAACCTACTCAACTATGCCAAAGCCCATAATGGCTTGTGAATGCACACGGAAGTTTCTAGCATGAATAATCTCATGATCCCTTTGAGCCTGGGTGGAGGACCGTAGGATGATCACACGGGTACGCTGGGATATCCTAGGACAACACTGGATTCTCCAGGTGCCCACATGCAATCCACCCAGATGTGTATTAAAGTTGCCACCTTAAGTTGAACCATTAATTAACAACTCACATCTGTCATGGTTACTCTCAAACCCAATCCACGTCTACGAGCATAGCATAGCAATATAAGCATAACGTAGAAGTTGTTGGGGAATGTTGCAGAAAACAAAAAAAATTCCTACGTTTCCACCAAGATCCATCTATGAGTTCATCTAGCAACGAGTGATCAGATGCATCTACATACCTTTGTAGATCACGAGCGGAAGCGTTCAAGAGAACGGGGATGAGGCAGTTGTACTCGTCGTGATCCAAATCACCGGAGATCCTAGCGCCGAATGGACGGCACCTCCGCGTTCAACACACGTACGGTCAGCGTGACGTCTCCTCCTTCTTGATCCAGCAAGGGGGAAGGAGAGGTTGATGAAGATCCAGCAGCACGACGGCGTGGTGGTGGATGCAGCAGTCACCGCAGCAGGGCTTCGCCGTTCTTCTGCGAGACGGAGAGGTGTTGCAGGGGAGAGGGAGGCGCCAAGAGTCAAGCGTGCGGCTGCCCCTCCCTCCCCCCTTTATATAGGCTCCCCAAGGGGGGCGCCCGCCCTAGGAGATGGGATCTCCTAGGGGGGCGGCGACCAAGGGTGGAGTGGCCCCCAAGGCAAGTGGGGCGCCCCCCCCCCCCCACCATAGGGTTTCCAACCCTAGGCGTAGGGGGTGGGCCAAGGGGGGCGCACCAGCCCACTATGGGCTGGTTCCCCTCCCCACTTCAGACCATGGGGCCCTCCGGGATGGGTGGTCCCACCCAATGGACCCCCGGGACCCATCCGGTGGTCCCGGTACAATACCGGTGACCCCCGAAACTCTCCCGATGGCCGAAACTGCACTTCCTATATATAATTATTCACCTCCGGACCATTCTGGAACTCCTCGTGACGTCCAGGATCTCATCCGGGACTCCGAACAACTTTCGGGTTACTGCATATTCATATCTCTACAACCCTAGCGTCACCGAACCTTAAGTGTGTAGACCCTACGGGTTCGGGAGACATGTAGACATGACCGAGATGGCTCTCTGGTCAATAACCAACGGTGGGATATGGATACCCATGTTGGCTCCCACATGCTCCTCGATGATCTCATCGGATGAACCACGATGTCGAGGATTCAAGCAACCCCGTATACAATTCCCTTTGTCAATCGGTATGTTACTTGCCCGAGATTCGATCGTCGGTATCCCAATACCTTATTCAATCTCGTTACCGGAAAGTCACTTTACTCATACTGTAATGCATGATCCCGTGACCAGACACTTGGTCACTTTGAGCTCATTATGATGATGCATTACCGAGTGGGCCCAGAGATACCTCTCCGTCATACGGAGTGACAAATCCCAGTCTTGATCCGTGTCAACCCAACAGACACTTTCGGAGATACCCATAGTATACCTTTATAGTCACCCAGTTACGTTGTGACGTTTGGTACACCCAAAGCACTCCTACGGTATCCAGGAGTTACACGATCTCATGGTCTAAGGAAAAGATACTTGACATTGGAAAAACTCTAGCAAACGAACTATATGATCTTGTGCTATGTTTAGGATTGGGTCTTGTCCATCACATCATTCTCCTAATGATGTGATCTCATTATCAATGACATCCAATGTCCATAGTCAGGAAACCATGACTATCTGTTGATCAACGAGCTAGTCAACTAGAGGCTTACTAGGGACATGTTGGTGTCTATGTATTCACACATGTATTACGATTTCCGTATAACACAATTATAGCATGAATAAAAAACAATTATCATGAACAAGGAAATATAATAATAATCCTTTAATTATTGCCTCTAGGGCATATTTCCAACAGTCTCCCACTTGCACTAGAGTCAATAATCTAGTTACATTGTGATGAATCAAACACCCATGGAATTCTAGTGTTGATCATGTTTTGCTCTAGGGAGAGGTTTAGTCAACGGATCTGCTACATTCAGGTCCATATGTACTTTACAAATATCTATGTCTCCATCTTGAACATTTTCACGAATGGAGTTGAAGCGACGCTTGATGTGCCTGGTCTTCTTGTGAAACCTGGGCTCCTTTGCAAGTGCAATAGCTCCAGTGTTGTCACAGAAGAGTTTGATCGGCCCCGACGCATTGGGTATGACTCCTAGGTCGGTGATGAACTCCTTCACCCAAATTGCTTCATGCGCTGCCTTCGAGGCTGCCATGTACTCCGCTTCACATGTAGATCCCGCCACGACGCTCTGCTTGCAACTGCACCAGCTTACTGCCCCACCATTCAAAATATACACATATCCGGTTTGTGACTTAGAGTCATCCAGATCTATGTCGAAGCTAGCATCGACGTAACCCTTTACGACGAGCTCTTCATCACCTCCATAAACGAGAAACATTTCCTTAGTCCTTTTCAGGTACTTCAGGATATTCTTGACCGCTGTCCAGTGTTCCTTGCCGGGATTACTTTGGTACCTACCTACCAAACTTACGGCAAGGTTTACATCAGGTCTGGTACACAGCATGGCATACATAATAGAACCTATGGTTGAGGCATAGGGGATGACAGTCATCTCTTCTATATCTTCTGCCGTGGTCGGACATTGAGCTGAGCTCAATTTCACACCTTGCAACACAGGCAAGAACCCCTTCTTAGACTGATCCATATTGAACTTCTTCAATATCTTATCAAGGTATGTGCTTTGTGAAAGACCTATGAGGCGTCTTGATCTATCTCTATAGATCTTGATGCCTAATATATAAGCAGCTTCTCCAAGGTCCTTCATTGAAAAACTCTTATTCAAGTAGGCCTTAATGCTGTCCAAAAGCTCTATATCATTTCCCATCAAAAGTATGTCATCTACATATAATATGAGAAATGCTACAGAGCTCCCACTCACTTTCTTGTAAACGCAGGCTTCTCCATAAGTCTGCATAAACCCAAACACTTTGATCATCTCATCAAAGCGAATGTTCCAACTCCGAGATACTTGCACCAGCCCATAAATCGAGCGTTGGAGGTTGCACACCTTGTCAGCATTCTTAGGATCGACAAAACCTTCTGGCTGCATCATATACAATTCTTCCTTAAGGAAACCATTAAGGAATGCCGTTTTGACGTCCGTTTGCCATATCTCATAATCATAGAATGCCGCAATTGCTAACATGATTCGGACGGACTTCAGCTTCGCTACCGGTGAGAAAGTCTCATCGTAGTCAACCCCTTGAACTTGTCGATAACCCTTAGCGACAAGCCGAGCTTTATAGATGGTCACATTACCATCCGCGTCTGTCTTCTTCTTAAAGATCCATTTATTTTCTATGGCTCGCCGCTCAATGGGCAAGTCAGTCAAAGTCCATACTTCGTTTTCATACATGGATCCTATCTCGGATTTCATGGCTTCCAGCCATTTGTCGGAATCCGGGCCCGCCATCGCTTCTTCATAGTTTGAAGGTTCACCGTTGTCTAACAACATGATTTCCAAGACAGGGTTGCCGTACCACTCTGGTGCGGAACGTGTCCTTGTGGACCTACGAAGTTCAGTAGCAACTTGATCTGAAGTTTCATGATCATCATCATTAACTTCCTCTCTAGTCGGTGCAGGCACCTCAGGAACATTTTCTTGAGTTGCGCCATTTTCCGGTTCAAGAGGTAATACTTCATCAAGTTCTACTTTCCTCCCACTTACTTCTTTCGAGAGAAACTCCTTCTCTAGAAAGGATCCATTCTTGGCAACAAAGATCTTGCCTTCGGATCTGAGGTAGAAGGTATACCCAATAGTTTCTTTAGGGTATCCTATGAAGACGCATTTTTCCGACTTGGGTTCGAGCTTTTCAGGTTGAAGTTTTTTGACATAAGCATCGCATCCCCAAACTTTTAGAAACGACAGCTCAAGTTTCTTCCCAAACCATAATTCATACGGTGTCGTCTCAACGGATTTCGACGGAGCCCTATTTAAAGTGAATGCGGCAGTCTCTAAAGCATAGCCCCAAAATGATAGTGGTAAATTGGTAAGAGACATCATAGATCGCACCATACCTAATAGAGTGCGATTACGACGTTCAGACACACCATTACGCTGAGGTGTTCCAGGCGGCGTGAGTTGTGAAACTATTCCACTTTTTCTTAAGTGTGTGCCAAATTCGTGACTCAAGTATTCTCCTCCACGATCTGATCGCAAGAACTTGATTTTCCTGTCATGTTGATTCTCAACCTCACTCTGAAATTCCTTGAACCTTTCAAAGGTCTCAGACTTGTGTTTCATTAAGTAGACATACCCATATCTACTCAAGTCATCAGTGAGGGTGAGAACATAACGATAACCACCACGAGCCTCAACACTCATTAGACCGCACACATCAGTATGTATGATTTCCAATAAGTTGGTTGCTCGCTCCATTGTTCCTGAGAAGGGAGTCTTGGTCATTTTACCCATGAGGCATGGTTCGCACGTGTCAAATGATTCGTAATCAAGAGACTCTAAAAGTCCATCTGCATGGATCTTCTTCATGCATTTGAAACCTATGTGACCAAGGTGGCAGTGCCACAAGTATGTGGGACTATCATTATCAACCTTACATCTTTTGGTACTCACACTATGAATATGTGTAGCATTACGCTCGAGATTCATTAAGAATAAACCATTCGCCATCGGAGCATGACCATAAAACATATCTCTCATATAAATAGAATAACCATTATTCTCAGATTTAAATGAGTAGCCATCTCGTATTAAACGAGATCCTGATACAATGTTCATGCTCAAACTTGGCACTAAATAACAATTATTGAGGTTCAAAACTAATCACATAGGTAAATGTAGAGGTAGCATGCCGACGGCGATCCCATCGACCTTGGAACCATTCCCGACGCGCATTGTCACCTCGTCCTTCGCCAGTCTCCACTTATTCCGCAGCTCTTGCTTTGAGTTATAAATGTGAGCAACTGCACCGGTATCAAATACCCAGGAGCTACTACGAGTACTGGTAAGGTACACATCAATTACATGTATATCACATATACCTTTCGTTTTGCCGGCCTTCTTGTCCGCTAAGTATTTGGGGCAGTTCCGCTTCCAGTGACCACTTTCCTTGCAATAAAAGCACTCAGTCTCGGGCTTGGGTCCATTCTTTGGCTTCTTCCCGGCAGCTTGCTTGCCGGGTGCGGCAACTCCCTTGCCGTCCTTCTTGAAGTTCTTCTTACCCTTGCCTTTCTTGAACTTAGTGGTTTTATTCACCATCAACACTTGATGTTCCTTTTTGACTTCTACCTCTGCTGATTTCAGCATTGCAAATACTTCAGGAATGGTCTTTTCCATCCCCTGCATATTGAAGTTCATCACAAAGCTCTTGTAGCTCGATGGAAGCGATTGAAGGATTCTGTCAATGACCGCGTCATCCGGGAGATTAACTCCCAGCTGAGTCAAGCGGTTATGTAACCCAGACATAGTGAGTATGTGCTCACTGACAGAACTGTTTTCCTCCATCTTACAGCTGAAGAACTTGTCGGAGACTTCATATCTCTCAACCCGGGCATGAGCTTGAAAAACCATTTTCAGCTCTTCGAACATCTCATATGCTCCGTGTCTCTCAAAACGCTTTTGGAGCCCCGGCTCTAAGCTGTAAAGCATGCCGCACAGAACGAGGGAGTAATCATCGGTACGTGTCTGCCAAGCGTTCATAACGTCTTGTTCTGCAGGGAGAACAGGTGCTTCACCTAGCGGTGCTTGTAGGACATAATCTTTCTTGGCAGCTATGAGGATGATCCTTAGGTTCCGGACCCAGTCCGTATAGTTGCTGCCATCGTCTTTCAGCTTGGTTTTCTCTAGGAACGCGTTGAAGTTGAGGACACCATTGGCCATTTGATCTACAAGACATATTGTAAATATTTTAGACTAAGTTCATAATAATTAACTTCATCTATTTAATGAACTCCCACTCAGATAGACATCCCTCCAGTCATCTAAGTATAACATGATCCGAGTTAACTAGACCGTGTCTGATCATCACGTGAGACGGACTAGTCAACATCGGTGAACATCTTCATGTTGATCGTATCTTCTATACGACTCATGCTCGACCTTTCGGTCTTTTGTGTTCCGAGGCCATGTCTGTACATGCTAGGCTCGTCAAGTCAACCTAAGTGTTTGCATGTGTAAATCTGTCTTACACCCATTGTATGTGAACGTTGGAATCTATCACACCCGATCATCACGTGGTGCTTCGAAACAACGAACTGTCGCAACGGTGCACAGTTAGGGGGAACACTTTCTTGAAATTATTATGAGGGATCATCTTATTTACTACTGTTGTTCTAAGTAAACAAGATGCAAAAACATGATAAACATCACATGCAATCAAATAATAATAGTGACATGATATGGCCAATATCACATAGCTCCTTTGATCTCCATCTTGGGGCTCCATGATCATCTTGTCACCGGCATGACACCATGATCTCCATCATCGTGTCTCCATGAAGTTGCTCGCCAACTATTACTTCTACTACTATGGCTAACACGTTTAGCAATAAAGTAAAGTAATTTACATGGCGTTTCTCAATGACACGCAGGTCATACAAAAAATAAAGACAACTCCTATGGCTCCTGCCGGTTGTCATACTCATCAACATGCAAGTCATGATTCCTATTACAATAGCATGAACATCTCATACATCACATATATATCATTCATCATTCATCACAACTTTGGCCATATCACATCACAAAACACTTGCTGCAAAAACAAGTTAGACGTCCTCTAATTGTTGTTGCAAGTTTTACGTGGCTGCAATAGGGTTCTAGCAAGAACGTTTTCTTACCTACGTGAAAGCCACAACGTGATTTGTCAACTTCTATTTACCCTTCATAAGGACCCTTTTCATCGAATCCGCTCCAACTAAAGTGGGAGAGACAGACACCCGCCAGCCACCTTATGCAACTAGTGCATGTCAGTCGGTGGAACCGGTCTCACGTAAGCGTACGTGTAAGGTTGGTCCGGGCCGCTTCATCCCACAATACTGCTGAAGCAAAATAAGACTAGTAGCGGCAAGAAAGTTGACAACATCTACGCCCACAACAAATTGTGTTCTCTTCGTGCAAAGAGAACTACGCATAGACCTAGCTCATGATGCCACTGTTGGGGAACGTTGCAGAAAACAAAAAAAAATCCTATGTTTTCACCAAGATCCATCTATGAGTTCATCTAGCAACGAGTGATCGGATGCATCTACATACCTTTGTAGATCGCGAGCGGAAGCGTTCAAGAGAACGGGGATGAGGGAGTCGTACTCGTCGTGATCCAAATTACCGGAGATCCTAGGGCCGAACGGACGACACCTCCGCGTTAAACACACGTACAGTCAGCGTGACGTCTCCTCCTTCTTGATCCAGCAAGGGGGAAGGAGAGGTTGATGAAGATCCAGCAGCACGACGGCATGGTGGTGGATGCAGCAGTCACCGCAGCAGGGCTTCGCCGTTCTTCTGCGAGAGGGAGAGGTGTAGCAAGGGAGAGGGAGGCTCCAAGAGTCAAGCGTGCGGCTGCCCCTCCCTCCCCCCTTTATATAGGCTCCCCAATGGGGGGCGCCAGCCCTAGGAGATGGGATCTCCTAGGGGGGGCGGCGGCTAAGGGTGGAGTGGCCCCCAAGGCAAGTGGGCCCCCCCCCACCCTAGGGTTTCCAACCCTAGGCGCAGGGGGTGGGCCAGGGGGGGTGCACCAGCCCACTATGGGCTGGTTCCCCTCCCCACTTCAGACCATGGGGCCCTCCGGGATGGGTGGTCCCACCCGATGGACCCCCGGGACCCATCCGGTGGTCCCGGTACAATACCGGTGACCCCCGAAACTCTCCCGATGGCCGAAACTGCACTTCATATATATAATTCTTCACCTCCGGACCATTCCGGAACTCCTTGTGATGTCTGGGATCTCATCCGGGACTCCGAACAACTTTTGGGTTACTGCATATTCATATCTCTACAACCCTGGTGTCACCGAACCTTAAGTGTGTAGACCCTACGGGTTCGGGAGACATGTAGACATGACCGAGATGGCTCTCCGGTCAATAACCAACAGTGGGAGCTGGATACCCATGTTGGCTCCCACATGCTCCTCGATGATCTCATCGGATGAACCACGATGTCGAGGATTCAAGCAACCCCATATACAATTCCCTTTGTCAATCGGTACGTTACTTGCCCGAGATTTGATCGTCGGTATCCCAATACCTCGTTCAATCTTGTTACCGGCAAGTCACTTTACTCGTATCGTAATGCATGATCCCGTGACCAGACACTTGGTCACTTTGAGCTCATTATGATGATGCATTACCGAGTGGGCCCAGAGATACCTCTCCGTCATACGGAGTGACAAATCCCAGTCTTGATCCGTGTCAACCCAACAGACACTTTCGGAGATACCCGTAGTATACCTTTATAGTCACCCAGTTATGTTGTGACATTTGGTACACCCAAAGCACTCCTACAGTATCCGGGAGTTACACGATCTCATGGTCTAAGGAAAAGATACTTGACATTGGAAAAACTCTAGCAAACGAACTATACGATCTTGTGCTATGTTTAGGATTGGGTCTTGTCCATCACATCATTCTCCTAATGATGTGATCTCATTATCAATGACATCCAATGTCCATAGTCAGGAAACCATGACTATCTGTTGATCAACGAGCTAGTCAACTAGATGCTTACTAGGGACATGTTGGTGTCTATGTATTCACACATGTATTACGATTTCTGGATAACACAATTATAGCATGAATAAAAGACAATTATCATGAACAAGGAAATATAATAATAATCCTTTTATTATTGCCTCTAGGGCATATTTCCAACAGAAGTAACTCCCAAGGGCTTGATAATAAAACAGGTAATAGGTTCTACCTCATGATCTACTTCCCAGACCCACAAGTTAAGAGATCCTACTCATGCAACGTGTGAGGGTTGAAACTAATGCATAAAAACTGGGTGATAAAGGGGTATGATCAAAGTGTTACTTGCCTTGCTGATGATCTGCAAATCCTAGAGAATCGTAGTAGCACGCTTCGCACTCCAGGAGTTCTATCGCGAACAAACAACAGCATACATAAGCAATCAAGCAAAGATGCATGGGGAAAACTCAAATAATAAGATCTAACCAGAAAGTTCAACTGAAGAACTCCGGTTTGCAAAAAGAATCAAATCAAATGAAGTAGCAAAACTCAAACTACGAAAGAAACAAGATCCGTTTACTAATCTGGACTGAAGTCAAATTTTACAGTACCAAAATCTTGTTCAAGTTGGTTAAACAGAAAGAGGGCTTTGAGACGAAGATCTAGGCGCTTGTTTCACCTTATTCGGATAAACGAGCGAAAAGATAAACTAGAATGAAGATTTGGGCAGAAATCGCGATCGGAAATAATCGCGGAAAACCCCTTGAAAAAGAAAGGAGACGAACAGGCTAACGAACGAACGTTCGCTGTCTGCGGCTAACGGATGAACGGCATTCGTTAAGTCGAACGAACGAACGAACGTTCGCTGACTAACTAAACCGAGAAAACCGAACCGAATAAAAATAAAAAAACGCATCTAGGGTTTCTAGAAAAACCGAGGTTTTCACCTAAAACCGAAAAAAACGAAACGACGAGATCTGTCGGCGGTGGCTCCGGCGGGCTTACGCGGCGGCGTGGCGAGGCGGGGTGCAGTGCGGGGCGGCGGAACGCGGCGTGAGGCGGCACGATGTTGCGCCTCGGCGGCGGTGCGGGCAGCGGCGAGCGGCGGCGCGGGGCTGGCAGGGCGGGGCTGGCGGCGCGGGGTGAGGAGGTGAGGGGGCGGCGTGGCTTAAAAAGAGGCGCTCGGGGGCCTCGGCTTGCGCGAGGGGGCGGCGAGGCCGACCCGGACTCCTCCTCACCGGAGTCCGGCGTCCGCACAGGAGGACGAGGCGGCGCGAGCAGGATGGGCCGGCTGGGCTGCGGCCCGGCCCGGTCTGAAGAAGTTTTTTTTGAAGATTTCGCCGAAAAAATCCTAATAAATAGAATATGAATCTAAAAAAACAAAACAAATTTTCAACGTCTAAATAAAATATTTAGAACATGATGAACATTTTCTTGGCCCTAAGCTGCAATTTTGAAAAAATGCATATTTTCTAATTCAAATAAATTAACGATAAAAGCCAAAATAAAATATTTATTTGATTTTAATATTTTTCCTCCAATATTTTATTTATTTTGGAGAAGTCATTTTATCTCCTCTTATATATTTTTATTATGAAATGTTTTCAGAGAGAAAAACAATTAAAACCAAATGATCCTATTTTCAAAATTTGAGAAAACTTAAATATGAAAATATCGAAATTCCCAACTCTCTCCGTGGGTCCTTGAGTTGCTTAGATTTCGAGGATCGGGAGGCAAAAAAGCAATAAAATATGATATGCATGAATGACCTATGTATAACATTCCAAATTGAAAATTTGGGATGTTACAGTGTCACTAGTTTGCCTCTACTTGACTAGCTCGTTGAATCAATGATGGTTATGTTTTCTAACCATAGACATGAGTTGTCATTTGATTGACGGGATCACATCATTAAAAAATGATGTGATTGACTTGATCCATCCGTTAGCTTAGCATGATGATCGTTTAGTTTGTTGTTACTACTTTATCCATAACTATACATGTTCCTATGACTATGAGATCATGCAAATTCCGAATACTGGAGAAACACTTTGTGTGCTACCAAACGTCACAACGTAACTGGGTGATTATAAAGGTGCTCTACAGGTGTCTCCGATGGTGTTTGTTGAGTTGGCATGGATCAAGATTAGAATTTGTCACTCCGATTGTCGGAGAGGTATCTCTGGCCCCTCTCGGCAATGTACATCACAATAAGCCTTGCAAGCAATGTAGCTAATGAGTTAGTTACGGGATGTAGCATTACGGAACGAGTAAAGAGACCTGCCGGTAACGAGATTGAACTGGGTATTGAGATACCGACGATCGAATCTCGGGCAAGTAACATACCGATGATAAAGGGAACAACGTATAGCGTTATGCAGTTTGACCGATAAAGATCTTCGTAGAATATGTAGGAGCCAATATGAGCATCCAGGTTCCGCTATTGGTTATTGACCGAAGACATGTCTCGGTCATGTCTACATAGTTCTCGAACCCGTAGGGTCCGCACGCTTAATGTTCCGTGACGATCGGTAATACGAGTTTATGTGTTTTGATGTACCGAAGATAGTTTGGAGTCCTGGATTTGATCACGGACATGACGAGGAGTCTCGAAATGATCGAGACATAAAGATTGATATATTGAATAACTATGTTTGGACATCGAAAGGGTTCCGAATAAGTTTGGACGAATACCGGAGTACCGGAGGGTTACCGGAACCCCCCGGGGAACCACTCCTTTATATACGGGGGAGGGGGGCACCCCATAGACACATAAGTTGATCATTGATCTTTTAGCTGTGTGCGGTGCCCCCCTTCACCATAATCCACCTCGGTCATATCGTAGCGGTGCTTAGGCGAAGCCCTGTTCCGGTAGCATCATCATCACCGTCATCACGCCGTCGTGCTGACGAAACTCTCCCTCGAAACTCTACTGGATCGTGAGTTCGCGGGACGTCACCGAGCCGAACATGTGCAGATCGCGGAGGTGTCGTACCTTCGGTGCTAGCTTGGTCGATCGTGAAGACGTACGACTACATCAACCGTGATGTCATAACGCTTCCGCTTACGGTCTACGAGGGTACGTAGACGATACTCTCCTCTCTCATTGCTATGCATCACCATGATCGGGCGTGTGCGCAAGATTTTTTTTGAAATTACTATGTTCCCCAACAGCAACAACTCATTTGATACCCCATGTAGCCAGTGTAGAACCAACAAGATTGGCAGCTAACTTGTGTAGGCTAAACTTAGCAGCAAACCTGGGATGCATGAAGCTGGCAATCGAGTCTGATAGTATCAACGCATTGGAGGCCATCTTTGATCCTAACGCATATATCGAAACGGATGTGTCTATCATAGCTGAATGTTGTCTTTTGACATTGAAGTTTGCTAGTATTACTTTTTATCATTGTAGTAGAGAAGCCAATACGGTGAAGGATGAATTAGCTAATCATTGCATTAGTATTAGCATGTCTAAAATGTGGGAGACAAACTTTCCTGACTTTATTCTTCATTATGTAAACGATCTGGCCATTATTTGATGCATAAAGTTATTATGATGGAAAAAAACATGTGCTCCGAACTCCGAAGAGGTCTTACGATTCTTTAAATTTATTTCAAGTTTATGAGATCCATTGGAAACATTTTTTCTTAAACTTTCTCTAGACTATATCTGTTTCTTTTTACATATAGAGGATTTATTGGAGTTGCTCTTCGAGCATCTACAGCTGTACTCCTCAAATTGATCAGGCGGGCGCGAAGATCACTGACTGGACAGTGGAAAGAAGCAAAAAGTTGACCCAACTGGATCCCTTAAAGCCTCCTTAAATGTCTGGGTTGTCCGACAACCCTCATATTCATCTCACATATGAAAAGAGTATGAGGAGTGTCCGGATGTCCCTAGTCAGTAGTCCTGCGTATGTCACATAGAAGTAGGCCCGTCATAAAGCATCTTTTATAAAATAAATAAATAAGAGACATGACTTCGTGAATGAAAAAATAGAGAATCAAAATGGATACACCCGGGCGCTGACCGGAGGCGTCCACGAGTATTTAAGAGGCCAACTTTGTTCAGTCCGGCTGTAAATCTTAAACGGTTAAGGCCTTCTTTGGTTTGTAGGATTTTTATAAGAATTCTGTAGGATAGGATTTGCAAAGAAAAAATTCCTTTGAAGCCCTTTGGTTTGTAGGAATGGATTCCTATTCCTATATAGGATATAAATCAATCCTTCATGTTTTGAAGGAAAAAAACATTAGTCTAGACTTAATGAAAAAAATCCTATCCTATGCATCAAATGACATCTCTTTCTCTATAAAAATTGACATACATGTTATCTTACTTCCTATAATTTTTCTATTCATATAAAATTCCTATCCTATGAATCAAAGGGGTGTGACTATTGCGCGCGCGCGTTGCAGCGCTCGATTCAGACATGACCGATTAGGCAGGTTTGGGCATCGGTAAGCTTGGGCTGCCATTATGGGAAGGAGATAGAAGATCTGAAGAATAAGGCAAGTGATTACGTGAGATCTGTGGGATTAGGCAGGTTTTGATGGGCCCATCCTGAAAATCACAGGATGGTGTGATTACGTGAGGGAGCATTCCCACCATCATCGCGAAAATCACAGCTGCCCTGGACGGATCGCTCCACGCATGGGAATCGCTCGCGGGACGCGAGAGAGTAAAGTCGGAATCAAAAAGACCTAAACCATTTGGCCAGGCCTTTCGAGTTTGGACCTTCTCCCAAACCCTGCCGCGGAATTGCCATCGAGGTTGGCAGAAATTACGGCCAAAAATCCACTCGGGGTTTTTCCCAATCCGACCTGACGGCTTGGTTCCTCTCTCGCTCCCTCCTTGGTTCCCTCCGCCTCCTTCCGATCCCGCCCCCTCCCCCGCCGCTACCCTCCCCGACTCCCCTCCGCTCTCGGCCCCCGGCTTCGCGCTCCTTCCCGACATCCCTCCGCTCCCTCCCACACCCCAGTTACCTGCCCATCAGCAAGGTCACCGTCTCCCTCCTGCCTCCACTCCAGTCACCTGCCAACCAACAAGGTCACCGTCTCCCTTCTGCCATAAACGTAGCCGGCTGCCCGCAAGGCCACAAGGTAAGAATATCTGACATTGTTAATTTGGCTGCCCTCCAGAATTGTTTCTTGTATTTATGCATGTTTGGATTTGCTGAATCTTTTGCATGAAACTTGCCCTGCACGTGTCCCCTCCGTTCATGGATCCATTAATATTTTAGTAGTGGTAACGAGAATTTATGTCCGAGCATGTGAATTGAAAAAATGAACCAAGGTGTGGAGCTAGGTAGTTGCTCAGATTCTTCAGGTCTGAATTACTGTAGCCATTTCCCTGCAAAAAGAGGAATTGCTGTAGCACTTAACCAATTTATGTACAGTACTTGTCTGTTGGAGCCTTGTAGGCAATGCATGAATTTTTGTAGCAAAATTGTTGTCTTCCACAGGGAGTTGGTAAGTTATACAGTCATACATGTTTGATGGCCAGGCAGTGAATAAATTGTACATATGGCACATGCCCTTAAATGTTAAGGCTGTATCTTTTACTTATTTTTTTGTACTGTTATAACGTGGCTACAAACCCTAAAATAATATTGGAACTAAAGTGAATCGGATTGGCTGTAGTCATACTGATCTAGCAATATATTTTGGCAGCCATGAGAAGAGTACTGCTCTTGTTGTTTTGCACATTTCTTTAATACGTTCACATATGCATAGATTTTTTGGGTGCATGTATGTATGCGAGAGTATGTTTACAGATGATACATTTATGCTTTTACAATTTATGTTGGCACAAAAACATCCGAACCTTGCTCTTATTTGGCATGCCACTACAAAAGTTATTTTAAATTTTAATGTAGCACTTTGTTGCACTAAGATACTATCGACCAAAAAGACCACAAATAAGTCTAGGGGTATTAAAGATTTTGTAGCATTCACCACAGATAATAAACTCAAAATTTTAGAACCATTCAAACAGGGTATGGGCCTCTCAGGGCTTCCCCAGACCGGAGCTCCTGTTAACAGTTCATCTTAGGCTGGTTTATGCACAAGACGAAGCCCTTTAGAAGGTGTAATCAGCTTTTTTTATGGTCACACGACTTAGGGCACAATTTGGCTCGTTGGCAGCTTTTACAAACAACCTGCAATACTTGCATGTATTATATCGTGTCACATTCTCCTGATTGTTATGAACAGCTCCTGAACCATGGATGACTATGGGATCCGTCTTCTATGCATCTCCAGGGCATAACTCTGCACCCTAAATTAGTCATAGAAGTGTTTGTTACTTG
Organism: Triticum aestivum; assembly: GCF_018294505.1. Lineage (NCBI taxonomy): Eukaryota > Viridiplantae > Streptophyta > Magnoliopsida > Poales > Poaceae > Triticum > Triticum aestivum. The sequence continues at coordinate 309,016,045 of NC_057806.1, read as the reverse complement.
TCCAAAATGCAAATGATGTATGGTAGAGTCACTTGCCATGTACTCCCTCTGTAAACTAATATAAGTAGAGTACATAGTGATCTAAAAGATCTTATATTAGTTTACAGAGGGAGTACATATGTAAAAGTATGAGACTGAACAAGTACTGCATGGGAACAGTTCTAGTGCTATTTATAAGAAAAACATTCTAGGACTAGGGTTAGTATTTTAGCCGTTGGTCACCCTGGTGAGGTACACCATTTGTCTTTAAAGGGCAGTATTATTTTTGTTCCGATAAGATTACTAAGCTAGTAGTTTTCATTTATGTATTTTACTGGCCTATTGATTTGGTAAGAAAAGCATTGGTGAAAGTGTATCTGATGTTGGATCTGGATCTAAATAGGGCCCAGCTCAGCGTTCGACATGTCTGGACGTGAGGTCCGTGAGTATACCAATCTCAGCGATCCTAAAGGTTCTTGATTCATCACTCTCCTGTAGCCAACAAGCTCTTACCCTTTCTTGTCTGTCAGGCATTTTAATTGGGATCATTTTGATGACAATTGGGGTTTGTGCTGTGGATGTGCAGATAGGAAGTCGGGGAAGGGGAAGGACAAGATCGATGATGAGGACGTCACCTTTCAGCGCATGGTTGCAAAGGTTAACCGGATTGTATTGTTAGTTTATTACTGCTACTGCATTTGATGTATATCTAAACACATTATTTTAAATATCTGCATATAAGATGTTATTATATCGAGTCTTACTTTTCTGCTATGTATCCATTTTTTTAAAGAGAAATAGTTTCATTAGCTGCTAAAATATAATTTAAAATTCAATGAAAAAGAGGTTAAATTCAGCCAAATTAATAATTTTGATGTCTGAATGAATGGATTTGCCAAGTTTTGCATTTATGTGGTGTCAATCTGGCATAGTGTCGAATGTGCTGGGGTGGTGATTTGCTTCTTTACATGTTGCTGTGCTAGAATATGCATTATGTCTGGCTTGGTGCTGCTGATATAGAGTAGTACAGTTGACGTTATCAGAATAAGTGAAAAATTAATGTACTGACGGACTGAATTCCATAGCTTTCTCTAGACTGATAGATCGTCCAATGTGGTCAGAAATATTTACTGGGCTGCCTTAGGTTGAGGTTGTGTGCATTCTCTGCTGAGATCATTGGTTTATTGGTAGAATAACATTTATATTACTTGGTAGCTGGGGCTGTGAGATGTCACAACATTTCCTTGCAAGCTCGATTCCGTTACTACTGCTACCAGTTGAGTTTTACAACGCAATGTTCTGATAACATGCCCTCACAGAAATTTTGGCTCTCCACTGGGCGGTTGATGCCAACAGATGCAGGATGTTGCCGGTGAGAGGGGAGGCTACCTTCATGGACGGGGAGGTATTTCATGCTTTTTTCAAGGGGGACTCCATGCCGGTTGCTCGTTAACCGCTTTTTTGTGTGTTACTTTTATGTTTTTCAGCATTGGACAGTGATGATTTGCTTTACCTCAAAGAGCAAATGGAGGCTGAGGAAGATGCAGAGCGTCTTCTTCGCCGTACAGAGAAGCGGGCATTCGCTGCTTTTAAGATATCCTCTCTTTAATGAAACATCGTAGCTTGCATTTTACAAAATAAATAATGTTTGGTGAATACGATCCAAGCCTTCCTCTAGCTCCTGGTATGCCAATTTGCGATAGTACACATATTTACCATTTGATTTATTATTCATCATGTGGAATAGCACAGTAGAGACATGCCTTGCCAGGGGTGGTTTTTTCATTTAACTTGTCTTGCAATTTCCCACATCGTTATTATGTGCTTTGTTTCCGTTAGTTGGAATAGCAGAACAGAGGAGCATACCTAGGCAGGGGTGGTTTCTCATTTAGATTTGTGTATGCTATAGTCTGTTTGATTTCTTTAACCCTCGCCTCACAAAGCAGCGACTCTAGCTGATTCTGCACCTGCTCTACCCGCCGCTCTTTGTGTCGACGCCAGGCCAAAAAGCGACATAAGGTAAGCTACTAAGCTGTGTTCATCAAACATTATGTTTCCACCCACCGCGCCCTCTCGTAACGATAGCGCATACCTGATTGGCAGGCAACGGGATCTCTTGAAGAACATTGTTGGGATCAAACCGAAGCGACCCAAGGTTTGCAGCCCTCCGCAAGCAGCAGAGAATGACGGGCCTAAGCAGAACCAGGAAGTTTCTGTCAGCAAAATGTCTTCATGTCAGAATGAACCAAAGCCAGCTGAAGCAACAGAGTCTAGGCCACAGAATGTGACTGGAAGCTTGCTTGGCCAGGCGTACGAGAGCTCGGATGAAGAATGACCAGTGGTGTAGGGAGTCACTGTAGGCTGTAGGCCGCGTGTTAGTTCATCTGCAACGTTGCTAATTGTGTTTCTGTGCGGGAGTTCGGGGTAATTCAAGAACTCTTTCTGCTGAAAATCAAGCTTGAGTCACTGAATGCTTCTCTGGAATGTTCTGTTCTGGACACAGACGCATCCGTTCTTCGTGCAATATTGTGAGTGATTCTGCGTACAGAATCTTTAAAGGCGCTATCGGGTGAGTCCGTGAGTAATTCTGCGTACAAAATCTTTAAAGGCGCTATCTGACGCCTCAGGTGCACGTCATCCCAATCGTTGTTCATCCTGCAGATCGCCATCTATGCCTCCCTTCCCTGCAACGGCCGGACCTCCATCTGTAAGAGCAACTCCAAGCGCCCGCCCACCCAAACGGACGGCGCTTTTTGTCTGTTTAGGTCGGTCGCCCATTCGGTGTCCATCCTGTTTATCATTTGAGTCGGCAGCGCGCCCACCGCGCCTACCCATATTTGTCGACGTGGCTGGCTGACCGCCCATTTTTAACAAATATGTACACTTTTTTTACATTATTTCACAAACAAATGTATAGTTTCACAACCAAATAAAGCACAGTTTCACAACCAAATAAAGCATATTTTTATAAGCCAAATAAAATTTAAATTGTTTCACATAGTTTTACAAGCCGAATAAAAATTAAATTGCCTCACATAGTTTTACAAGCCGAATAAAAAAGATATATCTATTGGTTGCCAACATGAGCCCACGTATGCTCAACCAAATCATTTTGCAGCTGCATGTGAGTTTCCCAATCATGTATTTCATGATGAAATTGGGTGAACTGTTCAAACATTGCCGCTCCTCCATCTTATGCACAACATTCTCATCCTGAAACTGAAACCCTTGATCGTAGATACGTTTTGGACGCTCATCTTCTATGATCACATTGTGCATGATCACACAAGCAGTCATCACCTCCCACAACTTCTTCGTGCTCCAAGTCTTAGTAGGATACCGAACGATGCCCCATCGAGATTGCAAAACACCAAAGGCACGCTCGACGTCCTTCCTAGCACTCTCTTGCTCTTGGGCAAATCTTTTCCTCTTCTCTCCGACAGGGTTGGGGATCGTCTTCACAATAGTAGTCCACTGAGGATAGATACCATCACCTAGGTAGTATCCTTTGTCGTAGTTGTGGCCGTTGATGGTAACATTCACCGGCGCGCTATTGCCTTCGGCAAGCCTTGCAAACACCGGCGAGCGTTGAAGCACGTTGATATCATTGTGTGATCCGGCCATACCGAAGAAAGAGTGCCAGATCCAGAGATCTTGTGAGGCCACGGCCTCAAGTATGACAGTGCAAGCCCTGACATGGCCCTTATACTTCCCTTGCCAAGAAGAAGGGAAGTTCTTCAACTCACAGTGCAAGCAGCCTATGCTGCCAAGCATCCCTGGGAAGCCCCTGCTGGCATTCATCGCCAAAAAGCGGGCTATATCTTGAGGAGTCGGCTCTCTCAAGTACTCAGGGCCAAACACAGCAATCATAGCCTTACAGAACTTGTACATGAAGTCTAGGCATGTAGACTCACTCATACGGACGTACTCATCAATGAGATCACCGGCACTCCGTATGCAAGCATCCGGACGGCTGTAGTGCATTTTCGATAAGATGAGAAGACAATCTTTCCAAGGGCATCCTCTTTGCACTAGAAATAGTCATCGTATCCGACCACCCCCTCTCTAATATGGTTGAAAACATTCCTACTCATACAAAAACGCCGCCGGAATTTCTGATGTTTAAACAACGGGTTGGTTGTGTCAAAGTAGTCCTTCCAAAGAAGGAAATGTTCGCTCTCTCGGTTGCTATTCAACACCGGAAGGTGCCCTCGGAATGGAGCCACGGAACAACGGCCACTGGCTATTAAGGTGGTGATGGACCAACACAACAGCCAAGATCTCCTCATCATCATCAGACGAGGAATCGTCAGAGTCGCAAAGGAAATTATGGAAAAAGAACTCGTCGGCAGAGTCCATTTTGTACCTTGGCAAAGTGTCGAACAGCTTGCGGGCGTTGACAAAGGAGTGGGCCGGTGAAGTGATGCGCACCTCCCTTGGACCAGGTGGCTGGCCTGGAGGTGTCCGATGAGCGTGCCGGCGTCAGGATGAAGGAGTTGGCCGGGGCGACGAGGCGGCTTCCTGCTCGCAGCGGAATCGGAAGGTGGGGGTGGGAAGCTTCGGTGCCCCGCAGCGAGACGGTGGTGGCGGTGACGTGGGAGGTGGCAGCGTTGGGGGGAGATGTGTCGGCACCGACTGCTGGCAGAGGCACCAAAAAATGGGCAACGCGGCGGAGGCGGGCGAGGGTTTGTTGTCGATCTTGGGGTGGGAGAGGATGGCCAATGTGCCACCGACTAGCGGGCCAGGGGGAGAAGTATGCGGGCGCCGTGCGTGTCCGTTTCGTGTCCGCGCCGACGCAAATGAGGCTTAAAATTAGGTCGGGAATGGGTCGGCAGGCGGACGAAAAGCAGAGGCGCGTCCGTTTGGGTCGGCGCGTTGGGCCGACTTTTCTGTCTGCGCCGACCCAAGCTAACGCGCGTTGACGAAATGGGTCGATGTGTTGGAGTTGCTCTAAGGGCATGTCCAATGCTGATTCGTTAAAACACGACTAAACATCCGGACTGCATGATCCGAACACTTGAAGGAAATATGCCCTATAGGCAATAATAAGTTGTTGTTTATATTTCCTTATATAATGATAAATTTTTATTATTCATACTAGAATTGTATTAACCGGAAACTTAATACATGTGTGAATACATAGACAAACAGAGTGTCACTAGTATGCCTCTACTTGACTAGCTAGTTAATCAAAGATGGTTAAGTTTCCTAGCCATGGACAAGAGTTGTCATGTGATGAACGGGATCACATCATTAGAGAATGATGTGATTAACTTGACCCATCCATTAGCTTAGCACTATGATCGTGTAGTTTATTGCTATTGCTTTCTCCATAACTTATACATGTTCCTATAACTATGAGATTATGCAACTCCCGAATACCAGAGGAACACTTAGTGTGCTATCAAATGTCACAACATAACTGGGTGATTATAAAGATGCTCTACAGGTGTCTCCGACGGTGTTTGTTGAGTTGGCATAGATCAAGATTAGGATTTGTCACTCCGTGTATCGGAGAGGTATCTCTAGGCCCTCTCGGTAATGCACGTCACTATAAGCCTTGCAAGCAATGTGACTAATGAGTTAGTTGCGGGATGATGCATTACAGAACGAATAAAGAGACTTGCCGGTAATGAGATTGAACTAGGTATTGAGATACCGACGATCAAATCTCGGGCAAGTAACGTACCGATGACAAAGGGAACAACGTATATTGTTATGCGGTTTGACCAACAAAGATCTTTGTAGAATATGTAGGAACCAATATGAGCATCCAGGTTCCGCTATTGGTTATTGACCGGAAGTGAGTCTCGGTCATGTCTACATAGTTCTCGAACCCGTAGGGTCCGCACGCTTAACGTTCGATGACGATCGGTATTATGAGTTTATGTGTTTTTTGATGTACCGAAGGTAGTTCGGAGTCCCGGATGTGATCACAGCCATGACGAGGAGTCTCGAAATGGTCGAGATATAAAGATCGATATATTGGAAGGCTACGTTTGGACACCGGAATGGTTTCGGACAAGTTTGGGCATTTTCCGGAGTACCGGGAGGTTACTAGAACCCCCCGGGGAGTCAATGAGCCTTATTGGGCCTTAGTGGGAGAGAGGAGGAGGAGGCCAAGGTGGGGGCGACCCCCAAGCCCAATCCAAATTGGGAGGGGGGCGGCCCCCCTTTCCTTCTCTCCCTCTTCCTTCTTCTCCTACTCCAATTAGGGAAGGGGGGAAACCTACTCCTACTGGGAGTAGGATTCCCCCCTTGGGTGCGCCATGAGAGGGCCGGTCCTCGCCTCCTCCACTCCTTTATACACGAGGGAGGGGGCACCCCATAGACACACAAGTTGATTGTTTAGCCATGTGCGGTGCCCCCCTCCACATAATTCCACCTCGATCATATTGTTGTAGTGCTTAGGCGAAGCCCTGCGTCGGTAACTTCATCATCACCGTCATCACGCCGTCATGCTGAAGAAACTCTCCCTTGGCCTCAACTGGATCAAGAGTATGAGGGATGTCACCGAGCTGAAGGTGTGTAGATCGCGGAGGTGCCGTGCGTTCGGTACTTGATCGGTTGGATCGTGAAAACGTTCGAATACATCAACCGCGTTTCATAACGCTTCCGCTTTCGGTCTACGAGGGTACGTAGACATACTCTTCCCGTCTCGTTGCTATGCATCTCCCAGATAGATCTTGCGTGATCGTAGGACTTTTTTTTGAAATATTGCATTCCCCAACAGTGGCATCCGAGCCAGGTCTATGCGTAGATGTTATATGCACGAGTAGAACACAAAGGAGCTGTGGGCAGGGGTATATACATATTGCTTGCCATCACTAGTTGATTCTTGATTTAGCGGTATTGTTGGATGAAGCGGCTCAGACCGACATTTCATGTACGCTTACGCGAGACTGGTTCTACCGACGTGCTTCGCACACATGTGGCCAGTGGTGTATGTTTCTCCAACTTTAGTTGAATCGGTTTCAATGAACATGGTTCTTTCTCAAGATCAAAAAGCAATCACTATACTATGTTGTGGTTTTGATGCGTAGGTAAGAACGGTTCTTGCTAGAAGCCCGTAGCAGCCACGTAAAACTTGCAACAACAAAGTAGAGGACATCTAACTTGTTTTTGCAGGGCATGTTGTGATGTGATATGGTCAAGACGTGATTATATAAATTGTTGTATGAGATGATCATGTTTTGTAACACAGTTATCGACAACTGGCAGGAGCCATATGGTTGTCGCTTTATTGTATGAAATGCAATAGGCATGTAATTGCTTTACTTTATCACTAAGCGGTAGCGATAGTCGTAAAAGCAATAGTTGGCGAGACGACAACGATGCTTCGATGGAGATCAAGGTGTCAGGACGGTAACGATGGTGATCATGACGGTGCTTTGGAGATGGAGATCAAAAGGCACAAGATGATGATGGCCATATCATATCACTTATTTGATTGCATGTGATGTTTATCCTTTATGCATATTATTTTGCTTAGTACGGCGGTAGCATTATAAGATGATCTCTCACTAAATTTCAAGGTACAAGTGTTCTCCCTGAGTATGCACCGTTGCTACAGTTCGTCGTGCCGAGACACCACGTGATGATCGGGTGTGATAAGCTCTACGTTCACATACAACGGGTGCAAGCCAGTTTTGCACAAGCAGAATACTCGATTTAAACTTGACGAGCCTAGCATATGCAGATATGGCGTCGGAACACTGAGACCGGAAGGTCGAGCGTGAATCATATAGTAGATATGATCAACATAGCGATGTTCACCATTGAAAACTACCCCATCTCACGTGATGATTGGACATGGTTTAGTTGATATGGATCACGTGATCACTTAGATGATTAGAGGGATGTCTATCTAAGTGGGAGTTCTTAAGTAATATGATTAAATTGAACTTTTGACGAGGACATCAATACCATTGTTACACCCACAACCCCTGCTGCTATACATACTGGACCAATTACTAGAGCTTGCGCATGCCAATTAAATTATCAGGTACTTTCGTTTCTTGGTAATGATTCTAATGTTCATGAGAATATGATGCTGCCTAAATTGGATACATTTGTTTTGCTTACAAATGAAGGGCCTGTCATGGATAAGAGGGATGAACACTGGAGCAAGACCAAGCATGGAGATGATGGCATGCACAAGGGGATCAAGAACGGAGTTACAAGTGATGATTTCAGGACTTTGAAGCCACCATAAGGAGTGCATGAAGCCTTGGACGAAATATACAAGATGTCACTTCATAAATTTCATCTAGAGGCTATTCTAGGTGCTGTGTCACCTTATTATTGGGCCAGGCCCATATATTTTTGAAATACTTAAGTATAGGCTGTTTTTAGAGTCCGTACGTGTGGGGAAACAAGAGTTAGGGTTGGTTTCAGACCCCTCCTCCAAGGGCCACGAAATTCCCCCCTCTTCCTCCATATATATAGCCCTTATGACGTTGTTTAGACTTTGGGTTTTGTTTAGATTAAAGTTCGCCATAGTTGCAACTTCGCGTACTTCGCTTGTGTTCAACGACCAGACAAAGGCGTCACAGAACCCCACCTTGATCAATAAAGCTTTCCTATTATATTCGCAATATCCAGATCGCAATCTTAGTTTCTTGCTTGTTCTTCGTTTGCCTGCAAGAAAACAGACCTTCGTGATCAGGTTGATCGTGCTCCGGCGTGGTCAATAACTGAAGGAAATATGCCCTAGAGGCAATTATAAAGTTATTATTTATTTCCTTATATCATGATAAATGTTTATTATTCATGCTAGAATTGTATTAACCGGAGACATAATACATGTGTGAATATATAGACAAACAGAGTTTCACTAGTATGGTTATGTTTCCTAACCATAGACATGAGTTATTATTTGATTAATGGGATCACATCATTAGGAGAATGATGTGATTGACATGACCCATTCCGTTAGCTTAGCACACGATCGTTTAGTATGTTGCTATTGCTTTCTTCATAACTTATACATGTTCCTATGACTATGAGATTATGCAACTCCCGTTTACCGAAGGAACACTTTCTGTGCTACCAAACGTCACAACGTAACTGGGTGATTATAAAGGTGCTCTACAGGTGTCTCGGAAGGTACATGTTGGGTTGGCATATTTAGAGATTAGGATTTGTCACTCCGATTGTCGGAGAGGTATCTCTGGGCCCTCTCGGTAATGCACATCACTCAAGCCTTGCAAGCATTGCAACTAATGAGTTAGTTGAGGGATGATGTATTATAGAACGAGTAAAGAGACTTGCCGGTAACGAGATTGAACTAGGTATTGAGATACCCACGATCGAATCTCGGGCAAGTAACATACCGATGACAAAGGGAACAACGTATGTTGTTATGCGGTCTGACCGATAAAGATCTTCGTAGAATATGTAGGAGCCAATATGAGCATCCAGGTTCCGCTATTGTTTATTGATCGAAGACATGTCTCGGTCATGTCTACATAGTTCTCGAACCCGTAGGGTCCGCACGCTTAACGTTATGATGACAGTTTCATTATGAGTTTATATGTTTTGATGTACTGAAGGTTGTTCGGAGTCCCGGATGTGATCACGGACATGACGAGGAGTCTCGAAATGGTCAAGACATGAAGATTGATATATTGGAAGCCTATGTTTGGACATCGGAAGTGTTCCGGGTGGAATCGGGATTTTACCGGAGTACCGGGAGGTTACCGGAACCCCCCGGTGACTTAATGGGCCTTAGTGGGCCTAGGTGGAAGAGAGGAGAGGATGCAAGGGCTGGCCACGCGCCCCTCCCCCCTAGTACGAATAGGACAAGGAGAGGGGGGCGGCGCCCCCCCTTCCTTCCTTCTCCTCCACTCCTTCCCCCTCCCAAGTCCTATTCCAACTAGGAAAGGGGGGGAGTCCTACTCCTGGTGGGAGTAGGACTCCTCCTGGCGTGCCCCAAGCCTGGCCGCACCTCTCCCCCTTGCTCCTTTATATACGGGGGTAGGGGGGCACCCCAGAGACACAACATTAGATCATTGATCTCTTAGCCGTGTGCGGTGCCCCCTCCACCATAGTCCACCTCGATAATACTGTAGCGGTGCTTAGGCGAAGCCCTGCGTCGGTAGAACATCAACATGATCACCATGCCGTCGTGCTAACAAAACTCTCCCTCAACACTCAGCTGGATCGGAGTTCGAGGGACGTCATCGGGCTGAACGTGTGCTGAACTCGGAGGTGTCGTGCGTTCGGTACTTGATCGGTCGGATCATGAAGACGTATGACTACATCAACCGCGTTGTGCTAACGCTTCCGCTTTCGGTCTACGAGGATACGTGGACAACACTCTCCCCTCTCGTTGCTATGCATCACCATGATCTTGCATGTGCGTAGAATTTTTTTTGAAATTACTACGTTCCCCAACAGTGGTATCAGAGCCTGGTTTTATGCGTTGATGCTATATGCACGAGTAGAACACAAGTGAGTTGTGGGCGATATAAGTCATACTGCTCACCAGCATGTCATACTTTGGTTCGGCGGTATTGTTGGATGAAGCGGCCCGGACCGACATTACGCGTACACTTACGCGAGACTGGTTCTAGCGACGTGCTTTGCACACAGGTGGCTGGCGGGTGTCACTTTCTCCAACTTTAGTTGAACCGAGTGTGGCTACGCCCGGTCCTTGCGAAGGTTAAAACAACACCAACTTGACAAACTATCGTTGTGGTTTTGATGCGTAGGTAAGAATGGTTCTTGCTCAACCCGTAGCAGCCACGTAAAACTTGCAACAATAAAGTAGAGGACGTCTAACTTGTTTTTGCAGGGCATGTTGTGATGTGACATGGTCAAGGCATGATGCTATATTTTATTGTATGAGATGATCATGTTTTGTAACCGAGTTATCGACAACTGGCAGGAGCCATATGGTTGTCGCTTTATTGTATGCAATGCAATCTCCCTGTAATGCTTTACTTTATCACTAAGCGGTAGTGATAGTCGTAGAAGCATAAGATTGGCGAGACGACAACGATGCTACGATCGAGATCAAGGTGTCGCGCCGGTGATGATGGTGATCATGACGGTGCTTCGAAGATGGAGATCACAAGCACAAGATGATGATGGCCATATCATATCACTTATATTGATTGCATGTGATGTTTATCTTTTATGCATCTTATCTTGCTTTGATTGACGGTAGCATTATAAGATGATCTCTCACTAAATTTCAAGATAAAAGTGTTCTCCCTGAGTATGCACCGTTGCCAAAGTTCGTCGTGCCCAGACACCACGTGATGATCGGGTGTGATAAGCTCTACGTCCATCTACAACGGGTGCAAGCCAGTTTTGCACACACGGAATACTCAGGTTAAACTTGACGAGCCTAGCATATGCAGATATGGCCTCAGAACACTGAGACCGAAAGGTCGAGCGTGAATCATATAGTAGATATGATCAACATATTGATGTTCACCATTGAAAGCTACTCCATTTCACGTGATGATCGGTTATGGTTTAGTTGATTTGGATCACGTGATCACTTAGAGGATTAGAGGGATGTCTTTCTAAGTGGGAGTTCTTAAGTAATATGATTAATTGAACTTAAATTTATCATGAACTTAGTACCTGATAGTATCTTGCTTGTTTATGTTTGATTGTAGATAGATGGCCCGTGCTGTTGTTCCGTTGAATTTTAATGCGTTCCTAGAGAAAGCTAAGTTGAAAGATGATGGTAGCAATTTCACGGACTGGGTCCGTAACTTGAGGATTATCCTCATTGCTGCACAGAAGAATTACGTCCTAGAAGCACCGCTGGGTGCCAGGCCTGCTGCTGGAGCAACACCAGATGTTATGAATGTCTGGCAGAGCAAAGCTGATGACTACTCGATAGTTCAGTGTGCCATGCTAAACGGCTTAGAACCGGGTCTTCAACGACGTTTTGAACATCATGGAGCATATGAGATGTTCTAGGAGTTGAAGTTAATATTTCAAGCAAATGCCCGGATTGAGAGATATGAAGTCTCCAATAAGTTCTATAGCTGCAAGATGGAGGAGAACAGTTCCGTCAATGAGCATATACTCAAGATGTCTAGGTATAATAATCACTTGATTCAACTGGGAGTTAATCTTCCGGATTATAGCGTCATTGATAGAATTCTCCAATCACTGCCACCAAGCTACAAGAGCTTCGTGATGAACTATAATATGCAAGGGATGGATAAGACAATTCCTGAGCTCTTCGCAATGCTAAAGGTTGCGGAGGTAGAAATCAAGAAGGAGCATCAAGTGTTGATGGTCAATAAGACCACTAGTTTCAAGAAGAAGGGCAAAGGGAAGAAGAAGGGGAACTTCAAGAAGAACAACAAGCAAGTTGCTGCTCAGGAGAAGAAACCCAAGTCTGGACCTAAGCCTGAAACTGAGTGCTTCTACTGCAAGCAGACTGGTCACTGGAAGCGGAACTGCCCCAAGTATTTGGCGGATAAGAAGGATGGCAAGGTGAACAAAGTTATATGTGATATACATGTTATTGATGTGTACCTTACTAGAGCTCGCAGTAGCACCTGGGTATTTGATACTGGTTCTGTTGCTAATATTTGCAACTCGAAACAGGGACTATGGATTAAGCGAACAGTGGCAAAGGACGAGGTGACGATGCGCGTGGGAAATGGTTCCAAAGTTGATGTGATCGCGGTCGGCACGCTACCTCTACATCTACCTTCGGGATTATTATTAGACCTAAATAATTGTTATTTGGTGCCAGCTTTGAGCATGAACATTATATCTGGATCTTGTTTGATTCGAGACGGTTATTCATTTAAATCAGAGAATAATGGTTGTTCTATTTATATGAGTAATATCTTTTATGGCCATGCACCCTTGAAGAATGGTCTATTTTTGATGGATCTCGATAGTAGTGATACACATATTCATAATGTTGAAGCCAAAAGATGCAGAGTTGATAATGATAGTGCAACTTATTTGTGGCACTGCCATTTAGGTCATATCAGTGTAAAGCGCATGAAGAAACTCCATACTGATGGACTTTTAGAACCACTTGATTATGAATCACTTGGTACTTGCGAAACGTGCCTCATGGGCAAGATGACTAAAACACCGTTCTCCGATACTATGGAGAGAGCAACAGATTTGTTGGAAATCATACATACAGATGTGTGTGGTCCGATGAATGTTGAGGCTCGTGGCGGATATCATTATTTTCTCACCTTCACAGATGATTTAAGCAGATATGGGTATATCTACTTAATGAAGCATAAGTCTGAAACATTTGAAAAGTTCAAAGAATTTCAGAGTGAAGTTGAAAATCATGGTAACAAGAAAATAAAGTTTCTATGATCTGATCGTGGAGGAGAATATTTGATTTACGAGTTTGGTCTACATTTGAAACAATGCAGAATAGTTTCACAACTCACGCCACCCGGAACACCACAGCGTAATGGTGTGTCCGAACATCGTAATCGTACTTTACTTCATATGGTGCGATCTATGATGTCTCTTACAGATTTACCGCTATCATTTTGGGGTTATGCTTTAGAGACGGCCGCATTCACGTTAAATAGGGCACCATCGAAATGCGTTGAGACGACGCCTTATGAACTGTGGTTTGGCAAGAAACCAAAGTTGTCGTTTTTGAAAGTTTGGGGCTGCGATGCTTATGTGAAAAAGCTTCAACCTGGTAAGCTTGAACCCAAATCGGAGAAATGTGTCTTCATAGGATACCCAAAGGAGACTGTTGGGTACACCTTCTATCACAGATCCGAAGGCAAGACATTCATGCTAAGAATGGATCCTTTCTAGAGAAGGAGTTTCTCTCGAAAGAAGTGAGTGGGAAGAAAGTAGAACTTGATGAGATAACTGTATCTACTCCCTTATTGGAAAGTAGTTCATCACAGAAACCGATTTCTGTAACACCTAAACCAATTAGTGAGGAAGTTAATGATGATGATCATGAAACTTCAGATCAAGTTGCTACTGAACCTCGTAGATCAACCAGAGTAAGATCCGCACCAGAGTGGTATGGTAATCCTATTTTGGAAGTCATGCTACTAGATCATGATGAACCTATGAACTATGAAGAAGCGATGGTGAGCCTAGATTCCGCAAAATGGCTAGAAGCCATGAAATCTGAGATGGGATCCATGTATGAGAACAAAGTATGGACTTTGGTTGACTTGCCCGATGATCGACAAGCAATTGAGAATAAATGGATCTTCAAGAAGAAGACTGACGCTGACGGTAATGTTACTGTCTATAAAGCTCGACTTGTTGCAAAAGGTTTTCGACAAGTTCAAGGGATTGACTACGGTGAGGCCTTCTCACCCGTAGCGATGCTTAAGTCTGTCCGAATCATGTTAGCAATTGCCGCATTTTATGATTATGAAATTTGGCAGATGGATGTCAAAACTGCATTCCGGAATGGATTTCTGGAAGAAGAGTTGTATATGATGCAACCGGAAGGTTTTGTTGATCCAAAAGGAGCTAACAAAGTGTGCAAGCTCCAGCGATCCATTTATGGACTGGTGCAAGCCTCTCGGAGTTGGAATAAACACTTTGATAGTGTGATCAAAGCATTTGGTTTTGTATGGACTTTTGGAGAAGCATGTATTTACAAGAAAGTGAGTGGGAGCTCTGTAGCATTTCTGATATTATATGTGGATGACATATTGCTGATCGTAAATGATATCGAATTTCTCGATAGCATAAAGGGATACTTGAGTAAGAGTTTTTCAATGAAAGACCTCGGTGAAGCTGCTTACATATTGGGCATTAAAATCTATAGAGATAGATCAAGACGCTTAATTGGACTTTCACAAAGCACATACCTTGACAAAGTTTTGAAGAAGTTCAAAATGGATCAAGCAAAGAAAGGGTTCTTGCCTGTGTTACAAGGTGTGAAGTTGAGTAAGACTCAATGCCCGACCACTGCAGAAGATAGAGAGAAGATGAAAGATGTTCCCTATGCTTCAGCCATAGGCTCTATCACGTATGCAATGCTGTGTACCAGACCTGATGTGTGCCTTGATATAAGTCTAGCAGGGAGGTACCAAAGTAATCCAGGAGTGGATCACTGGACAGCGGTCAAGAACATCCTAAAGTACCTGAAAAGGACTGAAGATATGTTTCTCTTTTATGGAGGTGACAAAGAGCTCATCGTAAATGGTTACGTTAATGCAAGCTTTGACACTGATCTAGACGATTCTAAATCGCAAACCGGATACATGTTTACATTGAACGGTGGAGCTGTCAGTTGGTGCAGTCTAAATAAAGCGTCGTGGCGGGATCTACATGTGAAGCGGAGTACATAGCTGCTTCGGAAGCAGCAAATGAAGGAGTCTGGATGAAGGAGTTCATATCCGATCTAGGTGTCATACCTAGTGCATCGGGTCCAATGAAAATCTTTTGTGACAATACTGGAGCAATTGCCTTAGCGAAGGAATCCAGATTTCACAAAAGAACCAAGCACATCAGGAGACGCTACAATTCCATCCGGGATCTAGTCCAGGTGGGAGACATAGAAATTTGCAAGATACATACGGATCTGACTGTTGCAGAACCGTTGACTAAGCCTCTTCCACGAGAAAAACATGATCAGCACCAAGGCTCCATGGGTGTTAGAATCATTACAGTGTAATCTAGATTATTGACTCTAATGCAAGTGGGATACCGAAGGAAATATGCCCTAGAGGCAATAATAAAGTTATTATTTGTTTCCTTATATCATGATAAATGTTTATTATTCATGCTAGAACTGTATTAACCGGAGACATAATACATGTGTGAATATATAGACAAACAGAGTGTCACTAGTATGCCTCTACTAGACTAGCTCGTTAATCGAAGATGGTTATGTTTCCTAACCATAGACATGAGTTGTCATTTGATTAACGGGATCACATCATTAGGAGAATGATGTGATTGACATGACCCATTCCGTTAGCTTAGCACGATCATTTATTATGTTGCTATTGCTTTCTTCATAACTTATACATGTTCCTATGACTATGAGATTATGCAACTCCCGTTTACCGGAGGAATACTTTGTGTGCTACCAAACTTCACAACGTAACTGGGTGATTATAAAGGTGCTCTATAGGTGTCTCCGAAGGTACATGTTGGGTTGGCGTATTTCGAGATTAGGATTTGTCACTCTGATTGTCGAAGAGGTATCTCTGGGCCCTCTCGGTAATGCACATCATTCAAGCCTTGCAAGCATTGAAAGTAATGAGTTAGTTGCGGGATGATGTATTACAGAACGAGTAAAGAGACTTGCCGGTAACGAGATTGAACTAGGTATTGATATACCGACGATCGAATCTCGGGCAAGTAACATACCGATGACAAAAGGAACAACGTATGTTGTTATGCGGTCTGACCGATAAAGATCTTCGTAGAATATGTAGGAGCTAATATGAGCATCCAGGTTCCGCTATTGGTTATTGACCGGAGACATGTCTCGGTCATGTCTACATAGTTCTTGAACCCGTAGGGTCCGCACGCTTAACATTACGATGCCAGTTTCATTATGAGTTTATATGTTTTGATGTATCGAAGGTTGTTCGGAGTCCCGATGTGATCACGGACATGACGAGGAGTCTCGAAATGGTCGAGACATGAAGATTGATATATTGGAAGCCTATGTTTGGACATCAGAAGTGTTCCGGGTGAAATCGGGATTTTACCGGAGTACTGGGAGGTTACAGGAACCCCCGGTGACTTAATGGGCCTTAGTGGGCCTAGGTGGAAGAGAGGAGAGGAGGCAAGGGCTGGCCGCGCGCCCCTCCCCCTAGTCCGAATAGGACAAGGAGAGGGGGCGGCTCCCCCCTTCCTTCCTTCTCCTCCACTCCTTCCCCCTCCCAAGTTCTATTCCAACTAGGAAAGGGGGGGAGTCCTACTCCTGGTGGGAGTAGGACTCCTCCTGGCGTGCCCCAAGCCTGGACGCACCTATCCCCCCTTGCTCCTTTATATACGGGGGCAGAGGGGCACCCCAGAGACACAACATTAGATCATTGATCTCTTAGCCGTGTGCGGTGCCCCCTCTACCATAGTCCACCTCGATAATATTGTAGCGGTGCTTAGGCAAAGCCCTGCGTCGGTAGAACATCAACATCGTCACCACGCCATGGTGCTGACGAAACTCTCCCTCAACACTCAGCTGGGTCGGAGTCCGAGGGACGTCATCGGCTGAACGTGTGCTGAACTCGGAGGTGCCGTGCGTTCGGTACTTGATCGGTCGGATCGTGAAGACGTACGACTACATCAACCGTGTTGTGCTAACGCTTCTGATTTCGGTCTACGAGGGTACGTGGACAATACTCTCCCCTCTCGTTGCTATGCATCACCATGATCTTGCGTGTGCGTAGGAATTTTTTTGAAATTACTACGTTCCCCAACAATAACCTCTCGGAGTTGGTTTAGCGATTGCTAAGGCGCGATGTCCTCGCACGATCATAGTCGGATCGTCAAAGTCGACTTCCTCCAAAACAATAGCCACCATCTCATCGAAAGACGGGACACCTTTGCCTCACTTGATAGAGGCAACGGTGTCCCGATCTTTCGATGAGATGATAACTATCGATTTGGTGGAGTCTACTTTGACAATCTGACTACAAACGTGCATGATGTTGTGCCTTAGCAATCGCTAAACCAATCTCCTGAGGTTACCGACGATGCTAGAAGCACGATCATCCTGACCACGAAGGTCTATTCCTGCATGCAATCAAAGAACAAGCAAGAATATGATAAAGCAATCTGAATATTGTGAATATAGATGAAGTATTGATAATAGTGGGGATCTGGAAGCGGTCTTGGTATGGTCGTTGGACACAAACGAAGTACACGAAGTTGCAATGGCTAACTTTTAACTAAAAAAATCCCAAGGAAAAAGCTACTAGATGGATCTAATTATATAAGAGCAAGGGGTGGCGGCCAAGGAGGTGGAAGGACATCCCAAGGCAGCCTAAAACTAACCCTAGGTCGTACAAGGCTCATGGGCCCAAGTGGAGGTGATGCAACACCTTTAGGCTTGTAGTTTGACTCGGAATCTGCTGCAATGTCAGATTGTTTCGTCCATAACACAATACTCCGGAAGAATTTGAAGGTGAATCCAATTGTGTTGGAAAGAACACGAAATCTACTTTCAAACAAAAAAAAGAATCACCAAATTCGGAGTCCGTATGAAAAAGTTGTTGGCGTTTTGAGTCAGGTATGTCTATGCAGTCCGAATCTGAATTTAGAACGTGAGAGACTTGGACTCTATCTCCTCTTGGCCCAAAAGTGACGTTAGAGGACTTTTTGAACAACACCCAAACTTCTCTTTTCCCCTTATCTTCATATGTGGATTGTACAAATGTGCCATACACCTGCAATTAGAGATGGCACAAAAGTTTGTGAAGTATTTTTGTCTTGGATGACATAAATAAATTATTGCATAGTTTGCATTAGAAATCACCTCACAAATATACATGTATGCAATATTTTTGGTCATATCCAAGGTAGTCATGTCCTCATCAACTATAATTTATCATGAACTTAGTACCTGATAGTATTTTGCATATCTATGTTGTTGTAGATAAATGGCCCGTGATGTTGTTCCGTTGAATTTTAATGCGTTCCTAGAGAAAGATAAGTTAAAAGATGATGGTAGCAATTATATGGACTGGGTCCGTAACTTGAGAATTATCCTCATTGCTGCAGAGAAGAATTACGTCCTAAAAGCACCGCTGGGTGACAAGCCTGCTGTAGATGTTGTTGACGATGTTAAGAACGTCTGGCAAAGCAAAGCTGATGACTACTTGATAGTTCAGTGTGCCATGCTTTATGGCTTAGAACCGGGACTTCAACAACATTTTGAACGTCATGGAGCATATGAGATGTTCCAAGAGTTGAAGTTAATATTTCAAGCAAATGCCCGGATTGAGAGATATGAAGTCTCCAATAAGTTCTACAACTGCAAAATGGAGGAGAATAGTTCTGTCAGTGAACACGTACTCAGAATGTCTGGGTACCACAACCACTTGACTCGGCTGGGAGTTAATCTTCCTGATGATAGTGTCATTGACAGAGTTCTTCATTCACTGCCACCAAGCTACAAGAGCTTTGTGATGAACTATAATATGCAAGGGATGTATAAGACAATTCCCGAGCTCTTCGAATGCTAAAGGCTGCCGAGGTAGAAATCAAGAAGGAGCATCAAGTGTTGATGGTCAACAAGACCAACAGTTTCAATAAGAATGGAAAAGGGAAGAAGGGGAATTTCAAGCAGAACAGCAAGCAAATTGCTGCTCAAGTGAAGAAGCCCAAGTCTGGACCTAAACCTGAGACTGAGTGCTTCTACTGCAAAGGGACTGGTCATTGGAAGCGAAACTGCCCCAAGTATTTGGCGGATAAGAAGGATGGCAAAGTGAAAGGTATATTTGATATACATGTTATTGATGTGTACCTTACTAATGCTCGCAGTAGCGCCTGGGTATTTGATACTGGTTCTGTTGCTAATATTTGCAACTCGAAACAGGGGCTACGGATTAAGAGAAGATTGGCTAAGGACGAGGTGACGATGTGCGTGGAAAATGGTTCCAAAGTCGATGTGATCGCCGTCGGCACGCTACCTCTACATCTACCTTCGGGATTAGTATTAGACCTGAATAATTATTATTTGGTGTCAGTGTTAAGCATGAACATTTTATCTGGATCTTGTTTGATGCGAGACGGTTATTCATTTAAATCAGAGAATAATGGTTGTTCTATTTATATGAGTAATATCTTTTATGGTCATGCACCCTTGATGAGTGGTCTATTTTTACTAAATCTTGATAGTAGTGATACACATGTTCATAGTATTGAAGCCAAAAGATATAAGTTTAATAATGATAGTGCAACTTATTTGTGGCACTGCCGTTTAGGTCATATTGGTGTAAAGCGCATGAAGAAACTCCATGCAGATGGGCTTTTGGAATCACTTGATTATGAATCACTTGATGCTTGCGAACCATGCCTCATGGGCAAGATGACTAAAACTCTATTCTCTGGAACAATGAAACGAGCAACAGACTTATAGGAAATAATACATACTGATGTATGCGGTCCGATGAGTGTTGATGCTCGTGGCGGGTATCATTATTTTTTGACCTTCACAGATGATTTGAGCAGATATGGGTATATCTACTTGATGAAACATAAGTCTGAAACATATGAAAAGTTCAAAGAATTTCAGAGTGAAGTAGAAAATCATCGTAACAAGAAAATAAAGTTTCAACGATCTGATCGTGGAGGAGAATATTTGAGGTACGAGTTTGGTCTTCATTTGAAACAATGCAGAATAATTTCGCAACTCACGCCACCTGGAACACCACAGCGTAACGGTGTGTCCGAACATCGTAACCGCACTTTATTAGATATGGTGCGATCTATGATGTCTCTTACTGATTTACCGCTATCGTTTTGGGGTTATGCTTTAGAGACGGCTGCATTCACGTTAAATAGGGCACCATCAAAATCCGTTGAGACGTCACCTTATGAACTGTGGTTTGGCAAGAAACCCAAGTTGTCGTTTCTTAAAGTTTGGGGCTGCGATGCTTATGTGAAAAAGCTTCAACCTGATAAGCTTGAACCCAAATTGGAGAAATGTGTCTTCATGGGATACCCAAAGGAGACTGTTGGGTACACCTTCTATCATAGATCCGAAGGCAAGATATTCGTTGCTAAGAATTGATCCTTTCCAGAGAAGGAGTTTCTGTCGAAAGAAGTGAGTGGGAGGAAAATAGAACTTGATGATGTAATTGTACCTGCTCCCTTATTGGAAAGTAGTTCATCACAGAAATCAGTTTCAGTGATTCCTACACCAATTAGTGAGGAAGCTAATGATGATGATCATAAAACTTCTGATCAAGTTACTACCGAACCTCGTAGGTCAACCAGAGTAAGATCCGCACCAGAGTGGTACGGTAATCATGTTCTGTAAGTCATGTTACTTGACCATGACAAACCGACGAACTATGAGGAAGCGATGATGATCCCATATTCCGCGAAATGTCTTGAGGCCATGAAATCTGAGATGGGATCCATGTATGTGAACAATGTGTGGACTTTGGTTGACTTGCCCGATGATCAGCAAGCCATAGAAAATAAATGGATCTTCAAGAAGAAGACTGACGCTGACAGTAATGTTACTGTCTACAAAGATCGACTTGTTGCAAAAGGTTTTCGACAAGTTCAAGGAGTTGACTACGATGAGACCTTCTCACCCGTAGCAATGCTTATGTTTGTCCGAATCATGTTAGCAATTGCCACATTTTATGATTATGAAATTTGGCAAATGGATGTTAAAACTGCATTCTTTAATGGATATCTTAAAGAAGAGTTGTATATGATGCAACCAGAAGGTTTTGTCAATCCAAAAGGTGCTAACAAAGTGTGTAAGCTCCAGCGGTCCATTTATGGACTGGTGCAAGCATCTCAGCATTGGAATAAACGCTTTGATAGTGTGATCAAAGCATATGGTTTTATACAGACTTTTGGAGAAGCCTGTATTTACAAGAAAGTGACTGGGAGCTCTGTAGCATTTCTGATATTATATGTAGATAACATATTGTTGATCTAAAATGATACTGAATTTCTGAATAACATAAAAGGATACTTGAATAAGAATTTTTCAATGAAAGACCTCGGTGAAGCTGCTTATATATTGGGCATCAAGATCTATAGAGATAGATCAAGACGCTTAATTGGACTCTCACAAAGCACATACCTTGATAAAGTTTTGAAGAAGTTCAAAATGGATCAAGCAAAAAAAGGGTTCTTGCTTGTGTTACAAGGTGTGAAGTTGAGTCAAACTCAATGCCCGACCACTGCAGAAGATAGAGAGAAAATGAAAATCATTCCCTATGCTTCAGCCATAGGTTCTATCATGTATGCAATGCTGTGTACCAGACCTGATGTGTGCCTTGCTATTATTTTAGTAGGGAGGTACCAAAGTAATCCATGAGTGGAACTGGACAATGGTCAAGAACATCCTGAAATACCTGAAAAGGATTAAGGATATGTTTCTCGTTTATGGAGGTGACAAAGAGCTCGTCGTAAACGGTTACGTCGATGCAAGCTTTGACACTGATCCGGATGACTCTAAGTCACAAACCAGATACATATTTTTATTGAATGTTGGAGCTGTCAGTTGGTGCAGTTCCAAGTAGAGTGTCGTGGAGGGATCTACGTGCGAAGTGGAGTACATAGCTGCTTCGGAAGCCGCAAATGAAGGAGTCTAGATGAAGGAGTTCATATCCGATCTAGGTGTCATACCTAGTGCATCGGGTCCAATGAAAATCTTTTGTGACAATACTGGTGGAATTGCCTTGGCAAAGGAATCTAGATTTCACAAGAGAACCAAGAACATCAAGAGACACTTCAATTCCATCCGCGATCAAGTCAAGGAGGGATACATAGAGATTTGCAAAATACATACGGATCTGAATGTTGCAGAGTCGTTGACTAAGCCTCTCTCACGAGCAAAACATGATCAACACCAAGACTCCATGGGTGTTAGAATCATTAGTATGTAATCTAGATTATTGACTCTTGTGCAAGTGGGAGACTGAAGGAAATATGCCCTAGAGGCAATAATAAAGTTGTTATTTATATTTCCTTATATCACGATAAATGTTTATTATTCATGCTAGAATTGTAATAACCGGAAACTTAGTACATATGTGAATACATAGACAAACATAGTGTCACTAGTATGCCTCTAGTTGACTAGCTCGTTAATCAAAGATGGTTAAGTTTCCTAGCCATAGACAAGAGTTGTCATTTGATGAACGGGATCACATCATTTGATAATGATGTGATTGACTTGACCCATCCGTTAGCTTAGCACTATGATCGTGTAGTTTATTGCTATTGCTTTCTCCATAACTTACACATGTTCCTATGACTATGAGATAATGCAACTCCCGAATACTGGAGGAACACTTAGTGTGCTATCAAACATCACAACGTAACTGGGTGATTATAAAGATGCTCTACAGGTGTCTCCGATGGTGTTTGTTGAGTTGGCATCGATTAAGATTATGATTTGTCACTCCGTGTATCGGAGAGGTATCTCTGGGCTCTCTCGGTAATGCACATCACTACAAGCCTTGCAAGCAATGTGACTAATGCGTTAGTTGTGGGATGATGCATTACGGAACGAGTAAAGGGACTTGCCGGTAACGAGATTGAACTAGGTATTGAGATACCGACGATCAAATCTCGGGCAAGTAACATACCGATGACAAAGGGAACAACGTATATTGTTATGCGGTTTGACCGGTAAAGATCTTCGTAGAATATGTAGGAACCAATATGAGCATTCAGGTTTCACTATTGGTTATTGACCGGAAGTGAGTCTCGGTCATGTCTACATAGTTCGCGAACCCGTAGGGTCCGCATGCTTAATGTTCAATGACTCGGTATTATGAGTTTATGTGTTTTTTGATGTACCGAAGGTAGTTCGGAGTCCCGGATGTGATCACGGACATGACGTGCAGTCTCGAAATGGTCGAGATATAAAGATCGATGTATTGGAAGGCTATGTTTGGACACCGGAATGGTTCCGGACAAGTTCGGGCATTTTCCGGAGTACCGGGAGGTTACCGGAACCCCCCGGGGAGTCAATGGGCCTTATTGGGCCTTAGTGGGAGAGAGAGGAGGAGGCGGCCAAGGTGGGAGCGCCACCCCCAAGCCCAATCCGAATTAGGAGGGGGTGGCCCCCTTTCCTTCTCTCCCTGTCCCTCTTCCTTCTTCTCCTACTCTAATTAGGGAAGGGGGGAAACCTACTCCTACTGGGAGTAGGATTCCCCCCCTTGGGTGCGCCATGAGAGGGCCGGCCCTCCCCTCCTCCACTCCTTTGTATACGGGGGAGGGGGGCACCCCATAGACACACAAGTTGATTGTTTAGCCGTGTGCGGTGCCCCCTCAACATAATTCCACCTCGGTCATATCGTTGTAGTGCTTAGGCGAAGCCCTGGGTCGGTAACTTCATCATCACCATCATCATGCCGTCATGTTGACGGAACTCTCCCTCGGCCTCAACTGGATCATGAGTACGAGGGGCATCACCGAGCTGAACGTGTGTAGATTGCGGAGGTGTCGTGCATTCGGTACTTGATCGGTTGGATCGCGAAGACGTTCGACTACATCAACCGCGTTTCATAATGCTTCCGCTTTCGGTCTACGAGGGTACATAGACATACTCTTCCCCTCTCCTTGCTACGCATCTTCTACATAGATCTTGCGTGACCGTAGGAATTTTTTTGAAATACTGCGTTCCCCAACACTTTATGTCGTGCATCAAACCGGGCAGACATCCATACTACATGGTCTGAACACTTTATGTCATCCAATGTCATGCATCAAATTTTCATGGACTGGTTTGCACATTCGAATTTCGTCAAACTGGGAACAAAGCTAGGGAAGTTTTTTTGGGGGGGGGGGGGGGGAGGGGTCCGCACAGCCGGCACATCGGACTCCGACACAAATGGCCCACAGAAAACCTCCCTCTCGGAGCCCTTTTCCCATGACGAATGTCGTGCATCAAATGTCCATGGACTGGTCTGCACGTTCGAATTTGTCAAACCAGGAACAAAGCTGGGGAAGTTTGTGGGGTGTGTAGGTGTGTGTGTGTGGGGGGGGGCACAACCGCCACGTCAGACTCCGACACAAATGGCCCACACAAAACCACCCTCCCATCACTCAAAAAAAAGACACACCCGTGACATTTTGGGCCGAACGAATTTTTTTTCTGTCGTACATATGACACTTCTATGACGATAATTGTGAAAAAACCCGGTATGATCATAGATGTGGTGGGATCCTACTTCTATGACAAAAAATCATGACAGAAAATGGGCTTTTCGTCCTGGGCAGGCCGGAGACGCAGCTGCATGACATTCTTTGGGCCATCCATGACGGAAAAAACCATGGTAGAAGCGAGGGGGAGGAAAATTTTGGGGAGTTCCCGGTTATGGTGGGAGGTCGGGGCCGAGCGATGCACGTTTCTCTCGTACACGTACGCGTGTGTGTGCGAGGCGTTGGCTCTAACTGAACCCGAGCGAGGCGTTGGGCTCTAACTGAACCCGAGCGATTGCACTGCAGGCTACGCGGTACTGAACCCGAGCGATCAATCGATGGCTGTTAACTGAACCCGATCCAGCGATTCCTTCGCTACTGCTGCTAACTGAAGCCGATCGATTGGATGAACAGTGAGCGTTGCGGGGGGGGGGGGGGTCGATGAACAATGAGCGGTGGCGTTGCCTCTGGATGAACAGGACCCCGTGGTGTGGAGGGCTGGATGAACAGTAGACGGTGGAGGGGTGCCCGTGGAGGGGTGGTTGAACAAGACCCCGTGGTGTGGAGGGCTGGATGAACAGTAGACAATGGAGGGGTGCCCGTGAAGGGGTGGTTGAACAGTAGCCAGTGGAATAGCGCGCAGTGGAGGCTGGATGAACAGGAGCCTGTGGAGGCTGGAGGAGGTCGACGGTAGCCCGTGGAGGCTGGAGGAGGTCGACGGTGGAGATGAACAGTATCCCGTGGAGTCCCGTTTTGCGGTAGGCCACACCCCTCCCGATGAACAGGACCCCCTTTTCGATCGTACGAGGTTCGTTTAGTCCGTTTTGCAGTACGCCACACCCCTCTCGATCAACAGGACCCCCGTTTCAACCGTAGGAGGTCCGTTTCGTCCGTTTTGCGGTACGCCACACCCCTCTCGATCAACAAGACCCCCGTTTCGACTGTAGGAGGTCCGTTTCCTCCGTTTTGCGGTACGCCACACCCCTCCCGATCAACAGGACCCCATTCCGAACGTAGGAGGTCCGTTTCCTCCGTTTTGCGGTACGCCAGGCCGCATTTTCATCGCCTGTTCTGTCCAAGCCCTCCCGATGAACACGGACACGCATTCCGTTCCAACCCAGCCGGTTGGCTCCCACGCGTTCCGTTGCCTCCCGATGAACACGACGCATTCCGTTGCCTCCCCATGAACACGACGCATTCCATTGCCTCCCCATGAACACGACGACGATGTTGTTTCTCCGTTCTGACCCAGCCATGTACACGAGCCCTGGCCGTACGTATGCGCGAGTAGGCGTTCGAGACCCCACCCGTATGTACACATACGTGGCCGTATTTTCTTTCTTGCACCCTGGCCGATGTACGTACGTGTACATGCTACGTGCGCGCCTGTACTACGACACGTGCACGCCTCTACTACGACACATGCGTGCCTCTACATCGACCAGTATGTACGTACACGTTCGCGACCAGAATGACAACGCTACGTACGCTTCGACCAGGTGGGTCCCGACTGTCAGGCACTTCCTTGCCTGCGAAGATGTAGCTGGTGGGTCCCAGCAGTCAGGGGGGCGAATCGTTTTTTTGCCCAGACGCATTTCCTTGCGTGCGAAGATGTAGCCGGTGGGTCCCAGCAGTCAGGGGGGCAAATCATTTTTTTGCCCGGACGCACTTCCTTGCGTGCGAAGGTGTAGCTGGTGGGTCCCAGCAGTCAGGGGGGCGAATCGTTTGTTTGCCCGGACGCACTTCCTTGCGTGCGAAGATGAGGCTGGTGGGTCCCAGCAGTCAGGGGGAAACGTTTTTTCGCGAAATACAGTGGCCCGTCCGGTGGGTCCCAGCTGTCAGGCGGAGGAATCATTATTTTCTGCGTAATAAGGAGGCACTTCCTTGATGCGGCCGTGGACCCAGCTGTCAGCCTCTCCACGTACATTCCACGTTTGATGGAAGTCGTTCCTTGACCACGTTGACCAGGCCGCGCCGAGAGCACCACAGCGGTGGACGACGGCGAGGCCTAGGAAGGGGACGACGCAGAGCCGGGGAAGACGCGGCAGTGGAAGCCCGCGCGAAGAGGAGTACGAGGGTTCACTGGTTCGGCTGCGGTGTGAGGCTGCAGTCGCCGCAGGGCCTGCCCAGTGGTGGGAATAGTAGGGGGCGGTGAGGCCTCCGCGGCAGCACAGCCGGCCACGGGAGGCAGGAGCATGCGGCACGACCGACGCTGCTTTGGGCGTCTGGAGCAAGAAGACCAGAGGTTGAAGAAGCACTACCACCGTTGGATGGACATCGTACGGTCACTGGAGTTAGAATCGTTCATAATGACTAAGTTGACAAAGCCCTCCGTCCCCGTCAACTTAGTTGGCCCACAAGTCATCCTCCCACTATGGTGGGTCCCGGCTAGCAGGGGGTATTCATTTTTTTGTGCGTAATAAGGAGGCACTTCCTTGCGTGCGAAGATATAGCTGGTGGGTCCGACATGTCAGCGGGGGGAACGTTTTTTTCACGAAATACAGAGGCCCTTCCGGTGGGTCCCAGCTGCCAAGTGGAGGAATCATTATTTTGCGCGTACAGTCCACAACCAATGGATGTCATTCGTTGACCACATTGACAAGGCCGCGCCGAGAGCACCATGGCGGTGGACGACGGTGAGGCCTAGGAAGGGAACGACACAGAGCCGGGGAAGACTCGGCAATGGTTGCCCACGCGGTGGGGAGTACGAGGGTTTACTGGTCCGGCTGCCGTCGCCAGAAAATAACAGGGGGTGTGGGTGAGTAGAGGAATGGCCTGGCCAGCAATGAAGTAGGGTGGGGCGGTGCGGCCTGTGCGGCAGCATAGCCGGCCACAGGAGGCGGGAGCAGGCAGTCCCACCGGAGCTGGTTTGGGCGGCTGGAGCAAGAAGATCAGATATTGAAGAAGCAGCACGGTCGTTGGATTAACATCCAACGGCCACTGCTGCTAGAATCGTTTGTGGACTAAGTTGACAAAGCCAAAGTACACGTCAACCTAGTAGACCCACAAGTCAGCCTCCAAATCTGTCCCAAACAGCATACAACCCGAAATTTCTAGCCAGATTCAAATTAATTTTAAATCTAAATATACCTTAATTTAAATTCAATGAAATTTTACCCGCACAAAAACAATGAAATTTAAAATATCAAAATCCGAAAGAAAACAGTATTTTGGAACTAATTGCCTGTTTGCTGTATTTTTTCATTTTACAGCCCATTTATTATTACTTATAGCCCATTTCTTATTACTTATAGCCCATTTTCTGGGCAAAATGCATCCCTCCTCGTCTTGAAAGATTTCCGGCCCAGCAGGGCGTAGAAAAGCAAGTAGGCCTATGTTGGTTATTCTGCAAAAAAACAAAATAGGTGGCTAGCCATTTTCAGAAAGGAAAAAACAAACTAGGCTGGTCATGTGCTAAACATATGAAATAAAAGCCTGGGCTAGACGGGCCACGGGTCCCGCACAACCCAGTTGATACCCTTCTCCGTCCCAAAAAAACAAAATTACTGTGCGCGCTGCTGGGTCCCTACTGTCATCCTCATCATGTATAGTCATCTCCTTATTCCTCTCGGTTGTTGACCATGTTGACTACACCGGAGGGCGGCGCCGCGGCGAGCGAACCAAGGCGGAGGATGATGGTGAGGCCTCGGACGGGAACGAACAGGAGCCGGGAAAGATCACACCCAGCCGTGGGAGGCGGGAGCAGGCGGTCCCGCCGGCACTGGTTTGGCTTTGGAGGCTCGAGGAAGAAGAGACTGAAGAAACGCGACAGACGTTGAATGTCAATCAAACGATCAAGGTTGGCATAATCGTTTGTTGACTAAGCGGACACCAAGTAGCATACTTTTTTTATATATAGGAAGAAAATTGCCAGGAAAATGCGTTCGTCTGCCGTCCTCCTCACAGGGAACGTTCTCCACGTAAGTGACTAGCACCCTTGGTTTTCAACCGAGAGGTCTTGGGTTCGGGTCCAAGGAACTCTCAATTTTGTCCTCCTTCCTTCCTCGCAAAAAAAGGAAAAGAAAATCAAAGACTTGGGAAGGCATACAGAACAAGCTAGTGTGCCAGTAAAGAGACGTTGCCGAGTTTTAGAAAAAAGAAAGACGTGCTCCTGTAGTTGGTTCGAATCCAAACCTAGACTATGACTATATATGGTGCTATGCTACTATGCAAGTAATGAAACTGACATATCCAACGTTCGCTTCTCCTCTTCTCTACTTACTCTGCCTAGCATCAGAAGCTCTGGCCGCAGCAACCATGTTCGCTGGCTGCTCGTCCACCTGCTCTTCAGCAGACAACAACCAGATATGCGCCAAGTTGCCACCCGTACCATCGCCTGTGGGTCTCATCACACCCCCGCCGGCACGCACACCACAACCGATTGCTCATCGCAACCCACTGCCGTTGGTGTGGTGCCACTGCTGCAAATCATACAGAGTCATCCGTCGCATCTCAAGCACAATCCGCAACCCTGGCTGAGTCTTCTAGAAATGCCCGAATCATGGGGTAATAATATGTTTAAGTGTTGTTCTGCTGCTTTCAGTTGCTGATTTTTTAATAGTTTGGTTGATGATCTTGCAATTTAATTCATGCAAAAAGGGAAGATTCGTGTGATTTGTATTTCTGGGAAGTTACTGATGTGGGAGAATGCAACTACGCTGACTATTTGGTTAGCCGAGGAATCCCAATACCAGCAGGTTGGGGTGTTGGACAAGTAACTGAAGGAACGGCAGAAGAGGAAGATGCAGAGCAGAAGGTTAAAGATGTAGTTCCTCTGATCATGGCCAAGCAACAGCTGCTGAACGGCCTTGATAGCAATGAGGAGATGAAAGAGCTTGTGAAGATAATGGGCAAAATCGATGTGCTCTGTAGGATGATTGTCGCTTTATTTGCAGTGTATGTAGCACTCGTGATGTATTCAGTGGCTACAACATGAGCACTTTGCTGAAACTAGTAATGAATGAAACCTATGTAGCAGGCTGGGCGTAGTGTTGTGAACATCTAATGATTTCTATTAATGGAAATCAGGGGGTATCCCCTTTTGCTCATATAAATAAATAAATAGCAGAGGCCCTGTCGGGTCAGCTTTGTTCTCATTCGAAGACGTCGAGCAAATTGCAATCCAACAACAAACTATGTCATCAAATTCAAGTTTCACAGCCAAATATGAGTAGAACTAAACAACAATGTCATCATGTTTTAGTTGTCATACAATCACCAAACACAAATCAGCATACATAACAAGTGATGTTCTCACAGCAAAATACTAAACAACATGTTCATCAGGTTTCAGTTGTCATAGCAAACACAATTTCACATAGTAGATAAAAAAACGTCTTCTGACAGGCAAATACAACAAAAGCAATGTAATCATCATCCGCAACAGTAGCATCAACATCTTCGCCATGTGTATCAGTCTGAATCGTAATTCCCCACGGTGTCATCTTCTTCTTCGTCCTCAACGTCCTCGAACGTTAGATTCTTCTTGATCAACTCTTGTATGTCCACAACACGACATGCAATCTTTTCGCCGGCTTCATTGACGTGATGGTTCTCAAAGATATTAGGAACATCTGTGTTATCTTGTACATCAGGAGCAGTGTAAGCATCATCTTGTTGTGCAACTTCATTAAACGAATTCCTCTACTCAAACCTTTGCAATACTCTCCAGTCATCGCTACATGCAAATGTGTCTTCCAAGAAAAATATCTGTGTTGCTTGATTTGCCAAAATAAAAGGCTCGTTGGTCTGGTACGCCGCCTTGACATTGATGGATTTGAAATAATCATCAGCTCTGGGTTTTGCGATCCTGGAAAACAGGTTATACCAACGACAGCACAACAGAACCACACACCGATGATCCTTCAAACTGGAGATATACTGCAACTGAACAATGTCTGTCATGTTAGCATACATTTCAGTTATCTCTTTGTCATACGTATCCGTGCTCATGATGGCACTGTTTTGTGTCTTCCTGCCTTCGTCTCGTGCAAGGGTGTTGTAGCACACATCTCCAACAACGCAAGATTCATAATGTCTTACCCGAGTATCAGGACCCATTGCTAGTGAGTAAAGGGCATCATCAACTGCCTGCCCATCCTCCCGCATCTTCTTAACCTATGGTTAGAAAATAGACAAGCTGATCATCATATGTACTCAATATATTAAATAAACTGATAGTGCACTTCAAAAGCTTACATGGTTCTTGAACCATTTCACAAATCCTGCCATAACCAGTTTGTCAATGTTTCTTGGATTTTGCGGCACTAACTCCTCTTTGTAGATGCTGCACAACATAGTGATCGTGTCAAACATCTAAATATATAAGAATGTGTTGCAAGTTTAGTAGATTATGATGTATAAGCTGCAGTACTGCACTTACTTGATACTCCCTCCGTTCCATAATGTAGCGCATATAGATTTTCTACAAAGTCAAATTGTATAAACTTTGACCAAGTTTATAGAGAAAACTATTTATATCTACAATACCAAATGTATATAATATGAAAGTATGTGTTGTGATGTATCTAAGCACACGTATTTGGTATTCTAGATGTATATGATTTTCTCTACAAACTTGGTCAAAGTTTATAAAGTTTGACTTCTAGAAAAATCTATATGCGCTACATTGTGGAACGGAGGGAGTATAAGGTAGTATCTCAGGACAGTTATTCAACACATACCAAACCATTTTGTCCAAATCTTTAGGTTTGTCCTCTTGTCGACTCTTCCTTGTAACTCGAACAGAATAATCAAAAACATTGAGCCCGGGATTGTCTTCACCCACCTCTTTGCTAAGCTGATCAGTTGTTTCAATGTATTTTGAGCAGAATGTCAACGCTTCTGTAGCAATGTAGGCCTCTGGAATGGAACCCTCGGGTCTAGCTCTGTTCCTAACATAGCCCTTGAAAGTGCCTAGCTGCCTTTCAATAGGGTACATCCAGCCATACTGTACTGGACCTCTAAGTAGTGCCTCATTAGGTAGATGAATAACCAAATGCACCATCACATCAAAGAAGACTGGAGGATATATCTTCTCAAGGTCGCATAGGATAGTTGGTATCTTGTCTCTAAGATGCTCCAAAGCATCTATCCTAATATTCCTACTGCAGAGTTCCCTGAAGAATTGTCCCAACTCTGCAACTACTCTGTATAAGTCAGGGCAGCCCAATCCTCTAAGGATAACAGGTAAAACCCTTTGAAGTAGGACGTGGCAGTCATGAGTTTTCAACCCTTGTACCTTGTTTCCATCTGCACTGACTCTCCTTTCAGAGTTGGAAGCAAATCCATGTGGGAATCTCACACGTGACAGGACCTCGCAGAATTCTTTTCTTTTTAACTTGTTCAAGACGTACACAGCTGGTGCCATATCCCGTGGTTTACCTTCATCTCGCACCTGCAAATCCTTTTCTGATACCCAGGTGTGTCAAATCAATCCTAGATTTTAAGGTATCTTTCGTCTTGCCTTCAATATTAAGAAGTGTGCCGATAATGTTGTCACATATATTTTTCTCGATGTGCATCATAGCAAGATTATGCCGCAGATCCAAATCTTTCCAATACTCCATGTCCCACAAAGTGGACCTGCGGGTAAACAATAATCTCTCTTCTACCCTGTCATGCTTCCTTTTCCCGCTACCATTACCAGGATGGTTTCCTGGTGTAATATGCCTGACCTTCTCTAATTCCACTTGCAACTCATCGGCGGTGAGCCTCTTTGGCGCATCACGGTTTTCATGCTTTGCATTGAACACATGTCTTCGGTATTTTCTAGGATGCAGCTTGTCCTTGGCAAGGAAACGACGGTGTCCAATGTAACAGATCTTGCTAAGTATTGCGTATGACAGCGGATTCCTGTCACAGCGAACACATGCATTGTAACCATGTGTCGTTCGCCCTGACATAGTGCCCAAAGCCAGATAATCATGGATGCACCAAATTATAACAGCACGCAGAAAGAAATCAGCTGGTGGGCTGCTATATAGGTCTCGTGTGAGAACACCCTTCCGTAGCTGTTGAAGTTCCTCCACAAGAGGCTCCATGAACAAATCAAAATCCTTTCCAGGACTTTTTGGACCTAGGATGAGCAAGGCCATCATGTAGTTTTATTCTTTGGTGCAGACATTTGGAGGCATGTTGTAAGGGATAACAAGCACTGGCCACATGCTATATGTGGCGCTCTGGTGGCCAAATGGGTTAAATCCATCTGAAGCTAAGCCAAGTCTAATGTTTCTCGGGTCAGCAGCAAACTCTTTGTGTTTATCATTGAAGCTTTTCCACTCACTACCATGAGATGGATGGCTCATTACATTCTGATCTCTGTACTCCTGGTTCCTAGAATGCCATGGTACATCCTCTCTTGTTTCAGCATCATGAAACAACCTCTGCAATCTTGGTGTAATTGGAAAATGTCTCAGAACATTATGAGGAATCCTCTTCACAGCATCGCCATCTTTCCATCTTGATGATTTGCATTTCGGGCATTCACTTAAGTTGGCATAATCCTTCCGGAACAGAACACAATTATTCTTACAAACATGGATCATATCATATCCAATTCCAACTGCACGAAGGAAATTCTTCATTTTACTGTAGGTGTGTGGCAGCTCAGACGCATCTGGGAAAGATTTACGGAAAGCAGCCAACATCACATCGAATGATTTGTTGGTCACCCGCTCAGATGTCTTCACCTGAAGAAAGGTGACCATAGCTGAGAATACTGACAACTTATTTCCTGGGGTGACAACAACGTTGCATTGTTCCAACATGCGGGCCCACCGTTTTTCTTCTGCAGGTGAAAGTTCACTGAATGCACGAGCATTTCGTAGCATTGTTTCAATGTTGGTCAAACTCACTGGCTCCGCCACCACCACCTCCTCCTCCTCTTCCACCTGAGCATCAGGTAGATCAAGATGGTGATCTGCTGCTTCCACGTAGTCAATAACATTGACGTTCACAGCTTCACCATGATGAACCCACCTAGTATATGTGACCGACATCCCATACAAGTGTAGATGATTTTGCACAGTTGACTGGGGTCTTGTAACTGAATTCATACAACTGCTACATGGGCAGAGCACATCTGATTTCGGACCACCGTACTCAGCTCTGATAAAGTTCATGAAGTTTTCAACCCCCTCGACATATGCAGCGGAGAATCTTCGAGCAGAAGTTATCCAAGTCCTGTCCATCTGTTAGACATACAAATTAGTTCTTCTACTAGATATTACAGGAAAAACATATATGCTTTTTTATGAAGTCCAGAAAAAATACCTAGGTCGATGTCTAAAGCTATGGCAAGATATTTGGACGAGCAGATCTAAGTAACGAAATATATGTAAAGCTAATTCAGCAAACATATTTGAGTGCCAAATTATGGCAGGCTGTTTCAGCAGTCAATGAGGCCGAGCACACAGCCATCGAACTATCGAAGGCCATCGCAGCAACAAAGATCGAGTATAAAACAGTGTAGAGCTATTTCACCTAACAGATTGGCTACTAGACCATGGCAATCTACGTCACAATAAATATATGGCAGGATATTTTAGCAACTAATCGGCCTTGGCATGCCATCTCAGCTAAGCAGATTGAGTGCAGAACAGGGCAAGGAAGCTTCTTAAGCAGAGCATATTGACAGTAAACTACTTCGGCAAACAGTGAGATTAACAGCGTCCATCAGCTAACATTCAGTGCTACACCGACATGAACGGGGCCTCAGTCTAGAATGCGCATACCGTGGGAGAAGCTGACCGCCGTGCGTCTCCACACGAACGTCGCCAGCGGTGGTGGCGCTGACTGCCGTGCGCCTCCACAAGAACGTAGCCAGAGGTGGCGGCGCGGCTAGAGGACGGCAGTCTACGAGAGCGTACTGTGGGAGCGAGAGGATCGCCGAACCGCGGCACCGACGTATCGGCGCCGCGGGGAGGGCAGCTTTGACGAAGCGAATGGAGTGGAGGGGGACAGGGGGAGGGGGGTTTGGGGAATATTATTGGCTAGTTGGCCGAAGGGCGGTTGAATCGGATTTGGGGGGAATTTTTGGGTGTGTGTGTGTGGGGGGGGGGGGGGTAGGATTTTCACCCGGTGGGCGGAGGGAGTTTGGCGCATGGTCGGTTTTTCCAAGTGCAGTCCCACATGTCAGTGAAGAGGCAAGCCGAAGCGCGTTCCATTTGCGTGAGCCGTGTGCAAGACCGAACGTGTGTGGTGTGCAATGCGACCGCGACAGGAGTGCTGTGAGTGTACCGCCTTTTTCCTTTTAAACCAGGTGCTTCGCCCCCTCAAAAAACAATTTGTTGCTTCGCGCGATCCATCGATACTACTACTAGTAATCCGGTAATCCTGACTAAAACGGCACGGCCGGGTCTTTTCCCACGCGATATGCTGGGAGGTTGGCTTAGTTGGGTTTTTTAGGACGAGTAATGCTACACCTACGTAATCCCAGTTACGTAATTAACGTAATGTGAAACGTGTGAGCTGTTGATTGTAGATTGGGGGGAGGGAGGGGCCCACCACCATGAAAATCAGGGGAGGAGAGGGAGACAATTTACGTTAACCCTTTCGTAGGTTCCCGTAGATGTAGAAAGATGTGAAATGCGTGAATGTGTAGTGGACGTACTATTGGAGTGCCTAAGATAATTTGTGTATGTATAGACCCTATGTGTTTATTTTACTTCGCATGTTAGATTTGTCTCGGTTCAATAAAAAGCAGAGTTGGTGATGATGGTGTGCCTGTCATCCTGCAATATAGGCCGTCCGATCTATATCTAACGGATAGGAAGGAAACTATGACAATTTACCCGCACTCCTCTCCACATTTGCAGATAAGGCTTTCCCTCGTTCATCCTTTTCTCCCACAAGATCTTGATCTTCCGTGCAACGCACGGGCATCTTGCTAGTACTCCTACAATATGTATATTATTGTGAAAGTTCATATACACCGGCCGAGATTAATGCAAACACGGCAGATTTTCATTACATTTCAAACTTTTATAGGACAGAAAAATAAAAGAAACCCGACCCTAAACCTATTCTACGGCGGCGACCGACGTCCTCCATCTGCGATCTCTATGTACGGGGGCGGGGTTCAAGACCCGTGAAGTGAAGGTGCGGTCTCCGGCGAGGAAGAGTAGAACACGGGATACGGACCGGCCAGTTGGCACACCATGCCCTGCCGCCTCCCATGCCCTACTCATCCTCGGAGGAGTCCCCGACCTCGGCGGTGCCGGACGTTGGACGGCGGCAAGTAGGACGCGTGGCTGACGGTGCTCCCGTCGTCGGCCGCCAGCGTGGCCACCGCTTGTGCGGTCGCGTCCGCGTCCGGCTACGCCGCTATTGCGTCGCGAGAGGCGACTTGAGCGAGGGCGGCGACCTCGAGCTTCATCCCCGAAGACAAGCTCTCCCGCAGAGCGTTCGCACTTGCGGTCATGGCGGATGTGGTGCCAGGTAGGAGGACGATGCGCTATGGTGTGGAGGTTAGCTGGGCGTTGCCGCTTTAAGTAGCGCATTCCGGTGAGGCCAAGCGTCCGGGTGCGTCATTAAGTCGCCGGAGTTGGTTCCTCGGGCACCGAGCCTCTTAACGACGACATACGAACGGACGACATGAATGCGGGCAGCTGGCGCCGGCTGGGAACGCACCGCAGACGGCGCGAGGGACGAGGGTTTTGGTGTGCCAGGGTAGTCAGCTGCGGTCGTGGCAACGTTGGAGATGCCCTTTGCTCACATGCGATCCCCGCATGTCATTGAAAAAGCAAGACGACCCGGCATGGTCTCAGGTCCAGAGGATGCAGTTGGCCGCGCTACACCACTCCGCGGACGCGTCGCGGCGCCCCGTGCATCCTCGACGAGCCGGGTGTTGGGGTGTGTTTGGATTGTGGCCAAAGTGCACCTTACCAAAATTTTGGTCATGACCCAAAGATTGGTCTTTGTTTGGATGGTTGCCATTTTTTTGGCATGCCAATGAACTCTAGCCAACTCTAGTTCATTTTTCTTGCCAATGTCGGCCAAATCATGGGCAACCAATACCTCAACCAAAATTTTGGTCATGACCCAAAGATTGGTCTTTGTTTGGATGGTTGCCATTTCTTTGGCATGCCAATGAACTCTAGCCAACTCTAGTTCATTTTTCTTGCCAATGTCGGCCAAATCATGGGCAACCAATACCTCAACCAAAATTTTGGCTACCCAATGCTTTGATGGGGCAACCTTGGGCACAAACCAAACATACCGTTGGTCGTGCCACAGCACTAACGCCACCCTCGGCACACTGAAACCGACCGTGTCTAGCGACGATATGAGCGTGTCGCTCACCGCGGTCGCCGTGTCCAGAGGCGGTGCTGGAGCTGCGCCCCGTTGTTGGCCCCAACGACCCACATGAACGGTTGTCGGTGGCGAGGAGGTCGTGGGCCAGCTCCTCCATTGGACTAGTCTGCGCTACGTCGTCCCGACGGGTGTGCCCCACATGTCGGTTTCCCTGTTTTCCCGGCCATATTCGAGCGTCAGTGCTCCGCGTTGCGCATTAGGCCTTTCACTATGTAGGCCAAGCGAGACAACTTATTGTTTATTTGAGCCGTTCAAGTATAATCATGTGGCGTTTGCTTATTTCTCATTCCTCTCCAACCCTCTTCTCCATCGATCATGTCGCCCTCCAGTCGAGTCCATCCTCCCGCATGCCTCATTTGAACATTCCGCCGAGTATCATTCGCATGTACCCACCCTAGTCCTCTTTCAATAGATCTCCGGACCCCGAGATGAAATCGAGAGGGAACGAGTGGGGGCACGTGATACCTAAGGCGGATTCAAAATTTTGAACCGGTGATCATAGCATCCGCAAATCATATATAAAGGGTATTCAATGTTCGTTTCGTTTTTGAACGTACAATATACTCCCCCTATCCTTTCTAGTTTACATATAAGTTTTATGTGTAGTCAAAGTATCTCTACTTTGATCAAAAAGGTATCAACATTCAACAACGCCCAATCAATATTGTTAGATTCGTACGTACTCCTAGATTTGTACTCGAGATGGTTTCCAATTTGACTATTGACAAGATTAATAGTACATGAGATGTATAATGTGAAAATTATATCATTGGAAACTCCTTTCACATACGAATTTGACCGTATGCTTTGTGTAAGTTGCATGTCATATATTATTACTCTAACATTTGGTCAAAGTTAGCCTCGAAAAACGCATTAGACCCTGTATGCTTTGTGTAAGTTGCATGTCATATATTATTACTCTAACATTTGTGTAAGTTGCATGTCATATATTATTACTCTAACATTTGGTCAAAGTAGTATAGTGGAAGTGGATCCTCTGACGTAGGTATCCCTGCCTTACCCTCCCTTTCGGTCACTTACTGGCGGACCCCATGCTTGCTAGGCCCCGCATGTCAGTTACTCAATGGGTTCGGCCACGTCAGGGGATCCTCATCCGTAGTATACTCCCTCTGTTTTTATTTACTCCGCATAAAACGGAGGGAGTGGTGGTATAATAAATGACGCGGGCGGGGGAGGGGGAGGGACGTCGGTTTGCTCTCAACTGCGGTCCCACAAGCGAGCGAAAACGCAAGACGAAGCGCGTTCCATTCGGTGAGCGACGTGGAGGGTCCAGCGTGCCGGGCTGCAACGCGAACGCGACAAGAGCGATGTACAGTCAAAACCGATTGACCGGTCGTCACCGGAACCACTATTCACACCAGAACCTTCGCTGCTCGGCCTACGCCAGCCACTGCCCTAAAACCACACCAAATCTCCAGCCCATTCCCCCACCTTTCGATCCCCTAGCCCGCATCAAGCGTCCCCTAGTTCGCCGGAAAGCCATGGTGCGCCGCAAGATCACTTACTACAAGATGCTGACGCCGGAGCGCCGCGCAGAAATCGCGGCGGCGGTCGGCGCCACAGACCTCCGTTCCCAAGCTCGCTTTGCGGCGGGCCAATCCCCGAGTTCTCTGGAGCCAAGCTACGAGGAGGAGGAAGCCGATCCAATGTTCATGGCGGAGGTCGCGGCGCAGAAGGCCCCCGATGGGTATGAGACGATGGACGTCGACTTCGTGCCGGCGTCCGAGTCCCCCATGGTGCAGGCGGACCAGCGGTTCAACATGGCGATACTAAAGGAGGACCGGGAGGCAGAGGCTCAACTCGACGCGGAGCGCGCGCATGCCGCTGCCATCGAGGCTCTCCTGCAGGCGGAACCGGATGTCGTGGATGTGAACCGGGCGGCGGAGGCTCAACTTGAGGCGGAGCGCGCGGATGCCGCTGCCATCGAGGCCCTCCTGCAGGCGGAACCGGACGTCCTGGACTTGAACCGGGCGGCAGAGGCTCGACTCGACGCAGAGCGCGCGGATGCCGCTCTCATCGACGCCCTCCTGCAGGCGGAACCGGACGTCCTGGACTTGAACCGGGCGGCGGAGGCTCGACTCGACGCGGAGCGCGCGGATGCCGCTGCCATCGAGGCCCTCCTGCAGGCGGAACCGGACGTCCTCGACTTGAACCGGGCTGTGCTCTCGTCCGTGCAGAGCGCCCGCACGCTCCGCTTGAACGAGTAGCTGGAGGCCGAGGACAACCACGGTGCGGAGACACACGTCGGCAGCGACGGCTGGTTCGCGCCGGCAGCCAAAGACGACGAGGCCGTCTCTTTCCGCGAGCAGTGATAGTTTTTCTTTATGTTGTTGTTTTTATGGATCTTTTGCTGTGTAAAAACATATATTTGTTATGCAAGTCGCCTGACTTGGGTCAGTCTACCATTTCAGGCGGTTGGATGAATATCCTACGTCTCCTAACCCTTCTTTCCTTCTTCCTCACCTCTTCTTCTTCCCCAACAGACCACCGCACGGGCCGTACGGATACTCCCCAACATGCGGTTGGATAAACATACTCTATGAACGAAAATTATGTGTCAGCGATAGGATGGCTGAGTTTGGTTTGTTCACATGCGACAGCACGTGTCAGTGAGGGTGCGTTCCCTTGGTTGGGTTTGCGGCGTGCAGGAGCGACTGTGTGAGGGTGCGGTGCGACCGCGGCGTGCAGGAGCGACCGTGTGAGGGTGCGGTGCGACCGCGACAGCCGTGC
The DNA here is from genome assembly GCF_018294505.1 of Triticum aestivum. Taxonomy (NCBI): domain Eukaryota; kingdom Viridiplantae; phylum Streptophyta; class Magnoliopsida; order Poales; family Poaceae; genus Triticum; species Triticum aestivum. Next base: position 308,976,193 of record NC_057806.1, on the reverse strand, counting down.
GCAAGTGTACCTCCTTCTCATTTTGAAAACTTTAGGCAAGCTTGGCAAAAATGTGTGGCGAAGTTTGGCAATGCAAGGCCTAGACCCAAACAGGATAAGTACGTACGTACTAGGAGTACTAGTGTTAAAAAAGAAAGGCGGGGTTTTCCTTCGCGGGATTTAATCGATACAAATCCTCGTTTCACGTGTCAATTAATGCGTATTTTTTTCTCCAAAGACCAAAGAGCTAACCATCTCACTCCTCATCGCTTGATTAATGCAGCGCCATGCAAACCAACCTTCTCACTTCCGCATGCATGCAGGGGATATTAATGTCCTTGGTTGCTAACCCCATCAATTTTGCCTCGATTAGTGTTAGTGGCCCTTTGCAAATTGTAATTTTGATATACTGGCCTTGTGTACAAAAAAATGGAGGTAGTAACTATATTTGACTTCCTTCCCCATTGCGGTGACGTCGACGATATCTTTTTTTTGGTGGTTTGGCGAAGTGCGTTCGACGGAGAACACCATTGAGGGAGACCACGGTAAGTCGTTCGCAAGTGCCGCCTGCAAGCCGAGACAACCGCCTTATTTGCATCCAGGAAGTCCTTTACTAGTACTACTAGGAGTACTAGTGCGGTGAGATGGTTTCTCGAAGAAGACGATGGAGAAGCGGAGTCAGCGAAGAGTGAAATGATGGTTGCTTCGTCCGTGCTTTTGTGATTTGACGCCTCACTGCTTTGTGATTTGTGATAGAAGGGACAGGGGAGTAGACTCTGTGCTCTATACTGTACTACATGCGTCCAAGCATGGGAGAAAGAGGAGAGACGTTGCATTTTTCTATTCCTTCAATCAATCAATCAGGGAGCTTCGGTTCCATCTTTTTGGCTTTGGCAACACCGTCCACAATGGTTCCCACGATGCCAAAAGCTATTTTCACATTTGGCTACACATTGTGGATGCCCTTAACCGTACCACTTGGTTTTGCTCCTGTGTGCTATCTATACAAATCTCAATTATATTGATCTAAAAAATTATAGAATCAAGATTAGTAAAAAGGAGGTGATTTTGCCGCGCGGATGGCGGGGGAGGTTTCTTATTTGAGCAATGCTACATCCACGTAATGGTTTACGTAAAGTTACGAACTGATGTGATGTGGGACTATTTGATTGGATTAAAGGAGAGGATTAGGCCCACCCCACCTGAAAATCAGGGGGGCATATATAGATTAGATGGAAAGTATACGTAGCAGCTACGTAGCCCTTTGTAAGTCTAGGATTAGGCTTCTTATTTTCGGAGGACGTTGTCCTGGCGGTTTGCTAACATGCGGTCCCACGTGTCAGTGCTTTACCAAGCCGATCCGCGTCCCACATGAGGCAGAACAACGGCAGAAGCAACACGTGGTTAAGTTGAAGAAGATGAGGGAGAAGCGGATTCAGCAACGAGTGAAATGATGGTTGCTTCGTCCCTCCAACTTAACTGCGGGAAAGGTGCAGCTTTGTGATTTGACGCCTCATTGCTCATTACTACGCCGGCGCCATGACTGGGGTGCTTCACCCCGGCTGCTCTGCACTGTATTCCGGTATGGCACGTGGACCCGGTAGCTTGATGTCCCACATGTCGGCGAAAGGGACTAGAAGATTTATGAAAGCGAGCGCTCCACTCTTACGACGGAGGAGTAGACGACACGACGGCCCAGTGAACTGTCACTTGTAGTACTGTATAGTACTATAGTTTTGCTGTTTCGCACGATCCATCGATACAAACCCGATTAAACAGGAAAGGGCGGGATTTTTCCCGCGCGGTAGATGATACTGGCCATACATTTCAAAGGCAATTTTAATGTATGCAAACTGAATAATTATAAGTAACAATATGATATCTAGTAAAACTAAAAACACATATGATTTATTGTGTTAGAGTGTAGTAGTAGTGCTGTATTGCATAGTTGTTAGATGTAACATGCGAGAACGTGTAGAGATGTAGTTTTGGAGGGCCTACAGAGAGAAAAGCGTAATACGGTCACCGAACTTCAGAATAAGCTGATTACGGTCACTATATACGTTTTGCGGTGATTATACGGTCACTTGCTCACAGTTCAGCATCGGATTGCACTCTGTTGACCGGCCAAATAGTCTGCGTGGCGCCATGTTGACTAGTTAAATTGACCACGTTCCTTGTGGGTCCCACCTGTCAGTTCGCATAGGCAAAAGGTCAGATAAACACAAATTTACGCAGGCGCGACAAGGCTCCAACCCGTGCGCGGGAATCACCTGGTTGTGTATGTGTCTGTCAGGGCCTGATGTGTGCGCATGCACGTGTAGGTTGAGCACTTGAGCGTGAGAGTGTGTGTTGGTCGTGTGGTGTACTGGTGTGTGCATGCATGCGTGCGTGTGTGCGTGTGAGTGTTGCGTGCGTGCGTGTGAGTGTTGCGTGCGTGCGTGGCTGCGTGTGTACGTGTGAGTGTTGCGTGCGTGCGTGGGTGCATGTGTTTGTGTGAGTGTTGCGTGGATGCAGTTCGTGTGCATGCGTGCGTGTGTGTATAATCACCACACCAGCTCCTGTGTGTTAAAACAGACGGCTCAGCATACCAATACAAGGCCACCTTGTCCGCTGTGCCCGCGGTCATGACTTCGAACCACCGTCCAAATATTTTTTTGTCGTTTGTTTTCATTCTTACTAGCAAGATGCCCGTGCGTTGCACGTAACATCAAGATGCATTTGTATGACTTGTTTATCTTGTGAGAGAAAAGGATGAACGAGGGAAGGCCTTATTTGCAAATGTGGAGAGGTGTGTGGGTACCTTTTTGCAAAATTGCCATAGTTTCTTTCCTATCCGTCAGATATAAATCGGACGGCCTATATTGCAGGATGGCAGGCACACCATCATCACCAACTCTGTTTTTTATAAGAGTGTATTTTATGTATTTTATAAGAGTGTAGATGTAGAGTAGATACAAGTCGACAGGTGGGCACGATGGTAGTGAGATAATGTGATGCAACACTAGAGGTGCCACGTGGAGCGTTTAACTGGTCAACTAGTCATGTCATGAGCAAATACAGAGTTGTACGGTGAGCCCGTGACTGTATAATAACCACTAAACGTAAATGGTGACCGTAATGAGTGGATTCTGAAGTCCAATGTACGTATCGTGCTTTCGCTTCAAATACAATGATCGTCATTGCATATATCGCGAGAGAAAGATGAAACATGCGTGAATTTTCTGGGGGCTTACTTTTAGAGGACCTGGAGATAGTTTTGTGTGCATACGTGAAAGGGGCGTACAGGGGGGTATGCGATGGAGAGAGAGATGCTCTTCGTTTCTCTTTATTATGACTAACTTTGTATATAGTATAAAAATATACAAATTCACAGTGCGGAATAAATATCATTGTGGGCACCATGCAATGCAAATTAGCGTTCGTACTCCTCCATATAACTTTGTAATGTTGTATATATGTAGAAACTCTAAAATAATTTTTTGGCCACACTTTATTCAAAAGGAATGTTGTATGCGAAATAAACGTGAAGAGAGGGCTTTTTAGATCAATGGGGTACGTGATGTAACATGTGTGAATGTGTAGTTGATGCATTTGGTGGGGCCTAGAGAGGTATGTGTGTGTATTACGTATTCGAGAGAGGCATGGATAAAGGGGCCGACGGGGGGGGGGCGTGGGAGAGATAGCACGAGAAATGAGAGTGGTCTAGAGAGAGAGACGAATATGACGTCACGACAAGAGATTCCATTCCCTTAAGTGTGTATATGCAAGGGGGGAGGGAATAGAGGCACCAGGAGAAATTTTCTGTGTGTGTGGTGTTTGTGTTGGTATGTGTGGGTGTGAGAAGATAATGAGACGTGGGGGCAGAGGGTGTGTCACCGCGTGAGGTTCGGTGGGTCGAGGTGAGGCCCTTCATTCGGTTCCATCCTGCGCCACATTGATTGGCCCGTGACGCATTTAGGAAGACCCATGGATGACTAGTCGTACAAGACAAAGATAGCAGAATCGTGAAGGACTCTGTGTCCACTGACAAAGCCGGCTAGGATTTGTAACCCTAGGTTCTCGGACTAAGGTAACCCATTTATCTTTGATATTACTATTCATCCAACCTAACTTTAAGGGGCATCCTACAGAATGCTCTGCTAGAATCATACTCGTCGATTAGGAAGAGAGGCGTGAGACAATGCGTGAGAGACAGGCATAAAGATAATGTGCGTACATGAGACATGTAGGCAGGTCCATGTATATAGAAAGGGTCGATGAGGATTGTGCATGTGTATGTTTGCGAGAGGAAGAGTGCTTGTGATAAAGGTTAGTGAAAACAGTTGTAAATGGTTACGAGAGGGGGGAGGGTTATATCTAGAGCATGTGTGCAAGAAAGACACCTCGGGAGAGAGTGTGTGAGCATGGGTGAGAGACCACCGATGGAGAGTGAAACTACACATAAAAGACTGCTCTACACATTGATTAAAGATATAAATTGTATCCAAATATTAGGATGGGATCATGATATTTGCAATTCGCGTAAGGAGCGGTCATTGATCCATCAGACATCTAGATTCTATCGAATTTGAACATGTCCATGTTATTATTCGACACAATTGATCCACATAGTTAGTATTTTGAACTCCAGACAATGCATCGCTTTAGCAATTGAATATAAACGTGAGTATAGTTCATGTTGTGTGTAAAGCACATTATACATACGAAAGTTACACAATGGATATTATAAATAGCTGCCTATGAACTAGCATACATTTGAATTCAACTTAAGGTGGTTTAAAAAAATCGAATTCAACATGAAGTCCATTCAGTTATTTAAATTTGATATCATGGCATTTGTAAACCATATATAAATTATGGGGGCACCAATCTTTGCTCTGATTTTGTACATAATAGCATATGTAATCGTGTACAAAATAAATTCAAATTTAGCTCCTCCATTTCAAAATAATCGTAGTTATAGGATTTTTAAGTGTCAAAATTTCAAAAAGAAGCGGATAATTTAATGAGGTTTTAAAACATACAAGGTCAAATATAACGTTGTCTATTTAGGTCAATCCTCATAGTTCAAGAGTACTCTAAACGTGAATGCTTGTGTTTCAAAATTTCGAACGAAGCGTCAAAAGAGCCTCTACTCGCCCGAAACCGCGTGAGACCAATGTTTGGTACTACAAGGAAATTACTTTTCTAATAACTCCGACACGGTCAACCTACCAGCCCGACGTCCAAATGTCTAAACCGGGGTAGGTTTTTAGATTCATCTAGACGCTACGCAACCGCATCCGAAAAACATTCATACACAATGGCTGCCTAAGCACACATGCGTGTAACGCCCTTAATGCGGCTATATCTCCCACGTGTCGAAACACGACTTAGAGGCATAACCGCATTGAAAGCAATGTCGCAAGTGAGGTAATCTTCACACAACCCATGTACTACATAAGGGACAGAGATACATAGTTGGCTTACAATCGCCACTTCACACAAATACATGAATAAAGCATTACATCAACCAGATACAATCAAGTTCTGACTACGGAACCAAAATAAAAGAAGACTGCCTCAAATGCTACACAGATCCTCGATCGTCCCGACTGGGCTCCACTACTGACCAACTGGAAATGGAACAACCCAATGAACACGAACTTCATCGAGCTCCTCCTTGAGCTTGGTTGCGTCACCTGCTCGGTAACATCGGCACCTGCAAACTAGTTTTGGAAGTATCTGTGAGTCACGGGGACTCAGCAATCTTACACCCTCGCGATCAAGACTATTTAAGCTTATGGGAAGGGTAAAAGGTATGAGGTGGAGCTGCAGCAAGTGACTAGCATATATGGTGACTAACATACGCAAATGAGAGCGAGAAGAGAAGGCAAAGCACGTTCAAGAAAGTATGATCAAGAAGTGATCCTAAAACAACCTACGTCAAGTATAACTCCAACACTGTGTTCACTTCCCGGACTCCGCCGAGAAGAGACCATCACGGTAACACACGCGGTTGATGTGTTTTAATTAAGGTCAACTTCAGGTTTTCTACAACCGGACATTAACAAATTCCCATCTGCCCATAACCGCGGGCACGGCTTTCGAAAGTTCAAATCCCTGCAGGGGTGTCCCAACTTAGCCCATCACAAGCTCTCACGGTCAACGAAGGATATTCCTTCTCCCAAGACATTCCGATCAGACTCGGCATCCAGGTTACAAGACATTTCGACAATGGTAAAACAAGTCCCGCAACACCGCCCGAATGTGCCGACAAATCCCGATAGGAGCTGCACATATCTCGTTCTCAGGGCACACTCAGATGAGACTAGCTACGAGTAAAACCAACCCTCAAGTTTTCCCGAGGTGGCCCCGCAGGCAGCTCGGTTCGGACCCACACTTAGAGAAGCACTGGCCCGGGGGGGTTAAAATAAAGATGACCCTTGAGTCTGCAGAACCCAAGGGAAGGTGGTAGGTTGTTAGTGCAAATGGTAAAACCAAGGTTGGGCATTGCTGGAGGAGTTTTATTCAAGGCGAACTGTCAAGGGGTTCCCATTATAACCCAACCGCGTAAGGAACGCAAAATCCGGGAACATAACACCGATATAACGGAAACTAGGGCGGCAAGAGTGGAACAAAACACCAGGCATAAGGCCAAGCCTTCCACCCTTTACCAAGTATATAGATGCATTAATTAAATAAGACATATTGTGATATCCCAATAAAATATCCATGTTCCAAACATGGAACAAGCTCCAATCTTCACCTGCAACTAACAACACTATAAGAGGGGCTGAGCAAAGCGGTAACATAGCCAAACAACGGTTTGCTAGGACAAGGTGGGTTAGAGGCTTGGTTCAACAATATGGGAGGCATGATAAGCAAGTGGTAGGTATCGCAGCATAGGCATAACAAAAGAGCGAGCAACTAGCAAGCAAAGATAGAAGTGATTTCGAGGGTATGGTCATCTTGCCCGAGATACCGCAAAAAAGAAGAACGAGTCCATGAAGAAGTCAAACGGACGTAGTCGACCGGATCCTCACACACACGACATTATCGGAACCAACCCGAAGAAGCAACACCAGAAAAAAGCAAACAACATAGTAAACAACCACGACATGAACATGGCATGATGCACAATCACGTATGATGCATGTTCGATTTAATGAAGCATGGCATGGTAAAGTGCACAATCAATCCTACAAATTAAGTGGAGCTCATTATGCAACAGAGTTGCATATTGAAGAAAACACCACATGACTTATTTAGTTCTCTCTCGTTTATGTACCCAACAATATTAAATGTTGTTAAACATGGCAAGAGGGTGAAGCAAAGAACCTATCTAGTCAAGTTTAAATGAGGCCAGAAACAACAAACAACAAGTCCGGTAAAACCCCATATGCATATTTTGAGGTTTGGTACTGTTCTGCCCTAAACACAATTTTAGAGTTATTAAACATGCAAAGTAAGGCCACCATGTTAAACTAGGCATTTTTCTACCCCATTTACATATAAAGTTTATTAAATTCCGAGTTACGGTTATTAAGATATGAAATAAATCATTTTAGCATGGCAAGAGGCAAAATATATGCAAACATCACCTTAAACTTTTTTAACATGGATGAAAGTTGCATATCTTTAAACTAGATGAAATTCTAAGCATGTTTCATATATGACATGTTTTATTTGGATGCATGGATATTTAGTTATGAACAATTCAAAATGATGGCATAATTTTTAGTTATGCATGCACTAGAGAAATGGCAAAATTGCAGTGAATAGGGAAAAAAGATATGCGGGCCGAAAGTAATGCACTGTGCAAACCCAGAAGCAGGATTGGCCCGAAGCGGATGTTTGCACGTTTTGGAAAAAACACAGAGGAAAAGAATTGAGGCTCCATGGGATTCGATCCCAGGGCCTCCTCCTGTTCGTGCGCTGCGATGGCCAGTGGGCTTACTGACTTGATTGACTGAAAAATGGAATTGAATACATGAGCAGAGCTTGATCTGAGTGAAGCAAAAATTGGTGAAAACAAAAGGTGCGGCCGTGGGGATTTGAACCCTGGTCGCCCGGGTGGAAGTGCAGCGCAGCGACCAGCTGGGTTGAAACATTCCTTGTGGACTGTAGGGGTTCGTCCCTAAATGACGCATCCTCTCGAACTGAACTGAACTGAAGAAACACAAACATGTAACAAAAAGGAAAAACAAGGGGGGCGCACAGGATTTGAACCCCAGATCCCTCAGATTAGCATGCGCGGCGATGATCACCAGGCTAGTGAGGGGATTGAGCTCAGATGGGGCGCAATGACTAAAGGCTGATCCTAACTTACAAGCCATGGCTTCGGACGGACGGCAAAACTCCGGCGACGACAGCGAGTGAAGGCGGCGGCTTCTGCAGCAGAAGAGCACCAGCGTGGGTGCGGGATTGGATGCTTGAGCAGCTGCGGGATGGTCGCGTGCAGGCGGAGCGGCTGTAGGAGATTGGCTTGAGCACGAGCTTGAGCTCGTCCCGAGCATCGCGGTGAGGCAAGACGCAGCAGGGCCACGGGCTCGCAAACTAGCGCGGCCGTGCGCATGTGCAGACGCATGTGCGTGTTGGTGTGCCCGCGAAGGTGCAGCAAAGGGGCGGCGTGCATGCAGAGGACGCGTGCATGCTGTGCGCGTATGTGCAGGAGGCGCATGGGTGTGAGGAGCTCGAGCACCTCATCCATGGCGGATATGGGATTGGCGACTCGGGAAGACGACCACGCTGACAGAATTGAACCGGAGGGAGAGATGGGGAGGAGCGGGGCTTCACCGTGGGGGTGCTGCTGGAGTCGTACGAGGTCGCGGGTGACTGGAGACGGCGGGATGGCGCGATGATCGACGGAGGCGCTTGGGTCCGTGAAGCAGAGGAAGCAGAGGAAGATGACGTCGAGGAACTTGGTGGCTCCAGCCTTGGATCGCAGCGGGAACGAGGTCGTGGAGGTCTCTTGGTGCGCGAGGAAGGAGGGAACCGGCAGAACGGGCTACGCCGGAGAAGAGGTTCGGCTCGTCCCAGACATGGCATCAGGAGGCGAGGCAGCAGGTCGCGTGGGAGCCTCTTACCTGCGCAGCGGCAGCAGAGAAGAGGGAGAGGAGGAAGATGGAAAACCCTAGGCGAGGCTGGGGCTTTATTGGAGGGAGGCGCGTGCGTGGCTCGGCCACGGTGGTCATGTGGGCGCCATGGCCTCGTTTTACTGTGAGGGAAGAGACGAGAGGAGGAAGAAAAAGCAGGGAGGGGGAGACGCTGCAGGTGGGGTCCGGCTGGTTGTCTAGCGTGGCTATTACCATGCTAGCGAGAGGAGAGGCCAGGCACCAGTGCTGGCCTGCTGGTCGGCTCGGATGGGCCGCAGGTGGCCCGGGTAGGTTTGTCTCCTTTTTCCTCACTTAACTGATAAGCAAAAGAAATAGTATAGAACAGAAAGAATAGGGGCTTAGACGAAGAATTTCAGAGATACAAAAATACCTCTGGACTCCTGGAATTATGCACAATTTGATAAAAGTGATCTGGCAATTTTTACAGATCTAAAAATAATTCAAGTTTGAATTAAATTCGAACTTGAGCCATTTTTGAACCCAACCAAAACAACCCCAAAAAGGATGATATTTGACACAGAGGCAAAAGGCCTGGAGTAAGATCATCAGGAAATAAATGAACATTAATGGAGGATGGGGAAAATGCCACTTGCAATAATTGGGAGAAAAGAAAGAATTGGAAGCGTTGACTTGGTTTTGATGAAACTTGGTGGAACCAAGTTGGAGCTTGAGCACAAGAAAAAGGGGAGGCAAGAGGAGGAAGATGGAAAACCCTAGGTGTTGAGGATATCACTACTGGGCGTAAACCGGCCTATCTAGGCCGGGTTAACTTCTTCAGTAGTTAACCATGTTAAAACCCAAGAAGGCAGATGAGGGCTCAAGGCCCATAGTCGGTTCAAGGCCTGTAGCCGTAAACCGGCGTTGGTATGTAACTTGTATTGTAAGTTAGGAATAAGTAGAGATCAAACCGGACACATCTATGAGCCGGTATTGGGAATCTGTGACCGACGGGCGTCACCCGTGTATATAAGGGGACGACACGGCGGCGGTTTAGACAACAGACAACAACTCGAGACATAGGCGAAGCTTGTTTGCTCCCTAGTCATCGAAACCCCATCAATTCCATCACAACTAGACGTAGGCTTTTACCTTCACCGAAGGGGCCGAACTAGTATAAACTCTCTTGCGTCCCTGTGTCCGCTTTAACCCCTTGAAGCTAACCCGTTGCGATGGCTCCACGACTAAGTCCTTTCATGAGGACATCTGCCGTGACAAAACCACGACAGTTGGCGCCCACCATGGGGCTATCGCATGATGGTTTCAAGTTCTTGGAGGGCCGCTTTGAAGGACTCAAGGGCTACGCTGTGGGTCGGATGACTAAGAGTCATCGCGGCAAGCTCTACATCGATGATGCAGGCTGGGGCCCCGAGGCCGGCTCAGTTGAGTACGGGTACCGGGTCCCCTTTGGTGGCATACACGTTTTCATCAGCAGGATCGGTGAACCGGGCCCTGAGCCAGACATCTGCACTGACCTCGTCGAAACGGCTCAGCGTGCACGATCCGCCTGGGTTAAACCGGCCGTGAAGCGTGCCTTCGTGGGAGTCATCCATGGAGGAAGTTATGAGGATGGATCGGAATCTCGCGGCGAGACCGTCGTTTATTTCGGCGACGAGTCATCAACCGGAGAAACTGAATCTCTATATCAGCTACAAGATGGCCGGATTGGGGGCTGTTCCGATGGCGACAGTATTCCGGACCCCTCTGATCAACCCAACCGAGTTGGAATATTCATGACCGGCACACAAGCAGTGCTTCATTCTTCGACCGCTGCGCCAATAACCTCCAGTTCAGTAGCGGCGATAGCTGCTGGGGCAGGAAGCTCTGCACGCCCGCCGGCTCAAGTTCTATCAGATCTATTTGATGCATTGGCTGCGCTTATGGCAGAAGCTAATCTGGCGGATCAGGAAGTCCACAACGCGGAGATTGCAAAGGTGAAGGAACAGATCACCTAGGCCAAGGCGGACCTGGCAGCTGAGAATGCCAGGACGACCGCAGAGCGGGCCGCTTTAGACGCACAAGCCTACAGGCTCATGTTGGACCAGAACGCATCGCATGAAGTCATGAAGAGGAAGTACCGATCCCGTTTGCCTTCGGTTTTCGAGGCTAGAGACCTTTTCAACACCCCAGGAGCAGGAACCAGTAATCCGCTGGAGGGGAACCGGGCGGAAGCTCCTGGGACCGGTGTGCCGGTTCAGCCCCGTCTGATGGATCTGCCTTGTCAAAACACTGTTATACCTCAGGTTGTTTCAACACCTCCGGGTCACTACTCCAACCCAATGGACAATCTTGTGGCCGCTGCTGCACGGCTGGAGGCCATATTATTGAAGGCGACTCACTGCAGGCAATAGAGACGCGACGGGTCAAGGAGCTTCTTAGAACAGCTTTGGACCAACAGGAAGCATACTCGTACAGCCGCGAACGGATCCACTTGACCCCTCGCCCAAGCCGGAGCTATGGCAGGCGTATGGATGAACCGGCAGTGTCAAGCAATGAACGACGTGGAGCACCCCGCGGCAACAACCCGGCGGGTGGTGCTGATAACGCTCAGGAGGTGGTGGACCGGGCCCGAGCACGCAGGGAGGCCGAGTTAGCCGCACAGTATCAGGCTCGGCAGCTTACGCCGGTTCGTCCAACTATCTCGGTCGAACCTGGTGTTACTTCTAGTTCTTTAGGGGTGCCTTGCCTTGTCCCCGCTTTACGCAATGTGCGCCTGCCCAAGGATTTCAAGAGCCCGCGCAAGGTACCAAATTACACGGCGGATCAACCCCTAGAGATGCTTGATGTGGATGATGCGGCATGTGCGAAGTACTTCACCATGATGCTTGAAGGAACGGCCCGCACTTGGTTAAAAATCTTACCGGCCAACTCTATCAGTTCATGGGCCCAATTACGAGCCCGGTTTATCAGTAATTTCAAGGATATATATAAGCAGCCTATGTCGATAGTGGACTTAGCTGCTTGTGTCCAGGAGGAAGGAGAATCAATGACTCATTGGGTGCGCCGGGTCTCACAAGTGTTGCATTCATCAGACCGCATCAACGCTGACACCGCAGTCGTAACCCTAGAAGGCAACTGCCGGTTTGGGCCCCTAAAGCTGAAGTTGGGACGGATGAAGCGCCATTGCACTGACATGGGGACCCTCATGGCTGCTTTGGTAAAGTATGTTGATTCTAATAGTACCAAGGATCCCGAATCTGATGATGACAAGGCAGGGAAGGGAAAGAGGAACAACAACTCCAAAGGTCAGCAGCATCACTTGGCAGGCAATGGTGGCGGAGGCAAGCGTAAAGCGGATGGTAACATGGACTTTGTGGCTAATACCAACGCGCAGGACAAGGGCCAGCGACGCAAGGGTAAACCGCCAAATCGCAGTGGGGGACCCAACCCTAACCTGGACCGCCTAAATTATCTACTGAGCCAGCCCTGTCCAAGACATGGGACGAAGGAGGTGCCAGCAAACCACCTTTGGAAGGATTGCTTCATTATGCAGGAGTTCAAGAATTCTAATGCTTTCCGGTATGATCACGGCTCCGACGGTGGCTCAGGATCCGGGCCGGGTTACGGTGGAGGAAATTCCGGTTCAGGATTTAATGGTAATCCGGGCGGACATAATAATCAAAATAATCAGAACAACCAGGGTGGTTACAACCAGCAGCAGCAACAGTCAGGTTACCAGAGCAATCCAAAGCAGTTGAATAGTGGGCAGTACCATGTCTTCACCACTAGCTTGGACAAGCGAGACCGGAAGGTTCAGAGGCGGGCAGTCAACTCTGTTGAACCGGCCGTGCCCCGTTATTTACGCTGGTCTGAACAGCCAATCATATGGAGCAGAGAGGATCACCCTCCCCAGGTTGATAATCCGGGTCAGTTGGCTCTGGTGGTGGCGCCTCAGGTGGGAGGTTACAAGTTCACCAAAGTGCTCATGGATGGAGGGAGCAGCATTAATATCTTGTACTATGAGACCTTCCGTCGTATGGGACTAACAGATAAAAATCTCAACCCATCTAATACGGTGTTCCACGGTGTGGTACCTGGCAAGTCAGCATATCTTGTTGGTAAGATAGCTCTGGAAGTGGCCTTTGGAGATGATCATGATTCCAGATCGGAAACATTGACGTTTGAAGTGGTGAAAATCCAAAGTCCATATCACGCCCTGTTTGGGCGACCGGCCTATGCCAAGTTTATGGCACGGCCCTGTTATGTGTATTTGCAGCTCAAAATGCCGGGTCACAAGGGGACAATAATGGTTCACGGAAGCCGTAAAATCGCTTTGGAGTGCGAGGAAGGAGATGCGGCCTACGCAGAGTCGGTTTGTGCCACCGAGGAGCTGAAGTATTATAAGGACAATGTTGATCCGGCGGACATGACTCCATTAAAGAAGCCAACTACGGAGCATGATCCGGCCCTGAAGTTCAAATCGGCAGCAGAAACTAAGCTTGTTGACTTCGTACCTGGCGATTCGTCCAAGCAGTTCAGCATCAATGCCAACTTGGATCCGAAATAGGAAAGCGCGCTCATCGAGTTCATCCGTGAGAATCGGGACATTTTTGCATGGAAGCCCTCTGACATGCCAGGTGTACTGAGGCAACTCGCTGAGCACACCCTTAATGTGGATCCTAAATACAAACTAGTGAAACAGTTCCTCCGCCGGTTTAACGAACAAAGACGCAAGGTGATTGGAGAAGAGGTAGCCAGGCTCTTAGCAGCTGGCTTTATTGTTGAAGTTTTTCACCCTGAGTGGCTTGCCAATCCGGTGCTGGTCCTTAAGAAAAACGGCACCTGGCGCATGTGTGTGGATTACACAGATCTTAATAAGGCTTGTCCAGCAGATCCTTTTGCCCTCCCCCGTATTGATCAAATTATTGATGCTACGGCGGGTTGTGAGCATTTAAGTTTTTTGGATGCATATTCTGGCTATCATCAGATCAAAATGGCAGTTAAGGACCAGGATAAGACAACATTCATAACTCCCTTTGGAGCTTTCTGCTATGTGTCTATGCCCTTTGGGCTCAAGAGTGCCCAGGCAACTTATCAACGTTGTGTATAAAATTGTCTTCACAAGCAGATTGGCCGTAATGTACATGCTTACATGGATGATATCGTGGTTAAGTCCAGGGAGAAGGAGACTCTGGTTGACGATTTGAAGGAAACCTTTGATATCCCGAGGACATACAAGATGATGCTTAATCCGGCCAAGTGTGTCTTTGGTGTACCGGCAGGCAAGTTATTGGGTTTTCTGGTGTCCAACAGGAATTGAGGCTAATCCGGAGAAGATCACAGCCATCACCTCCCTGGCTAAACCGAAGTGTATCAATGATGTTCAATGCCTGGCAGGCCGGATTGCCGCGTTAAGCCGGTTTATCAGCCGCCTTGGTGAGAAGGCATTCCCTTTGTATTAGATGTTGAAGAAGACGGATCAGTTCGTCTCGAGTTCCGCTGCTGATGAAGCGTTTGAGGACTTAAAGCGGCAATTGGTCAATCCGCCTGTGCTCGCCACTCCCATTGACAAGGAGCCGTTACTGCTATATGTTGCTGCTAATGCTCGTGCGGTCAGCATGGCTATTGTGGTGGAGCGAAAGGAGGCAGGTAAGGAGCATCCGGTTCAACGTCCGGTCTATTATATCATCGAGGTACTCATTGAGTCCAAGCAAAGGTATCCGCATTGGCAGAAGCTGGTGTACGGAGTTTTTATGGCAAGCCGGAAGCTTAAGCAATACTTCCAAGGGCACCCAATTACGGTGGTCAGTTCTGCTCCTTTGGGGGATATCATCCAGAACCGGGAAGCGACTGGCCGGATTGCCAAGTGGGCTATAGAGCTTGGGCCGCACGGATTGAAGTATGTGCCTCGGACGGCGGTTAAGTCTCAAGAACTTGTTGATTTCATCAATGATTGGACGGAACTGCAAGCACCTGAAGAAAAGCCGGATCACACATATTGGACCATCCATTTTGACGGATCCAGGCAATTGGAAGGCTCGGGGGCTGGAGTTGTATTAACTTCCCCATGAGGTGATAAGTTTTGTTACGTTCTCCGCTTAATGTTCCCTTGTACTAACAATGCAGCTGAGTATGAAGCCTTGCTCCATGGTCTCCGGATGGCTAAGGAGATGAATCTAAGTCGAGTTAAGTGCTTCGGTGACTCGGACCTCGTGGCTCAACAAGTATCTGGCACTTGGGATTCCAAGGACCCACTCATGGTAGCGTATCGTCGTGAGGTGGATATTGTTGTAGGTCACTTTAAAGGCTATCAGGTGGACCACGTGGACCGACGGAAGAATGAAGCGGCGGACGCTTTAAGCCGGCTAGGCTCTCAGCGCAAACCGGTCTCGCCCAATGTTTTTCTGGATGTGCTGCACAACCCGTCGGTCAAGCTCCCTGGTGAAGCGGACTTGGCTATTCCTGATCCGAAGGCTCAATTGGTGGCAGCTCTTCATGTCATTCCGGATTGGACGCTTCCTTACCTGGCGTACATGAATCGGGGCGAGTTACCAGAGGATGAGACTCTGGCCCGATAGATAATCCGGCGGTCCAAGTCCATGACTATTGTCAATGGCGAGTTGCATCATTGCAGTGTATCAGGGGCGTTTCAACGCTGTGTGTCTCCTGAAGAAGGCTATGAAATTTTGCGTGAGATTCACGAAGGAGATTGTGGTCACCACGCCGGTTCAAAATCTTTGGTAGCTAAAGCGTTTCGCCATGGCTTCTATTGGTTAACTGCTCATGCTGATGCAGAGGATCTGGTCAGACGATGTGACGATTGCTAAAAGTTTTCAAGACGTGCTCATGTGCTGGCTCAAGAATTGAGAATGATTCCAATTACTTGGCCGTTTGCGACTTGGGGGCTGGATATGGTTGGGCCTTTCAAAAGGTCTAAAGATAAAAAGACCCACCTCCTGGTGGCGGTTGACAAGTTTACAAAGTGGGTGGAAGCAGAACCTGTTAGCAAGTGTGATGCGGCCACAGCGGTTCAGTTCATCAAAAAAGTGATTTTCCGGTTTGGCTTTCCACACAGTATCATCACAGATAATGGTACCAATTTGTCTAAGGGTGCAATGAAGGAGTTCTGCGAACGGGAGCACATCCGGCTTGACGTTTCATCAGTGGCACACCCGCGGTCCAATGGTCAAGCAGAAAGGGCTAGTCAAGAGATCTTGAGAGGCATCAAGCCCCGGCTTATGGTTCCTTTGCAGAGAACGCCGGGTTGTTGGGTAGAAGAGTTACCATCTGTGTTATGGAGCATCAATACTACACCCAACAGATCAACAGTATACACGCCGTTCTTCATGGTCTACGGAGCGGAGGCGGTTCTCCCAAGTGATATCCGTCATGACTCACCTCGTGTGGCGTATTATATTGAAGCGGACAACGAGACAACACGGCAGGACGCTTTGGACCTGTTGGATGAAGAACGTGACATAGCAGCCGCCCGCTCGGCGATTTACCAACAGGATCTTCGTCGTTATCATAGCCGCCGAGTCAGAACCAGAGCCTTTCAGGAAGGAGATTTGGTGCTTCGGCTCATCCAAGACTAGACTGATATGCATAAGCTATCCCCACCTTGGGAGGGACCTTTCGTGGTCAGCAAGAATCTGCACAACGGGTCATACTATCTGATCGATATTCGAGAGCATAAAGACTCACGTACATCAGAGGAAGAGACCAACAGGCCGTGGAACATAGCTCATCTTCGGCCTTACTATACCTGAGCCATTGGCTCTACTTATGTACATATTATGACGATGTATATATTATGATTAAATAGAATAAACCGGAACCTCAGCTAAAGCGGGGTATCTGTTCTTTTACATCATGTGTGGTTACACGGAGTTGTTCTAAAGCGGCCTCCGGTTTACCCCTTGAGTTAGCTTTTCAAAAGCATCATGTTATATCACTTGGGGGCTTGGTCGTGTCCGAACCAATGCAACACCTCTTGATAGGCGAGAGCCACCAGATCACTTGGGGACTTGGTCACGTCTGAACCAGTCACGCCTCTTGATCGGCCTAAGGCCACAGAATCACTTGGGGGCTTGGTCGAACCCGAACCATTGCCACGCCTCTTGATCGGCATAAATGCCACGGTTTCATTTGGGGACCTGGCTGACTTGAACCATAGCTACACCTATCGGGAGCTTGGTCATGTCCGACCATGGTAACGCCATCTGATCGGCTCAAATAAGCCTCTTTTTGCAAACGGTTTTATCATTGCCCTTGCTTCACATTTTTTCTTTGAAAGATATTTCTTTCTTTTTGTTGCATTTTTTAAACTGACAAAGTTTTAAGCCGGTTTAAACTGTCAATTGACGGAACACGGTTCATTTTTAATCCGGAGACTATTTGCCCGGTTTGATTTTTTGTTAACATCCTATTACGGAGTAACACGGTGCTTTATTATAACCCGGCACGATTTACATGGTAAACCGGCATTATATATATACAGGAGCTGCTATCTCCTCCAACAGTGTGGGTTTATGAAACCTTCGCTTCAAGATTGGCTAAGCCAACTTCATGCCCAACGATGGCAGGTATTATGTATCTCAAAGATTTGATCATATGCTTAAATTTCAGATATTTTGATTTTATATATGCAGACATCATACTCCACCTGACGGTACAACCGCGGTGGCACTTTAAGATTTTTTATGTTGCAGAAAATACTTTGGAAAGTTCATCACCCAAAGGAAGCACAAGTTGCAGTGGTTATGCATATTAAGATCGAGAGTATCAGCTAGCCTATTACAAGGCAACATGGTGCCCAAAACAAGATCATTGTTTTTTCAAAGGAGAAGCAGTTTAAAACGGCTTCCGGTTCAAGCTTGGTCACCAGCCTGGCCTGATGGTTGTGGGTCATCCCGCGCAGCTTCAACTTCAGTTTCTCTACCCAGCGGCTGGAAATCAATAGTTGTCCAGTTGATTCCCATTAATGCTCGAAAGACAGCTTCATCATGGATCAGCAACGATAGTTCAATATCGGGAGCGTAAGTATGCTTACGGATTGGAGGGATAAGATTTTCCGCTTCATGAATTGGTGCAGCTACTCGCTTGTTTTGATTTTCATATTAGGCTTGATAATGAGACAAGTCTGCTTCTTCAGCCAATTGACAAGCTAGCGGACGCACCTCCCGATTTATTGCTCGCAGATCCGCTTCACTAAACTCTGACCCGTCTTCCTTCAAGCTGCGATAGCCCTGAGTCGCTTCAATAGGATCAAAATCCGGCACCCAAGATTTTGCCCGGATTAAGGCATTGATCGCACCGGTTCGAGCAGCAGATTTCTTCAGCTCTTCAACCCGGGCAGGAAGCACCGACAGTTTCTGCAGAGTGTCCTGAATCAAAGTGGGCGCCGGCTTGTTGTGGGATGCAGTACAGATGATCCGCTGTGCACCAGTGTACAGTTGTTCGATCAACGTATAGGCGGCTTTCAATTTCTTCCGCACATCTGACCCCAAATGACCAATGCGTGTCCCTGAAATATCACAAAGGGTTAACAAACCGGCAGCTCTGTAAGACGGCAGAATCAATTCAGAAATCAAACCGGCTTACCAAATATAGCAGTGGTCATGGCATGCACGTGCCGCTTTATGCTGGTCAATTCGTCCACCACCAGTTTTAGTGCAGCCTCGGCGTCTTCTGCACGTTTGGTTAAAGCGGATTTTTCAGTAGCCCAATCCGCCCGCTCCTTCTTGAAATCCTTCTTAAGCTGTTCCTGAAGGAAATATGCCCTAGAGGCAATAATAAAGTTATTATTTATTTCCTTATATCATGATAAATGTTTATTATTCATGCTAGAATTGTATTAACTGGAAACATAATACATGTGTGAATACATAGACAAACAGAGTGTCACTAGTATGCCTCTACTTGACTAGCTCGTTAATCAAAGATGGTTATGTTTCCTAACCATGAACAAAGAGTTGTTATTTGATTAACGAGGTCACATCATTAGTTGAATGATCTGATTGACATGACCCATTCCATTAGCTTAGCACACGATCGTTTAGTATGTTGCTATTGCTTTCTTCATGACTTATACATGTTCCTATAACTATGAGATTATGCAACTCCCGTTTACCGGAGGAACACTTTGGGTGCTACCAAACGTCACAACGTAACTGGGTGATTATAAAGGAGCATTACAGGTGTCTCCAAAGGTAGATGTTGGGTTGGCGTATTTCGAGATTAGGATTTGTCACTCCGATTGTCGGAGAGGTATCTCTGGGCCCTCTCGGTAATACACATCACATAAGCCTTGCAAGCATTAAAACTAATATGTTAGTTGTGAGATGATGTATTACGGAACGAGTAAAGAGACTTGCCGGTAACGAGATTGAACTAGGTATTGGATACCGACGATCGAATCTCGGGCAAGTAACATACCGAAGACAAAGGGAACAACGTATGTTGTTATGCGGTCTGACCGATAAAGATCTTCGTAGAATATGTAGGAGCCAATATGGGCATCCAGGTCCTGCTATTGGTTATTGACCGGAGACGTGTCTCGGTCATGTCTACATTGTTCTCGAACCCGTAGGGTCCGCACGCTTAAGGTTACGATGACAGTTATATTATGAGTTTATGCATTTTGATGTACCGAAGGTTGTTTGAAGTCCCGGATGTGATCACGGACATGACGAGGAGTCTCGAAATGGTCGAGACGTAAAGATTGATATATTGGAAGCCTATATTTGGATATCGGAAGTGTTCCGGGTGAAATCGGGATTTTGCCGGGTTACCGGGAGGTTACCGGAACCCCCCGGGAGCCATATGGGCCTTCATGGGCCTTAGTGGAAATATGAAAGGGCTGCCCATAAGGGCTGCGCGCCTCCCCCCTTCCCCTAGTCCTATTAGGACTAGGAGAGGTGGCCGGCCACCCCTCTCCCTCTTTCCCCCTTGGGAATCCTAGTTGGAATAGGATTGGGGGGGAGTCCTACTCCCGGAAGGAGTAGGACTCCTCCTGCGCCCTCCTCCTTGGCCGGCGCCCCCCTCCCCCTTGGCTCCTTTATATACTGAGGCAGAGGCACCCCAGAAACACACAAGTTGATCATTGAGATCTATTCCTTAGCCGTGTGCGGTGCCCCCTGCCACCATATTCCTCGATAATACTACAGCGGAGTTTAGGCGAAGCCCTGCTGCTGTAGTTCATCAAGATCGTCACCACGCCGTCGTGCTGACGGAACTCTTCCCCGACACTTTGCTGGATCGGAGTCCGAGGATCGTCATCGAGCTGAACGTGTGCTCGAACTCGGAGGTGCCATAGTTTCGGTGCTTGATCGGTTCGATCGTGAAGACGTACGACTACTTCCTCTACGTCGTGTCAACGCTTCCGCAGTCGGTCTGCGTTGGGTACGTAGACAACACTCTCCCTCTCGTTGCTATGCATCACATGATCTTGCGTGTGCGTAGGAAATTTTTTGAAATTACTACGAATCCCAACAGTTCCATGACGCTTAAGGCGCTGGTCAACTCCTCTTTTGCTTTTGAGGTTTCAGTCTGTTGGGACTTCAGATTTTCTTGGAGATCGGCGATTTGGGTCTCTTTGGTCTTCAGCTCAGCCTGCATACAGATAGTTATATGATTCAGCAAAACGGTACAAGAATTGAAGTACCAACCACATAACAAGTTATGCACTTGGTACTTGGGGGCTAATGCATATTCGATCTTCATCTTTCAATTGTTTACAAAGTCCCAAGCTCAATACAAGTATTCAACTTGGCACTTGGGGGCTAATGGATATTTGTTCAAATAAGTTCTGATCCAGCGATATTAATTACTTAAGTCCCGGTTTAACTACACTAAGTTGAACCGGCCCTTGGGGGCTACATCAGTGAATTTTGAGGCATTAAGATTTATATTAGTAAGTCCCGGTTTGATAGAAGATTACAAACCGGCCCTTGGGGGCTAAGAGAGTCGGCAAGAATTGAAACATACAAGCAGGAAAGAGCATATGGAAGTTACCTCATATTTATATTTCATCATGTTAACCAGACTGGCTTCATAGTCACAACTGGTATACAGCCGGTTCAGATAGCCGGAATGGATTTCTTGGGCGTTCAGAGCAGCATAAGTCGCCAGATCAACATTCCACTTGCCTTTGCCAAAGGCAGCAAATTCTTCCTTGGCAGTATGTTTAGACAAAGCGACAGGATTGCTTGGCTCTGTATGGCCAATGCCAGTAATAACAACTTCATCATCCTTGGCGTCGCTGGTTTGCACTGGGGCCGTTGGCTTATTAGTAGGCTTTGTTGGATTGGTGGATTTCTCAATCCGGAGGGGGCTTGTGGGCTGGTTGACAGGACTTGAGGTATCAATAGGCCTCTCTTCAGCAATAAGATCGTCATCTCGCTGCGGTGGATCATTGGGTATATCTTCAGGAATAGCCGCTTCAAGATCTGGTGTTTTGCCCGGTTCAGGGACGGCATCCTCCTCGACCGCTTTATCCAGGCGAGCCTTCTTGCTCGGCCTAGGCTTGGCCCTGAAAGGAATAACAAAGTCAAATACAGCATATGTTCCAAGGTGATGTACCGGAAATATTATGATAAGTATAGCTTACCCAAGCACCGTTTTGAGCGGTGGCAGCTGAGTAGCCGATGACTCACCAAAGGATGAGTGGGAAGTAACCTGATAATCGGAGTCAGATGGATTAAGAGGTTGACGAAAACAGCCCGCTTTAGGACAAGCACTGACAAGCAAATTAGAGACCTCTGAACGACGTTTCCGAACCGGACTGTTCGGTAAACCGGCGGAGGTAACTACCTGGCCGCTGTGCCGGGTTGTGCGGCGAGCTTCGTGTTGTTGGGTCTTCATAAGAAATTTGGGATCCAAGTAAGCAAGAGGATGAGAAAACTTAACCTTCCGGTTTGCCCGACGGATTTTTAGTGAAGGCAAAGGGTCTGAATCAGAAGAGAGAATAATTACCTCTGCAGCATCAGCATGGCTGGCTTCGGCATCATCCTGACAAATATCATCATCAATAAGACGCATGAAAAATAAGCCAAGTGAGTCAAGCTCTACCTCAAGGTCCGGATTATCCGCATCATCATCAGGGGCCGGATCAGAAGATGCAGTGGTTTTCTTCTTGGGAGCAGGCCGTTTCACGACTTTAGTCTTTGGCCGGGTTGGTCGTTCCGGTTTGTCTGGTTTTTCTGGCTTCTCCTGTGGAAGTTTCTTGCTCCAGAACGGATCATTACCCTGTTTAAGCAGACATTGATATTAAACAATGACCAGATATATCAATAACAGGTTCAGTAAAAAGAAAAAATCAAGTTCTTACAGCTGGTGGTTTGTTGGTGGCACAGAAGGGAAGCAGGCCGGTTCGAGCACAGACGTGTTCCGGTTCATTCAGCATTTTATTCACATCCTCTGTGATTTCTTCGTCAGTGAGCTGGATGTTAGCATGTTGCTGTGGGTCGTCAACACTGCCAGTATACTCGCACATTAAACCGGAGCGCTGACTAAGGGGGAGTATGCTCCACGATATCCAACAGCGAGCAAGATCAACTCCGGTTAAACCATTGGCCATGAAGGCTCTGAGCTTGGATAGTTGAGGAGCGTATTTGCTTCTCTCCTTGGCAGTCAACCTTTGCGGAAAGGGGTGTGTATTGCTAAGCCGCTCCAGACAAAAGCCAGGCAAAGGATTTTCACCAGCAGGGGAGGTGTCTTTGCAATAGAACCATGTTTGATTCCACTCTTTGGGGTAGCTGTGCAGTTTGGCGTGAGTGTATGTGACCTCTTTCCTTTTCTGAATCGCCACACCGCCCAATTCCGTATTGGAACCGTCAGAAAACTCAGTACGGCGGTTTAGATGGAAACAGTCTCTGAACAATTCCACTATGGGCTCCTCTTGAAAGAACACCTCACAGAGCACTTGGAAGTGACACATGTTTGTAACAGAGTTGGGGCCAGTGTCTTGTGGATGGAGTTGAAAATCGGCTAAAACATCCCGGTAAAATTTAGAACCAGGCGGCTTAAAGCCCGGGCTAAGTGGTCTACAAAAACGACGACCTCTCCTTCTTGAGGTGTGGGAGGACATTCTTTGCCAGGGGCTCTCCAATGGATGGTGTTTTTTCTGCCTAAAGTGCCGATCAGGACTAAATTGTTCTATTGAGTCTCTGTGACGCGAGAAGGAACCCAGTTGCACTCATATACTTGCTTGGCCATGATGAAATCTACAAGATAGGTGATTCCGGTTCAAGAATGAATTGATTAAAGTGCACTGGTATGTACAATGTTAAACCGGAGACAGTTCTACCTAAACCGGAGTTTTATGAAGCAACAGCATCCGGCGGTTCAACAAGGGGACTAATGGTATATACTGGTTTGGCAATTTTTCTACAAAGTTAAACCGCCGGATCTAAGCATTGAAACAGTTGAGATTACGGATGGATAAGTGTACAGAAACAGATTTCACAAGATTTCTCTACAGCGACGGATCTGAAGCAAGTTCAGAAAACAAGGAAAATATTCAAGGTTCAAAAAAGAACAGTACCGAATCAATGGGCAGAGATACAGGTAGATCTATGGTCTTGAAGCATATAAGTAAAGGCGGATGCTAAGAACTACCGCTACACAGAGCAAAGGTTCACAGGTTCATCTAAGATCTATCATATGAGTACGAAGCAGACGATGAACGCTGAAGAACTTGGAAACCCTAGAACGGATCTACAGGGGAAAAGGTGAAGAACTCACCGGAGCCGAGGAAGAAACAGAAGGTTGCCGCGATGCTCTGGTACAATCAGGGTGATGCAGCGGCCAAGGTTGGAGCAGAGGTCATCGACGGCGGCGGAGCTCCGAAGCTGGACGACGCGGGGAAGACGAAGCAGAAGGGCACGAAGGGGAAAAAGAAATGACCCTTCGGTCCTATTTATAAGGCAAGGGACCGTGGGTTTGAAAACGAAGTTGTCGCCTTAATTGTCGCAGACCTATTAAACAGGTGACGTCACGCCGATTTACAACGACCAGAGAAGATGACATCACGACGGTTCAACAACTACAAGAAGATGTTGAAGATGAAGATTTTTGCTAAGGATTGACATGAACCTATTCAAATCAATCTGGGGCCTAATGTTGAGGATATCACTACTGGGCGTAAACCGGCCTATCTGGGCCGGGTTAACTTCTTCAGTAGTTAACCATGTTAAAACCCTAGAAGGAAGATGAGGGCTCAAGGCCCATAGTCGGTTCAAGGCCTGTAGCCGTAAACCGACGTTGGTATGTAACTTGTATTGTAAGTTAGGAATAAGTAGAGACCAAATCGGACACATCTATGAGCCGGTATTGGGAATCTGTGAACCGACGGGAGTCACCCGTGTATATAAGGGGACGACCCGGCGGCGGTTCAGACAACAGACAACAACTCGAGACATAGGAGAAGCTTGTTTGCTCCCTAGTCATCGAAACCCCATCAATTCCATCACAACTAGACGTAGGCTTTTACCTTCATCGAAGGGGCCGAACTAGTATAAACTCCCTTGTGTCCCTGTGTCCGCTTTAACCCCTTCAAGCTAACCCGTCGCGATGGCTCCATGAGTAAGTCCTTTCATGAGGACATCTGCCGTGACAAAACCACGACACTAGGCGAGGCTGGGGCTTTATAGGAGGGAGGCGCGTGCGTGGCTCAGCCACGGTGGTCATGTGGGCGCCATGGCCTCGTTTTACTGTGAGGGAAGAGACGAGAGGAGTAAGAAAAAGCGGGGAGGGAGAGACGCTACAGGTGGGGTCCGGCTGGTTGTCCGGCGTGGCTATTACCACGCTAGCGAGAGGAGAGGCCAGGCACCAGTGCTGGCCTGTTGGTCGGCTCGGATGGGCCGTAGGTGGCCCGGGTTAGTTTGTCTCCTTTTTCCTCACTTAACTGATAAGCAAAAGAAATAGTATAGAATGGAAAGAATAGGGGCTTAGACGAAGAATTTCAGAGATATAAAAATACCTCTGGACTCCTGGAATTATGCACAATTTGATAAAAGTGATCTGGAAATTTTTACAGATCTAAAAATAATTCAAGTTTGAATTAAATTCGAACTTGAGCTATTTTTGAACCCAACCAAAACAACCCCAAAAATGATGATATTTGACACAGAGGTAAAAGGCCTGGAGTAAGATCATCATGAAATAAATGAACATTAATGGAGGATGGGGAAAATGCCACTTGCAATAATTGGGAGAAAAGAAAGAATTGGAAGCGTTGACTTGGTTTTGATGAAACTTGGTGGAACCAAGTTGGAGCTTGAGCACAAGAAAAAGGGGAGGCAAGAGGAAGAACATACCCAAGTACACAAATGGAAACAAGGCAATATGAACATGATGGATGCAAATGCACATGGCAACATACATGAAGATGGAATGCACAAAGTGAGAATAAAGGATAACACAAGCATGATGATGCAACAATTTGTTATGACAATCATGGAAATCCATACATGGCAACAACAAAATAAATGGAAGGCATCTGGAGCATCAGTCTCGGGGCGTCACAACACTCCACCACTACAAGAGGATCTTGTCCCGAGATCTAGAATGGCACCGGTGGGAAAACGGAAGAGGAAGAGGAGAGGTAAAACTAAGTTGCTTCTTTGACAAACGAGTGAAACCACGGACCTTGAAAAGGTTAAACAATTTCGAGAAAAGAATACAACGGAGATAAACGAAGTTCAAAGCACTCGGTTAGGAAAGAGGAACGAGGAAGAACAAAGTTGAAAGCACTCCGGTAGGGAAGACTAATAAGGACGAACAAATTCGGAAAGCACCCAGTTGAAAAGAGATGCAAAGCTTGAATAGGCGAAAAGAACTTGAGCAAAGGGGCACAATACTCCGGTTAAAACAAGATGGGGAAGGAATAAGAATGATATAATTTGGACAGCACTCTGCCTGTAAATGGAAGGAATTGGACATGATCTTGACAAAACAAGATGATGGGTCGAAGAGAGCAGCATCACAATGCCTCCGGAACAAATGAAAGAATGCAATGAAAAGAATAGAGAAGAAAACAACATGTTCTACCTCAAATGAATTTGAGAGAGCATCCTTAAAAAGAAGGATTCATCAGAGTTGTCGGGAAATCAACAATGAAAGAACATGCTTGTTGAGGGCTTATGGAAAACATCTCAAGAACTTGAGGTGAAAACCTGCCATAAATGGAAACAAGATTGGATTGATATGAACAAGGAGACAAGAAACTTATTTCATCGGGAGGATAAATGAAGAACTTGGGTCATTTATGAGCACCACAAATAGCAACGATCCTTAGGGAAGGCTTTAGGTGAAATATAACCCAAGATAAATCCAAAGAAGAAATTGATGGATTTAAGATATTTCATTCTTGATAACATGTGAATCATGAAACATGAACTCAAGTTATGAAGAATGACATAGCACCACCTCAACTGATACGGTAGAAAGAATTGCACTTCGAAATGCAAGATGAAGAATGCTTGAGCTCCTCTGAAAGAATGTCGATGAACAATTCGAAAAGGAATAAAATCCTTGATGAACCATCAAGTAGGGCCTCCATGAAGAACTCCGGTAAACAAAAGAATGATCAAATGGAAGGAAAAAAGAAGTTAAAAACACAAGGTGAAACCTTGTACCGATTTAGATGAATCTCCGTGGTGAAATAGTTGAAAAAGATTGGAACTCTGAGAAAAAGAGAAGATTAACAGTTGAAATCAAGAATTTGATGAGCCTCCGGAATAAGGAATTAATCATTTGGGTGAATCAAGAATAAGAATTATGTTATGCTCATCCTTCACCAATTAAATTGATGACAGACAACGGATTTGGCATACTACTTATTCTCAAAGAAAGGATTAAGATAGATATCGCGCCAACTTGGGAAGGTATTGAAGGAACCACCGGAAGGGTTGAAACAACGAATAAATTGATATGATAAAGAAGGAAGAGAAAACTCTGGAACGAACCACCGTAAGAATTGAAAAAGAACGATTAAAACATGAAGAAACACCGGGAAGAATTAGCAATTAAACGAAGATGCTTGAGAGAATTTAGATCCATGAGAACGACGAGATTACGAGCTGATTAGAGAATCTTTGTTCTGAGCACCGGTATGATTTAGAGTATGAGAGCTGAAAGCTGGAATGAATTAATCTTCTGAAATGATGGGCTTCGGGGAAAAGAAAAGAGAAAACAACTCATGAAATGCTCCGGATGGATGAAAAGAATTCTCATAATCAAAACAATTATGAGAGGATGGAAACAAACTAGCACCATGAATCTTTGAGAGAACAGATAAGATATGGAGGGAAAACTCTTCTTAGGTCTTCAACTGTTGAGAAAAATGATGAAACCAGCACTGAGAATTGTTTAGACACTCCAGGAGAATCAAAAGCAAAGAGGTTGAGCCAACGATGAAAAGAATTTGAAAGATCTTGGAGAAATACATACGACTGATGATGAATCATTCTTACGTCAAACTTTGAAAAGAAATTTAGGACAGCTCCGGGAAAATAAGAAGAGTCAGGTAAGATCCTGGGAAAAGACCTGCGGGTTAGGGCCCACTCAAAAGATACACCGTTGAAAAGATTTAAAAGAGAGGTTGCACCGGTTGAATTAAATGGCTAGAATGAGATAACAATCTTGAAAGAGCTTGAGAGGATTACGAAAGTAGAGTGGAAACACGAATCTTTTGAGATTTCTTGAGCACTCCGGAACAAATGAATAGCGAGAAGTGAATGAATATGAGGAGCACCGGCATAAGAGGGTATTTGCAACGAGAAAAGGATATAATTGGCAAAGCTTGAATTGAATCCACCGGAGAAAAAAAGGCAAATAATGATGAACTTGAGGCTCCGTTAGAATCTTCATGAGAATCATCGGGTAAGAACATGAAGGAAAAGAATGGAGAGACTTCACATGAATCAAAGGATACTTGATTAAAAAATCTGAGTCCTTGAAGAAAAATGGGGTGGGTGGGCGGGAAAAACAAAGGCAACTTGGAGACGGAAGAAACAAACACCATTAAGAAGAACTGATAATTGATCTTGCAAATGTTGAAGTGATCGGATCCACTTGAAGAGAAACACACCGGTGAAAAAGGATTGACAAAACAATCTTGATGATCAAGAAGGATTGGTATTCACCTCGGAGTATGAGAACACCATTTGGGGAAGGTATGGAATCAACATTTGACTTCAAAGCAACTCGAATACCACAACTCAAAACAAAACAAAGGATTGGCTTGCAGAATAGGCCGGAACAAACATATGATAGAGATTTCATCCGAAGTTTTCGTGGTGGGGCCTACACGGGCTCGATCGTACATCACCATCATGTACAAGGCAGTGCACATGACATACGAAGCATCCCCGAGTCGGCATAGCCAAGGACTCTTTAAGACACAACGAGACCACTGTAAAACCAACCGTGGATAGGCGGACCACTAGACGTCGAACCCCAATTTCATATCATACATCTGACGGAAAAATATCCTAGGAGCTACTTGAATTCCCACTTATAAACTCCCAAAACTTTCCATTTATGAAATCAGGTGTTGGGGATACAGGAGAAGCATAATATCTCACCCAAAACTAGCAAATCCTACATCCAGTTGTATCCATCCTTCAACACATAACCAAGAAACCTTCAGAAATTGTTTACCTCAACCTTCGAAAAGCATCCGTTATACAAGTTATGGCAATACTCCCGAACTCCCGCCCCAGTACTGGGTGGCGTCGAGGTTATCTCACCAACAACTGCATAAAAGAGATTTTCGATGTCAGCGAAACTACTCTCAGGTATTCCAGAACTACAACGATAAAATTGTGACGACAACACCTCAGAGCTCAACTCCCCAGGACAGTGCCACAACCCCTAAATGACAGGAGGCACCAAGAACAATGTTCTCGTCACAAAACCATCGGAATGATTCCAAAATACCCGCGTGATCCTAAATTTTTTTAGTGAAATTTGAGAAGAGAAGAGTCAAAACTCTATGTCAGGATGCCTCACCAAAGCGACGAAGGGACCAAGGAGTAAAAAGAAGTCCTAACTCTCTGATATATATAATTCCTAAATGACTCAAAACATTTCTAGACTCAATAACGCTAGCGATTCGATCAAACAGGGGGCTCCTAATGCCGGGGAAGGCTCTGATACCAACTTGTAACGCCCTCGATGCGGCTATATCTCCCAGGTGTCGAAGCACGACTTAGAGGCATAACCGCATTGAAAGCAATGTCGCAAGTGAGCTAATCTTCACACAACCCATGTAATACATAAGGGAGAGAGATACATAGTTGGCTTACAATCGCCACTCCACACAAATACATGAATAAAGCATTACATCAACCAGATACAATCAACGTCCGACTACGGAACCAAAATAAAAGAAGACTGCCTCAAATGCTACACAGATCCTTGATCGTCGCGACTGGGCTCCACTACTGACCAACTGGAAATGGAACAACCCAATGAACACAAACTTCATCGAGCTCCTCCTTGAGCTGGGTTGCATCACCTGCTCAGTAACATCGACACCTGCAAACTGGTTTTGGAAGTATCTGTGAGTCACGGGGACTCAGCAATCTTACACCCTCGCGATTAAGACTATTTAAGCTTATAGGAAGGGAAAAAGGTATGAGGTGGAGCTGCAGCAAGCGACTCGCATATATGGTGACTAACATACGCAAATGAGAGCAAGAAGAGAAGACAAAGCACGTTCGAGAAAGTATGATCAAGAAGTGATCCTAAAACAACCTACGTCAAGCATAACTCCAACACTGTGTTCACTTTCCGGACCCCGCCGAGAAGAGACCATCACGGTAACACACGCGGTTGATGTGTTTTAATTAAGGTCAACTTCAGGTTTTCTACAACCGGACATTAACAAATTCCCATCTGCCCATAACCGCGGGCACGGCTTTCGAAAGTTCAAATCCCTGCAGGGGTGTCCCAACTTAGCCCATCACAAGCTCTCACGGTCAACGAAGGATATTCCTTCTCCCAAGACATTCCGATCAGACTCGGCATCCAGGTTACAAGACATTTCGACAATGGTAAAACAAGTCCAGCAACACCGCCCGAATGTGCCGACAAATCCCGATAGGAGCAGCACATATCTCGTTCTAAGGACACACTCAGATGAGACTAGCTACGAGTAAAACCAATCCTTAAGTTTCCCCGAGGTGGCCCTGCAGGCAGCTCGGTTCGAACCTACACTTAGAGAAGCACTGGCCCGGGGGGGTTAAAATAAAGATGACCCTTGAGTCTGTAGAACCCAACGGAAGGTGGTAGGTTGTTAGTGCAAATGGTAAAACCAAGGTTGGGCATTGCTGGAGGAGTTTTATTCAAGGTGAACTGTCAAGGGGTTCCCATTATAACCCAACCGCGTAATGAACGCAAAATCCGGGAACATAACACCGATATGACGGAAACTAGGGTGGCAAGAGTGGAACAAAACACCAGGCATAAGGCCGAGCCTTCCATCCTTTACCAAGTATATAGATGCATTAATTAAATAAGACATATTGTGATATCCCAACAAAATATCCATATTCCAAACATGGAACAAGCTCCAATCTTCACCTGCAACTAACAACGCTATAAGAGGGGCTGAGCAAAGCGGTAACATAGCCAAACAACGGTTTGCTAGGACAAGGTGGGTTAGAGGCTTGGTTCAACAATATGGGAGGCATGATAAGCAAGTGGTAGGTATCGCAGCATAGGCATAACAAAAGAGCGAGCAACTAGCAAGCAAAGATAGAAGTGATTTCGAGGGTATGGTCATCTTGCCCGAGATCCCGCAAGGAAGAAGAACGAGTCCATGAAGAAGTCAAACGGACGTAGTCGACCGGATCCTCACACACACGATGTTATCGGAACCAACCTGAAGAAGCAACACCGGAAAGAAGCAAACAACATAGTAAATAACCATGACATGAACATGGCATGATGCACAATCAAGTATGATGCATGTCCGATTTAATGAAGCATGGCATGGTAAAGTGCACAAGCAATCCTACAAATTAAGTGGAGCTCATTATGCAACGGAGTTGCATATTGAAGAAAACACCACATGACTTATTTAGTACTCTCTCGTTTATGTACCCAACAATATTAAATGTTGTTAAACATGGCAAGAGGGTGAAGCAAAGAAAACTACCTATCTAGTCAAGTTTAAATAAGGCCGGAAACAACAAACAACAAGTCCGGTAAAACCCCATATGCATATTTTGAGGTTTGGTACTGTTCTGCCCTAAACACAATTTTAGAGTTATTAAACATGCAAAGTAAGGCCACCATGTTAAACTAGGCATTTTTCTACCCCATTTACATATAAATTTTATTAAATTCTGAGTTACGGTTATTAAGATATGAAATAAATCATTTTAGCATGGCTAGAGGCAAAATATATGCAAACATCACCTTAAACATTTTTAACATGGATGAAAGTTGCATATTTTTAAACTAGATGAAATTCTAAGCATGTTTCATATATAACATATTTTATTCCGATTTAATGAAGCATGGCATGGTAAAGTGCACAAGCAATCCTACAAATTAAGTGGAGCTCATTATGCAACGGAGTTGCATATTGAAGAAAACACCACATGACTTATTTAGTACTCTCTCGTTTATGTACCCAACAATATTAAATGTTGTTAAACATGGCAAGAGGGTGAAGCAAAGAAAACTACCTATCTAGTCAAGTTTAAATAAGGCCGGAAACAACAAACAACAAGTCCGGTAAAACCCCATATACATATTTTGAGGTTTGGTACTGTTCTGCCCTAAACACAATTTTAGAGTTATTAAACATGCAAAGTAAGGCCACCATGTTAAACTAGGCATTTTTCTACCCCATTTACATATAAATTTTATTAAATTCCGAGTTACGGTTATTAAGATATGAAATAAATCATTTTAGCATGGCTAGAGGCAAAATATATGCAAACATCACCTTAAACATTTTTAACATGGATGAAAGTTGCATATTTTTAAACTAGATGAAATTCTAAGCATGTTTCATATATGACATATTTTATTTGGATGCACGGATATTTAGTTATGAACAATTCAAAATGATGGCATAATCTGTAGTTATGCATGCACTAGAGAAATGCTAAATTGCAGTGAACAGGGGGAAAACATATGCGGGCTGAAAGTAATGCACTGTGCAAACCCAGAAGCAGAATTGGCCCGAAGCGGATTTTTGCACGTTTTGGAAAAAAACACAGAGGAAAAGAATTGAGGCTCCATGGGATTCGATCCCAGGGCCTCCTCCTCTTCGTGCGCTGCGATGGCCAGTGGGCTTACTGACTTGATTGGCTGAAAAATGGAATTGAAAACATGAGCAGAGCTTGATCTGAGTGAAGCAAAAATTGGTGAAAACAAAAGTTGCGGCCTTGGGGATTTGAACTCTGGTCTCCCGGGTGGAAGTGCAGCGCAGCGACCAGCTGGGCTGAAACATTCCTTGTGGACTGTAGGGGTTCGTCCCTAAATGACACATCCTCTCGAACTGAACTGAACTGAAGAAACACGAACAGGTAACAAAAAGGAAAAACAAGGGGGGCGCACGGGATTTGAACCCGAGATCCCTCAGATTAGCATGAGCGGCGATGATCACCAGGCTAGTGAGGAGATTGATTTCAGATGGGGCGCAATGACTAAAGGCTGATCCTAACTTACAAGCCATGGCTTCGGACGGACGGCAAAACTCTGGCGACGACAGCGAGCGAAGGCGGCGGCTTCTGCAGCAGAAGAGTACCGGCGTGGGTGCGGGATTGGATGCTTGAGCAGCTGCGGGATGGTCGCGTGCAGGCGGAGCAGCTGCAGGAGATTGGCTCGAGCACGAGCTTGAGCTCGTCCCGGGCATGGCGGTGAGGCAAGACGCAGTAGGGCCACAGGCTCGCAAACTAGCGCGGTCGTGCGCATGTGCAGATGCATGTGCTTGTTGGTGTGCCCGCGAAGGTGCAGCAAAGGGGCGGGGCGCGTGCAGAGGACGCGCGTGTGCTGTGCGCGTATGTTTAGGAGGCGCATGGGTGTGAGGAGCTCGAGAACCTCATCCATGGCGGATATGGGATTGGCGACTAGGGAAGACGACCACGGTGACAGAATTGAACCGGAGGGAGAGATGGGGAGGAGCGGGGCTTCACCGTGGGGGTGCTGCTGGAGTCGTACGAGGTCGCGGGTGACTGGAGACGGCGGGATGGCGCGATGATCGACAGAGGCGCTTGGGTCCGTGAAGCAGAGGAAGCAGAGGAAGATGATGTCGAGGAACTTGGTGGCTCCGGCCTTGGATCGCAGCGGGAACGAGGTCGTGAAGGTCTCTTGGTGCGCGAGGAAGGAGGGAACCGGCAGAACGGGCTACGCCGGAGAAGAGGTTCGGCTCGTCCCAGACATGGCATCGGGAGGCAAGGCAGCAGGTCGCGTGGGAGCGTCTTACCTGCGCGGCGGCGGCGGAGAAGAGGGAGAGGAGGAAGATGGAAAACCCTAGGCTTGGCTGGGGCTTTATAGGAGGGAGGCGCGTGCGTGGCTCGGCCACGGTGGTCATGTGGGCGCCATGGCCTCGTTTTACTGTGAGGGAAGAGACGAGAGGAGGAAGAAAAAGCAGGGAGGAAGAGACGTTGCAGGTGGGGTCCGGCTGGTTGTCTAGCGTGGCTATTACCACGCTAGCGAGAGGAGAGGTCAGGCACCAGTGCTAGCCTGCTGGTCGGCTCGGATGGGCCACAGGTGGCCCGGGTAGGTTTGTCTCCTTTTTCCTCACTTAACTGATAAACAAAAGAAATAGTATAGAACAGAAAGAATAGGGGCTTAGACGAAGAATTTTAGAGATATAAAAATACCTCTGGACTCCTGGAATTATGCACAATTTGATAAAAGTGATCTGGCAATTTTTACAGATCTAAAAATAATTCAAGTTTGAATTAAATTCGAACTTGAGCCATTTTTTAACCCAACCAAAACAATCCCAAAAAGATGATATTTGACACAGAGGTAAAAGGCCGAGAGTAAGATCATCAGGAAATAAATAAACATTAATGGAGGATGGGGAAAACGCCACTTGCAATAATTGGGAGAAAAGAAAGAATTGGAAGCGTTGACTTGGTTTTGATGAAACTTGGTGGAACCAAGTTGGAGCTTGAGCATAAGAAAAAGGGGAGGCAAGAGGAAGAACATACCCAAGCACACAAATGGAAACAAGGCAATATGAACATGATGGATGCAAATGCACATGGCAACATACATGAAGATGGAATGCACAAAGTGAGAATAAAAGATAACACAAGCATGATGATGGAACAATTTATTATGACAATCATGGCAATCCATACATGGCAACAACAAAATAAATGGAAGGCATCTGGAGCATCTGTCTCAGGGCATCACAATGCGCGCGACCGAAATCGCTTCCGCCCACTATTTGGGACACCAGGGATTACCATCCTGCCCCCGACCCGTAGTAGGTCCAAAATTTAAGAGGGGGGCAAAGTTTGTACTTTCCCCAAATTTCAAACAAGCGCGTCCCATCTTCTGTTTAAAAAAGCCAAAAACAAGCGCGTCCCAGACCGAAACATGGTTCCCCCACCCGTCTGATTCCCCATTCATACTCCATGGGCGCCAAAACTACCTCTCCACCAGCCACGAAACCACGGCGTCCTTCGTCCGCCACCCCATCCCACCCATCAACCGCCGCCCTCCTCCATCACGCCGGAGCCGATACCCCGACGTCGTCGTCCACCGCAACCTCAACCGCAATGCCCTCCATGGCTAGTAGTTGAAGCCGAGGCCGAGCCGTTCGTACCCGAGCCAGTTCAACCACGCCGTCCTGCGCCTCACCGCTGCCGCTCCAACTTCGCCACCCTCCACCGCACCGGAGCTGTTCCTGCTACGCCATCCTTCGCCACGTCGGATCTGCTTCCCCTCCGCCAACATACGGCCACGGCAACACTGTCAACAATTTGGCCATGGGTTCGTCCAAGCCTGCACCCTCCAGAACATCGGTTTCCTCGGTAAAAAGAAGAAGATCGACGCGACATGTGGAGGTGACCACACCGGCATTCGAAAAAGGTACTCCTCTTCCCTTATTCGTGCAAATCTTACGTCTCTGCTTGCACGGTATTCATCCCACAGAAGACACTAGTTGATCGCTTCTTCTTGATACTAGATGTTCCTAGTAACTCGCGATGCACAAGGTTTCTCCTCATATACTATTTCACCTTAGCTAGAGGTCTGTCGCCCCCCTGAATTTCAGTTTCTGGCCAATTGATTCCCAATTAATGGAAGCATTCCCCAGGGTAATAGGCGCTAGTACGCCTATTACGTTGGGGAAGCAGTGCCTTGGTGTTTATCTTAGGGGTGTGTGCGGCCTAGAGCTACTGGCGCCCGATCTGGAGGTCGGCTGGGATTAAAGGGATGGCTTGGGGGCGCTGCCAAGGACGGCGGTGGTGTGAGGTCGATGGGAGGGCGGGGCGGCGGAGGCAGGGGTCTGGGCCGGTGGTCGCTGGCGGTTCGAGAAAGATCGTCAATAGTGACTGGCGGGAGGTAGATGAAGGCCATCTGCCCGTTCCTTATAGATCAGACGGTTCATTAAAAAATCGACTGATCTATTTATTTTTAGTCGACTGTTATCTTAGATATGACCACATGTGGTGGTGTACTGGAGGAGTACCTGCATTTCCTGTGCTCATATATTACAAAATCATACGGAGTAGAATCTAATTTTGTTTGCCATGCAATGTTGTAGAGCTATCATATGTCTCCTGTCATTTATTTTTCAGCCACCTGCTATCTGCTACTTTTACAGCGCACTAGTTCTGCACACACTTCACCCTTACTCTCACTATTGTGTTTTTATGCAAGGGTATTTCAGACTCTGCTGCCATGAGAGAAGTCAAAAATAAAAGAGAGAAGTCGCTCCAGCTTCATATGCGGGTAGGCAAGACACATTACAGCGCTATAAAGGGTGCAGTGTCAGCAGATGGAGACGGTAAACGTAGCTCTGGAGTTGATGACCTCGCTCTCAATGAACCACCATCCCAGGTGCTTGCTTAACTTCGCGGTGTCATATGTGGTTGCATGTTCCATATGATGTCTAGCTTGTATTCGAAAGGCCGAAGTCCGTAAGATAAGGAATTTTTTTATATGAACCACCATCCCGTGAGCACCAGAAGACAAATAACTAGTCAGGGCACTGGCCGAGCCAGTGACAAGCCCAACAAAGATAGGCATCACCTGGAAGCCAACTAAAAATCTACGATGGTGGCGAAGTAGCCCGCCTCCCACCAGGATCTCAGGTCCTAGATGATCATGCTCACCACTTCGGCCGGATGTCTAGCTTGTATTGCTTCCAATTTGGTTAAATTGCATCTGCTTAGCTTACACATTATACCTTTGAATATGACATGCCTTTCTGTTTTTGGTACATACTAGTCCATCTATGTATTAACCATGTTCTTATATCAAACTAATGTTCTTGTGTATCCCTCATCAATCACTTATGACGAGGCAGGCAGGCAAGGGGACTACTCCTCATTTAGAGAATGCAGCGTCAGCCTCCCGACATGATTCTCAAGAAACAACAGAAATGCGAGATGAAGATAGTGAACGTAGCTCTATAGTTGATTACATCATTTCCCCTACACTAGCATCGCAGGTGCTTGCTCTAACTTGGTAGCATGATATGTGGTTGCATGTTGCATATGGTGTCTAGATTGTAATTCTTCCAATCTGGTTAAACTGCATGTGCTAGTCTGCCTAGCTTATACATTATACCTGTTAATGTGACATGCCTTCCTGTATTTAGTACATAGTACATCTGTCTATTAAGCATGTCCTTACATAAAACTATTGTTTTTTTGTATCCCGCATCAATCAACATGACAAGACACCTTTAGTATATGCAGTGCGATATTATTTGCATCTTTCATATGATTTATAGCATGTGCTGCTTCTAATTTGTTGAAATTCCATTTATGATGGGACACTTTTAACTTCACAGAGTCATATTGGTTGCATCTTTCATGTGGTGTCTAGCTTGCACTGCTTCTTATTTGCTGGAATGGTTTCTGCTTAGTTTACATAAACAGTTGTGAACATGCCATGCCGTCCTATTTTTCATACATATTCCATCCTGGTATCATGTGTTTGCCTTACATCAAAGTAGTGATTGTTAGTATCATGCATGAATGAGTTCTGAAGAGAGAATTTTATTGCTTTTTCTTGTCGGTTTTACTTGACAATTCAAAATCAAGTTAGCAAGGCAGCGGATAAAGGTGGTCCTTCTGAACGGAGGGCCTCTACAGTTTCTACTCCTCCACACCCCCAAGATGATTTCCAAGACAACACATGCATAGACACTCAACAAAGCTGTGTTTATGATGAGCACGTCTCCCCTAGTGCAGCATCACCGATGCTCCCTCTAACTTGGCACTGTTATATGTGGTTGCATGTTATGTGTGATGTCTAGCTTGTATTGCTTCTAATTTTGTTGAATTCCATCTGCTTACTTTACACATTATACTTGAATAAGACACGTGTTCCTGTTTCTAGAACATACAATATCTGTCTATCACACCATGTTCTTACATCAAATTACTACTGTTGTGTAACCTGCAACAATCACTTATCATAAGACACGTTTGACTTCGGAGTGTGATATAGGTTACATCCACATTCTTTTCTAGTTTGTACTACTAATTTGTTGAAATGGAACTTATGACGAGACAATTTTAACTTGGTAGAGTGATATTCGTTGCATCTTTCATATGGTGTCTAGCTTTCATTGCTTCTAATTTGTTGAAATGTCTTCTCCTTAGTTTACACATCATAAGCTGTGAATATGCAATGCTGTGAATATGCAATGGCACTAATGACGAGAGACCTCTAACATGGTAGTGTGATGTTGTTTGCATCTTGCATATGATTTATTTCTTGT
This sequence comes from Triticum aestivum, assembly GCF_018294505.1. NCBI lineage: Eukaryota > Viridiplantae > Streptophyta > Magnoliopsida > Poales > Poaceae > Triticum > Triticum aestivum. The sequence goes on along the minus strand of NC_057806.1, from coordinate 308,938,234 downwards.
ACTGCTTCACATTTGTTTAAACGCCATTTATGATGAGACACTGTTAACTTGGCAGAGCGATATTTGTAGCATCTTTCATATGGTGTCTACCTTCCATTGCATTGCTTCTAATTTGGTGAAATGTCTTCTTCTTAGTTTACACATCATAGTTCTGGTTATCTCTCCCGTCCCGTTTTTCATACATATTACATCCTCCTATCATGTGGTTGTCTAACATCAAAGTTCAATTCATCTGCATCACGCATCAATTTGTTCTGAAGAACTAAATTGTTATTCATTTTTCTTGTCGGCTTGACTTAACATGGCACAGAGAAAGAGGAAGAAACACAGAATGGCAGGGAATGAGAAGCGGATGAATCTTGCAGATTCTGCTGGTACTGATGGTGCAATAGAAGGTCAAAGTCCAGCGGAAAATTCTACAAACACGGCATCCCATGCTACACGAGTTGCAAAAAAAGCCAAATAGAAAAAAAATAGCTGCCACCAAACAAGCAGAGACAGCCCTAGTTCTTGCAACACCTACCACAGTACTACCAGCTGCACGACTTACTCGTGCGTCAACTGAGCTAGCAGCACGTTCCCAAGCTCCCTTGCCACCTGACACTACTCCCCAAGCACTCTTGACACAAGATGAGTTGGCAATATCAGATGAACCTTATGAGCTTCAACAACAAGAAGGTAGTTGCTGGAGTCAAGTTACAGTTGCATGCTTCTTTATATGTAGTCTCACAGTTTGGTGTACACTAACACTTCCTATGTTCGTTGTTGGACTAGCACCTAGGCGCAAGAGGAAACAAACATCAGGGATAATGCTTGATAGATTCACTAAATCTAGAGGAGGAAGAATGGAGATCCGTTTTGAGGCAGGTTTAAAAAGGCCACGTGATGCTACAGAGAAAACCAAGTTAGTATCAGAGGCAGTGGTTGCCGTTAGGTGTCATGTACGTATCCTCCCAACATGGATTCAGTATAGGAATGACAACAACGAAACCCAGTTCAACACCTTCCTCGACCATTTATCTGTAAGTACGATTATGTATGGAAATAATAATATTGTCTTGCTCTATCCCATACTTTCTAGGTTGCTGATAATGAGACTCCCATAATTTTCAATAGATGAGGTTCAAGTTGGATAGCCAAGGTGATGCAACCAGACAAACTTGCACCCATGTTTTCAAGTCTGCTCTGCGACAGTATCGGTATAACTTGAGGAAAACTCACTTTGAAGGCAAGGCTAACAGTGAACTTTCCGAAACATCTCCAGTGGAAAATATATCGAATGAAGACTGGAGGGGCCTTGTTAAACACTGGTCTGATTTGAAGTATCAGGTACATTATATATATGTGATCAGATCACATGTTGAAGTCCTATTTACGCATGTGCCACACAAATCTATCTTCTTGTAGGTGAACCATTCAAAGAATAAGGCCAACCGTACGAAAGTGAAATTCCAACAGACGACAGGATCTCGTAGCTATATTGCACACTGCGAGGCTCTTGTAATTAGCTGCTGTTTCACTCTTTTCGCTATACCATATTATCATATCTATATTGACTTGTTTGAAATGCAGAGGAAAGCCCGCAAGGACCAAAAAGTACCTGAACCAAATGCTGTGAAAATCTTCAAGGACTGTCACACCAGCAAGAAGAAGGGCATGACTACACCAGTCAAAGCCGCTGTTGTAAGTCCTTAATCCTCATGCCTTTTAACTACTACTTACTCTGACTCATGCCTTGAACTGCATGGTTTGTAGCCAATGTCTATTACTCTTTTCAATTTTATACACAATTGTCTTAGCGTATCATTGCACCTTACAAGGTTTAAAAGAGAGGAGTGATGTTCCTTTGATCTTGACCCGTAATCTAGTTCCGTGCTGGACTTGCCCACACAATGTTACAATTGCCTGTTTGTCTGTTCTCAGTTGTTTTGTGATATGAATGATGTCCTACTATGCTTATCGTATTATAAACTTCGTCTCTTTATCCTTAGCCCTTAATACAATGTGAAGAAATAGACAATACATTAGCGATGGTACATGGTCATATGTTTGGAACCTGGTTTTATTATGTACTTTGCAATAAAATACAACTAATATTTTACATGGGTTTACCAGAATAAGTTCTGTATATAGACCAAAGCTATTTTGTTTGGTTTTGCTGCCTCCTTAATATCTTACGTTCTGGTACTACTAATGTAAAACCTCAACTTTTCAGCGAGCTATGGAAAAAATGGTGGAACCGCCACCTTCTGAAGGTGGCGAGGGAACTATAACCGCAATGGCAGCTCTTGATGTAGTGGGTCGGTACCTGTCCACTAACAGTGCCAAAAGCACGTTCCTGCGTAATACTGGGTTGGTTGTTAAGGCAATATCGTCCAAACTGCCTCATGATCAAGAAATGCAATCTCAAAGCAATGTTGTATCTGCGCTCCAGACACAAGTCCATTCCCTAACAGAGACCCTTTGTGAAACAAGGAGAAACATTGCTCAATGTCGTCAAGATATGCATGGTTTTGAAACCAGACTATCAGACATTTGCTATGTTGTTCAGGAGCCTAGGGGAAATGAAGGCGAGGGTTATGGTGCTCCATCGGACAATACAGCATGAAAACGTAACAGTCAGGTCAAATGAACTGAGCTTCAGAACTTCTGGTGGTGCATTTATCTGCTAGACTGTTAAGTTTTATGCCAACCTTCCTTTTGTTATATAGTTGTAATTTGTTTTGGTGCGATACAAAATTTATTCTTAACGTGCAGCCACCGGCTGAAGAAAACAACAAGCCATTTTTGTATAGTGTAGGGTGTTCCCTATATTTGCACTGGTGGCGATCTTTGATGCCGAATGGATGTAATCTGTGCAATCGCCTTAATAGCCTAGCGTTAGTTTCGGCCTTATTTATTTTCTAGTCTTCTTTTTCCCTGGTTTGCTAGTGGCCACAACTACCATGGGCCATATACGGGCCGTAGGATCCATGGGTCTCCTACGGGCCGTCGATAAATGGGCCTGTAATCGGTGGGCCTCGGGTCGTCGGATAAATGGGTATACATGGGCCATAATCGGGCGTAATTGGTATCGGCCCAACACGGTAACAGGCCGTTAACAGGCCGTAGGACAACAAAGGCTTAATTCTGTCACAGGCATAACGGGTCGTTAATGGGCCGGAATATAGGACGGGCTGAAAATGGCGCAACGGGTTAACAAGCCAGAAACGGTCCGACTCTTGCCATGGGCCGAATTTGGCCCATTAGGGTAACAGGCCAGTAACGGACCGACTCTTGCCATGGGCCGAATTTGGCCCATTAGGGGAACAGGCCAGTAACGGGCCGACTCTTGCCATGGGCCAAATTTGGCCCATTAGGGGAACAGGCCAGTAATGGGCCAGAAGTAATTGAGGGCTGAAAAGGAGCCCAAGAACGTATGGGCCGTCAATAGACCGAAAGCTAACACGGGCTGGAAACGGTCCATGTAAATCACGGGCCGTTAACGGGTATAAAGAAAATTATTGTTCATTATGGGCTAGAGTCACCGTGGGCGTGTAAAGGGCCGAAAGATACGAAGGCCTCATATGGGCCGAAAGACGTCGTGGGCCATACATGGGCCGAAAGTGAAATGGGCTGGTGTTATATTCGACGGCCCACATGACGTTGTTGGGCCGATTTCCTTTAGGGCCTAACGGGCCGTAAAATGGGCTATTTGCGAAGAGACCGTTAACAGGCTTTTCATGGGCCAACCCGTTAACTTTTGACCAAGTCAAACGGGCCGGCTTTGTAAGCTAAATGGGCCAGTGATGGGCCGTGGCACGTGTCGACATATCATAGGCGCCTATCTGACCCACTGACGAGCTGACACGTGTTTCGTCCGGCCAATAAGAATTTTACACGTGGAAATTTCCCATTGGTCGGGGCTGTTAACGAGTTATCGGATCCAAAACCCAACCCGATAGCTTAATGGCGTTCCGTCACGATGGATGCCACGTGTCGGTCACCCTTAACGAAAGCACTTCTGTGACGCGCGATTTATTGTCATGGAAGTGGACACTTCCGTGATGATAATTTTGGTAATGTCATGGAACACTTCTACGACAGCACATGTATGACTATCTTGATTCTGTCATAAAATCATCATGGATGTACATGCATGACAAAAAACGCGACCTACTCTGACAAACACGTATCACCACGGAAGTGTATTTTTTGTAGTGCATAGCCCTTTCCCCCACTTCGGCTCGGCTCCGCACAAGAAGTTTGTGAAGCGTGGATCGAGAGACTTCAAAACAGGCCCGAAGTAAGCATGCTGGCGAGGTACTCTGCGAGGGAGGCATTGTTGTGCGACACATAGTTGGCCACAAGTGCGGCGTTTGTCGGTATGAAGCAAAAGTGCACGATATTTTGGCAGCATGTGCATTCTTGGTTTCATTACTACGAGCCCTCCAATTGGGATGTGATCCATAATCGCAATGGGAAGTCGCTACTCCATCGGTGTTACATCATTTTAATTATCGTCATGAAGTATTGCACTATGATTGCACAAGAGAAAGACTGATGCCAACGGATGCGCTAATCATGGAGATCATAAGTTTTGCTTCTTGTCGGTCAATTCATTGATTCACTCAATATTGCAACTTGATTGATCACATCATTCTATATCCCAGACCCGCTGCCACGATGTACTCCAGGATGGAGCGCAAGCCCTTCAAATTGATACATCGTTGGTTGAAACTCAAGGGGCATCCTACTTTGGAGAACATGGGGCGATGAAAAAGGTCAAGCTCGAGGAGAAATATTTTCAAATAAAGGCCACTTTTGAAGTTTCGAGAAGTATGGTTGAATTTGGGACCGACCAATTTTAAAAACTTGTTGAACATCCAACACTTTTATTTACATGTATGCTTGAATTGCTAACGAACAAATGACTCGAAGTGAGGCTGCATGGCGTATATTTGATGTTGTTTTATACTATTTCTAAAAAAACAGATATTTAATATATAGGCTTAGATGCTGGCACCGCATTCGGGTGTCCATTTTGATGGATGGTGTTGGGATGCGCTACCTCCCATTCCCAACGAAAGGAGGCGAAAGTTATCATGTATACAAAAACTTGTGCTTCTAAAAGGAAGCAAAATATAAAAAAAATTAAACACCTAAAGAAAAATAAGAAAATCATAAAAAGCGAAGAAAGGAAAAAGGCAAAGTCGGTGCAAATATGCCGGCGCAGCTCGCACGCACTGCTGCATGGTGAGGATGGAGCAACAAGAAGAAGCCGAAACTCGGCCAGGGAAAGAGGCCTACGCTCCAGTCCATCCAGCGAGCGTTGACTGAGAACGTTCTCATCGAATGGCTTTGATCGAGCCAACGCGATCGTCCGGGGCACCGGGCATCAAGCGTGTAAAGCGATTTTCTTATCGAGATCTGCGAGTGTATGCACACACTAGTAGTGCAAGTGTGCATTTGACTCCACATTTCTACTGTACTTCCTTGGATCCTAGTACGTTCAGAGAGCTGACCTTGGTATTTTCAATTGCAATTGCTACCACCACCCCTCCTTAACCTTCTACAGATTGATAATTCTACAAGTGAGACGCACCGCACGTAAAGGTTCCATGATTCGGCAAGCTACCGAAACCTGTGCCAATGTTGTTAAATAAACGTCGAACCGCGCGTCTCTAGTCAACACCATACCGAGGCTCACCGCGCGGCCGGGGAGATTCGCCACCACTAGCAACCACCGCGCGCTTCCACCCCCCTCGCCCCAATGGGCGTCGCCGGCGGCGATGGCAGCACCAAGCCCCCCGCGGCCGCCATGGACGTCGAGTCCTCGACGGCGGTCGTGGCGCAGCCGACCTCGGTGCTGAGGTCCGTGCTGCTGTCCTACGCGTACGTGGCCGTGTGGATCAGCCTCAGCTTCACGGTGATCGTGTACAACAAGTACATCCTCGACCCCAAGATGTACGACTGGCCCTTCCCCATCTCGCTCACCATGATCCACATGGCCTTCTGCGCCTCCCTCGCCGCCGCGCTCGTCCGCGTCTTCCGCCTCGTCGACCTCCCCGCCGACCCGCCCATGACGCCCTCGCTCTACGTCGCCACCGTCGTCCCCATCGGCGCGCTCTACGCGCTCTCCCTCTGGTTCTCCAACTCCGCCTACATCTACCTCTCCGTCTCCTTCATCCAGATGCTCAAGGCGCTCATGCCCGTCGCCGTCTACTCCCTCGCCATCGCCTTCCGAACCGAGACCTTCCGCAGGGCCTCCATGCTCAACATGCTCGGCATCTCCGCGGGGGTCGCCGTCGCGGCCTTCGGGGAGGCGCGCTTCGACGTCTTCGGCGTCACGCTCCAGCTCGCCGCCGTCGCCGCCGAGGCCACGCGCCTCGTGCTCATCCAGATACTGCTCACCTCCAGGGGCATCAAGCTCAACCCCATCACCTCGCTCTACTACATCGCCCCCTGCTGCCTGCTCTTCCTCACCGTGCCGTGGACGTTCGTCGAGCTGCCGAGGCTGCAGGCGGCGTCCGCGGCCGGGATCGTCCGGCCAGACGTGGTCGTTTTCGGGACCAATTCGCTGTGCGCCTTCGCGCTGAACCTGGCGGTGTTCCTGCTGGTGGGGAAGACGTCGGCGCTGACCATGAACGTGGCAGGGGTGGTCAAGGACTGGCTGCTCATCGCCTTCTCATGGTCGGTCATCCAGGACACCGTGACACCAGTGAACCTCGCCGGCTACGCCATTGCCTTCCTTGGCGTCGCCTACTACAACCACGCCAAGTTGCAGGCGCTCAAGGCAAAGGAGGCCGAGAGGAAGGGGAATGCCGAGGCCGGTGCGCGACTTCTGACGCCGGAGAAGGAGGCAAATGCGCGCAAGAACTGAAGCCTCCCCTCGCATGAGTATCACACATGGATTGGACCTTCCAAAAGCAAAGGCAACAAATTGATTGAAAGAGTTCATTATTTGTGCTAGTTTATACTATAACTTTTTCAGCCATAGGATGTCCGAACTACTCAGTTATTTCAAGTTCAATTGCATGCTTACAATTATACTTACAGGAAATGTAACTTAACTGATTGGGATTTGTTTTAAGCGTATAATTCTACCTTAGAGGCAGGCACTCATCAATTTTTTTCTCTCGAGAGTATGACTAGATGTAACATAACTAGAAATTTGATTATAAGAAAGCTATCACTCGATGCGAATAACAAGCGTAGCATGAACACCATACCAGCAAGACGGAAGACAAACACCACTGCAAAGCAAGCTACTTCCTCTGTTTCTAAATATAAGTCTCTCTAGAGATTTCAATAAGAACTATATACGGATGTATACAAATATATTTTAGAGCATAGATTCACTCATTTTTCTCGGTATATAGTCTATATTAAAATCTATAAAAGGCTTATATTTAGGAACGGAGGGACTACAACGCAAAAGAGCCTATCCTAAGCTAATACATAGCACCGCGTCACGGCCGATGTCGGGCACCTCTTAAGACCCCAACTTCCGCAGAACTTCGCTTGTTGACGCACCATTCATCATGAGCGTCTGAGAGAAAGTTGCAGTTGAATGGCAGGACTCAATTCAATCCGGAAGACACCATCTTGGAGACACCGACGAGGGGCGTACATAGCGCCGCGGAGGATAAAAAAGGACTCACGGAGGATAAAAGATGTCACGGCGACCACTGGAGGAGAGCAATGAGAAGTCAATCGTGTATCCAAACATAATGCTCCCAACAGAGGAGCGACGTTGAGAACGACACCATCGTGACGATCCAAACACCGAATCGAGGCTTGCGCCCGGTGATATCCACCAACTCCATGAGAGCGAGGGAGATGGCGAACACGCTCGGTGACGCCTCCAAGGAGGGGAATGGCATCCACGGGTGCCGTCACCATCATCCCCGCAGAAGCTGAGCGAGATTTTCATCCCCGCGTTGCCCATCTCCACCCCTCCATGGAATTGGTTGCACTGTCCAAGAAGCCTCACACCGCCGCCATCGCAACACTTGCCGACATAGCTCTAAAACCGAGGACCAATGACAGACCGCCCGGCAGGGAAACCGCGGCCACACCACCAACTCCTAGTTTGCACGAGGGGCCGCAGCAAACCAGCACCTTTGGCCAGCTCCAGGACCGCCTGCAACGGTCGTCACCCACTCCAAGGGATGGCCTTGCGACGATCAGAACTGCCTCCCCATGAAAAGACCCAGGCAGGGACCACCAGAAGAGCACCACCGCTCGCCACGCCGCACAGGGGTGACCAGCCGCTCAATGTTCACAAGACTCCATCTTGACCGAGCCAATGCAGTGCCGTCACCAACCTGCCCGTGGGAACGCGCCACCGCCTCCAGCAGGCGCCAGTGCCACTAGAGTGTGCCACAACTCCTCTGCTGGAACCTGCCAGGCCCGCCGTAGCACCAACACACCTACCATGCGTCAGCCACCAGCCCTCACCTTCGGCCAGCGCAGATCTGGCTAGTCAGGAACTCTGCCACGACGAGGATCACCAAGCCGCCATCGCCCTGCGCGTTCCACTGCGACGCGCCACCACCAGCTAGCTGTGTCGCCCGCTCCGCCTCCAGGCCACACGTGCCACCGTGCCTGACGCGCCGGCCACTGGGAAACAACACCAGCCGAGCAGAGAAGGACCACCGCAACATTCGCTCTGGGAGAAGGCAAAAGGGGGATCCCGTCGCCGCCAACACCACGCGGGCTTTACCCGGCGATGGCGGTGAGGGGGCTGGAAGAGGATCGGAGTCCGGTGGCTAGGGTTGGGGCTCTCGAGTCGTCCCCTGAGGAGTGGGGGGGAGTTGGGGGTGGGGGACACGAGGCCGAGCCTTTTTCAACAACTGAAATCAGGACTTACTTTTTTTCAAGTTTCTTTTGTATCCACTACTGAAATCAAGAAGTTTGCCTAATGCACAACAATCTGTCGAGTTTCTTTTATCAGGAACTCGGTAAACCAACGTAAAGCCAAGTGCAAGGTTAAAAAAATTCGGTAATGACGTGGAACCTGGAAAAGCGGTATCTTTCATGAGTGTGGGAAAAAAACTTGGCAAAGAGATATAACTTGGTAATGGTTGCTCTTTGCCGAGTGCAGGGCAATATTTGGCAAAGACATGAAAAACAGGACCCACCCAGCTTAGGGCTTCGTGACGGCATATATTGCCTTTGGCCCTGTTTGGATCCATAGGTTAAAGTTAGTTTGGGTTAGATTGGACTCAACTAACCCAAAAATATTCAAACAGGAGGGTTAGTTTGGGTTAGATGCATCTAACTCATTCAAAAAATCTAACCCCACCCAAGAGGTGCTTATTTGGGTTAGTTCTTCTTGGAACCACTAAAAAACATTTTTTTCTCTTGCTCTCGCCGCAACAGATCCCTCACCATTTCCTCGAATCTTCTCGTCCTCTCCCTCCCTCTCTCTCGCACCGTCCATGAAGGAGCCTCGCCGTATCCGCGCTCCATCTAAGTCTGTCATCCAAACACCTCTTTAAATAAAGTTAGTTCAGGGTTAGAATCTAACTCTAATCTCTAACAGAGTTATAGTATCCAAACAGGGCCTTTGTCGAGTGCACTCAGCAAAGCTTCTCAGTTGTACTTTTTTTACACTTTGTTCCCCAAAAGCCTTACAATTCAAAGATGTAGCAATTCATATATACTCCCTCCACTCCATAATAGTAATGGTTTTAGTTTGAACTAAAATCATGATAATTATTATGGAACAGAGGGAGTACATATCAGGACATCACAAGTTTATTGTCTCACATATCATCATCATTCACATCACATACCATAACATCATCAATTCACACACATACACTGCACGTTCATTGTCATAAAAATAAACAAGTTCACCATCTGTCACACAACCATATGACACAAACATATTTGCCGACACGACCTCAGGGTTATGGTGGTGCCAGAGGAGGAGGAGGAGGAGGAGGGGGGGGGAGGTGACGTCGACGAAGCCTCGAGATGGTCAAAAAAATTCTACAGTTATTTTTGGTTGCATTGTCGGCAAAGAATTTTATCGGATAATACTGTAGGCAATGTATGGAAAAGAACTAACCTTTACTTGGTCTTGAAGGTTCTTTTTTCCTGCCTCATTCCTTCTCTTGGATTCCTCACTTTGTCTCATTTCTTTCGCCAACTCTATCTAGTGCAGCTCTTTCTGCCTCCAACTTTTTTGAAAAGGGGCGCTTTATTACTTAAAAGGTTTAAGCATTACACCCGGTCTCTGCACAACTAAGATGCACACAACCAAATAAAGTCCTCTCGCATAAAAGAAAAATAAAAAGATGAAATACTAAGAAATATGTAGGGTCCGTATAACGCCTAAAGCGGAGGTGGGACAATCCTAAGATCATGCTGCCACGCATGTTGGGGTAAAAGTATCCCTCGCCGTATCCTCCAATCGTGTACACACCTCCGTAAATAGGTCTCGATTCTCCACGCGTTGCAGAGATGACCATAGACGAAGAGTCCCGATACATCTGTAGATAACCTGCAGCTGAGAAGTACTTTTATCAATAAAAAACTTATCATTTCTATATAGCCAAAACGACCAAATAACGGCAAGCGCTCCCAACCTAAGAAGTGTTCTAAACGTGTGATCAATCCCATGTAACCAGTTGCCAAATACATTAGCAACAATACAAGGAGGATACAAGCCAGAAGCTATCTGGATGACTGACCATATAGAACGAGCTAATTTGCATTGGAAGAACAAATGTTTTATTGTCTCATCATGATGACAAAAGACACATTGCGGACTTCCATGTCAATTTCTCTTAATAAGGTTATCTTTAGTAAGAATGACTCCGCGACAAAGATACCATGCAAAAATTTTATTCTTCAGAGGTATCTTTATCTTCAAGATCTTCTTATTATTATCAACTGAAACATCAGAATGGATTAACGCTTTATACATAGACTCCACTGAGAATTGACCATTTCCATATAGGTTCCATCGAAATATATCAGACCCATGTGACAATTGCACCGTGGACAACCGCTATAGTAGGATGTGTCATCAAGCACATGTCAAGAATATGTTGTAGTGCAAGAATGTAAAGATATGGGTATGAAAGGTACACACCTGGAGCATGACAATCACAGCCGCACTAGACATCAGGCGACTCCATACGAAAACACTTGAGCTTGTGCTTTGTACGTGGAGCTGAGAATACTCGGGATTTGAGGAGTGAAGATTGAGCCATCGACAAGGTAGTGGTGGCCATCCTTGTTCCCGCCTCCTGTCAGGTTGTGGCTATCCTGAACGTGTGTCAGCCCTGCATCAGTATCTGTTTCCTTCATTTGTTGCTCCTGCCACATTGGGGTGCATCACATATCCGCCAACCTCTCCCAACAATATGCTGGTATCCATTTCTCTCTCACCTACATAGAAAAATACATCATATGTGTATATGACAAAGAAAAGAAACAAGCAATGGTAATCTTAGTAGTAGCAAGCAGTGATGTTACTTACTGACAAGTACTGGTTCCGCTCCAGATTTGTGTCGCCGCTTCCTTCCGCTTCATTATCGGCTTCCCATTTTCACCCCTACCATAAAATCTAGTCACGGACTTGTAGTGCACATCATGCAACATGCATGCCCGGGAGATTTTTCTTCGCAACTCTCTCCATGTGTAGGCATGTGTCAGCCTGGAACCCATCCTCACAGATAAAGTGATCCTAGAATAATGCATATATTAGTTAAATAATTATCTGGCTTCTAATATGGACCAACGTAGTGTGAAAAGTATTAACCCACATATCTTGATGTATCCACTTGGCTTTGTTGCCACACACGGGATCCATGGAAGCTTGATAGTGCATGCATGAGAATCCTGGTGACTGCTTACTGATAAGTCTCCGTCGTATCTATAATTTTTTATTGTTTTATGCTAATGATACATCTCCAACGTATCTATAATTTTTGATTGTCCTATGCTATTATATTATCAATCTTGAATGTTTTATATACACTTTCAAGCAAGAATATATCATTTTTTGGGACTAACCTATTAACTTAGCGCCTAGTGCTAGTTACTGTTTTTTGCTTGTTTTTGACTTTGCAGAATATTAGTACCTCCTACCTCTTGAGCACTGCGTTGGTTTTCCCTTGAAGAGGAAAGGATGATGCAGCAAAGTAGCGTAAGTATTTCTATCAGTTTTTGAGAACCAAGGTATCAATCCAATAGGAGGCTACACGCGAGTCCCTCACACCTGCACAAAACAAATAAATCCTCGCAACCAACGCGATAAGGGGTTGTCAATCCCTACACGGTCATTTACGAGAGTGAGATCTGATAGATATGATAAGATAATATTTTTGGTATTTTTATGATAAAGATGCAAAGTAAAATAAAAGGCAATGAAAATAACTAAGTATTGGAAGATTTAATATGATGAAGATAGACCCGGGGGCCATAGGTTTCACTAGTGGCTTCTCTCAAGAGTATATGTATTTTACGGTGGGTGAATAAATTACTGTTGAGCAATTAACAGAATTGAGCATAGTTATGAGAATATCTAGGTATGATCATGTATATAGGCATCACGTCCGAGACAAGTAGACCGATTCCTGCCTGCATCTATTACTATTACTCCACACATCGACCGCTATCCAACATGCATCTAGAGTATTAAGTTCATAAGAACAGAGCAACGCCTTAAGCAAGATGACATGATGTAGCGGGATAAATTCATGCAATATGATAAAAACCCCATCTTGTTATCCTCGATGGTAACAATACAATGCATGCCTTCACTACAAAAAAAAGACACATCCGTGACATTTTGGGCCGAACGAATTTTTTTTGTCATACATATGACACTTCTATGACGATAATTGTGACAAAACCCGGTATCATCATAGATGTGGTGGGCTCTTACTTCTATGACAAAAAATCATGACAGAAAATGGGCTTTTCGTCCTGGGCGGACCGGAGACGCAGCTGCATGACATTATTTGGGCCGTCCATGATGGAAAAAACCGTGGTAGAAGCGAGGGGGAGGAAAATTTCGGGGAGTTCCCGGTTACGGTGGGAGGTCGGGGGCCGAGCGATGCGCGTTTCTCTCGTACACGTACGCGCGTGTGTGCGAGGCGTTGGCTCTAACTGAACCCGAGCGAGGCGTTGGGCTCTAACTGAACCCGAGCGATTGCACTGCAGGCTACACGTTACTGAACCCGAGCGATCAATCGATGGCTGTTAACTGAACCCGATCGAGCGATTCCTTCGCTACTGCTGCTAACTGAAGCCGATCGATGCTGCCTCTGGATGAACAGTGAGCGTTGTGTGTGTGTGGGGGGGTGGATGAATAGTTCCCGGTGGGGGTGGATGAACAGGACCCCGTGGTGTTGTCTCTGGATGAACAGGACCCCGATCGATCGAGCCGGTTGGGGCTGGATGACCAGGACCCCGTGGAGGGCCGGATGAATAGGACCACCCCGTGGAGGGCAGGATGAACAGTAGACGATGGAGGGCAGGATGAACAGTAGCCCGTGGAGGGGTGGTTGAACAGGAGCCCGTGGAGAGGGCTGGTTGAACAGTAGCCGGTGGAGTAGCGTGCGGTGGAGGCTGGATGAACAGGAGCCCGTGGATGAACAGTCACAGGTGGAGGCTGGAGGAGGTCGACGGTGGATGAACAGTAGCTCGTGGAGGCTGGAGGGGGTCGACGGTGGAGATGAACAGTATCCCGTGGAGTCCTGTTTTGCGGTACGCCACACCCCTCCCGATGAACAGGACCCCCGTTTCGACCGTAGCACTCCAACACTAGTCCGTTTCGTCCGTTTTGCGGTACGCCACACCCCTCCCGATCAACAGGACCCCCGTTTCGACCGTAGGAGGTCCGTTTTCTCCGTTTTGCGGTACGCCAGACCCCTCCCGATGAACAGGATCCCGTTTCGAACGTGGCCGGTCGAACACAAGGACGTTTCCTCCATTCTACGGCACGCCAGGCCTCATTTCCATTGCCTGTTCCGTCCAAGCCCTCCCGATGAACACGGCGCATTCCGTTGCCTCCCCATGAACACGACGCATTCCGTTGCCTCCCCATGAACACGAAGACGACGCTATTTTTCCGTTCCGACCCAGCCATGTACACGAGCCATGGCCGTACGTATGTGCGAATAGGCGTTCGAGACCCCGCCCGTATGTACACATATGTGGCCGTATTTTCTTTCTTGCACCCTGGCCGCTGTATGTACGTGTACATGCTATGTGCACGCCTCTACTACGACACGTGCGTGTCTCTACATCGACCAGTATGTACGTACACGTTCGCGAGCAGAATGACAATGCTACGTACGCTTCGACCAGGTGGGTCCCGACTGTCAGGCACTTCCTTGCCTGCGAAGATGTAGCTGGTGGGTCCCAACAGTCAGGGGGCGAATCATTTTTTTTGCCCGGACGCACTTCCTTGCGTGCGAAGATGTAGTTGGTGGGTCCCAGCAGTCAGGGGGAAACATTTTTTTCGAAATACAGTGGCCCGTCCGGTGGGTCCCAACTGTCAGGTGGAGGAATCATTATTTTTCGTGTAATAAGGAGGCACTTCCTTGTTGCGGCCGTGGACCCAGCTGTCAGCCTCTCCACGTACAGTCCACGTCCGATCGAAGTCGTTCCTTAACCATGTTGACCACGCCGTGCCGAGAGCACCAGGGCGATGGACGACAGTGAGGCCTAGGAAGGGGACAACACGGAGGCAGGGAAGACTCGGCAGTTGTTTCCCACGCGGAGGGGAGTACGACTATACGAGGGTTTACTGGTTCGTTTGCCGTCTCCGGAGAATAACAGCAGGTGTGGGTGAGTAGAGGGATGGCTAGGCCAGCGATGGGAGTACGGTCGGGCGGTGAGGCCTGCGCGGCAGCACAGCCGGCCGCGAGGAGGAGGGAGCAGGCAGTCTCGCCGGCGCTTGTTTGAGCGGCTGGAGCAGGAAGAGCAGAGATTGCAGAAGCACGACGGCCGCTGGATGGACATCCAACAGTCAGTGCTTGTGCGTCAACCTTTTTTTAGAAAAGCCTCAAAACTGTGGAAAACATCATACAGCCCATCTGCCATTATTTCTAATAATTTACAGCCCATTTGCTAATTCTTAAGGTTTTTTTGAGCCCATATTCTTTTTGTTAGCATTACAACCCATATTGTGGCAACGGTTAAAAAATTATACAAAATTTTGCATATTTCGGTGCGGTCCGAACTGTTTTTAATCCCGAAATTTCAACTCACATTCAAACTGATTTTAAAAATAAATGTATATCAATATAAAATCCAACAAATTCTCCACGCATAAAAATTAATGTAATTTAAAATCTTGAAATGAAAAAAAAGATATTTGAAACTAATTGCCAGTTTGATGTGTTTTAAAATGTACATCCCATTTTTCATTACTAATGGGTCATTTTCTCGGCCAGCCGAATGAAAGCTCTCCTCGTCTTGAAAGATTTGCAGCCCAACAGGCCAGACAAAGCGACTTACTTGGCAAATCACAAAAAAACGATGCTGTGGCCGTGGACCCAGCTGTCAGCCTCTCCACGTACAGTACTCTTCCGATGGAAGTCATTCCTTGACCACGTTGACCACGCAGTGCGGAGAGCACCACGGCGGTGGACGACGGCGAGGCCTAGGAAGGGGATGACGCGGCAGTGGAAGCCCGCGCGGAGAGGACTACGAGGGTTCACTGGTTCAGCTGCGGTGTGAGGCTGCCGTCGCCGCAGGGCCTGACCAGCGGTGGGAATAGTATGGGGCGGTGAGGCCTCTGCGGCAGCACAGCCGGCCACAGGAGGCAGGAGAATGCTTCATGACCGGCGCTGCTTTGGGCGGCTGGAGCAAGAAGACCAGAGGTTGAAGAAGCACTACGGCCGTTGGATGGACATCGTACGGTCACTGGAGCTAGAATCGTTCATATTGACTAAGTAGATAAAGCCCTTCGTCCCCGTCAACTTAGTAGGCCCACAAGTCAACCTCCCAGCCAGGTGGGTCCTAGCTAGCCGGGGGAGTATTCATTTTTTTTGTGCGTAATAAGGAGGTACTTCCAGTGGGTCCAAGCTGACAGCGGGGGGAACGTTTTTTTTCGCGAAATAGGGTGGCCCGTCCGGTGGGTCCCAACAGTCAGGGGGAAACGATTTTTTTGAAAAATACTGGTGGCCCGTCCGGTGGGTCCCTGCTGTCAGGTGGAGGAATCATTATTTTCCGCATAATAAGGAGGCACTTCCTTGCTGCCGCCGTGGACCCAGCTGTCAGCCTCTCCACGTACAGTCCACGTCCGATGGAAGTCGTTCCTTCCATGTTGACCACGTCGCGCCGAGAGCACCAGGGAGGTAGACGACGGCGAGGCCTAGGAAGGGGACGACACGGAGCTGATGAAGACGCGGCAGTGGATGCCCACGCGGAGAGGAGTATGAGGGTTCACTCATTCGGCTCCGATGTGAGGCTGCCATCGCCGCAGGGCCTGGCCAGTGATGGGAATAGTAGGGGCGGTGAGGCCTCCACGACAGCACAGCCGACCACGGGAGACGGGAGCAGGCGGCACGACCGGCACTGCTTTGGGCGGCTGGAGCAAGAAAACCAGAGGTTGAAGAAGCACTATGGCCGTTGGATGGACATCGTACGGTCACTTCAGCTACAATCGTTTATATTGACTAAGTTGACAAGGCCCTTGGTACGTCAACTTAGTAGGCCCACAGGTCAGCTTCCGAAATGGTGCGCCCCAGATGTCAGGGGAAAGAATCATTTTTTGGGCGGGTGAAGCTAGAATATCCGGATTGAAGAAGAAGCACGGCATCCGTTGGATGGACATCCAACGGCCACTGCTACTAGAACCGTGTGTTGACTATAAGTTGACAAAGCCTTGTATACGCATCAACTCTATTTTTTTAGGGAACGCGTCAACTTAGTAAGGCCAGAAGTGTGTGGCAGAGAACTTATAGCCCATTTGAGATTTGTAAGAATGTGTAGCCCATTTTTGAATTCTAATGGAATTTACTATAACCCATTTACAGTTTGTTAAAAGTACAACCCATTTCAACCAATCGTTCAAAACAAAATTCAATAAAATTTCTCACATTTTGATGGGATCCGAAATATTTGTATCCTGAAATTTCTAGTCAGATTAAATACAATTTCAATATAAATTTATATTACGTAAAAATCCAACGAAACATTGCACTCACAACAATTAATGAAATTAAAATATTCAATATCCAAAAATAATATTTTATAAAGTAATCACGTGTTTGGTGCATTTTTTATAGTTAGTGCCTAGTTTTTATAATTACATCCCATTTATTATTTCTTAAAGCCCATTTTCTTGTTAAGCCTAATGCATCCCTCCTAAGAAAGATTTGCAGCCCAGCGGGGCGGAGAATAACAACTTGACCTTGCCTGGGTATTCCTAAAAAAAAGTATAGCTGGGCTAGCCATTTTCAGCTTGAAAAAAATTAATATCTGGGCTGGATATCTGGCCTGGGCTAGACGGGCCATAGCCCGCCCAGTTAATACCTGCAGCGATGTTTTCGTTGTTGTTCAGAGGAGAAAAAATAATATCTAGGCTAAACATCGAAAAACTCTGTAGTGCTCATACCTCAAAAACACAAATACTGCTCGAGATGCTTGGTCCCAGCTGTCGGCCGCTTCTTGTGCAATTCTCTCGTTTATTGACTAGTACTACATAGGTTGACAATGGTGTGGGACCGTGATGTCAGGAAACCAGGGGGAAGCAAAATAAATAAATCCAGCGAGCGCTTCCACCTCTGCCTCGTTGTCTCCCGTGGAAACCCCTTTACTCCTTTTTTTGCTCGGGCAAGGACCAATGCATGCAACACGTCCATGCGGTTATTAGGCAAGAAATAAAAGCACTTTGCATGCTATGAATTACGATGGCCTGCATGGGTAGCTAATAAGGCATCCTCTTAACTGCTGTGATTAAATGTTGTGTTTAGAAGAGAGAAATATTCTTCTTTTCCACCAATCTGCTTGCATCTAGGTCGTGATGCACCTTCTAATACGACTTATTCACCTAGACGGAGGGAGTATAGTTTTATACATACATACATATACATACATACATACATATATATATAATAAGGAGGCACTTGTGTACGTAAGGCTATGGACCTGGTGGGTCCCCATTGTCATCCTCTCCAAGTAAAGTCATCTCCTCGCCCGCGCGCGCTTTCCGCCCGAAACAGTCAGCGCTGCCCGCCCCGCTTCCCGGTGTATGCGATTGCTCCGCCTTCAAACGACACAAGTGCCGTCTGTCCGTCCATCTGCCACCCACATTAATGATACGCGGTTGCTGAGGCGGCTACTCTGGCGCTACATGTCCGTCCCTCCGCCTGCCCACCATTGCTATATAAACTGCTGCACCGGCCATAGCCGCAGTCATCCGCATCCGTTCCCTTTCTCCTGTCCACACCACTACTGCCCACCATGGCTTCCTCGCGCTCCAGCGCTCTTCGGGACGGGCGGACAACGGACCACAAGGAGTTGGCAGCCATTGCTGCCGACCGGCTGGCCGGCAGGCAGCCGGAGGACGATGACGTCCCAATGGAGAACATGGTAGTCGACGATCCGGCGCCAACCCCCTCCTCCGCGCCATCCTCGCCGGTGCATTGCACCATGACCATCGGCGAGGCCCGTGCCTAATATATGGACAGTGTGAGGCTGATGCGTCAGGAGCAGTTCCAGGAGGCGCATGCCGATGCCACCTACAACCACCATCTCCTCTAGGAGCATCTGCAGGCGGAGGAGCAGATGCGTCAGGAGCAGTTCCAGGAGGCGCTGCTCGACTCGTACCGCTCCGCCCGCAAGGGCCGCCTCGAGCGCTGGCGGGAGCGCATGCGGGTGGCGGAGGCTGCAACCACCTACAAAGAGGCTAGCAAAGAGGGCGATGAAGCGGGCGAGGCGCTGTTTGGCAAGACCATGGACGAGGCAGAGGACAATGCCGGCTCCGACGAGTCCCCGCTTCGCTGGCGTCAACGAGGCCCTGCTGGACACCGCTGGCTCTGCCGAGGCCCCGCCCCGCCAACAACGAGGCAGAGGACATCGCCGGCTCAGCCGAGGCCCCACCCTGCCGGCAACGCGGGGGAGGATTTCCACCGCTCCGCTGAGGCGCCGCCCGCCGGCAACGAGACAGAGGACATCGCCGGCTCCGCCAAGGCCCCACCCCGCTGCCAATAAGGCCGCGCCACACAGAAAACAAGGAAGAGTAGAACACGGTAGGTCGCCGCCGCTCGGGTCCAAGTAAGGCCACCGCTGCTACCCTCCTGTTGAAGCCAAGCTAGGCGGGTTGACCATTGACGGCCGGTTAGCTTCTTGGCGGCGACGTGGAGTCGGGGAGTTCTGCTGGAGAGTAACGCTGCTTCTACTTAACTGCTGGTGCAGTTGGCTGATTGACACGTGGGCCCAACAGGCCACATGTCAGTTACGCAACTGCACGTGCAGTTAAGTCACTAAAACTTCTGTTCGGCTCAGCGGGACACAGGTGGGTAGCTTCGGTTAATTAATTATACCTCCAGTGCACCCCTTTTTAGTTGAAAATGTATGAAATGTAATGAAATCTGGCATGTTTATATGAAATCCAACCGTGTATGAATGAATTTATTTCGATTAGTTTGAATTCCTGTATCACTGGCATTGGATGAACATGCAAAACAATATGTACTAGCATTATTCCCAGGGTGATCACCTCGTTTGCAGCAGTTTCACATGTACTCCCTCCGGTCCTTTCTAGTCTGCATACAAGTTTTGTCTGCAGTCAAAGTATCTCTACTTTGACCAATCTTATACAAAAAGTATGCACTTTCACAATGTGCGAAGTAAAAAGGAACAGAAGGAGTACAAAGAGTTTGAGCAGGTTTTTAGCGTTTCTGTACATTGCAATAAAACATACAGGCCTAGCAATTCATAGAGAACATTCAAAATAATCGATGATTATGCATCTCAGCGACTCACATGTCAGAGGCAATATTTACTTCACAACTAAAGAATAAAGAAAAAAATGATCGACGCTGCTGACAGCAAGGGTGTACCATTTGAAAATATTAAACGCATGTCTTGCTAAAATCAATGAGCAAAATTTGACAAGGTTGTCCCATTCCAAAATATCAAATGCCTACGATTGTGGAATGGGCAGGGTTTGCCATCAATTCGGACATTGACATGGCACCTCGTGCTAAATAAACCAGCTGTTCATTTTGTGCAGTTCCACCAAAATCAACCAAATTTGCGTGTAGCTTGTTTGATTTCACCCTTATATGTTGCAACGCCTTGAACTTATCGGCACCTCCTTTCTTGTGGTGGAAATGAATGATTCGATGTATTCATGAACATTTTGTGCAGTTCCCATTGAAATCAACCTGAGCACCCCTGCTTGCACAAATACAAAAAAGTGATTAGTATAGAGCAAACTGTACTATGAATTAACAGTTTCAACAGGCACATACATGGTCCATGTAGAGCACACTTTTAGAAAAATGGAACTCACTAGAAAGAATCCTAGAACAACATTGTACTCTCGCATCACAGGAAAAAAATGGAGATTTTGTCAGTCCTTCTGAGCTGAAGTTAGTTTGGTCTTGTG
This sequence comes from Triticum aestivum, assembly GCF_018294505.1. NCBI lineage: Eukaryota > Viridiplantae > Streptophyta > Magnoliopsida > Poales > Poaceae > Triticum > Triticum aestivum. The sequence goes on along the minus strand of NC_057806.1, from coordinate 308,917,659 downwards.
GGGAGTAATGTAACCATCCTTCAACTGCTCCTTCTGATGATAAGATAGATAGGGCTTCTTCATCCTGGCATAATCGGAACTAGTCACTTCACGTACTCCATATTCTTCTTCAGAGGAAGATGATCCTGTTGTGCAAAGACAAGAGGACTACCAAATGCTAGCATCACTGTTTGCTCGAAAAAAAGGAAAGGAATTATTTAAAACATCATAGATGAAGCACTTCTCAAGGACAATACCACTTTTTCATGACAACACCGGGAGTTGATTTTTGTTTTTCTTCCCCTTGTTCTTCCCCTTCATCACTTGGTTCAGTAACAAACAAGCTTCGCCTTCAATGTAAGATTTGGCATGTCAATTAGGGAGCACAAGTATAGTACTAAACTTAAATTTCTGATGAAAGTGGCAAAATACAGGCCAGCAGTTGTGAAATATCCTTATCTTACCTCAATGGGATATTACGGTGCACATACAGATTGGAAGTCTTGTCTCCATTTGTGCAGTTCACAAAAATCAAGCAACATTATCGTACAAGTAGCACAACATATGAATGCACACTGCAGAATCATGTGAAAGAAGGCTAGTACTGACCTCTCATGATGCAGAATTCAAACAACTCACAAGAAGAAGATCTAAACCAAATTCGCTTTAACGGATAGGAAGTAAGATCTCCTCTTGTGCAGTTCCACTAAGATCAAGCAATCAAGCAACGTTATCGGTGTGACATTTTAGTTGAATTGCACAAAACACTCTTAAAACAAAAGTGTTTTGTGCAGTGCAACAAAAGGTCACAATGGCAACAAGGTGAAGCAGATAACCCTGTTTACACAGAGGTGCAAAGGAAACAATTAGTGGTCAATAATGGTGGATGACACAGAAGCCAACAAAAAGAAGCATCTACCTTATCTAAATGGGAAAAAAGCAAGACAGTAGCATTTCTGAAATGGTGGCATTGATTAATATTAACATAGATATTATATTAACAATAAAATTCGTTAAACATGTAATTTGCTTTTAACTGTGGCATTGCATCAATTTTCTAGTGGCATTATTAGAGGGTGTTTGTTTACAGGGACATTTTGGTGTAGGGACTAAAAAACTCCGTGTCAGTCCCATCTAAACCAAAGAGGAGGGACTTCTAGGGACTAAATGTGGGCATTTGGGACTAAAGAAAGAAGACCCCGAGGGAGTCTTTTTGGGACTTTTTCCAACAGTTGCCCCTGCTACGCATCGCACCTTGTCTCTATTAGTTCATTACTAGGGGTAACATGGTCTTTTAGCATGTCATTTAATAACCTCTAGTCCATGTTTAGTCCCTGGAACCCAGCAGGTAGGGACTAGGGAGTTTTTAACCAAACATGGCCTTAGATTAACAGCATCTAATGAGTTGCACGGGACAGTGGACGCACCAGCACCATGTGTATCTACCATTGTACTGTGGTCATGCACAGTCTATTGCAACAAAGAACAAGCAACCAAGGAGCATATTTGTGTTGGTCCCACTTTTGTTATCTTTAGATGCCTTTCCCTATGTGAGCGCAGCAAATCTAGTTCTGCTCAAACTCTACAGCCTTGTCCCTTTCTTTCCTTTTTGAACTAGTACTTTCGCCCCTTCCTTTCCTCTTTGAACCACGTCCTAGATTTATGCGATACAACTTTCCCCACTACTTTCGCCCATTCCTTTCCTCTTTGAACCATGTCCTAGATTAATGCTATACAACTTTCCCCCTTCATTTCCTCTTTGAACCACGTCCTAGATTCATGCTATATACAACTTTTCCCACTACTTTCCCCCACTCCTTTCCTCTTTGAACCACGTCCTAGATTCATGGTATACATGTAGCTAGAGCAATGCATGTGGAGTAAGTAAATTATAAATTAAGGTTCTTGGGGCATGGTTCGGTGGGCGACGGGATGGCAGCGAAGAAGAAGGGGTCGGAGGCCCTCCCGCGCCGCCGCTGGGTGGAAAGTGAATAGCTGCGCCGGTAGTCCCTCGCCGACGGTGACAACGTTAAGCCTCCTTCCCTTCCCGGTGGACGAATCCTGCCGGCTCTTTGAGCAGCAGTGAGAGCAGAGAGAGGCCAACAAAGTCTTGTTTAGATCTGGAGAGGGCGAGAGAGTGTGAAGAGAGCAACTACAAGCGCTGAGGCTCCAACGGGAGAGGGCGAGAGAGTGAGCGAACAGGCTAACGAGCTACACAACCCTCCCGTTATATTCAACAAGAGGGAAATAACCTTTTATACATTCCTGCATTCGTGTTATAAGCATGCCGTGTTTTTTTTGTGTGTGTGTGGGAGTCATTGGGATTTCAATCATAATTGTGTCATGTGGCTTTGGTGGTAAGACTATCCACAGTGGTGCAGAAATAATGCAGCCTTAGTCACCTTACCTCTCTCCACGTAGTACGTTGGGTCCCACCAGTCAGAGGGTGAAACAAACAAATTAATAAGAAAAATTAAAAGCGCCAGCGGTGTATCTTACCTCACACATCTCGCTACTGCTCGGGAACACTGTCCAATTGACCCCTCTGTTCGCTCACGTACTATTTTAAGTGAATCCTTATTATAACATGCACACAAATTTTGGCCACTTGTATTCAACTTAAGTCAGTGTGCCACCGTATCTCGTATACTTACTACTCCCTCCGTCTAGGTGTAATAAGTCACGTTAGAAGGTGCAACGGGACCAAGGTGCGTGCGTGTGTGTGTGTGTGTGTGTGTGTTTAACACCATGTGTGTGTTAGAGAGAGCGACAGATCGACCTACTCCTACAGAGAGATGTTGTGTAGTGTACGATTTTAGCCGCGAGAGTCGGTGCATCCTCTCGTTTCCGGGCGTGTCCGGTAGGGACATGCGGACAGCTGCCACGCCCGCTCCTGACCAGCCTGGCCCACCCAAAGCCCCTCCATCGCCCGCGCGCGCTTCCCGCCCGAAACGGTCAGCGCCGCTCCAAAGAATCGGTGCCGCATTCATGCCCGGGCAGAGCGGACGCGACCTCTCACTGGCGCAAGAGTGATGGTTGCTTCGTCCGTCCAACTTACTGCTGGGTCTATGTGATTTGACGGCTCATTGGTCTTTATTACTGAGGTGGTAGGACTGCTGGATGTCCCACGCTTTCGGCGAAAGGAGGTATACTACTACTACTAGATTACAATTTTCTCCATTCTTACAGCGGAGGCGTGCAAGAGCAGTGAAAACACGCAGGCTCAGTGATTACATGGCCCACCTCACACTACTATCACCGTGCGACACCTAACTCTTTACATAGTACTCCCTCCGTTCCTAAATATTACTAGATGAGTCCCCGCGCGTTGGCGCGGAACAGCGGTATATCTCTCTGCGCAAAATTATCGATTTCATAGAACAAAAAAACTCTATAACCGCATGACAAATGTGGTAGCCAAACTAAATAAACTCCCATCATCATTTAGATCATCCCACGTAAGGAAAAAAGATCAGCCAACTCCTGAACTCCTACTGCATAATGGGATTATATTTTTCTTTTTGACATGTTAATGGGACTTAAAAGCTCACTTACATGCATGCTACCGGTGCATGCTTGCATGCAGACATGTTGATGTGATTTAAAACCCACTCACATGCATGTGGCACGGTATTTCTGCATGCTTGCATGTGGCTTAGTGCGGAGCCTCTCAACGTCAAGATCAGACGGCTATTATGGACTGATTTACTTCATCTAACGGCTACATCAATTTTGATGACGTGGCTCAAGGAGAGGATAGAGAATTCCTAGTAGTGGGGGCTAGCTATTACTAGTAGATATAAGTCTTTGTAGAGATTCCACTACATACGGAACAAAATGAATGAATCTACACTTAAAATGCATCTATATACATCCGCATGTGGTTCATGGTGAAATCTCTACAAAGACTTATATTTAGGAACGGAGGAAGTACTAGTATAGTACGTACTGTAATTTATCAGCGAGATAAATTTGTACAATGCTATGAAGCTTCCAGCTTCTGTTACATGTATCTTGCGTCCAAGGTTGCCCGTTGCAACATTTCATCAAATACAAAGGAGACTAACATGCATGCTATTGCATCTCAATGATTGACAGATCATAGCAAATATGTACTCCCTCCGTTCCAAAATAAGTTTCTCAACTTTGTGCAAACTTTAGTACAAAGTTGTACTACTACTAAAGTTGACACTTATTTTGGAACAGAGGCAGCTAAAGAAAAAAACGATCCATGCAGTCCCTAGCCCTTGAACCGTGAACCCTGACCAGGCTTCAATTTGCTGGCAACGTTCGAGCTTCCTAATAAATGAAGTTTGCAACCTTTTGACCATCGGATCATTTTGTGCAGTTTCACCAAAATCGAGATGAGCATCCCTGTGGCAAAGAAATTGAACAAGCGTGATTAGAATAAGATTACTGGGACTAGTTGATGAGACATAAACTCATCACAAATACAGTACGTAGAAGCCAGTAGAGGTATGTGCGGGGCAAAGAAGTAGAGAAATATCCACAGGGAGTGATGTGGGCAGCTGGAGCAGTGGTGCAAGCCGGCTGTAAAGGGAGTTGTACCTGAGGGACGTAGCTCAACCTTGAGGAGGGCGGCGGGAGGCGGCAACTGCCCACGTCGCGGCAGTGAGCAAGGGACGAAGGCAACCTCACCGGCTTTGTGAGAGAGAACGGCGGGGACCCCTGATCGGGACGTGCCGACAGTGGGTTTTCGCCGTCGGCGACGGCCACCGCATCTACACTAAGCATCCACCCCTTCCCCAAGCGGACGTGATCCGCCGGGATGTTAGAGATGTGGCCACAGTCGTTTTGTGCGAGAGAGTGTGAAGAGAGCAACCCCAGCAAGCAACCGTGTAGGCTGGCCCGTCCTGACTATGTACTCCTTTTCTCTCCATATGAACCTATCATATTGCGTACGTGCCACTGAAGAAAAAAACTTTATTTATAAATGACGCGGCACCTACTACTCGTTCTCCTATAACCTTGCGCTTGGCATCTCCAAAATATTGACCTTGCGATTGGCTCTTCGCCTCTTCGGGAAGTCGAGCAATAATGGTAGTGCAGTATATATCGTTCTGGCTATATGAGACCGAATGAATTGCTGCACGTCCACCACGTGGGCGAGGGTCGAGGGGCGAGGGAGAGTGCTACATACGGAGCAAAATGAGTGAATCTACACTCTAAAATACGTCTATATACATCAGTGTTTGGAGTATGTACTAGTAGTTCATATTGAAATCTACTAAAGGACATATATATTCCAAACAATATGATATAATCTCTATAACCAAGGTAGTAGGGACGAGGAGTAAACGGAGGGAGTAGTAAATTTTTCTCCTCGTCCTGCGAGCCACCGCGCGCATGGGCGAGGGAGCGGGCGTAAGGCGTAGTAAGCAAGCTTCACCTCATCCTGCGAGCCACCGCGCCCGTGGGCGGGGGAGACGGCGTACTAAGCAAGCTTCTCCTCGTTCTGCGAGTTGACGGGACACATCAAAAGTACTCCAGTGTATAGAGCCTTGCCTCTAAGGTAGGCCCCACATGGTTTGCCTCTTTTTTTAACATAACACGTCAAGTCGCAATTTGTTTGTTCACCCGTGGTAGACGATCCTCCCTCCACCAAGTGGACAACCAGTACACGTGCCAAATTACCACGTGGGCTGCCTTTTTCGTACAGAAATGAGCTCCACCGTGTACCCGCGCGGGTGTGGTTGGGAAAGAGACGGGAGTACGTGCGCCGTGCATGCACCTCTTCTCTTCGTGCACGTTCCCCACCTACGTGGGTGTGTGTGAGAGATACAAACCGCGTTCGTGAGTGTTTTTTGTTTTGGGGTGGGGGTGGGGTGGGGGTTGATTTCGTGAATTATTTGTGGGAATATGTGTCGATGACATCTCAAACAAAATTTTGCATGCAATGTGTGTGAAATGGAGGCCTATCCATATCATACATAGAGGGTCGGGCAATCCACGAGAAGAGAGGGAGGGGTCATAGCTATCGATAGAGTCGAAGAGAGGATCAAGTGGGTGGGTGCGAGATCGATGAAGAGAGCCATCGAAATTGTGTGTGTGTACAAGTCAAAGATATAGGGCGACTGGCCTACCGGAACGTTAGAGGGCACACGTCAAGTTTGTGTGTGGCAGGGAGACATGACTAGAGCGCTCGATGTATCGGTGTGTGTGGGGGGGAGGGGGTGGTGGGAGGGGTAGGCAGAGGCCTAACTATAGAGGTAGAACGACTCGTATATGTGTTGAGAAGGAGAGACCCAGCTATGTCTTGAGGGAGATCGGTCGACATCCATACATAACTGAAGGACGGGAAATATGATGGGAGAGAGATAGAGGAGAGAGAGGGAGGGAGGGAGGGAGAGGGGTAGAGTGCTGGATGGGTGATGGAGTTGCTTCTCGAAGATGGTGGGAGAGGCCTACTAGACAAACTGAGGGTGGAACTGCAATGTTATCAATAAGAGTGGGGATGTGTTTCTGTGTGTGCCTGTGCGTGATAGATCTGTCGGGACGCATCCATGGATGATGAAGGGGAACCATGTGTTTGGTAAGCAAACCTAACTAGATCGGTAGATCAATTGTTGTTTGTCGGAGGAAGGGAGAGACACAACTAATGAGGTAGATCGATTGACGTGTGGGTAAAAACGAGTTATAAGGACCTAGCTAGCTATATGTATAGCGAGAGATCGGTCGGTGTACGTCCATTTGTTAGAGGCTAATAAGGCCCAGCGAGACGGATAGACAGAGAGAATGGAGCTAGGAGGTGGTGCGAGAGGCCCAACTACTAGCTAGATAGGGGGAGGAGTGTGCGGTTGTGAGAGAGCGATGAAAAGAGGGGCGAGAGTTTACACGTGTGTCTGACCGTATGAGAGACACGAGGCAAGGACACATAAAGGAGGAGATTGAAGGTGTGTTTGTATGTTGTAGGCAGGCATCGCTGGAGAGGTTTATCGATCGGTGTGTGTCGGAAAGGAGTTGTGGAGACTCTGGGAGAACGACCTAAAGAAAAAAATGAATGTGCCCGGTGGATAGAATGCCGAGGGAGGGGGAGGGCGAGGAGGGCGTGTGCATGCACGAGAGAAAGTTAGTGGTAGCTACAAAGGTTAGAGGATTGTGTGGGTGTAAGAGACTAACAAAGATCATAATTTGATATGAAAGCGGATTCATATATTTGAATAGGAGATCATAGTGTTTTAAACATTGCATGCATGAATATAGCGGTGATACACGTGCTGTGCACATGTTATACCATAATGTGATAATGCATGGTGTTTGCAACTCACAGCTAAATGCCGAACAATCTAAACCATACTATACATCAAACAATCTCACATTTTATTTGAATTTGTGATAATGTGTGGCGTTTGCAGCTTACAACTAAATATCGAACAATCTAAACAATACTATATATCGAACATTCTCACATTTTATTTGAATTTGTGGTAATGTGTGGTGTTTGCAACTCACATCTAAATACTTGTAGGCGTATGGGGCGGGGCACCATACATAATGTGATAAACACATTATACATATGAGACATGGTTTAGATTATGAAGATCTAGCTAGAGCTAGAAATGTAATGTGATTTGAAATCAAAATAAAGTGGATTCAAAAAATCTAGTTCGAGTTCATATAGTACACATAGTTCATATGTAACTCGAGACTAATCATGTGGTGTGCTGTGAAGATAATACACAAACGATGGTTTAACTTGACAATAATGATGATTGTAGATCTTATTAAAACAGAGAAACGAATTCAAATGCTTTGACTTCACAACAATCATTACTGTAGATCTTATTCAAATAGAGAAACGAATTCAAATTTAGTTCATATTGAAGCGGTAGTATATACGTTTGGAATGCACTAAAACGTTCATTTGAGTAGTAGGTTGCATGCATTATACACGTAGCGAAATATTTTAATTGAACATAACATGAATTCAAAGTTTTGAATGACATTTGTAGGGCGCATTGATTTGGTACAGTACACGTTAGGCTTGTCCGGAAATTTCAACCCGCGCCTTGTTAGCCCGAAATATTTAAGATATATCTTTGTCTCGTTGTGCTCCGACAACTCCCTCCATCTCAACCCGCGCCTTGCTATTCCGAAATTACAACGCGCGCGAAAACTCCCACCTCCTGTGAAATCCCGACACGCGAAATGCCCGTGGTACCCCTGAACCGAAAGAACCGCCTCAAATCGGTGGGGGTACTTTCGTAACTTACCCCACATTTCGGACAAGCGCGTCTCTAAGCCATGGTTCCCCACTGCCATCCCATCCGCCCACCCATTCGTACACCGAGGCCGCGAAAACCCGCGACGAAACCCCACACCCTGCTCCGTCCGCCACCCAGCCGGAGCCTCTTCCCCGACGACGTCGTCCACAGCAACACCTCGACGTCCCTCATCCACCGTACCGGATGAGGATCCGTCGTCGATCTCATCGTCCCGCCGGTTCAGCCACACCGTCCTCCACCTCCAAGGAGCTGCCCCGACGTTCCCCTCGTCTTTCGCGCCACCTCCATTCCCACACCGCCGTCTTCACCTGCACCACCGGAAGAGCATCATCATCACCGTTTCCTCGGATGAAGCTGCGGCCTAATCGGCGCCACCAAAGAGGTTGTACACTAATCGCCGCATTTTCTTCTTGATTCGATCTCACGGTGCTGCCGGCGCTCGGTCCCGAGCCGACACGGCGCGGCTCCATCCACGGCGGCGTCGCCGGCCACTTCCTCCACGGCGTCGCTCCCTCGGCGGCGACGTCCACATCAGTAGGACCTGCTGCTGCTTTAGCTCTCGCTCGCGCTGCAGCTCTGCTCTTGCTCTCGGTCCCCTGCCTGGTCTCCTCTTGCTATTGCTCTTGGTCGCGCTACTGCTCTTGCTCTTGCTTTTGCTTGCGATGCTGCTCCGATTTAGCTACACTTCACTCCGATGCCGCCGGGGTGAAGGAAGAACCAGCCGCAGCGGGGAGGGGGGCTCGCCGGAGAGGTACCCCACTATCTATCTTAGGGTTCAGGATGGGGGCGGTGGTCGCCGGCGGTGGCGGGGCGTTGGCGGGGCGGTGGCGTGGGGATCGCCGGAGAAAAAGCTCGGCACGGGGGGCCTAGAGGGATGGCCGGGGCGGCGGTGGACCGGCGGTGGGGAGTGTTTTCGGGCCGGGTGGGGCAGCGCACCGCCGGCCACGGGGGGCTGTTGTTTGGCCGGCTCAGGGGGGTGGAGGTTGAAGATGAACCGTAGGCCCTTGATTTCGTATCCAACGACTGCAAAATCGACTGACCAGAGATGAAAAAGTCAGTCGACCGACGTGTAGCCTCACCTTGCTAGTGCGTCCAGTTTCGACAGCAAAATTCAGTTTCGACAGCAAAATTCAGTTTCGACAGTTAAGTTCAGTTTTGACAGTTAAGTTCAGTTTCGACAGTTAAATTCAGTTTCGACAGTTAAGTTCAGAGATGAGCGGCTGATGTATTTTACATCTAGCACTTTGTGGTTATGTATTTTACGTCATGTATTGGAGATGCTATTAGAATTCCACTCAGGATAACGTTGTTCGTTGTCTCTCTTGTCCTGCTTCAGCCTCGGCGTCGTACAACTCACCGGAGCTGCTCCAACGACGAAACCCTCCATCACAGCGGAGCAGTACCTCGGGCTCCATCTCCAGACGCCTAAGATCTTCTTCCCCTCCTCCGACAGCCAAGTCAGCCGGAGCATCCTCACCGGCCAACCCAATCACGCTGAGATCGACATGGCTTCGCCAAAGAGGTTGTACACTTGTTGCATCTCTTTTTTACTCTACATGTTATATATATTGTCCACTGAGCACACGGATTTGTTCCTTTAGTGTCTCCTTGAAAGAAAAAACGTAGGAATTTTAATTTTCACTTGTCCTCCTTTTCAAATTCCTATTCATGAAGCACAAGACTAAGAGATAGTAGCATAATAGCATTATAACCGTACATTTTCTTGTGGTTTGACTTAATCTCACCATGCTTCTTTGCATCCTGTGATCTTCCAATTGTTGTGAATCAAACACCCAGATTGGCAGAAATCCTGTGTTTTTAAATTCTCTGTTTTGCACGTGCATTCCTATCCTATTCCTGTCTATTTCCTATCCCTGCATTGTTGTAATCCTCCAATTCAAACGAGCCCTTACAGAATTACTTCTCTTACAGATAGTTGTCAAAGAAAACCTTGCGTGGTTTGTCCCGCTCCTGCTGCGCCGTCGTCCACCCCAGCTCAGCTGCTCCAACGACAGAAGGGTCCAGCACAGCAGGGATCCGGCCTCCAGACTGTCTTTCGCCGCCTCAGATCTTCTTCCCCGCCGCTGGCAGCCATGAAAACTGCACTACCATCATCAACCGAGCAGATGACCTCGAGGACTACACGGGTCCGCAAGAGAGGTCGCACTCTTTCGTGTCTGCTTACGTTATGCATCGCTTAATATTACATGCTACTTTATCGTCCTGTTCACCGATTAGACTCTGAGTCAGCTCCAAACTAATGGTCAAACTTGAGTTTTTAAATGGTTGTGGGGTACATATCGGGGCCGCTATCAATAGTATCTATCTACTATCTGGTTAATCTCCGGTGTCTACTATGAGTTTCATGTTGGGTGGGAAACAAACAGTAAAGAAGCCATTATCTGTATTTTTTAACTGAAGCCATTATCTGCCTGCTATTATTGGTTTTGGGTCTATCCACAGGTTGCTACCATCACTCTGGATTTCTGCATGCACTCCTTACATAATCTCACTATGTTTTATTCCTATGCATGACAGTTATTGTAAACAATGGAACTGAACATGTAGAGCAAAAGAGACGAGCCTTGTGTGGCAATAAAATTTCATGCAGACGTCGCTCCATGGTAGGCGCAAAGGCAGCCCCCCTCCACGCATTTCGGATTGTAATCGAGAGGAAGATATCTGTTCTGAGGGGGATTCAGAAGGAGAAGACAACTCCTATTTACCCCCTGAGGTCTTCGCTCTAACTTGGCATGCTGATGTTGGTTATATCATGCATATGGTGTCTTGCATTGCTTACTTTATACATCAAATATGTCATCTGCTTAGTTTAGACATCCTTTGTGCGAATGCCATCTGTTTAGTTTATTCATCGTTTATGTGAATTATGCAACGCCATCTTGTTTAGCCAGGCATCATATATGTGAATTTTGCAATGCCATCCTGCTTAGCCAGTCATCTTATATGTAAATTATATCAGGCCATCCTTTTTTTCGTTACATATTACATTTGTCAACAATGTTATTACATTCAACTGCTCTTCGTGTGCATCAGCCATTTGACACGGTGATGGCAAATTCTGGAGTGAAAACAAGGTCTTCAGAGCAGACTATGCTATCTGACGAAGCGCATATCTCGCTGGTTACGGATAGCTCCTCAGAGGAGGATTCAGAGACAGATGACCAGTCCTATTCCCCCCCCCGAGGTGTATGCTCTAACTTGGCAGGGTTATGTTGCTCATATCGTGCGTATGGTGTCTCGCATTGCTATGTCATTTGATTAGTTTAGACATGCTTTGTGTGAATGCCACCTGTTCAGTGTCTAATTACCATATATGTGAATTATGCATTGCCATCTTGTTGCAAGACATTATATATGTGAATTATACAATGCTATCTTGTTGCAAAGGCATTATATATGTGAATTATGCAATGCCATGCTGTTTAGCCAATCATCATGTATGTGAATTATATCATGCTATCATTTTTTTGTATTACGTGTTCCATTTGGCGACAACGTTTGTATATTCAACTACTCTTCCTGTGCATCAGCCATTTGAAGCGGTGATGGAAGTATCTGGAGTGAAAACAAGGTATTCAGAGCAGACAATGCTACCTGCTGAAGCAGACATCTTGCTGGTTACAGAGAGCTCCTCAGAGGAGGATTCAGAGACTGATGACCAGTCCTATTTTCCCCCTGAGGTCTATGCTCAAACTTGGCAGGGTTATATTACCCATGTCATGCATGTTGTCTTGCATTGCTTAGTTTTTACATCATATATGGATTGCCATCTGCTTACTTGCTTACTATATAAATCATATATTTGAATTATATCATGCCATCATGTTTACATAGTACATACACATCATCTATCTGAATTATGGCATGGCAACCCATTTAATAAAGACATCATATAGTTATATCATCTCATCCTGTTTAGTGTTTACAGTCATCATATTTTGAATTATGGCATTCTATCCGTGAATGTATGTGAATTATGGCATGCCAACCTATTTAATAAACACATTATATAGTTATGTCATGTCATCCTGTTTACATAGTCTCATATTTTGAACTATGTCTTTCCATCTTTTTTAGTTAGCCATCATAATGTGAAATTGTGTCATGCTATCCTGTTTAGTTAGCCATCATATATGTGAAATTGTGTCATGCTATCCTGTTTGGTTAGACAACATAAATATGAATTATTTCATGCCCTCTTTTATTCCCCACTATCCATTGCACCTGTCTATCATACAATGTCTATACTTTCAATTACTTTTCTTGTTTATCAGCCATTTGAATTGGAGAGCGTGATGGCAGTATCTAAGGGAGTAACAACACGGTCTTCAGAAAAGATAGTGCTACCAGTTGATGCAGATAGAACCACGGTTGTACTTGCCCAAGGACCAGATCCACCACACATAACCCAGACTCTCGCAGATTGTACCCCTACCCAGTTGGACAGAGAACCAGCTACACCCCTTCTAACCCCAACCCCGGCAGATAGTAACCCAGTTCCAGTTGACACAGCACCGTCTCCACCACAGAGCACCCAAACACGAGCAGTTAGTAAGGGAACTGCAGTGCCCAAAGCACGAGGACCACCACTCCGAATCCCAACTCAACGCTTAAAGGAGAAGAAGATTTGTTCTCAGGTCAGGTTCTGTAGCTATGGTTCATACTCCTTTGCTCTTGCATGACTGTATTTACTCATACCAACTATTTTCAAATTTGAAGGATGGAATTGAAACTCCAATGGCGCAACAGGTATGTTTTAAACCTGTTTCTTTAACTGGTTTGCTGTTGTAACCTGCTCTATGTTGATTTCAGTTTCAATTGAATAAACAGTTATGTTCTCATGTCATGCACATTACAAGTGTTGTTATTGCTCTATAGTTACCCACACTTATATTCTGTCTATTCTGCTTTGTCTTGAACAAATATTATTTGAACTGTGTCTCTATCTTGATTTGGCAACAAAAACTAGAATGGTATAGACCATAAAGTGACCATGGTACATAGATATATGTTTGTTTCATGCTGTTATCCTGTCCACTTTACTACTGAACTCATTTACCAAAATGAGTTTCATATACAACATGGTAAACATGTGATGTGTCTGCTTGTTTCTCTTTTAGAATGCGGACAAAATATTGGAGAACAGTACCGCGTTATCCAATGGTAAAGGAAGTAATGCAGATAAGGTTCAAGATAGTGAGACATCCCTGTTGGTCTCCAAGAAAGCTGATAAAAACTATCTTGACGACAGTGAGGGAACCCAAAAGTCCTGTCTTGATGTAGTGTTCGAGTTACTGGCCACTACTGCTGGCACAAGCTCTTCGAACTCGCTGCCTGAATCAGTTCGTCTTCTTGAGTCTCAACTTCAAGTTGAAAGACATCGATCAGATGTGCTGCGACAGGAAGCTGAAGGACTGAGGAAGTCCCTGCAGAATTCAGATGCATATTTTCTGGTGCAACAGCAAGCGCTGGAGGATTTAAGCGCCAAACAAGAGAAAGTTAATAAGCTTGCTAAGCATCTTGCCAGCATTATGGGTACCCAGGATATTGTTTCTTGAGATCTTCTGAAGTGGTTTCAGTTCTGGATTTGTTTTGCTGCGGCGTTTATTTGCGCTGGTCGCCAACTTTGACAACCAGTGTATATGATATGCTGCTTTGTTCCCTATATTTGCACTGGTGGCGAACTTTGATGCCCAGTGGATGTAATATGTGTAATAGCCGTGATAGCCTAGCGTTAGTTGCTTGCTTATTTATTTCCTTGTTGTCTTGTTTATTTGTTTGCTTGTAGTCATTGCAGTTCTTTTTCCGCGGTTAGCTAGTGGCTGCAATAACCTATTTTTTAAAACTAGGCCACAATAACCATGGGCTAATATTTACTGTAGTGACACTGGGCCTCCTACTGGCCGTAGAAACAGTGGGCCTTCTACGGGCCGTAGAAACAATGGGCCTTCTATGGGCCGTAGAAACAATGGGCCTTCTGCGGGCCGTATTATCAATGGGCCTTATACGGGCCGTATAATCGATTGGCCAAACATGGGCCAAACAGACCGCATTATGGCCGTAAACGGGCTAGAGTTGGAATCGTCCGTTCATGGGCCGACCATAACGGGCCATCATTAATAGGCCGTATTTGATGATGCTATGAAATCGGCCCAACGTATTAACGGACCACAAACGGGCCGACTGTAACCACGGGCTGAATTTGGCCCACAAGCAGAAAAAGACAGTAACGGGCCGTAAGTAAGTGAATGCTGGAAATGAGCCCAAGAATAAATGGACTCTGAGAAGGCCGAAAGATAACATGGGTTGGAAACGGCCCAACGGAATAACGGGCCGTTAATGGGTATAAAGTGATACACTGTTCATCACGGGCCAGTTTCACCACGGGGCGTTAATGGGTGTAAAGTGATACACTGTTCATTACAGCCCAGTTTCACCACGGGTCATTAGTAGGCCAAGAGTTACATAGGGCCTCATATGGGCCGAAAGACGTCATCGGCCATACATGGGCCAAAAGTGAAAATGGGCTGGAATCATATTGGATGGCCCAGATGACGCTACTGGGCCTAATTTGGATAGGGTGTAACAGGCCTTGGCTTAGCGGACTGTAAATGGGCTATATTCGAACATGCCGTTAAAAGGCTTTCCATGGGCCGGCCCACCAGCTTTTGACCAAGTCAAACGGGCCGACCTTTTCACAGGAATGGGCCACTGTTGGGCCGTGCCACGTGTCGACATATCATAGGCACCTTCCGTCCAATGAGTGGTTGACATCTGTCCCAACGATGAGCCGACACGTGTTTCCTCCAGCCAATGATGATTTTACACGTGGAAAATCCCCATTGGTCGGGGTTGTTAACGGGTTATCGGATCCAAAACCCGACCCGATAGCTTAACGGCGTTCCGTTACGGTGGATGCCACGTGTCGGTCACCCTTGACGAAAGCACTTCTGTGACGCGCGATTTATCATCATGGAAGTGGACACTTCCGTGATGATAATTTTGGTAATGTCATGGAACACTTCTACGACAGCATTGGTATGACTATCTTAATTTTGTCATAAGTTTGTCATGGATGTACATGCATGACAAAAAAAGCGACCTATTGTGACAAACACATATCATCACTGAAGTGTATTTTTTGTAGTGCTTGCTGCCCCTACTGTCACTGGGAAAGGACACCGCAAGATTGAACCCAAAGCTAAGCACTTCTCCCATTGCAAGAAAGATCAATCTAGTAGGCCAAACCAAACTGATAATTTGAAGAGACTTGCAAAGATAACCAATCATACATAAAAGAATTCAGAGAAGATTCAAATATTGTTCATAGATAAACTTGCATAAACCCACAATTCATCGGTCTCAACAAAGACACCACAAAAGAAGATTACATCGAATAGATCTCCACAAGAGAGGGCAGAACTTTGTATTGAGATCCAAAAAGAGAGAAGAAGCCATCTAGCTAATAACTATGGACCCGTAGGTCTGAAGTAAACTACTCACACTTCATCGGAGAGGCTATGGTGTTGATGTAGAAGCCCTCCATGATAGATGCCCCCTCCGGCGGAGCTCCGGAAAAGGCCCCAAGATGGGATCTCGTGGATATAGAAAGTTACGACGGTGGAATTAAGGTTTTGGCTCCGTATCTGATCGTTTGGGAGTATGTAGGTATATATAGGAGGAAGAAGTACGTCGGTGGAGCAACAGGGGGCCCACGAGGGTGGAGGGTGCATCTGGGGGGGGGGGGTAGGCACCCTCCTGCCTCGTGGCCTCCCTGTTGGTTGCTTGACGTAGGGTCCAAGTCTCCTGGATCTTGTTCGTTCCAAAAATCACGTTCCCGAAGGTTTCATTCCGTTTGGACTCCGTTTGATATTCCTTTTCTTCGAAACCCTAAAATAGGCAAAAAACAACAATTCTGGGCTGGGCCTCCAGTTAATAGGTGTAACACCCCGGATTTAACTTGCCTTATATGTATCCCAACTCTTGCCATTTCGGCACTAAGTTATTTTATTTCCTCGTTGTCGGGTTTTTTTGTCTCCATGTGTTTTGTCTTTGTCATGCATCTCATATCATGTCATCATGTGCATCGCATTTGCATACGTGCTCGTCTCATGCATCCGAGCATTTTCCCCGTTGTCCGTTTTGCATTCCTGTGCTCCTATATCCTCCGGTGTCCCTTTCTACCTCTTTTCGTGTGTGTGTGTGCTAAACGTTTTCAGATTGGACCGAGACTTGTCATGCGGACTTGGTTTACTACCGGTAGACCGCCTGTCAAGTTTCGTACCATTTGGACTCCGTTTGATACTCCAATGGTTTACCGAGGGACCGAAAAGGCCTCGTGTGTGTTGCAGCCCAACACCCTTCCAAAGTGGCCCAAAACCCACCTAAACCTCCTTCATCACCTAGACCGTTTGATCACGATCGCGTGGCCGCAAACCTCACCTCATTTGGAGCTTCCTAGCTCCCTCTACCTCTATAAATAGGCCTCCTCCCGAAATTTCCGGGTCTCCTTCACCCCTAACCCTAATTTTTTGCTCGCGCCGCCGCCTGCATCCACTGGGGTGACGCAACGTGGCGCCACCGCTCTCATCCCACCGCCGGCTCGGGAAGCCCGCCCTGGGCCCCCGAGGCCCATCGGCCGCGCCTTGCCGCCTGGGAGCAGGCGCCGCCTGAGGCCGCGCCCCCGCCGCCTCCTTCCGCCGTCTCCGCCGCCCAGGTCGTCGCCGGCTGCCGCCGACCTCGCTGCCTCATCGCCGTCAAGCTCCGAAAGGCGCGCCGCCGCCTCGGCTCGCTGCTCCGGCGCCGCCACCGACCGCACCTCGCCGCCTCCGTCGCCTTCCTCTCCGGCCGGCGAGCCGCCCCGGCAAGTCCCCACCATCTGCGGCGAACAGGAGCTCGGATCCGGCGAACCTCGGGCCGCGTGCAAGACCGGATCCAGATCTGGACTCGTTTGGGTTGACTTTTTCGTCCCTAAACCCTAGCATTTTTGCATTCTTCCACATGCCGTAACTCTGCAACCGTTGCACCGATTCGTGCGTGTAGCATATCAAAATGTTCGTCTCGACGAGTACATCATTTCATCTCATTGCATCATTTTCATTTGAGCTCATCTTGATGCCCGAAATGCTGTTGGAAGAGGGATATGTGATGATAGTTTCAGATCTGTTTCAGCAAATGCCCTTTTGTCATTTTTGCCATGATTAATGTGTGCATGCTATGATCCTGAGCTCTACATGTGTTTTGATGTATGCCATGCCATCTTTACAGGGGTGTATGCCATGTATTTTTGTGATCTTTGTGGTGACTAGCACAAGCATGCAAATTAGCTTACTCAATGATGCTGACTTCAGGAACTTAGAATTTCACTAAGTCCTTGCACTGTCATTATTTTTATGCCATATGTTCATGTTGTTTCCTAGTGATCCGTGCCTCTTTTGAGCATGATCAGTAAGGATGTTTGTAGATATTGTGGTGATCTATCCATCCATGTCTTTGTTTGCAATTATGGAGCACCCTAGCTTGAGTCCATAGAGCTCTACTTTTGCTACAAAATGTTCCTGGCAGATTGTTAACATGTTTAGCAATTTTGCCGAGCTTGTTGTTGTTGATCCGTGCATGCTATGTTGGTGTTCTTGCCATGTCTAGCTTCTATGCCATGTCTACTTGATGGGTGTATGCTTAGTTTGTCATGCAATGCCTTGTAGTGAGTGGATCGAGCTCGTAAACATGCCTACTTGTTAACTGTTTTGACATGCTCTAGTTTTTCACCAAGTCTGAATCTGTTTATGTTTTTGCTATGTTACATGGTTACAATTGTATTTTCTTATCCCTTTTGGCTTATGGTCACTAAGGGACTTTTGTTATATGCTTTGAGTAGCTTCATGCCATGCCTTGCTTTGCCATGATATGTTCCTGTAGCACGTAGTTATCATGCTCTAAACATTGCTTCCTGATGATAAATTCCTGAGATGCTGTTAATTTCACCAAGTCTGAAACCTGTTATCTTTTGCACTTTTGCCATGCTTGTTTGAACCTGTTAATGAGTGAATTAGCCGTAGCTCAGTGTTCATCTTTTGTAAAGCATCATGAGTGGATCCCTTCCATGTATTTTGTTGCTATGTTTGAGTGCTGTAGCATACTTATCTTGATGCATTTAGATGGTCACTTGCTGATTATCGCAGACCGGTGCCATATTTGTTTTGCTTGCCATTTCCAAACCGTGCATCCGTTTCCGGTGTTCTTTATATCGATTTCAACCGAAATCAACTCACCTTTCTAGTGACACTCTTGGATTTCCAAGTTGAGTCCAGGTTCAATCATTCCTTTCCAAATCATGCATATGCATTACATACCGCATCCCGCATATCATACCATGTTTGCATCATGTTGTTTGAGCATTGCACGTGGTTGATTGTATTCCTTTTACTTGTTGCTCTTGTTTGGGTAGAGCCGGGAGACGAGTACGTGATCGAGGAGCCCGTTGAGTACGCTTATGAGGATCAAGTCAACTCTGAGAACTTTGCAGGCAAGATGACCATACCCTTGAAATTACTTCTATCTTTGCTTGCTAGATGCTCGCTCTTTTGCTATGCCTATGCTACGATACCTACCACTTGCTTATCATGCCTCCCATATTGCCATGTCAAACCTCTAACCCACCCTAGCAAACTGTTGTTTGGCTATGTTACCGCTTTGCTCAGCCCTCTTATAGAGTTGCTAGTTGCAGGTGAAGATTGGAGATCGTTCCTTGTTGGAACTTGTTTATTGTTTTGATATCACCATATTATCTTGTTTATCTTAATGCACCTATATACTTGGTAAAGGGTGGAAGGCTCGGCCTTATGCCTGGTGTTTTGTTCCACTCTTGCAGCCCTAGTTTCCGTCATACCGGTGCTATGTTTCTTGATTTTGCGTTCCTTACGCGGTTGGGTTATAATGGGAACCCCTTGACAGTTCGCCTTGAATAAAACTCCTCCAGCAATGCCCAACATTGGTTTTACCATTTGCCACCTAGACTCCTTTTCCCTTGGGTTTTCGGAGCCTGAGGGTCATCTTTATTAAACCCCCCCGGGCCAGTGCTCCTCTGAGTGTTGGTCCAAAACAGAGCCACTTGCAGCGCCACCTCGGGGAAACTTGAGGGGTTGGTTTTAGTTGTACGTAGTGTTCATCTGAGTGTGCCCTGAGAACGAGATATGTGCAGCTCCTATCGGGATTTGTCGGCACATTCGGGCGGTGTTGCTGGACTTGTTTTACCATTGTCGAGATGTCTTGTAACCGGGATGCCGAGTCTGATCGGATTGTCTTGGGAGAAGGAATATCCTTCGTTGACCGCGAGAGCTTGTGATGGGCTAAGTTGGGACTCCCCTGCAGGGATTTGAACTTTCGAAAGCCGTGCCCGCGGTTATGGGCAGATGGGAATTTGTTAATGCCCGGTTATAGATAACCTAAAACTTAACTTAAATAAAATGCATCAACCGCGTGTGTAACCGTGATGGTCTCTTCTCGGCGAAGTCCGGGAAGTGAACACGGTGTTGGAGTAATGCTTGACAAAGGTTGTTCTAGGATCACTTCTTGATCATAGTTGTTCGACCGTGCCTTTGCTTTCTCTTCTCGCTCTCATTTGCGTATGTTAGCCACCATATATGCTAGTCGCTTGCTGCAGCTCCACATCATACCTTTGCCTTTCCCATAAGCTTAAATAGTCTTGATCGCGAGGGTGTGAGATTGTCTAGTCCCCGTGACTCACAGATTCCTTCCAAAACCAGATGCAGGGACCGATGAGGCCATTCTAGGTGATTTGACAGAGCTTAAGTGGGAGTTCGATGAGGATTCAGGTCGATACTACGTATCTTTCCCAGATAATCAGTAGTGGTGCCCAGTTGGGGCGATCGGGGACTTTGTCGCATTTGGGGGTTGATCTTTATTTTGGTTCCGTGGTCGGACCTTGAGTGTATTGGATGAATGTAATGACTTATTTATGTATTTGTGTGACGTGGCGAGTGTAAGCCAAGTATGTGCCTTTCCCCTTTATTTATTTACATGGGTTGTTGTGAAGATTGCCTCACTTGCGACATTGCTTTCAATGCGGTTATGCCTCTAAGTCGTGCTTCGACACGTGGGAGATATAGCCGCATCGAGGGCGTTACAATAGGTTAGTCCCAAAAATAATATAAAAGTGTATAATAAAGCCCAAGAATGTGCAAAACAATAGATAATATAGCATGGAGCAATCAAAAATTATAGATACGTTGGAGACATATCAAGCATCCCCAAGCTTAATTCCTGCTCGTCCTCGAGTAGGTAAATGATAAAAACAGATTTTTTGATGTGGAATGCTACTAGGAATAATTTTAATGTAATTCTTCTTAATTGTGGCATGAATATTCAGATTCGAAAGATTCAAGATAAAATTTTAATATTGACATAGAAATAATAATACTTCAAGCATACTAACTAAGCAATTATGTCTTCTCAAAATAACATGGCCAAAGAAAGTTCATCCCTACAAAATCATATAGTTTAGTCATGCTCCATTTTCGTCACACAAGAATGCTCTCATCATGCACAACCCCGATGACAAGCCAAGCAATTGTTTCATACTTTAGTAATCTCAAACTCTATAAACCTTCACGCAATACATGAGCGTGAGCCATGGATATAGCACTATGGGTGGAATAGAGTATAATGATGGGGGTTATGTGGAGAAGACAAAAAGGAGAAAGTCTCACATCAACGAGGCTAATCAATGAGCTACGGAGATGCTCATCGATTGATGTTAATGCAAGGAGTAGGGATTGCCATGCAACGGATGCACTAGAGCTATAAATGTATGAAAGCTCAACAAAAGAAACTAGTGGGTGTGCTTCCAACTTGCTTGCTCACGAAGACCTGGGGAACTTGAGGAGGCCCATTGTTGGAATATACATGCCAAGTTCTATAATGAAAAATTCCCACTAGTATATGAAAGTGACAAAACAAGAGACTCTTTATCATGAAGATCATGGTGCTACTTTGAAGCACAAGTGTGGAAAAAGGATAGTAGCATTGTCCCTTTTTATTTCTCTTCCTTTTTTTGGGCCTTCATTTTTTTATTTGGCCTTTCTCTTTTTTTATTGGGACAATGCTCTATTAAATGATGATCATCACACTTCTATTTATTTACAACTCAATGATTACAACTCGATACTAGAACAAGGTATGACTCTATATGAATGCCTCCGGCGGTGTACCGGGATATGCAATGAATCAAGTGTGACATGTATGAAAAATTATGAACGGCGGCTTTGCCACAAATACGATGTCAACTACATGATCATGCAAAGCAATATGACAATGATGAACGTGTCATGATAAACGGGATGGTGGAAAGTTGCATGGCAATATATCTCGGAATGGCTATGGAAATGCCATAGTAGGTAGGTATGGTGGCTGTTTTGAGGAAGATATAAGGAGGTTTGTGTGAAAGAGCGTATCATATCACGGGGTTTGGATGCACCGGCGAAGTTTGCACCAACTCTCAATGTGAGAAAGGGCAATGCACGGTACCGAAGAGGCTAGCAGTGATGGAAGGTTGAGAGTGCGTATAATCCATGGACTCAACATTACTCATAAAGAACTCACATACTTATTGCAAAAATCTACAAGTCATCAAAAACCAAGCACTACGCGCATGCTCCTAGGTGGATAGATTGTTAGGAAAAGACCATCGCTCATCCCTGATCGCCACTCATAAGGAGGACAATCAAAGAACACCTCATGTTTCAAATTTGTTACGTAACGTTTACCATACGTGCATGCTACGGGACTTGCAAAGTTCAACACAAGTATTTCTCAATTTCACAACTACTCAACTAGCACAACTTTAATATCATTACCTCCATATCTCAAAACAATCATCAAGCATCAAACTTCTCTTAGCATTCAACACACTCATAAGAGAATTTTATTATTAATCTTGTATACCTAGCATATTAGGATTATTTAAGCAAATTACCATGCTATTTAAGACTCTCAAAATAATCTAAGTGAAGCATGAGATATCAATAGTTTCTATAAAACAAATCCACCTCCGTGCTCTAAAAGATATAAGTGAAGTACTAGAGCAAAACTATATAACTCAAAAGATATAAGTGAAGCACATAGAGTATTCTAATAATTTCCGAATCATGTGTGTTTATCTCAAAAGATGTGTACAGCAAAGATGATTGTGGTAAACTAAAAAGCAAAGACTCAAATCATACAAGACGCTCCAAGCAAAACACATATCATCTGGTGAATAAAAATATAGCTCCAAGTAAAGTTACCGATAGAAGTAGACGAAAGAGGGGATGCCTTTTGGGGCATCCCCAAGCTTTGGGTTTTAGGTGTCCTTAGATTATCTTGGGGGTGCCATGGGCATCACCAAGCTTAGGCTCTTGCCACTCCTTGTTCCATAATCCATCAAATCTTTACCCAAAACTTGAAAACTTCACAACACAAAACTTAAAGTAGAAAATCTTGTGAGCTCCGTTAGCGAAAGAAAACAAAAGACCACTTCAAGGTACTGTAATTAAATCATTATTTATTTATATTTGTGTTAAACCTACTGTATTCCAACTTTTCTATGGTTTATAAATTATTTTACTAGCCAGAGATTCATCAAAATAAGCAAACAACACATGAAAAACAGAATCTGTCAAAAACAGAACCGTCTGTAGTAATCTGTAACTATAGCAAGATATGGAACCCCAAAAATTCTAAAATAAATTTCTGGACGTGAGTAATTTATCTATTAATGATGTGCAAAAAGAATTAACTAAATAGCACTTTTAAAATAAAAACTTCAGCAGTTCTCGTGAGCGCTAAAGTTTCTGTTTTTTTACAGCAAGATTAACAAGACTCTCCCCAAGTCTTCCCAACGGTTCTACTTGGCACAAACACTAATTAAACACAAAAAACACAACCAAAACATAGGCTAGATAAAATATTTATTACTAAACAGGAGCAAAAAATCAAGGAATAAAAATAAAATCGGGTTGCCTCCCAACAAGCGCTATCGTTTAACGCCCCTAGCTAGGCATAAAAAGCAAGGATAGATCTAGGTATTGCCATCTTTGGTAGGCAATCCATAAGTGGCTCTCATAATAGAATCATAATGTAATTTAATTTTCTTTCTAGGAAAGTGTTCCATGCCTTTCCTTAACGGAATTTGGAATCTAATATTTCCTTCCTTCATATCAATAATTGCACCAATCGTTCTAAGGAAAGGTCTACCAAGAATAATAGGACATGAAGGATTGCAATCTATGTCAAGAACGATAAAATCTACGGGCACATAATTCCTATTTGAAACAATAAGAACATCATTAATTCTTCCCATAGGTTTCTTAATAGTGGAATCCTCAAGGTGCAAGTTTAGAGAGCAATCATCAAAATCACGAAAACCTAACAAATCACACAAAGTCTTTGGAATCATGGAAACACTAGCACCCAAATCACACAAAGCATAGCATTCACGGTCTTTAATTTTAATTTTAATAGTTGGTTCCCACTCATCATAAAGTTTTCTAGGGATAGAAACTTCCAACTCAAGTTTTTCTTCATAAGATTGCATCAAAGCATCAACGATATGTTTGGTAAAAGCTTTATTTTGACTATAAGCATGTGGAGAATTTAGCACAGATTACAACAAGGAAATACAATCTACCAAAGAGAAATTATCATAATTAAATTCCTTGAAATACAAAATAGTAGGTTCATTAACATCTAGAGTTTTGATCTCTTCAATCCCACTTTTATCAAATTTAGCATCAAGATCTAAAAACTCCGAATTTTTGGAATGCCTTCTAGGTAAAGGTGGATCATATTCAGTCCCATCATTATCAAGATTCATATTGCAAAACAAAGATTTAATAGGGGACACAACAATAACCTTTAGATCTTCATCTTTATTATCATGGTCTTTCGGTTTAGCGGCCATCTTATTAACTAAGGTAGCCTGCTTATCCGAAACTTCAGCTATTAACTTGTCAAGACAAGCAATTTGGGATCTCAAACCATCAAATTCTTTAGACATATCATCGAGCTCTTTATTCATATAACTCATAAAGCTTTTTTGTTCTTTAAGCTCGTTTCTAAAGAAACTATTATGCTCAAATTGCAAGACCATAAAACTCCTAACGTTGCTTTCAATTTCTTCTAACCTTTTAAGGTGAAGATCACCAAATTGGGGAAGAGCCATCGAGACAAGCAAGCAATCCAACACACAAGCAAACGAGGAATGGGCAAAAAGAGGCAAACGGGAAAGAGAGGGAGGGTAGAGAGAGAGAGGGCGAATAAAATGGCAAGGGTGAAGTGGGTGAGAGGAAAACGAGAGGCAAATGGCAAATAATGTAATGCGGGAGATAAGGGTTTGTGATGGGTACTTGGTATGTTTGACTTTTGCGTAGACCTCCCCGGCAACGACGCCAGAAATCCTTCTTGCTACCTCTTGAGCACTGCGTTGGTTTTCCCTTGAAGAGGAAAGGGTGATGCAGCAAAGTAGCGTAAGCATTTCCCTCAGTTTTTGAGAACCAAGGTATCAATCTAGTAGGAGGCTACGCACGAGTCCCTCGCACCGGCACAAAACAAATAAATCCTCGCAACCAACACGATAAGGGGTTGAATCCCTACACGGTCACTTACGAGGCTGAGATCTAATAGATATGATAAGATAATATTTTTGGTATTTTTATGATAAAGATGCAAAGTAAAATAAAGGGCAATGAAAATAACTAAGTATTGGAAGATTTAATGTGATGAAGATAGACCCGGGGGCCATAGGTTTCACTAGTGGCTTCTCTCAAGAGCATAGGTATTTTACGGTGGGTGAACAAATTACTGTTGAGCAATTGACAGAATTGAGCATAGTTATGAGAATATCTAGGCATGATCATGTATATAGGCATCACATCCGAGAAAAGTAGACCGACTCCTGCCTGCATCTACTACTATTACTCCACACATCGACCGCTATCCAGCATGCATCTAGAGTATTAAGTTCATAAGAACAGAGTAACGCCTTAAGCAAGATGACATGATGTAGAGGGATAAATTCATGCAATATGATAAAAACCCCATCTTGTTATCCTCGATGGCAACGATACAATATGTGCCTTACTACCCCTACTGTCATTGGGAAAGGACACCGCAAGATTGAACCCAAAGCTAAGCACTTCTCCCATTGCAAGAAAGATCAATCTAGTAGGCCAAACCAAAATGATAATTCAAAGAGACTTGCAAAGATAACCAATCATACATAAAAGAATTCAGAGAAGATTCAAATATTGTTCATAGATAAACTTGATCATAAGCCCACAATTCATCGGTCTCAACAAACACACCGCAAAAGAAGATTACATCGAATAGATCTCCACAAGAGAGGGGGAACTTTGTATTGAGATCCAAAAAGAGAGAAGAAGCCATCTAGCTAATAACTATGGACCCGTAGGTCTGAGGTAAACTACTCACACTTCATCGGAGAGGCTTTGGTGTTGATGTAGAAGCCCTCCGCCCCCTCCGGCGAGCTCCGGAAAAGGCCCCAAGATGGGATCTCGTGGATACAGAAAGTTACGGCGGTGGAATTAGGGTTTTGGCTCCATATCTGATCGTTTGGGGGTACGTAGGTATATATAGGAGGAAGAAGTACATCGGTGGAGCAACATGGGGCCCACGAGGGTGGAGGGTGCACCTGGGGGGGGGGGGGGGTAGGTGCGCCCCCCTGCCTCGTGGCCTCCCTGTTGGTTGCTTGACGTAGGGTCCAAGTTTCCTGGATCTTGTTCGTTCCAAAAATCACGTTCCCGAAGGTTTCATTCCGTTTGGACTCCGTTTGATATTCCTTTTCTTCGAAACCCTAAAATAGGCAAAAAAACAACAATTCTGGGTTGGGCCTCCGGTTAATAGGTTAGTCCCAAAAATAGTATAAAAGTGTATAATAAAGCCCAATAATGTCCAAAACAATAGATAATATAGCATGGAGCAATCAAAATTATAGATACGTTGGAGACGTATCAGTACCAAATGAAGTCCAAATGCCACGCAACTTTTGGTGATTTTTTCTGGCAATAAGAGACCCTGGAAGCTTCGGGAGGGGACGAGAAGCTAGAGCAGTAGCCCACAAGGCACCAGGGCACGGCCTGGTGGCTTGTGGGGCCCACGAGGCTCTGTTTGACCTAACTCTGCCTCTATAAATTCTCTAAAATCGTGAAACCAACAAAGGAGTCCATGAAATACTTTGTCCACCACCACAAGTTCCAGAACCACGAGATCCCATCTAGAGGCCTTTTCCGGCACTCTGTCAGAGGGGGAATCGATCACGAAGGGGTTCTTCATTATCCTTGCTGCCCCTTCGATGATGCGTGAGTAGTTTACCACGGACCTATGGGTCCATAGTTAGTAGCTAGATGGCTTCTTCTCTATTTTTGATCTTCAATAGAATGTTCTCCTCGGTGTTCTTCAAGATCTATTTGATGTAATGACATTTTGCGGTGTGTTTGTTGGGATCCGATGAATTGTGAGTTAATGATCAGATCTATCCATAAATATTATTTGAGTTTTCTCTCAACTCTTTTATGCATGATTAATATAGCTTCGTATTTCTTCTCCAATTTATTGGTTTGGTTTGGCCAAATAGATTGATTTATCTTGCCATGGGAAGAGGTGCTTTGTAATGGGTTCGATCTTGCGGTGCTCAATCCCAGTGACAGAACGGACATGGAACGTATGTATCGTTGCTATTAAGGGTAAAAAGATGGGGTTTATTCAAACATGAGTTTATCCTGTCTACATCATGTCATCTTGCTTAAGGCGCTACTCCATTTTTCCATGAACTTAATAACTAGATGCATGCTGGATAGCGGTCGATGTGTGCAGTAATAGTAGTAGATGCATAATCATTTCGGTCCACTTGTCTCAGACGTGATGCCTATGTATGATCATTGCCTTGGATATAGTCGTAATTATTTGCTTTTCTATCATTTGCCCAACAGTAATTTGTTTACCCACCGTATGCTATTTTCTTGAGAGAAGCTTCTAGTGAAAACTATGACACCCGGGTCTATATTTTATAATATATTAAAACTAAAAATACCTTGTTGCAATTTTATTTTATTTATTTTATTTTGCATTTTTGTCCGATCTATATATCAAAAACTATACAATTTAATCTTGCTCATAACCATTGAGGGATTGACAACCCCTCTACGTATTGGGTTGCAAGTATTTCTTGTTTGTGTGCATGTGTTTTTTTACATAGTGTTGTTTGGTTCTCCTATTGGATTGATAAACTTGGTTTCATAACTGAGGGAAATACTTATCTCTACTATACTGCATCATCCTCTCCTCTTCGAGCAAATCCCAACGCAACTCATAAGTAGCAGGAATTATTTCTCGCGCCGTTGCCGGGGAGACATCATCAACAACTATCAAGTACCTACGCATAAACTTTCATCTCCTTGCATTTACATTATTTGCCATTTGCCTCTCGTTTTCATCTCCCCCGCTTCTAAAAAGTTTTTTACAAGGATACAAAAATATATATTTTGTTCGCATTTTTCTTGTTTGCTTCTTTGCTTGCTTGTTATCTTGTTTGCGTAGTCACGATGTCTCAAGAAAATACAAATTTGTGTGATTTTTGTAATACTAATAATAATGATTTTATTAGTACCCCGATTGCTCCTCCCGCGGCAAGTGCAGAGTCGTATGATATTAATGTTGCTTTATTGCATCTTGTTATAAAAGAACAATTTTGTGGTAATCCTAATGAGGATGTCGTGTACCATCTAAACACTTTCGTAGAATTGTGTGATATGCAAAAGAAAAAAGATGTGGACAATGATATTGTGAAATTAAAATTATTCCCATCTCTTTGCGGGATCGTGCAAAAATTTTGGTTTTCATCTTTACCACGAAATAGTATTGATTGTTGGGATAAGTGCAAAGATGCTTTTATTACTAAGTATTTTCCTCCCGCGAAAATCATTTCACTAAGAAATCAAAATTCCAAGCAACTTGAGCATGAACATGTTGCATAATCTTGGGAAAGGATGAACTAATGATAAAAATTACCCTACTCGTGGTTTAAATTTGTGGATGATCATACAATTTTTTTTGCAAGATTGAATTTTGTCTCTAGAAATCTTTTAGATTCTGTCGCGGGTGGTACTTTTATGGCGATTACTTTGGGTTAAGCTACTAAATTGCTTAATAATATTATGGCAAATTATTCACAATGGCATACTGAAAGAGCTCCTACTAGTAAAAAAAGTGAATTTAGTTGAAGAAATTAGTACTTTAAGTGATAAAGTTGATGCGCTTATGAAATTGGTTGCTAGTAAAAATGCTCCGATTGATCCTAATAACGTGCCTTTGTGTACTTTGATTGAGAAAGATAATGATCCCGTAGATGTGAATTTTATCTCATGAAATAATTTTGATAGTAATGCTTATAGAGGTAATTTTAATCCTAGGCCGTTTCCTCGAAATTCCTCTAATAATTATGGCAATTCCTATGGTAATTCTTATAATAATAATAATATGATGCTCTCTGATCTTGAAAGTAATATTAAATAACTTATCAATTCTCAGAAAGTTTTAAACACTACGATAGAAGAAAAATTTAGTAAAATTGATTATATGTCTGGGAGCATTGATAGAATCATTCATGATGTGGAAAATCTTAAGAGTAAAATTTTTCCATCCAAGTTTGGTATCAATGATTCAATTAAAGCTTTATATGTCTCCATGGATGAGAGTAAGAAAAAAACCGCTATGCTAAGAGCTAAACGAGAATTTTTAGAGCAAGTGTTTCCGCCCGATTTTTTTCGTAGTAATAATGAAGAAGTTAAAATGATTGGTGTTTCTTCTATTGATTCTTTATTAGTAATATTAAACTTGATGATAATGGGACTGAAGAAGAGTCAACTTTATCTAGAAGGCGTCCCCATGATTCGGAGGGTGAAAAACTTGATATTTTTTTCTTCTAAAAGTGGGTTTGAAGAGGTAAAAACTTTAACTAGTGATGTGCCCAATCTATTGGATTACAAAGATTTTAATTATTATAGTTATTCTTTGATTGAGTGTATTTATTTGGTTCAATCAATGCTACATTCACCCAATGCCGATGAACAAAATAAGGCTTTTACTAAACATATTGTAGAAGCGATGATGAAAGCTTTAGAAGAAAAGGTAGAATTAGAGATTTCAATTCCTAGAAAATTATATGATGAATGGGAACCCACCATTAAAGTCAAGATAAAAAATTATGTGTGCAATGCTTGATGTGATTTGGGTGCTAGTGTTTCCACAATTCTGAAATCTATATGGGATGTGCTAGGTTTTACCAATATGGATGAAGGTTCTCTTAATTTGCACTTGGCGGATTCTACTATTAAAAAGCCTTTGGGTAGAATTAATGATGTTCTTATTCTTGCAAATAGGAGCTATGTGCCTATTGATTTTATTGTACTTGGCATTGATTGCAATCTGTCTTGCCCCATAATACGTGGTAGACCGTTGTTATGAACTATAGGTGACATCATTGACATGAACGAAGGAAATACTAAATTTTAGTTTCCACTAAAGAAGGGTATGGAACACTTCCCTAGAACTAGAATTAAGCCACCATATGAGTCAATCATGAGGGCCACCTACGGAACTAGAACCAAAGATGAAAACACTTGAAACTATGCATCATGCCTTGCTAGGGGCATAAAACAATAGCGCTTGTTGGAAGGCAACTGTCGGGGCTCTGGGACTGGGGGTACCCAGACCCGTCTGCCGGTGGCCCATCGCGTGTCATTGTCGAGAGGCCCGATGTGGCCTAGCACCAAGGCTTCATAATCAAGACTCTTGCAAGGGCACCCGCCTCGCGAGGCGAGCATCATCAGGCATCGTCAGGTGCCCTGAGGGCTCCATGAGGGGCGGCCTCCCGGGGCTACCTCACAAGGCCCCTTGTGGGGCGGACATCTCTAGGCTCGCCACCCTACCTCGTGAGGCACATGGGTGACGTGAGCCATGATGAGCGGAGCCAGAAGGGCGCCAGCGGGCGCAATCGAGGACACTTTCCTCTTTGGTGCTAAGGAGGCAAGGACGTATGCGGGTTCCGAAGGCACCCCCAAGTGTTAACCTAGTTCGGGAATCTGTATCACGGTTTCGAGAAGAGAGGTCGAGCTATCACAAGGGTGACAAGTACTCGCCTTGAGATCGATAACAAATTTCGTGAGGCAAAAGGAATGTTGCATCTGACACATTGTCGAGGTTCGTCAAACGACTTTACGCACACATGGGAGTTGGCACATTCTGCTAGGAGCCGCTACCAACTATCGACTTGGTCATGTCCATGTTTACGTGAACCTATAGGGTTGCACACTTAAGGGGTTGCAGCCCATTCAGATTGGATCCGAGTGGAAAATGGATGTGGACTCCTAATGGGCTCAAGTGTTGAGCCCACCTCAGAGGTCTATATAAAGGGGAGTGGGCGCACCACTTAGAGTTAATCCTTTGAACCCTGGTTAGCCACCACCACTGCCCACGTCCATGACGTGCGACCAGACCTAGCGGTCCACCGCCCACCGCTGCACCCCGCACGTGTGGATACCTTGGAGGCATCTCATATGCGGTGCTTGGACGAACCGTTCGAGGAAACCGCGAGGTGCTGTTCGTGGGAGATCACCGTTCACGGGTCTTCATTGTTCGCGGGAGATTGACGACACTAGGAGGAGAAGGCCCGGGAGATCGGCTACATGGATCACCAACTCTACTTCCGCTGCGGTGACTGCGCGTCCAGTGGTAAACCCGATCCCGTGATCTATTTCCAGCAGCATGATCTTGGGTGCGCGGTAGAAAATTTTATTTGGCACTAGCGCAGCCTACCGCATGTTCCAACAATGGTATCAGAGCCTCCGCTGTGTGGTGATAGATTTGATGATATGCATATGAGATATGTAGATCGGTTCAGGTGCGGGTCGATGAGATCGGCCGCACATGTCAGTGTTGAAGGTTGGTTTCGTGATCTTGTTTCCGTGATCATTGTTGGGGAACACAGTATTTCAAAAAAATTCCTATGATCATGCAAGATCTATCTAGGAGATGCATAGAAATGAGAGGGGACAGTGTGTCTACATACCCTCGTAGACCTAAAGCAGAAGCGTTTAGTAACGCGGTTGATGTAGTTGAACATCTTCATGATCCAACCGATCAAGTACCGAATGCATGGCACCTCCGTGATCTGCACACGTTCAGCTTGGTGACGTCCCTCGTACTCTTGATCCAGTTGAGGCCGAGGGTGAGTTTCGTCGGCATGACGGCGTGGCGACGGTGATGATGAAGTTACCAGCTTAGAGCTTCGCCTAAGCACTACGACGATATGACCGAGGTATGTAACTGTGGAGGGGGCACTACACATGACTAAGACAAATCTTGGAGTGCCTTTGGGGTGCCCCCTGCCCACGTATATAAAGGAGGGAGGAGGTGGAGGCTGGCCTAGGAGGGGCGCGCCTATAGGGGGAGTCCAACTAGGATTCCCAATCCTAGTTGGAGTCCCCTTCCTTTTCCAAGAGGGGAGAGAGGGAAGGAGTAGGAGAGGGAGAAGGAAAGAGAGGGGGGCGACGCCTCCTCCCTAGTCCAATTCCGACTTTCCATGGGGGGCGCACGGACAACCCTTAAGGCCCTTCTCTCTTTTCCCGTATGGCCCATTAAGGCCCACTACTGCCCCCGGCGAATTCTCGTAACTCTCCAGTACTCCGAAAAATACCTGAATCACTCGAAACCTTTACGATGTTCGAATATAGCCTTCCAATATATCGACCTTTACATCTCGACCATTTCGAGACTCCTCGCCATGTCCGTGATCTCATCCAGGACTCCGAACAACCTTCGGTACATCAAATCACATAACTCATAATACAAATCGTCATCGAAGCATGCGGACCCTACGGGTTCAAGAACTATGTAGACATGACCGAGACACATCTCCGGTCAATAACCAATAGCGGAACCTGGATGCTCATATTGGCTCCTACATATTCTACGAAGATCTTTATCGGTCAAACCGCATAAAAACATACGTTGTTCCCTTTGTCATCGGTATGTTACTTGCCCGAGATTCGATCGTCGGTATCATCATACCTAGTTCAATCTCGTTACCGGCAAGTCTCTTTACTTGTTTCGTAATGCAACATCCCACAACTAACTCATTAGTCACATTGCTTGCAAGGCTTATAGTGATGTGCATTACCGAGAGGGCCCAGAGATACCTATCCGACAATTGGAGTGACAATTCCTAATCTCGATCTATGCCAACTCAACAAACACCATCGGATATACCTGTAGAGCATCTTTATAATCACCCAGTTATGTTGTGACGTTTGATAGCACACAAGGTGTTCCTCCGGTATTTGGGAGTTGCATAATCTCATAGTCAGAGGAACATGTATAAGTCATGATGAAAGCAATAGCAATAAAACCAAATGATCATTTATGTGAAGCTAACAAATGGGTCTTGTTCATCACACCATTTTCTAATGATGTGATCCCGTTCATCAAATGGCAACACATGTCTATGGTCAGGAAACTTAACCATCTTTGATTAACGAGCTAGTCAAGTAGAGGTATACTAGTCAAGTAGAGGTGTACTAGGGACACTCTGTTTTGTCTATGTATTCAGACATGTACTAAGTTTCTGGTTAATACAATTCTAGCATGAATAATAAACATTTATCATGATATAAGGAAATATAAATAACAACTTTACTATTGCCTCTAGGGCATATTTCCTTCAATTGTGACACAAAGGTCGTGACACGAGTTACCCCTACCGGTGGGTTTCCACCATCAGGGTAGAAAGTGGAATGTAAATCTGGATGCAGCACGCGGAGATCAATGAGATTGATCGAATCAGAACATAGATCAAGACCGTGGAAATATGATTTCCGCAGTGCTGAAATCCGTTGGAGCAATCTCGGTAAATGGCTGTAACTTTTGCATACGAACTCCGATTTTGCTCCACGGCCTGTCAAACTGAAGCTAATGAAAAGTTGGATTAGCTGTAAAATTTTGGAATGAGATTTTTGCACTTCTGACTAGGCCAAAATCCGCTTGGAAAATAGAGTTTTGGGAGGTTTTATCTTCGGTGGTAGAACGTGTGACTCATTTTTGCAGGGAATGCTTGTGATTTGGTATATCCCATGAATGTTGCTTGTGCATTATTGTTCCATGACCTGCGTGTCATAAGTGGGGCCACCGGCAGGAGCCATATGGTTGTCCCATTATTGTATTAATGACCTGCGTGTCAACATGAGAAGCCATGTAACGTAATTTACTTTCAATAGCTATTAGTTTGTAATAGCATAGTATCTTATGTAACACTTGGCGGTTGACAACATGACGTGGAGATGGAGATCACCACGAGGACAACCATGCATGGAGATGGAGATCACCATGGGCAGACCGCACATGTGGAGATAGAGATCACCATGCGCTGTGAAAAGGGGGCTATACCATATCACGCGTATATAAACTGCTTGTGAAAGTTTATCCCTTTTATGCACCCTTCTTTTGCATGGTAGATGTTTTAAGTAGGGTGATCCCTCAAAGAATGTCAAGTTTAAATGCCTCCCCAATTGCTACACCTTCACATGTCAAGTATATTTAGTGGCGGGCCTATAAAATTATGGTGCCACTAGATCTCCTTGAAGTGATGGGTTTGTGTCAGACACTTACAAGCGAAGCATTGGTTGACTTGTCGTAGCTATAAAAACAGTTTTGGGCCACGAGGCATAGGAGTTGGCGTGGCATGAGATGTCCCCAACAATAAGAGTCGTATGGAGATACGATTAGCAAGAGTTGCTTACCGAGTGATCTTGTCCTCTAGAGGTGATGCAAAAGCTCACTAGTTGACATGTTGATCTTGGATCTTGAATCACTAAGTATCAACCGAGGGATGTTGATTTTAGTGGGAGTAATGATCTTATTAAAATGCTTAATATGAATTACTCTTCATGACTACATGTCTTAGTGTTTTGCATATTTCTGTTGTAGGTCAATGGCACCATCTGCTCAAGTTACCCCTTTTGCATTGAAATCAATCCTCGAAAAAGATAAATTGAATGAAACAAACTTTACCACCTGGTATAGAAACCTGAGAATTGTTCTTAGGCATGAGAAAAAGGAACAAGTTCTAGAGAATCCACTTCCAAAGGAACCTGCCAATAATGCTAATGCCACAACCAGAAATGCCTACCAGAAACTCGTTGATGAATCAAACGAGATCAGTTGTCTCATGATGGCTTCTATGGAGCCCGATCTGCAGCAGCAGTTCGAAAATATTGAGACTTTCGATATGATCGAGAATCTCAAGAGCATGTTTCAAATGCAGGCTAGGACTGAAAGGTTCAACGTCTGGCGATCCTTGATGGATTGTAAGCTAAAAGAGGATGATGCAATGAGCCCGCATGTGATCAAGATGATCGGGTACATGCAAGCTCTGGATCGGTTGGGCTTCCCACTTGGGGACGAGTTGTCCCCAGATACAATTCTGGGTTCTCTTCCGGATAGCTATGGGCCGTTCATCTCGAACTATCATATGCATGGGATGGAAAAGAAGCTCACTAAATTGCACGGGATGCTTAAGGTGGCAGAGCAGGATATCAAGAAAGGTACTCATCGTCAAGTGTTGATGGTGCAGAACTCGGCTAAGTTCAAGAAGAGCTGGTCCAAGAAAAAGGCTACGACAAAGGGCAAGGAGAAGGTGGCAAATCCAACTGCCGCCGCTGCGCCTAAGTCAGGGATGGCCTCGAGGAGTATTTGCTTTCATTGCAAGGAACCCGGACACTGGAAAAGGAACTGCAGCAAGTGGTTTGCCGAGAAGGGCAAGAAGACTGGAAGTATGACTTGTTCTTGAGGTACACTTGTTGTATATGTTATAGACATTTATCTTGCTGATGTTTCTAGTAGCTCTTGGGTATATGATACCAGATCAGTTGTTCACATATGCAACTCGATGCAGGGGCTAAGCAGAACTAGGAATGTCGCAAGAGGAGAAGTTGACATACGCGTCGGGAATAAAGCAAGAGTTGCTGCATTGGCCGTCGACACTATGTGTAACACCCCGGTGTAATGTTACTACAATAACCCCTGGGGTTAAGTTAATCTTTTTGCTAAACATGTGCCTGATCATTATTGTCTCATGTTCTTTCAAATTCCAGTTGAATTCAAATTCAAATTCTAGGTGAATTTCAAATTGCTCAAACATGAAAAATAAAATGTTCATCATGTGGATATTATTCTTCTGGTAATATTGGTGGTGAACCAACTTTTTTCCAATGTGTCTAAATGGCCTAAAATAGCTAAAGCTGAAAGTTAAAAAAAGAAATAGAAAAGGGAGAGAGAGAGAGGGAGAGCAAACTCCTCCCTGGACCGAACCCACCTGGGTCGGCCCACCTAACCCACTCCAGCAGGCCGGCCCACTCCCCCCCCATTCCCCCCAGGTCGCCTCCTTCCCCGTGCACTGCTCCTCCGACCGAGCGGGACAGAGCGCGTCCATCGCCGTCCAACCACCTCGCCGGCCTCGCCGGGAGAGGATAAAGCCCCGACGCCTCGGGCTCCCCTCTCCCCTCCCACTTGCCCTGCCGCCCCCACTCGTGCCAGTCCCTATCCCCTCTCCCCTCTCGAGCTCTCTCCCTCTCCTCCGAGCGTGGCCGCCGCCGTCCTCCGTCGTTGTCGCGGGCACCCGCGGCCCCACGCCCGCTGACCCTGTCGGTGAGTGCCGCGGGGGTCGACTCCTTCGACCGGTGGCCTCAGCTGGAGCTCGGAGGCGCGGCACCACCGGATCCCCTTCGTCCCCATCTCCGGCTGCCATCATTCTTCTTCATCTCCGGCGACGCCTACTGCTGATACTAAGCCTCTCACCGTCCTCCTGGTGCCGCGCAGTGAGCTCCTCCCTCCCTCATTTCCTCTCTCTGGCCTCTCCCCGTAGCCGTAGCTCGCCGCTTCTGTTCAGGCCGGACATAGTGCCGCCGTCGAGCTCCTCATCATGGCCATGCTCGCCGATGAGCTCGTCCGAGCTTGCAGTCGTGCTCAGCACGCGCGTAGGGCCTCGTAGCGCTAGCTAGCTCGCTCCGCTGTGCCGTGTAATGCCGGTTCTGCCCATGCCCGAACTCCGGCGTCCGCCTCGCCGTGTGCCGTCATCGTTTTAGGCCTTCCCGAGGCCAACCGTTAGCGGCACGCGACGCGCCTCGCTCCCCTCTTTCGAATGCCACCTCGCGCGCGCAAAATGGTGGCCGGAGCGCGTTTTCCAACGAGTTTCGAGGCCACGCCACTGCAGGTTTGGTCGCTGGCATGATTCCGGCACCGACGCCGGCGAGGCTGACCTGGCGCTGACGTATGGGGCCTGTTGAGCCACTGATGGGTGGGCCCAGTTAACTCGTTGACTGAGTCAACCCACTGCCATGTGGGGCCGAGTCAATAAAACAATTTAGATAAATAGAAAAATCTGTTAATTAAATTGATTAATTAATCTATTCACCAATTAGACGCTGACAGTGAGCCCATATGATGTAACTCTTTTGCGGTGTATTTGTTGGGATCGATGAACTTTGAGTTTATGATCAGATCTATCTTTCTATATCCATGAAAGTATTTGAGTTTCTTTGATCTATTTTATGCATGATCTCTTATAGCCTCGTATTTCTTCTCTGATATTTGGGTTTTGTTTGGCCAACTTGATTTATTATCTTGCAATGGGAAGAGGTGCTTTGTAGTGGGTTCGATCTTACGGTGCTTGATCCCAGTGACAGAAAGGGAACCGACACGTATCTATCGTTGCTACTAAGGATAAAACGATGGGGTCTATCTCTACATAGATAGATCTTGTCTACATCATGTCATCCTTCTTATTGCATTACTCCGTTTCTCCATGAACTTAATACACTAGATGCATGCTGGATAGCAGTCGACGTGTGGAGTAATAGTAGTAGATACAGGCAGGAGCCGGTCTACTAATCTTGGACGTGATGCCTATGTAATGATCATTGCCTGGATATCGTCATGAGTATTTGAAGTTTTATCAATTGCCCAACAGTAATTTGTTCACCCACCGTTTGCTATTTTTCTCGAGAGAAGCCACTAGTGAAACCTACGACCCCGGGTCTCTTTCTCATATTATTTGCCTTTGTGATCTACTTTTTCCTTGCATTTATTTTTAGATCTACTAAACCAAAAACCCAAAAATTCCTTGCTGCAATTTATCCTTATTTATTTTATTTGGCGCTCGATCTATCAATCTACTACAAATTTACCTCATGTTCGTTTGCCTATCTTCATGCGCCGTATCCCGGAAGGGATTGACAACCCCTTTAACACATCGGGTTGCGAGAAGTTGTTATTTGTGTGCAGGTGTTGTTTATGTTGTGTTGCTTGGTTCTCCTACTGGTTCGCTAACATTGGTTTCACCTCTGAGAAAAATACCTACCGCTGTTGTGCTGCATCATCCCTTCCTCTTTGGGGAAATACTGACGTAGCTTCAAGCAACATCAGGCGCCAGCTGTCGGGGCATACTCGCGACAGATGCAGGGGGTGGCTTATCATGGATGGGGCCAAGAGTACATCGTCGGGCCCTAGAAGCGAGAATGGGCGAGAGCTCGGTCGCACATGAGATTTACCTAGGTTCGGGGCTCTCATAGGAGATAACACCCCTAGTCCTGCTCTGCGGGGTCTCCGCATGATGATTATGATCAAATGGTGGCTACAAGCTTGCTCCTTGAGGGGTATTGCTAGAGGAGGAAGAAGGGCAGGGCTGCTACCTTGCTTCTCCTAGCTATGGTGTGTGTGTGGGAATGAGAGCTGAACCATTTGCATGGGTGAGCCTGGGGGGTTTATGTAGGCCTACCCCTAGGGGTACAATGGTAATACGGCCGGGTGTAGGACCCGGACATCAGTGTCTAGGGTCGCCAGGTTCTCCACCAGCTATTGGGGCCCACCGCTTGGTGGGCCCCGTCGGCTGTCGAGAATCTTGCCAACAGGTAGGGCCCGCCGCCTATGGGCCATGCTGATTGTCTTTTGCTATAGCGTTGTACTTGATGACGGACACTTTGTCCGGAGTCGCATGGCTACAGTCCCGCCACTTGGTCAGCGCGCACTGTAGCCATGCTCCGTCTTGTCAGAGCAATTGGGTGTGGACTCTGAGGGGAGGGGAGGGCCGGCTCCTGGAAGCCGGTCTGCCCCCGGAGCCGCCTTCTTGGGGAGCGCCGCCTTCTGGGAGCTCATGGACGGTAGGGCCCGCCGCCTGCGGGCCGTACTGACTCCGCGTTGTGGGAGCATGGCCCTTGCTGACAAGGGCCATGTTATGAGCCACATGGCTACAGTGCCGTGCCTGGCAGGCAAGTGACCGCCTGGTCAGCCCGTACTGTAGCCACGCTTCTTCAGGATTAGGGGGAGTGGGTGGCCCTATCGCCACGCCCCGTCTTGTCGTGGTGAATGAGTGCAGACTCCAAGGGGATGAGGGGCCGTCTGCTAGGAGCCAACCTCCTCCCACGCCGCCTTCTGAGAGTATGCCATCATCTGGGAGCCGGCCGCTTGGGCGCAGCCCACGTGTTCGGAAGGTGCGAGGGGCTTTGCTAGCCCTGATGTCTTGAAATGCTAAGGGGTGTGGATGAGGCTACTCGTGGTCAATCCCTCTAACATGGAGGGCTTCTACATCAACTTTATTGCCCTTCCGATGAAGCGTGAGAAGTTTATCTCAGACCTACGGGTCCATAGCTAGTAGCTAGATGCCTTCTTCTATCTCTCTTTGATTCGCAACACCATGTCCTCCTTGATGTTCTTGGAGATCTATTTGATATAATACTTTTTGCGGTGTGTTTGCCGAGATCCGATGAATTGTGGATTTATGATCAGCTTATCTATGAATATTATTGAATCTTCTCTGAATTCTTTTATGCATGATTTGATATCTTTGTAATTCTCTTCGAACTATCGGTTTGGTTTGGCCAACTAGATTGGTTTTTCTTGCAATGAGAGAAGTGCTTAACTTTGGGTTCAATCTTGTGGTGTCCTTTCCTAGTGATAGTAGGGGCAGCAAGGCACGTATTGTATTGTTGCCATCGAGGATAAAAAGATGGGGTTTTCATCATATTGCTTGAGTTAATTCCTCTACATCATGTCATCTTACTTAATGGATTACTCTGTTCTTTATGAACTTAATACTCTAGATGCATGCTAGATAGTGGTTGATGTGTGGAGTAATAGTAGTAGATGCAGAATCATTTCAGTCTACTTGACATGGACGTGATGCCTATATTCATGATCATTGCCTTAGATATCGTCATAACTTTGCTCTTTTCTATCAATTGCTCAGTAGTAATTTGTTCACCCACCGTATTATTTACTATCTTGAGAGAAGCCTCTAGTGAAACCTAGCCCCCGTGTCTATTTTCCATCATACATGTTCTATTTTCCATCATAAAATTTTCCAATCTTGCAATCTTTTACTTCCCAATCTATAAACCAAAAATATTTACTTTACCATTTATCTATCTCTATCAGATCTCACTTCTACAAGTAACCGTGAAGGGATTTGTTGGGGATATGACTACCAGATATGACCCGCCCAGGAGGGGCTAGGTCAACCACAATGGCAGTTCACATGTATGAAGCCCAAGAGTATACAAGATGGCAGTTCATAGTTAGGCTTGCAAGAGGCCCAAGCCCAGAGACGGCTTAAGGCCCGTAAGTATAAACCGCCATGAATGTATAGACTTGTAATGTAAGGCATGTAAGATATGTCACCGAGCCGGACATGTTGTATGAGCCGGCTGGGACTCTGTAGGCCGTAGGGCGTCAACCCATGTATATTAGGGAACGACCCGGCAGCGGCTTAGGGCAAGAAACAACAGATCAAGAGCCAGGCTAAGCGTATTCGCTCCCTGGTCATCGAAACCCTAGCAATACCACATCCAACTAGATTAGGCTTTTACCTTCACCGCAAGGGGCCGAACCAGTATAAACTCTCTGTGTCCTTTGTCCTGATTAACCCCTTTAAACTAATCTCGTTGCGATGGCTCCACGACTAAGTCCTAACACTAGGACATCTGCCGTGACAATTCCATGACAGTTGGCGCCCACCGTGGGGCTATCGCATGATGATTTCTGTTGGATGTGGGGTTCCGGCAAACCCTTAAGGTTCGAACACTGGGGTGCGCGCGAAGTCTTTCCCTCCTACCGATCTACGCTCTAGCTTGCTAAGATCTTGCGGACGAACTCGACAAACTCACTGCACAGAAAGACACAGGGTTTATACTGGTTCGGGCCACCGTTATGGTGTAATACCCTACTCCAGTGTGGTGGTGGTGGATTGCCTCTTGGGCTGACGATGAACAATACAAGGGAAGAACAGCCTCCTGAGGTTGAGGTGTCCTTGTGCGTATGAACCTGTGGTGTGTAGGTTCTCTCTAGATAAGATGAGATCCCTCTCTTTCTTCCCCCCTTCTACTATGGTGGCTAGTCCTATTTATAGAGGCCCTGGTCCTCTTCCCAAATATCAAGCGGGAAGGGAGCCAACAATGGAAGGCTAATTTGAAGGGGGACAACTAGTACCAGCTATCCTAACTAAAGTAGTCTTCGCCCGCATAAAGCTCTGGTGGTGACGCCGTCTTGGGCTCCACGATGACCTCCTTCTTGCAGTCCATGGTCTTGGTCTTGTTGCACCGAAATGGCAACCTTTTCCTGAGGCCTCGGTACTCCGCGGCTGCGCTTGCCTCCTTTGCACCAAAGGGGAAACAAGGACGCTACGTGCGCTGGCGCCCGCCTGGTGTCGATCTTCATGGCTCACGTCACGAGAGCCTCGTGAGGTTTGCCTCGCCTTGATATCTCTGCTCCTCGTGAACCTGCCTAGCTAGGCCACCCCAAAGGAGGTCTTGCGTCGTCCGCCTCGCGAGGCTTGGCCCCTCGCGAGGGTCTCGAGCTTGGGCTGATGAAGATGGGTCGTGCTGGGCCCCCACCTGAGCCACGCCACAGGCCGCGGGCAGCCAAGTCTGGGGACCCCCGTTCCTAGAACACCGACAGTAGCCCCCGGGCCCAAGGTGCGTGCGGGCTTGGCTTAGCAAAGAAGCGAAGGGGCAAGCGCGAAGCGCCGCGGGCCCTAATAGCCTGCGGCCTTCGGCGCTGTGTGGCGGTTGATTGGGCGTGGGCATCTGCGCTTCCCCACGACGCCTCGACGACCGCACGACTCGACAAGTCCTTGCATGCAGAGATATGGGTCATGATTACCTGCGATCGTGGTGCTCGGCGGTTGGCCTTCCTCGGCTATAAGAACGGGGCCGTGTGAGCTTCTTTAGTTCACCCCTTTGTGCTACTCCCTTCTTCTTCTTGGCCACTCACCGTTCTCATGGCTCCGAAGAGATTCTTGGCCGCAGAGAAGGGAAAAGCCCGCCAGGCAGTGCCCGACTCCCCCCCCCCGGCCAAGCGTGGCCGGGGTCGTCCTCGCAAGCATCCCGCGGTCCCCACAGCGGCTTCCCGCGGCCACGGAGGCGGCTCCCTGCGTGGTGGTGAGCGCTCGGCTGCCGAGGGGAGGCATGTCGTGACCGCGCGGCCCCCCAAGCCGCGCTTTCGCTCGGCGGAGGTGCTGCCGGAGTTCGTCGTGTGGTTGGCGGACCCGACCAGCACCTGGCTCCAACTCCCCTGCTTCTTCGTAGGTGAACTGCCGGCCAGCGCCCGATGCCGCTTCTGGCTCCAGGAGGATGGTTGCTGCAGCAGGGCCTTCTGGGCTTCGCTGGAGGTCTCCCCTTCCGGAAATGGGCCCCTGACTCGCGGCTGGCAAACATTTGCCTGCGCGCGCGGCCTGAGTCAGCGGTGCACCCTGCACTTCAAGTTCGATGGCGACGCCACCCTCTACGTGAGGGTGTTTGGGGAAGATGGTCGCCGCGCTGGGTGCTGCCCCGAAGATGGTGACCGCGGGCGCCTGCCTAGCCCCGGCACCGACCAGGATGAGGACTGCACCAGGCGTGCCGGTGGCGGTGCTCGGGGCTCGCCAAGCTTCGGTGACTCTTCCTCAGGCAGCAGCTCCTCCAGCGGTGGCCGCGACCAGCCCCCGTGCCATTGCGACCGCCTGGGTGAAGGCAGTGGGTCCACCCGGAGCAGCTCGAGCTTTTGCTGTAGGTTGGTGTTGGACAGGTCATGTCCATTTTGTTTCCTTCCTTTCCTGCGTAAGAAGAAGGTAGTACAGGGCCCTGTGGGGGCGTGTTAGAACTGTCGCTGCCAAGTGTCGCGTTGCTTTTATCATTTCTGCGCTATGTTTCCGTGCTGCATGTCCATGTGCGGGAGTCATTTGAGCTTGGTGGATCTTGATGCGGCCCTCGCCTCTCGAGGCTGAGGCCTCGCCGTGCGCTTCATGCCCTGCAAGGATTAGTTAGAGGGGTAACCTTTGGTCCCGGCAGCGGGGGCGATCAGCCTAGGTCCTGCGTTCGTGTCGCGATGCCCGTGAGGCATGGACTGGGAGGGGTGCTCCCGCAGAGGACTCAGACAGGAAAGCTCCAGACGATCGGGGCAGAAGACGCTCGCGAGGGCGCCCGCGAACATCCCTCGCGAGACTTGTGCGAGAGAAAATGAGGCGAGTGGATGAAACAGACAAAGAGTCACAAGCCAGGAACGCCAACAACTCCAATAAGACTTCAAACGAGAATAAACACGCCAACTGCAGAAAGCAAATGAAAAAGCCGCGTCCGGCACCTATTCTAGTCTTCGACGTCTTCTCACCAGCGCGGAGCTAAGTGCTGCCACTGGGCGTGGGCGGGAGCCCCCGAGGCCCAAGGGCGGCACTCCGGAGACTACGGGGCGTGTACAGCCCCACTCATTATTACGTGAGAGTGTCACGGGCGGCGAGCTTCACAGGCTTTTGCCTTCTTCACAGGCACCGGGCCTTTCCCAAAACGTGATAGCTTCATAGGCATTGGCCTTCTTCACAG
This sequence comes from Triticum aestivum, assembly GCF_018294505.1. Taxonomy (NCBI): domain Eukaryota; kingdom Viridiplantae; phylum Streptophyta; class Magnoliopsida; order Poales; family Poaceae; genus Triticum; species Triticum aestivum. The sequence goes on along the minus strand of NC_057806.1, from coordinate 308,874,443 downwards.
GCACTGGGCCTTTCCCAAAACGTGATAGCTTCACAGGCACCGGGCCTTTCCCAAAACGCGATAGCTTCACAGGCATTGGCCTTCTTCACAGGCACTGGGCCTTTCCCAGGCGCTAGGCCTCGCTCAGGGGTAGAACCTCCAGAGATGTTGAATGTGCCTTGCGTTCTGGATGGGTACTCCCTCCGGGGTCTCCAAGCGCGCAGAGCCAGGCCTGGAAACATGAACAACCTTGAACGGGCCCTCCCACATGGGAGAGAGCTTGTGCAGCCCCTCCCTGGAGAGAACCCATCTGAGCACGAGATCCCCTACCTCAAGGGTCTTGGGGCGGATGTTGCGGATGTGGTATCGTCGTAGCACCTGTTGATACCTTGCCGCTCGCAGTGCGGCTTCCCGACGGTGTTCCTCCCCCAGCACGAGATCCGTCCCCCGCATGGCGTCCTGCTGAGCCTCGTCGAATTCCAGGACCCGTGCGGAGCGACGCCTGACCTCGTGAGGGAGAACAACCTCCGCTCCGTAGACGAGGAAGAACGGGGTCTCGCCAGTCGGCTTGGTCGCGGTCGTGCGGATTGACCACAACACGGACTGGAGCTCGTCGTACCAGCCCCTGCCACAGGCCTCCAGCTTCTTCTTGAAGGTCCTGGCCTTGAGGCCCCTCAGGACCTCCGCGTTGGCTCGTTCAGCCTGGCCATTGCTCCGGGGGTGCGCTGCCGAAGCGTAGCATATCCATGTTTGAAGGTTAGCACAATACGTTTTGAAGAGATTACTGGTGAATTGCGAACCGTTGTCAGTGATGATGCGGTTAGGCACCCCAAACCGGCTCGCGAGGCCCTTGATGAACTTGACTGCCGAGCCTGCCGGGATTGTGCGGACAGCTTCCACCTCGGCCCACTTGGTGAACTTGTCCACAGCGACGTAGAGGTAGCGATATCCCCCTGGCACCCGAGGGAACGGGCCCAGAATGTCTAACCCCCAAATTGCGAACGGCCATGAGAGGGGTATGGTCTGCAGACCCCCCGCAGGATGATGGATCTGTTTAGCGTGAAACTGGCAGGCTTTGCAGGCCTTTACTAGCGCAACGACGTCGTTGAGTGCTGTGGGCCAGTAGAACCCGCTGCAGAACGCCTTGCCGACGAGGGTTCGCACGACGAGTGGTGCCCGCAGTCTCCGTTGTGTATGTCCGCCAACAGTTCCTTTCCTTGCTCCCTGGAAATGCAACGTAGGGACACGTCATTTGGCCGCTTCCTGTAGAGCTCGTCATCCTAGATGCAATAAGCTGTGGCCTACCGTGCCACACGCTCCGCCTCCTCCTCGTTCTCCGGCAGAATCGCTTGCATCATGTAGTCCTTGAGCTCTGGGATCCAACATCCCTCCTGAGACTCCAACGCCAGGAGCAGGCATGCCCCTGAGGCTGGGCCGCAGACCGGAGCTCCTGAGGCAGGCGGCTGAGGAGGCTCCTCCCTTGGTTGCACCGTGCCTGACAGCGACGGCACCGCCGAGGGCTTGAAGAGCCGCTCCTCGAAGATGCCAGGTTCCTGCGGCAGCCGCCTGGATGCCCTCTTGGAAATGTCGTCGGCCTCCTGATTGATGTCGCGAGGCACATGTTGCAGCTCCAGCCCCCAGAATTGTTTCTCCATCCTGCGGACTTCAGCGAGGTAAGCTTCCATGTACTCGTCCTTTGGCTCGTATATCTTGTTGGAGAAGTTGACGAGGAGTTGTGAATCGCCATTGATGGTGAGGCGCTTTACCCCTAAGGCGATCGCAGCTTTCAAGCCTGCTATCAGGCCTTCGTACTTTGCTACGCTGTTGGAGACCTTCTCTCCGTGCTGGAAGCAGAGTTGCACGGCGTAATAGAGTTTGTCCTGAGTGGGGGATACGACCACCGCGCCAGCTCCCACGCCGTGTCGGGAGAACGCCCCATCGAAGTACATGACCCAGCCGTCCGGCGCTTTGCTTCCTGGGGAAAGTGGCCAGTCTTCGCCTGCCTCGAGACCCGGTGCTTCTGCCCATTTTGCCACGAAATCCGCAAGTGTGGCTCCCTTGATGACCCTGGTCGTACTGAATTCCAGCTGAAATTCTTGTAGTTCGATGTTCCATTCAGCGACCCTTCCAGCTGAGTTGGGGCTCCTAAGTACCCTCTCCAAGGAGTATGCCGAGACGACCTTGATGGGGTGGCCTTGGAAGTAGTGCCACAGCTTGCGTGAGGCCACCAATAGCGCGAGGAGGAGCTTTTGAGGCATGGGGTACCGCGCCCTTGCGTCCCGTAGCACTGTGCTGACGAAATACACGGGATGCTCGATGAGGTTGAGGGTGCTGACACAGCCTGCGTCCTCCAGGGGTCGAGGCGTCTCCTAAGGCAACGGAGCCCCTAGCTCTTGATCGTTTGAAGGGGCCTCCCCTGCCCCGGGTGCGCCCTCCTGCTGCGGCTGCCCCTCTCTGGCTGTGGTCGCGATCCTCGAGGCCCTCCTGGCCTCGCTCTGCTTCATCCTGGTCAGCCGATGTGGCCTTGGCCCAGCGCTCCTCCCTGACCGCCACCAGAGTTGCGCTAGCGGAGTAGGGTGTGGCCGCAAGGTAGAGCACCAGGGGCTCCTGAGGGCGAGGGGCTACCATCATCGGTGGGCTGGTAAGGTACCTCTTGAGTTCTTGGAACGCCTTGTCAGCCTCTTTAGTCCATTCGAAGGGGCCTTTCTTCTTCATAGGCTTGAAGAAGGGCAGTGCTCGCTCCCCTAGCTTAGATATGAAGCGCCCTAGCGCAGTTACACGCCCGCTGAGCTTCTGCATCTCCCTGAGGGTCTTCGGCGGGCTCATATCCTCGACCGCCTTGACCTTCTCCGGGTTGGCCTCTATGCCTCTGTGGGATACTATGAAGCCCAGGAGCTTGCCTGAGGGGACTCCGAACACGCACTTCTCCGGGTTGAGCCGTAGATCCACTTCGTTGAGGCTCGCGAAGGTTTCCTCTAGGTCCTGTATCAGGGTTTTTGCCTCCCGAGACTTCACCACGATGTCGTCGACGTAAGCGTCAGCGTTCCTCCCGAGCTGCCGGCCTAGATTGATGTGCATCAGCCGCTGAAAGGTTGCGCCTGTGTTGCGCAGCCCAAGTGGCATGCACGTATAGTAGTACACCCCACACGGGGTTAGGAAAGCAGTCTTCTCCATGTCTTCCACTGCCATCTTGATCTGGTGATAGCCCGAGAAGGCATCCAGGAAGCACAATAGGTCACACTCTGCGGTTGAGTTGACTATCTGGTCAACACGAGGGAGCGGAAATGGGTCCTGCGGGCAGGCTTTGTTGAGGTTGGTGAAGTCGACACACATGCGCTCCTTCCCCCCTTCTTTGGCACGACAACAGGATTAGCCAGCCAATCGGGGTAGCGGACCTCGCGGATAACCCCTGCCGCTTCTAGTTTCCGAGTCTCTTGAACGATGAAAGCCTGTTTCTCAGTAGGTTGCCTCCTTGCCTTCTGCTTCACGGGGCGTACGTTGGGGCACACGTTGAGGTGATGCTCGATCACACCTCTCGGGACTCCTGCTAACTGATCAGGTTCCCACGCGAACACCTTCTTGTTCGTGCGCACGAATCCGATCAGGGCCTTCTCCTGTTCGGGCTCGAGGTTGGCCCCTATGGTGAAGGTGGCATCGGTGGACCCGTCCTCGTCGACCGGTACTTGCTTGGTCTCCGCCTTGTCCTGGGTGAACAACTGCTTCTTTTTGGCCGGCGCAGCCCCCTTGGGCTCGAGGGCGTCGGTGCTGGTGGGCTGTGCCACCGCGGCCGCCATGAAGGCGAGTTGGAGCACCTGCAGCGCATCCCTCGTGTCTCCTGGCACGGTGAGGACGCTGCTGCTCCCGGGCATCTTCATGACGTTGTACGCCGGGTGGGTTGCCGCCATGAACCGGGCCAAGGCCGGGTAGCCGAGGATGGTGTTGTAGGGGAGGCCAACGGGGGCGATGTCGAAGTCGATCAGCTCTGTGCGAAAGTTGTCGTAGGTGCTGAAGGTCACTGGGAGGCGGATCTGCCCCAAGGAGGCAGTGGAACTGGCTCCGACGCCTGAGAAGGGCCTGCTGGGCTAGAGCCGCTCCGGTGGCACGTGAAGGAGGATGAAGGCCTCCACCGAGAGCACGTTGAGGCCGGCACCACCGTCAATGAGGGTCCTGGTGACGGCCACTTGGCAGATGGTGGGGGTGCATAGCATCGGGAGTGCGCCCGAACCTGAGGGGTTGAAGGGGTGATCATCCGCGCCGAAAATCAGATCGGCCTCGGGCGCCGCCCAGCCCGGGGGGGCCTCTTGGCGCTTGGATGCAGCGCTGATCTGACGGGTGAATGGCTTGATGTGGTGGCTTGAGGGTGGTGCTTGGGAACCACCCAGGAGAGCCGCGACGACGGGCAGTGCTGGCGCGGCGAAACGGGCGAGGAAGAGGTTGCGTAGCTCCTCCCAAGAGGTCACAGAGGCTATCGGTAGGTGGAGGAGCCACAAGCGCGGGACACCGGCGAGGGCCATGGGCAACCAGTTGGCCATCACCTGGTCGTCGTCCCCGGCCTCGAGGACGGCATCCTCATACGCCAGCAGGAAAACCAGCATGTCCGTCGCGCTGCCGTAGCGCGGTGGCATCTCGGGCTTGAACGTGCGCGGCCACTGCACCCGTCGCAAGGCGGGGGCCAAGGCCTGGAGCCCCCTGGCCCCAGCGCTGGCGTCTCCTGCCGGAGTGGGCGGCGCGTTGTCCGCCATGAGGACAGAACGCGGTGTTGGTGGAGAGTGGGCCGTCGGGAGGGAACTCCGGTGCACCCCCTACCTGGTGCGCCAAATGTCGGATGTGGGGTTCCGACAAACCCTTAAGGTTCGAACACTGGGGTGCGCGCGAAGTCTTCCCCTCCTACCGATCTACGCTCTAGCTTGCTAAGATCTTGCGGATGAACTCGACGAACTCACTACACAGAAAGACACAGGGTTTATACTGGTTTGGGCCACCATTGCGGTGTAATACCCTACTCCAGTATGGTGGTGGTGGATTGCCTCTTGGGCTGATGATGAACAATACAAGGGAAGAACAACCTCCTGAGGTTGAGGTGTCCTTGTGCGTATGAACCTGTGGTGTGTAGGTTCTCTCTAGATAAGATGAGATCCCTCTCTTTCTTCCCCCTTCTACTATGGTGGCTAGTCCTATTTATAGAGGCCCTGGTCCTCTTCCCAAATATCGAGCGGGAAGGGAGCCAACAATGGCGGGCTAATTTGAAGGGGGACAGCTAGTACCAGCTATCCTGACAAAAGTAGTCTTCACCTGCACAAAGCTCTGGTGGTGACGCCGTCTTGGGCTCCACGATGACCTCCGTCTTGCAGTCCATGGTCTTGGTCTTGTTGCACCGAAATGGCAACCTTTGCCTGAGGCCTCGATACTCCGCGGTTGTGCTTGCCTCCTTTGCACCAAAGGGGAAACAAGGACGCTACATGCGCTGGCGCCCGCCTGGTGTCGGTCGTCATGGCTCACGTCGTGAGAGCCTCGTGAGGTTTGCCTCACCTTGATATCTCTGCTCCTCGTGAACCTGCCTAGCTAGGCCACTCCAAAGGAGGTCTTGCGTCATCCGCCTCGCGAGGCTTGGCCCCTCGCGAGGGTCTTGAGCTTGGGCTGATGAAGATGGGCCGTGCTGGGCCCCCACCTGAGCCACGCCACAGGCCGCAGGTAGCCAAGTCTGGGGACCCCCGTTCCCAGAATGCTGATAGTTTCAAGTTCTTAGAGGGCAACTTTGAAGGGATCAAGGGATACAATGTGGGCCGGATGACCAAGAGTCATCGTGGTAAGCTCTACATCGATGATGCAGGCAGGGGCCCCGAGGCCGGCTCAATTGAGTATGGGTACCGGGTCCCCTTAGGTGGAATTCACATCTTCGTCAGCAAGATCGGCGAACCGGGCCCTGAGCCGGACATTTGCACCGACATCATCGAGACGGCTCAGCGTGCGAGACCCGCCCAGGTTAGGCCCGCCATGAATTATGCCTTCGTGGGATTTATCCATGGAGCAGAATGTGAGGATAGATCGGCATCTGGTGGTGAGACGGTCGTTTATTCTGATGGTGAGTCGTCCATCGGTGAGATCGAGTCTTTGTATCAACTGCAAGACGGCCGGCTTGGGGGTTGTTCCGATGGCGACAGTATTCCAGACCCCTGCGAGACGCTGAACTGGGTTGCAATCTTCATGGCCGGTACACAGCGCGTGCAGCACTCGTCAACTGCAGCAGAGCTGATTTCCAGGTCAGTAGCGGTAACGGTTGCCGGGGCAGGAGGCCCTGTGCGCCCACTGGCTCAGGTCTTAACTGATTTGCTGGATAAGCTGACAGCTCTATTAACAATAGTGGATAACCCGACCGATGAGGATTAGCATAATGCGGCAGTCGCAAAATTGCGTGATGAGATAGCACATGCCAAGGAGGAGCTAAACGCAGAAAACGCTAGGATGGCCGAGGAGCGGGCTGCTTTGGATGCTCAGGCACAGCGGATTCAGTCGGAGTCTTATCGGCTCATGCTAGATCAGAACGCTTCAAACGAAGTCATGAGGAGGAGGCATCAGACTCGTCTGCCCTCGGTTTACGAGGCAAGAATCTCTTTAACACGTCAGGAGCAGGAACCTATAACCCGGCCGTGGTAAACCGGGTCGAGGCACCTGGGACGGGTACGCCGGTTCAGCCGCGCATGACGGACCCGCCTTGTTAGAACAATAACCCACCGCAGCATGTGCCGATGCCACCGGGTCATTACTCTAACCCTTTGGATAACATGATCGCTGCGGCGTCACGATTGGTGGCTCTCCCGGTTGAAGGCGAGTCAACGATGGCGGTTGAAACACGGAGAGCTAGAGAGCTCCTTCAGATAGCACTGGTTCAGCAGCAGGCTTATTCTTACAGTCGTGACAGGATTCATCCCACCCCTCGTCCGAGCAGGAGTTACAGTAGGCATATCGATGAGCCAGCTGTGTCAAGCAGTGGGCGGAACCATAACCCGCCTCGTGGACATAACCCGGTGGGCGGTGGCGCTGATGCTCAGAACATAGTGGATCAAGGTAGAGCACATCGAGAGGCCGAGCTGGCAGCACAGTATGCGGCCCGTCAACCTACTCCGGTTCATCCAACCACTTCTGTGGAGCCAGGGGTAACCTTTAGAAATTTGGGCGTGCCATGCTTAGTACCGGATCTACGTAATGAGTGTCTGCCCAAGGATTTCAAGGGTCCTCGCAAGGTGCCTAACTATACTGCCGATTTACCTCCTGAAGCATGGGTTGAGAGTTATGAGATGGCCATGGAATTACTAGATGTTAGTGATGACGCGTGTGCTAAATATTTCCCTCTGATGTTGTATGGAATGGCCCGCACTTGGTTGAAGGGGCTCCCTGCCAATTCTATTGGGTCATGGGCCAAGTTAAAAGCCTGGTTTATCCAGAATTTCAAGGATACATGCAAGCAGCCCATGTCAATTGTGGATTTATCCTCCTGCGTCCAAGAAGAAGGTGAGTCAACAACTCATTGGGTGCACCGGGTCTCAACAATCCTGCACTCGTCGAATCGCATCAATGCCGATTCAGCAGTCTTGATGTTGGAGAACAATTGCCATTTCACGCCCCTAAAGCAGAAATTAGGGCGGCTCAAGCGCCATTGTAATGACATGGGGACACTCAAGGCGGCTCTGGTTAAGTATGCTGACTCTGATAGTACCAAGGACCCTGAGTCTGATGATGAAAAGCCGGGGAAGGGGAAGAAGAGCAGCAGCAACAGAGGGCAGCAGCATAATCCGGCGAATCAGGGAGGCAATGGTAAGCACAAAGCTGATAATAGTTTGGACTTTGTGGCTAACGCCAACGTGCAGAATAATGGCCAGCGACGTAAAGGTAAACCTCCCCCACAAACCGAAGGATTGGGCTTTAATCTTGAGCAGATGTTAAATCAACCCTGCCCAAGGCATGGGACGCGGGAAAGACTGTCTGGCCACCTCTGGAAGGATTGCTTCATCATGAAGGAGTACAAAAATTCCAATCTCTTTGAAGACAATCATGGGCCGGGTGGTGGCTCAGGATCTGGCTCTCATGGACCGGGTTATGGCGGTGGCGGTTCTAGCTCTGGGTTCCAAAGTAATCAAGGCAGTCAGGGTGGCTACCATCAACAGTCAGGTCAGGGGAATCAGCAGCAGCAATCGGGGTATCAGAGTAACCCAAAGCATTTGAATAGTGGGCAGTACCACGTCTTCACCACAAGTTTATGCAAACGGGATCAGAAGCTTCATAAGAGGGCGGTGAATGCTGTTGAACCGGTAGTTCCCCGTTACTTGCGCTAGTCTGAGCAGCCCATTGTGTGGAGTCGGGAAGATCACCCACCCGGGTTGATAATCCGGGTCACCTGGCATTGGTGGTCGCACCTCAGGTCGGAGGGTATAAGTTTACCAAGGTACTCATGGACGGAGGGAGCAACATTAGTATCCTTTATTATGAAACTTTCCATCGCATGGGGTTGACGGATAAAAATCTTAAACCGTCAAACACTATTTTCATGGCGTGGTGCCTGGTAAGTCAGCGTACCCAGTTGGTAAGATAGCTCTGGAAGTTGCTTTTGGAGATGATCATGAATCTAGGTCAAAGACATTGACCTTTGAAGTAGTCAAGATTCACAGCTCGTATCACGCCCTGTTTGGACGGCCGGCTTATGCCAAGTTCATGGCGTGGCCTTGTTATGTTTATCTGCAGCTCAAGATGCCAGGTTACAAGGGGACCATTACAGTGCATGGGAGCCGTAAGATAGCTCTGGAATGCGAAGAAGGTGATGCGGCTTATGCTGAGTCGGTTTGTGCAATGGAGGAGTTAAAATTTCATAAGGACAATGTTGATCCGGCGGATATGACATCTTTGAAAAAGCCAACTACAGAGCATGAGCCGGTCTTAAAGTTTAAATCGGCAGCTCATACCAAGATGGTTGATTTTGTTCCTGGCGATTCATCCAAGCAGTTCAGTATCAGTACTAATCTGGACCCGAAATAGGAAAGCGCGCTCATCGGGTTCATCCGTGAGAACCGGGACATCTTTGCAGGGAAACCTTCAGACATGCCAGGTGTATCGAGGGAACTCGCTGAGCACACTCTTAATATTGATCCCAAGTTTAAACCGGTCAAGCAGTTTCTTCGTTGTTTCAACGAAGAGAGGCGTAAGGCCATTGGTGAAGAGGTAGCCCGGCTCTTGGCGGCTGGGTTTATTATTGAGGTGTTTCACCCTGAGTGGTTGGCTAACCCGATGATGGTACTTAAAAGGAACGACACTTGGCGTATGTGTGTGGACTACACAGATTTAAACAAGGCTTGTCCGACTGATCCTTTTGCTCTCCCTCATATTGATCAGATTATCGATTCTACGGCGGGTTGTGAGCGTTTGAGTTTTTTGGGTGCTTATTCTGGTTATCATCAGATCAAGATGGCAGTTAAGGACCAGGAGAAGACAGCTTCCATAACTCCCTTTGGAGCCTTCTGCTATGTGTCTATGCCTTTTGGGCTCAAGAGTGCCCAGGCGACTTATCAGAGATGTGTGCAGAATTGCCTTCATGATCAAATTGGGCGCAATGTTCATCCTTAAGTGGATGATATTATGGTGAAATCCAGAGAGAAAGAGACATTGATAGACGATTTAAAGGAAACCTTTGATAATCTCCGGGTTTATAAAATGATGCTTAACCCGGCCAAGTGTGTTTTTGGTGTGCCGGCAGGCACGCTCTTGGGCTTTTTGGTGTCTAACAGGGGCATTGAAGCTAATTCGGAGAAAATCAAAGCCATCACTTCTCTAGCTAAACCGGCGTGTGTCAATGATGTGCAACGTCTGGCGGGTTGTATTGCGGCATTAAGCCGGTTCATAAGTCGGTTGGGAGAGAAGGCCATCCCTCTGTATCAGATGATGAAAAAGACAGATAATTTTGTCTGGAGTGATGCTGCTAATGCAGCGTTTGAGGACTTGAAGAAGCAGCTGGCTGAGCCACCTGTTCTGGCTGCTCCTGTTGATAAAGAGCCATTATTGTTGTACGTAGCTGCCAATGCCCATGCTGTTAGTGTGGATATTGCGGTGGAACGAAAGGATGCAGGCAAGGAATATCCAGTTTAAAGGCCGGTTTACTACATCAGCGAGGTGCCTATTGAGTCCAAGCAGAGATATCCGCACTGGCAGAAACTTGTATATGGGGTGTTCATGGCCAGTCGGAAGCTTAAGCAATATTTTCCGGGTCATCCCATCACTGTGGTTAGTTCTGCTCCTTTAGGGGAAATTATTCAGAACAGAGAAGCCACAGGTCGGATAGCCAAGTGGGCCATTGAGCTTGGTCCTCATGGTTTGAAATATATGCCTCGCACGACCATCAAGTCTCAGGCGCTGGTGGATTTCATCAATGACTGGACAGAGCTGCAGATGCCTGAGAAAAAGCCAGATAACACGTATTGGACTATTCACTTTGATGGGCCCAGGCAATTGGAGGGCTCGGGGGCTGGAGTTATGCTTGCTTCCCCTCGAGGTGATAAATTTTGTTATGTTCTCCGTTTGATGTTCCCTTGCACTAACAATGCAGCTGAATATGAGGCCTTGCTCCACGGTCTTCGGATGGCTAAGGAGATGAACTTAAGCCGGGTTAGGTGCTTTGGTGACTGAGATTTGGTGGCTCACCAAGTCTCTGGTACTTGGGATTCTAAGGATCCACTCACGGTGGCTTATCGACGAGAAGTGGATGTTATTGCTGGTCACTTCAAAGGTTATAAAGTTGAGCATGTTGATCGGAGAAAAAATGAAGCGGCTGATGCCTTAAGCTGGTTTGGTTCTCAACGTAAACTAGTGCCGCCTAATGTTTTTCTTAACGTTTTGCATAACCCATCGGTCAAGTTACCTACATAGGAGGACTTGGCTATTCCTGACCCGGAAGCTCAGTTGGTGGCAGCTCTTCATGTAATTCCTGATTGGATAGTCCCTTATTTGGCTTATATGACCCAGGCGAGTTACCTGGGGATGAAACCTTAGCCAGGCAGATAACCCGGCGGTCTAAGTCAATGACAATTGTCAATGGAGAGCTGCATCACTGCAGTGTTAGAGGGGCCTTTCAACTTTGTGTTTCTCCAGAAGAGGGCCATGAGATCCTGCGTGAGATTCATGAAGGAGACTGTGGTCATCATGTCGGTTCAAAGTCTCTTATGGCTAAAGCTTTTTGTCATGGGTTTTATTGGCTAACAGCTCATGCTGATGTTGAAGACCTGGTCAGCAGGTGTGATGGATGTCAGAAATTTTCACGACGAGCCCATGTGTCGGCTCAAGAATTGAGGATGATTCCAATTACTTGGCCGTTTGCAGTTTGGGGGCTTGATATGGTTGGACCTTTCAAAAGATCCAAGGATAAGAAGACCCGCCTTTTGCTGGCGGTTGATAAGTTCAATAAGTGGGTAGAGGCAGAGCCAGTCAGTAAGTGTGATGCAGCAACGGCAATATAAAAGACAATGGCACTAATGTCTCCAAGGGTGCTATGCAAGAATTTTGTCAACGTGAGCATATCCGGCTTGATGTATCATCAGTGGCTCACCCCCAATCTAATGGTCAAGCTGAGAGAGCCAATCAAGAGATCATGAGAGGCATCAAACCCCAGCTTATGGTTCCCTTACAGAGGACGCCGGGTTCTTGGGTGGAGGAGTTACCTTACGTGTTATGGAGTATTAATACCACCCCAACAGGTCTATAGGTTACACGCCTTTCTTTATGGTTTACGGAGTAGAGGCGGTTCTCCCTAGTGACATCCGTCATGACTCACCTCGTGTGGCGGCTTATGTTGAAGCTGACAATGAAAAAGCACGTCAGGAAGCACTTGACCTGTTGGATGAGGAATGTGACATCACGGAGGCTCGTTCGGCGATTTACCAGCAAGATCTGCGCCATTACCACAGACGCCGGGTTAAAACCAGAACTTTCCAAGGCGATCTGGTGCTCCGGCTTATCCAGGATCAGACTGATATGCACAAGTTATCCCCACCTTGGGAAGGACCCTTTGTAGTCAGCAAGAATCTGAACAACGGGTCATATTACCTTATCGATTTTCGAGACCACAAGGACTCACACACGTCGGAGGAAGAGACCCGTCGGCCGTGGAATATTGCTCATCTTCGGCCTTACTACACTTGAGCCACTGGCTCTTCTGATGTACATATTTTTGACAATGTATATATTATGATCAATATAATAAACCGGCATCCCTACTAAAGCAGGGCCTCTGTCGTTTTTCTTCTTTTAAATAACAAGTTTTCGGTCACTTGGGGGCTTTTGCTTTATAGAGCGAAGTTATGATTACCCTTTGATCCGGCTTATTGGCCACAAAAAAAACTTGGGGGATTCTACCCAGGTTAACAGGGACCAAAGAGAGTCTGTTGCAAAAGCACAACTCAAACATAGGCGCTCATTGAGCACAGCTCAAAAATATTGCTTGGGGGCTCCTTGTTCTAAAGAACAAAGAGTTTTTATAACCTTTGTAATAGGCTTAAAAGCCAGGCTTGGAAGCCATGTGTATTCACCTAAAACCCCGGGTTATCCTACCTTTTTAAGTCTGCCACTCCACGCAGGTAATCCTGGAACGACCCGTCGTACTTTTGACAAGTCAATCTTATACAGACCCTGAACTTGTCAAAGTCAAAACGACGATTGGTTGTGTGAGGTCCGGCTTATAAGGTATAAAGGTTTAACTCAGTGGCTGTGCGGCCCGTGAAAGCACTTGAGTTTTAGGCCTGGCCGCCTATGAAAGCCTTGATTTTTTTTGTTTGATTTGAACATTTTTTGGGTTTTTTCCTCATGTGGCATAGTAATATATGGTTACAAAGCCGATGAGGGTTGTGCTGCCTTATGGTTTATACATGAAACTACCAGGTGTTTATTAACCCGGCCTGGCTTTCGGCTATAAGTCGCCAGTATGAGATGCAATAATATCCAGTGTTTATTAACCTGGTCTGGCTTTGTTCATAAGCTAGCAATAAATGATAATTCCAGTGCTCAAATTTTGGGTTATCACCCTTATTAAACTAGCTTGGTAAACCAACAGTGTGATCCAATATCATAGGTATGTTGTTTTCTTAAAAGTTATTAGACCGACCATGGTTATGGACTATTTGTCCCCAGTGGCTTTTATTGGGTATCATGACCCGCCCGGCGGTAAGCCGCCAGGGCCCTTGTGTTTTTTCTTTGTGTGCGGGAGTATAATAAACATCTGTATAAGTCAAAGATTATCATAAAAAGAGTGGTTCTTTAAACCGGTGGATCATTAGTGTTATGCAAAACAGAAAACATGCATGATGGCATGGTCAATTCACCGTTTTAACTACTCTATCACATAGCTCCATGAGCCAACATAAGATCAAGTGTTTTATTACAACTATAAGTCTTTTAGTCGCCTGGCGGTTCAGTCTTCTTGACCTTGCTAACGGGAGGCCTCCGGTTCATCCCTTGTCGGTTCTTCCTCCTCCTCCACCGTCTGGAAGTTTGGTTTGGACCAGTCAAAGCCACGTAAGGCGAAGAATTCAGCTTCATCGTCAATCAGATTGGACGGGTCAATATCAGGGGCGAAAGTGTGCTTACGAATCGGCGGAAGTAAGTCCGTCACTTTATATGCAGGCGTCTGCATCTTCTGATTATCCTCATTGTAAGTCGGCTGATATTTGGACAGATTGGTTTCTTCGGTGATGACTGTTGCATGAGGACGAATCTCTTTGACACAGGCAGCAAAGTCTTGCTGACCGAAGGAGGTTCCATCTTCCTTTAACCTAGGATACCCACTAGCTACATCTGCCGGGTCTAATTCTAGTACCCATGCTTTGGCACGGCTCAAGGTCGTTACAGCTCCGGCTCTAGCACAAGACCGTTTGATTTCTTGGAGTCTGGCGGGCAAGATGGAAAACTTCTTCCAAACATCACTTAACAGGTTTGGTCCTTGATTCGATGGGGCGATAGTAGCAAGGGTCCACTGAGCTCCAGTGTATAATTGCTCAACAAGGGTATAAACCGCCTTGAGCTTCACCAGTGTGTCTTGGCTAAGGTTGCTGCTCCTCGAACCTGAGTAAGTTACAGATTGGTTAAATGGCTGTTTACATCATGATGACGAATACTAACTTTGGATAAGTAGCAAGGTGACTCACCAAAGATAGCAGAAACCATCTGAGACACACGGTGTTTTAAGCCGGAGAGCTCCGTGGTCACCTCCTGAAGAGCAGCTTCTGCTTTGTCAGCACATTGTATCAAGGCAATTTTTTATTCAACCCAAGCCTTTTTATCCTCAGTAAAGCTGGTCTTCAATTTCTCCGATTTAGATACACTAAACTGAATTTTGATTCAGCCTTCCGGGTCTCATTTTCTTGAGCCACCAACCGAGTCTTGGCATCGTTCAGTTGAGACTCTAGTTCAGAAATAGCAGCCTGCATACAGCACAAGTTTGTCAAATTTCATGGTGGATTACAACAATATAAGTCCCAAGTCATTTGCAAGCAACAACACTTGGCACTTGGGGGCTAATGTCTCTCAACGCAATTTTTCAACGGAAACGGCTTTTCTAAAGTCCCAAGTGCTTTGCAAGCAACAACACTTGGCACTTGCGGGCTAATGCATTGTAACACCCCAGATGTAAAACTTCCATATTTGGTAACATATCCATGTTGATCTCCATCCAATTCCATCTGGGGTTCCATCTTCTTGGCTCATCTTGTTTTGTTATGTTGTTCTACTCATTACATTGCCATGCTTACCTTGTCATATTGCATTTGTGCTTGTGTCTGTTTGCTTTCTCCTAATCATCATGTGCATTGTAATATTCATGCATGTTGTATTGTTGCATGCTCCATGTGTGGTTCTTGCACCATCACCCCTCCTTGCTTCCCTTTCTTCCATTTCTACAAGTGCCATTTTCCCTTCTCCTTTGATGTTCATCTTTTCCCCAATATTCTAACACCATGTACCTAGCCTCTCTGTCAAATTTCATCCCAATTGGAATTGTTTTGGTTAGGGTTTAAAATGGTTCAAGTTTGAATTTAATTCAAACTTGAATTATTTTTTTACTTCCCTTAAAAATCTCCAACCCAATTTTATTAAATAGAGCTCATTTTCAGGATCATGAGAATATTTTTATATTTCTCTAGATCCTCTCCTTTTCCTCCTGCTCTTTCCTTTTTGTATTTCTGTCTGAAGAAATGTAAAAGAAAAGAAACAGCAGTAGCAGCTGTCAGCCGGCCCTTCCCGCGGCCTCTCTAGGCCCAATCCATCCTCGCAGCCCACCTAGGTCCAGCCGGCCTCTAAGCCTAAGGCCCAGCCAAGGCCCATATCTAATCCTAACCCTAGCCCGCTCGATCCCTCGCTCTCCTCTCGTTTTCCCACTCCCTCGTCTTCCTCCGCCGCACACACGCACGCACCAGAGAGAGGGATCCCGATCCCCATGGCCAAGCTCCCTGCGCCTCGACCCGACCTTGCCTCCTCCACACTGTTGCCTCGCAAGGACGCCACGCCGGACCTCCCGTGTCGCCTCTCTTCTTGCTTCTCCTCGTCGCCGTCTTCTGCACCCTGGCCCCCTCATCATCGCTTTGCCCGTCCCCGACCACCGGTGCCCTCGCCGGAGCTTCTGCGAGTGGTCCGGCGCCCCTGCTTCTCCTCGTCATCGAAGAGCCGCGCCGGCCTCCACGAGCAGCCGAGGCCCAACACTTCACCGCTGCCTCTCGCCCTCCTGCTTCTCCTCCTCACTTCGACAGCGTGCCCGTTCTCCTCTGCGTCGTCTTCGTCGAACCAGAAGGACGAACCAGCAAACTGCCGACTCTTGCACCTGCTGCTTCGCGCCAAATTCGCCTCCGCCGGCCGGTCCGCCTCAGCGCCTCCTCCCGCTCGCGCCTCCTCCTGCATCGTCCTTGTTCCCGCGCCGCCGCTGTTTGGCAGGAGCCACCGCTACTGACGTCATGTGAGACGCCCCATCGCGGGACCACACCGTCAGATGCTGCTCCGCCCTGCCGCCTCTGCTCTGACCTACAAGCCCGAGCCTGCCTCCTGGCTGCCCTTTTGGCCCTGCTGCCTTTGTCGTAGCCAAGACCACCCGGACGCTCGGACTCCATTTTCTTTTGTTGCACATCAAGTCGGCCATGCCTTGCTGCCTCCTATAATGTGCCATGACTCAAGTCCAATGACCACCATGAGGATTCGCCGAGACCATCAAGTTCAAGACTGCTCCGAACCATGTTGTCTCGCCGGATCGTCAAACCGTTCGGGATTCACCAAGTACCACTACGCCCGGAGACCTTGGGTCTATCAAGTTCCCCTACGACCCAGGTACGACTACGTGGGTTCACCAAGTGCCCTTTGGTTACGCCAAGTTCAACTGCATCGACTACGTACGGTGATGACCCCGGACATCTACAGAGAGTGTATGACTACAAACATGTACCCCTACCATCGACCCGCGAAGACCCCGTGGATGTCAAGTTCCGTGTCGTGACCCCGAACCTCTACGAAAACGTTGTAAGACTACTTCCCACAACGCCCCGAGAATGTCTACTTCCTCTACATTCACTGAACCCGAACCGTCTCGTTTGCACGCCTCGAAGGTATAACTCCGAGATGAACACCCGTGAACGAATGCATGTGTTGTTTGAGATGAACCCCGCATTTGCACCGTGTCTGAAATTGTCGCTTGCATGGTCCCCCTCGTTGCCATGTCGTCCACCCGTGGGAACCCGGTAACCGGGATCACCCCACCATCTTTTGCACTCTCCTGCCACACTTCCTTTGCACCGGTATCTCCATGAGCTACCGGAACCGTTATGTTGCCATGGCATCATTTCGGATTCGCTGTCGTGGCCCCTTTTCCTTCCGCCATGGAGACAAATGCTTCATATCATGTTAATATCAACATTTCCATAAAACTTGCATAAACTTGCAAATGTCATCCGCATCATGATAACAACATCAAGAATGTTTAAATTTTTGTTGCATTAAATTGCTAATGCATATGGGGATTTACCGGAATTGTTGTTTGTTGTTCCGACCTCATTTAAACTTGCCTAAACCATTAATTTAATTATGCTTCACCTCTTGCCATGCTTAACAACATTTAATATTGTTGGGTACATAAACGGGAGAGAACTAAATAATTGATGTGGTGTTTCGTCAATATGCAACTCATTGCATATTGAGCTCCACTTAACTTGTAGTTTTGGTTGTGCACTTTGCCATGCCATGCATATTTAACCGGACATGCATCATCCTTGATTGTGCATCATGCCATGTTTATGCTTGGTTGTTTACCATGTTGTTTGCTCCTTTCTGGTGTTGCTTCTTCTTGTTAGTTCTAGTAACGTCGCGTTTGTGAGGATCCGTTCGACTACGTCCGTTTGTCTTCTTCATGGACTCATTCTTCTTCCTTGCGGGATTTCAGGCAAGATGTCCATACCCTCAAAATCACTTCTATCTTCGCTTGCTAGTTGTTCGCTCTATCATTATGCCGCTCTACCTACCACTTGCTATATCATGCCTCCCATATTACCATGTCAAGCCTCTAACCCACCTTTCCTAGCAAACCGTTGTTTGGCTATGTTACCGCTTTTTCTCAGCCCCTCTTATAGCGTTGTTAGTTGTAGGTGAAGATGAAGTTTGTTCCATGTTGGAACATGGATATATTGGGATATCACAATATCTCTTATTTAATTAATGCATCTATATACTTGGTAAAGGGTGGAAGGCTCGGCCTTATGCCTGGTGTTTTGTTCCACTCTTGCCGCCCTAGTTTCCATCATACCGGTGTTATGTTCCTTGATTTTGCGTTTGTTACGCGGTTGGGTGTTATGGGAACCCCTTGACAGTTTGCTTTGAATAAAACTCCTCTAGCAAGGCCCAACCTTGGTTTTAACATTTGCCACCTAAGCCTTTTTCCCTTGGGTTCTGCAGACTCAAGGGTCATCTTTATTTTAAACCTCCGGGCCAGTGCTCCTCTGAGTGTTGGTCCAACCTGTCAGCCGCCGGTGGCCACCAGAGGCAACTCTGGGCTGGCCCACCGAAAGTTTGGACAATCCGGTGTGCCCTGAGAATGAGATATGTGCAGCTCCTATCAGGATTTGTTGGCACATTCGGGCGGCTTTGCTGGTCTTGTTTTACCATTGTCGAAATGTCCTGTAACCGGGATTCCAAGACTGATCGGGTCTTCCCGGGAGAAGGAGTATCCTTCGTTGACTGTGAGAGCTTGTGATGGGCTAAGTTGGGACACCCCTGCAGGGTATAAACTTTCGAGAGCCATGCCCGCGGTTATGGGCAGATGGGAATTTGTTAATATCTGGTTGTAGAGAACTTGACACTAAACTTAATTAAAATGAATCAACCGCGTGTGTAGCCGTGATGGTCTCTTCTCGGCGGAGTCCGGGAAGTGAACACGGTTCTTGTGTTATGCTTGAACGTAAGTAGTTTCATGACCACTTCTTGATCACTTATAGTTTCTCAACCGTGTGTTGCTTCTCTTCTCGCTCTTATTTGCGTATGTTAGCCACCATATATGCTAGTGCTTGTTGCAGCTCCACCTCACTACCCTTTCCTACCCATAAGCTTAAATAGTCTTGATCTCGCGGGTGTGAGATTGCTGAGTCCTCGTGGCTCACAGATACTTCCAAATAGTTGCAGGTGCCGATGATACCAGTGCAGGTGACGCAACCTAGCTCAGTTGGGAGCTCGATGAAGTCCTTGATCGTTGTTTGGTTTCGTTTCCTTTTGATCAGTAGTGGAGCCCAGTTGGGACGATCGGGGATCTAGCATTTGGGGTTGTCTTCTTTTATTTTGGTTCCGTAGTCGGACCTTGATTGTATTCTGGATGATGTATGTTTAACTTGTATTTGTTTGAAGTGGCAATTGTAAGCCAACTCTTTATCCCTTTCTTATTCATTACATGGGATTGTGTGAAGATTACCCCTCTTGCGACAAACCTACCATGCGGCTATGCCTCTAAGTCGTGCCCCGACACGTGGGAGATATAGCCGCATTGTGGGTGTTACAAGTTGGTATCAGAGCCTTCCCCGACTTAGGAGCCCCCTGCTTGATCGAATCGCTGACGTTGTTGAGTCTAGAACAAAATGTTTTGAGTCTTAGGATTATATATATCGAAGAGTAGGATTATTTTTACTCCTCAGTCCCTTCGTCTCTCTGGTGAGGCCTCCTGACATAGAGTTTTGACTCTTCTCTCCTCAAATTTCACGAAATTTTTTTAAGATCACACGGGTATCTTGGAATCGTTACGATGGTTTTGTGATGAGAACATTGTTCTTGGTACCTCCTGACATTTAGGGGTGGTGGCAGTGTCCCGGGGAGTTGACCTCCCAGGTGTTGTCGTCACAATTTTATCGTTGCAGTTCTGGAATACCTGAGTTCGCCGACATCGAAAATCTCTTTTATGCAGTTGTTGGTGAGATAACCTCGATGCCACCCAGTACTGGGGCGGGAGTTCGGGAGTATTGCCATAACTCGTATAACGGGTGCTTTTCGAAGGTTGAGGTAGATGATTTCCGAAGGTTTCTTGGTTATGTGTTGAAGGATGGATACAGTTGGATGTAGGATTTGCTAGTTTGGGTGAGATATTATGCTTCCCCTGTATCCCCAACACCTGATTGCATAACCAGAAAGTTTCGGGAGTTTATAAGTGGGAATTCAAGTATCTCGTAGGATATCTTTCCAACAGACACATGATACGATATGGGATCTATCATATGTTTGTTTCCGGCTTATTTTGCAAGCCAATCCTTTGTTTTTGTTTTTGTTTTTGTTGTGGTATTCGAGTTGCTTCAATGTCAAGTGTTGAATCCATACCTTTTCCTAAATGGTGTTCTCATTTTTCCATGTGGATACTAATCCGGAAGGATCATCGAGATTGTCATGTCAATTCTTTCCAACGGGTGCGATTCTCTTCAAGATGATCCTATCATTTTTCCTATTCGCAAGATCCAATCTCAGTTTCCGTCAATGTTATTTGTTTCATCCATCCCAAGTTTCCTTTGTTTTTCCTGCCCTCCCACCCTTTTCCTTCAAGGAATCAGATGTCTTAAATCAAATATCCATTTTAGTCATGTGAAGTCTCTTCGTACTTTTCAGTCAATGTTCTTACCCGGTGGTTCTAATGAAGATGCTCTACAAGTTCATCATTCTTCGTTCTCTTTTCTTCTCCAGTGGATTCAATTCAAGCTTTGTCGATCATATCTTTTCCTTGTTTCAAATGTTTTCTCATGCCGGTGCACTTCTTAATCATCCACCTCTTGCTATTCATGTTTATCTGGAGTGCTGAAGATATCCTAGAAGATTCAAGTTTCTATTCGTAATCCTTTCAAGCTATTTCGAGGTCTTACCTTATTCAAGCCATTTAACTCAACATGTGCAATCTCTCTTTTAAAATCGTTCAACGGTGTATCTTTTGAGTGGGCCCTAACCCAGAGGTATTTTCCCAGGATCTTACCTAACTCTTCTAATTTTCCCAGAGCTATCCTCAAATTCTTTTCGAAGTTTGATGTAAGAATGAATTATCATCAGTCATATGTCTGCCTCCAAGATCTTTCAAATTCTTTTCATCGTTGGCTCAACTTCTTCTTTATTCATTCTCCTGGAGTATCTCAACAATTCATGGTGGTGTTTCTCATCGTCATTCTCAACATTTGAAGACCGAAGAAGAGTGTTTCCTCCAAATCTTACCCGTTCTCTCAAGACTCGTGGTTCTAGCTTCATGCCATCCTCTCATAATTGTTTGTCATTGTGAGAATTCTTTTCATCCATCCGGAGCATTTCAGGAGTCTTTTCAGTTTGATTCTCCGAAGGCCATCATTTCGGGTTTATTCATTCCAGCTTTCAGCTCTCGTTCTCCAAATCTTACCGGTGCATCGCTCAAACATCCTCTAATCAGTTCATGATCTCTTCGTTCACTTGTATCTAAATTCTCTCAAGCATCTTCGTTCATTTTCTAATTCTTCCCTGTGTTTCTTTATCTTTTCTTCGTTCATTTTCAATTCTTACGGTGGTTCTTCCAAGATTCTTCTTCCTTCGTTTATCATATCTATTTATTCGTTGTTTCAATCCTAGCGGTGGTTCGTGGAAGATCTTCCCAAGTTGGTGCTATATCTATCTTAATGCATTCTACGAGAATAAGTAGTTTGCCAAATCCTCTACTTGTCATCAATTTAAATTGGTGAAGGATACACATAACATAATTCTTATTCTTGCTTCATCCAAATGATGGATTCATTCTTCCGGAGTTTGTTCACGATGAGTAAATTCTTGGTTCAAGTGCTTCATACTTTCCCGGAGTTCCAACATCTCTCAATTATATCACCACGAAGATTCATCTAAAGCATTGCAAGGATTCACCTTATGTTTTCAACTTCTATTTCTTTATATCATCCTTTTATTTTTGGAGTTCTTCATGGAGGCTCAACATGGTGGTTCGTCAAGGATTCCTTTCATTCTTCAATTGTCCTCAAGGTTTCTCTCAAAGTTATGATCCGCCAAGCTATACTCTCAAATAAACATGGTGATCAACACATGTCTTGTTTTGAGGAGTTCAAGCATTCTTCATCTTGCATTCCAAAAGCAATTCTTTCATATCTCATCTTTTGAGGTGGTGTTATGTCATTGTTGATAATTTTCCTTCGTGTTTCATGATTCACAAGTTTTCAAGAGTGACATATCTAAATCCATGATTTTCTCTTTGCTCAAGACATCTTTTCAATCCATCAATCTCTTCATTGGAGTTATCTTGAGTTATATTTCACCTAAAGCCTTCCCTAAGGAATGTTGCTATTGTGGTGCTTATCAATAATCCAAGTTTCCTCTTATTCTCGCGATGAAAGAAGTTTTCATCTCTTCGTTGCTCTCAAGCAAGCAATTGATTCCGTTAGTGGCAGAAGTTCACCTCAAATTGTGAGAAGTTTTTCCATAAGCCCACTACAAGCTTCTTCATTTCGTTGTTGCTTTTTCCAACAACTCCGTTATAACCTTCTTGGAAGGGTGCCTTCCAAGCTCAATCGTGGCAGAAGTTTTCATTTTCTTCTCCATTCTATATTTCCAATGATTTATCTTCTATTATTTCTTCCGGAGGCTTTGGGATGTTGCTCTCTTCACTCATCATCTCGAATTGTGAGGACCATGTTCTTTTCGTGCTTATCCATTCAACCGGAGCGTCGTGTCCTTCATTCAAGTTCTCTCATCTTGTCAAGTTTTGCCTCCTTTTTCAACCGGAGTGTTGTCCGAATTTGTTCTCCCTTGTTCCTCTTTTCTAACGGGGTGTTTTCAACTTCGATCGTCTCCATTGTATTATTTTCTCAGAATTGTTTAAACTCTCAAGGTTCATTGGTTTCACTCATTTGTCAAAGAAGAAACTTAGTTTTACCTCTTCTCTTCCTCTTCCATTTCCCTCCGGTGCCATCCTAGATCTCGGGACGAGATCCTCTTGTAGTGGTGGAGAGTTGTAACACCCCAGATGTCAAACTTCCATATTTGGCAACATATCCATGTTGATCTCCATCCAATTCCATTTGGGGTTCCATCTTCTTGGCTCATCTTGTTTTGTTATGTTGTTCTACTCATTGCATTGCCATGCTTACCTTGTCATATTGCATTTGTGCTTGTGTTTGTTTGCTTTCTCATAATCATCATGTGCATTGTCATATTCATGCATGTTGTATTGTTGCATGCTCCATGTGTGGTTCTCGCACCATCACCCCTCCTTCCTTCCCTTTCTTACATTTCTACAAGTGCCATTTTCCCTTCTCCTTTGATGTTCATGTTTTCCCCAATATTCTAACACCATGTACCTATACTCTCTGTCAAATTTCATCCCAATTGGAATTGTTTTGGTTAGAGTTTAAAATGGTTCGAGTTTGAATTTAATTCAAACTTGAAATATTTTTTACTTCCTTTAAAAATCTCCAAACCAATTTTATTAAATAGAGCTCATTTTCAGGATCATGAGAATATTTTTATATTTCTATAGATCCTCTCCTTTTCCCCCTCGTCTTTCGTTTTTGTATTTCTGTCTGAAGAAATGTAAAAGAAAAGAAACAGCAGTAGCAGCTATTAGTCGGCCCTTCCCCGCGGCCTCTCTAGGCCCAATCCATCCCCGCGGCCCACCTAGGTCCAGCCGGCCTCTAAGCCTAAGGCCCAGACAAGGCCCATCTCTAATCCTAACCCTAGCCCGCTCGATCCTTCGCTTTCCTCTCGATTTCCCTCTCCCTCGTCTCCCTCCGCCGCACACACACACACGCACCAGAGAGAGGGATCCCGATCCCCATGGCCAAGCTCCCCCGCACCCGATTCCTCTACCGGCGACCTCCTCCGCCTTGCCGATTCTCCTCGTAGAGGACCCCTGCGCCTCGACCCGACCTTGCCTCCTCCGCACCGTTGCCTCGCAAGGACGCCGCGCCGGACCTCCCGTGTCGCCTCTCTTCTTGCTTCTCCCCGTCGCCGTCTTCTGCACCCCGGCCCCCTCGTCATTGCTTCGCCCGTCCCCGTCCACCGGTGACCTCGCCGGAGCTTCTGCAAGCGGTCCGGAGCCCCTGCTTCTCCTCGTCACCGGAGAGCCGCGCCGGCCTCCACGAGCAGCCTAGGCCCAGCACTTCACCGCCGCCTCTCGCCCTCCTGCTTCTCCTCCTCACTTCGACCGCGCGCCCGTTCTCCTCTACGTCGTCTTCGTCGAACTAGAAGGACGAACCAACGAACCGCCGACTCTTGCACCTGCTGCTTCGCGCCAAATTCACCTCCGCCAGCTGTTCCGCCTCAACGCCTCCTATCGCTCGCGCCTCCTCCTGCCTTGTCCTTGTTCCCGCGCCGCCGCCGTTTGGCAGGAGCCACCGCTGCTGACGTCCTGTGAGACGCCCCGTAGCGTGACCACGCCATCCGATGCTACTCCGCCCTCCCACCTCTGCTCCGACCTGCAAGCCCGCGCCTGCCTCCTGGCTACCCTTTTGGCCCTGCTGCCTTTGTCGTGGCCAAGACCACCCGGACGCCCGAACTCCATTTTCTTTTGTTGCACACCAAGTCGGCCATGCCTTGCTACCTCCTGTAACGTGCCATGACTCAAGTCGAACGACCACCACGAGGATTCGCCGAGACCATCAAGTTTGAGAGTGCTCCGAACCATGTCGTCTCGCCGGATCGTCAAACCGTTAGGGATTCACCAAGTACCACTATGCCCGGAGACCTTGGGTCTGTCAAGTTACCCTACGACCCGGGTACGACTACGTGGATTCACCAAGTGCCCTTTGGTTACGCCAAGTTCAACTGCATCGACTACGTACGGTGACGACCTCGGACATTTAAGGAGAGTGTACGACTACAAACGTGTGCCCCTACCATCGACCCGCGAAGACCCCGTGGATGTCAAGTTCCGTGTCGTGACCCTGGACCTCTACGAAAATGTTGTACGACTACTTCCCACAATGCCCCAAGAACGTCTACTTCCTCTACATTGCACCAAACTCGAACCGTCTCGTTTGCATGCTTCGAAGGTATAACTCTGAGATGAACGCTTGTGAACGAATGCATGTGTTGTTTGAGATGAACCCCATGTTTGCACCGTGTCTGAAATTGTCGCTTGCATGGTCCCCCTCATTGCCATGCCGTCCACCCGTGGGAACCCGGTAACCGGTATCACCCCACCATCTTTTGCACGCTCCTGCCACACTTCCTTTGCACCGGTATGTCCAGGAGCTACCGGAACCATTATGTTGGCATGGCATCATTTAGGATTCGTTGTCGTGGCCCCTTTTCCTTCCGCCATGGCGACAAATGCTTCATATCATGTTCATATCAACATCTCCATAAAACTTGCATAAACTTGCAAATGTCATCCGCATCATGATAACAACATCAAGAATGTTTAAATTGTTGTTGCATTAAATTGCTAATGCGTATGGGGATTTACCGGAATTGTTGTTTGTTGTTCCGACCTCATTTAAACTTGCTTAAACTGTTAATTTAATTATGCTTCACCTCTTGCCATGCTTAACAACATTTAATATTTTTGGGTACATAAACGGGAGAGAACTAAATAATTGATGTGGTGTTTTGTCAATATGCAACTCGTTGCATATTGAGCTCCACTTAACTTGTAGTTTTGGTTGTGCACTTTGCCATGGCATGCATATTTAAACCGAACATGCATCATCCTTGATTGTGCATCATGCCATGTTTATGCTTGGTTGTTTACCATGTTGTTTGCTCCTTTCCGGTGTTGCTTCTTCTTGTTAGTTCCGGTAACGTCGCGTTTGTGAGGATCCGTTCGACTACGTCCGTTTGTCTTCTTCATGGACTTGTTCTTCGTCCTTCCGGGATTTCAGGCAAGATGACCATACCCTCGAAATCACTTCTACCTTTGCTTGCTAGTTGTTCGTTCTATCATTATGTCGTGTGACCTACCACTTGCTATATCATGCCTCCCATATTACCATCTCAAGCCTCTAACCCACCTTTCCTAGCAAACCGTTGTTTGACTATGTTACCGCTTTTGCTCAGCCCCTCTTATAGCGTTGTTAGTTGCAGGTGAAGATGAAGTTTGTTCCATGTTGGAACATTGATATGTTGGGATATCACAATATCTCTTATTTAATTAATGCATCTATATACTTGGTAAAGGGTGGAAGGCTCGGCCTTATGCCTGGTGTTTTGTTCCACTCTTGCCGCCCTAGTTTCCGTTATACCAGTGCTATGTTCCTTGATTTTGCGTTCCTTACGCGGTTGGGTGTTATGAGAACCCCTTGACAGTTTGCTTTGAATAAAACTCCTCCAGGTAGGCCCAGCCTTGGTTTCAACATTTGCCACCTAAGCCTTTTTCCCTTGGGTTCTGCAGACTCAAGGGTCATCTTTATTTTAAACCCCCGGGCCAGTGCTCCTCTGAGTGTTGGTCCAACCTGTCAGACGCTGGTGGCTACCAGAGGCAACTCTGGGCTGGCCTACCGGAAGTTTGTACAATCTGGTGTGCCCTGAGAACAAGATATGTGCATCTCCTATTGGGATTTGTCGGCACATTCGGGCGGCTTTGCAGGTCTTGTTTTACCATTGTCGAAATGTCTTGTAACCGGAATTCCGAGACTGATCGGGTCTTCTCGGGAGAAGGAATATCCTTTGTTGACGATGAGAGCTTGTGATGGGCTAAGTTGGGACACCCCTGCAGGGTATAAACTTTCGAGAGCCATACCCGCGGTTATGGGCAGATGGGAATTTGTTAATATCTGGTTGTAGAGAACTAGACACTTAACTTAATTAAAATGAATCGACCGCATGTGTAGCCGTGATGGTCTCTTCTTGGCGGAGTCCGGGAAGTGAACACGGTTCTTGTGTTATGCTTGAATGTAAGTAGTTTCATGATCACTTCTTGACCACTTATAGTTTCTCGACCATGTGTTGCTTCTCTTCTTGCTCTTATTTGCATATGTTAGCCACCATATATGCTAGTGCTTGCTGCAGCTCCACCTCACTACCCTTTCCTACCCATAAGCTTAAATAGTCTTGATCTCGCGGGTGTGAGATTGATGAGTCTTCGTGGCTCACAGATACTTCCAAACAGTTGCAGGAGCCGATGATACCAGTGCAGGTGACGCAACCCAGCTCAGTTGGGAGCTCGATGAAGTCCTTGATCGTTGTTCTGTTTTGTTTCCTTTTGATCAGTAGTGGAGCCCAGTTGGGACGATCGGGGATCTAGAATTTGGGGTTGCCTTCTTTTATTTTGGTTCCGTAGTCGGACCTTGATTGTATTCTGGATGATGTATGTTTAACTTCTATTTGTGTGAAGTGGTGATTGTAAGCCAACTCTTTATCCCTTTCTTATTTAGTACATGGGATTTTGTGAAGATTACTGAAAGTGCGTTATATCGACTAGAGGGGGGTGAATAGGCGATTTTTATGAAAGTCTTCAATACATGGGAGTTATGAAGACAAGCGATAGAAATAAACCTAATACCCTGCAGCGGAAGGTAGACTACACTAGGCAGGCCATAGTCAAGTATTCAATAGAGTGAAAGCACAATGACTAATAGCAGCAATGTAGTAAGGATTAGGTAGGAAGATATTGTGAAGCCACACAGAACATGCAGTCACTCAGTGAAGACAAAAGATAGTGCAAACATACAATGACTTCACAAGGAGTAACAGTAAGTAAAGGGAAGGGAAGATGAAACCAGTGACACGCTGAAGACAATGATTTGTGGGACCAGTTCCAGTTGCTGTGACAACTGTACGTCTGGTTAGGGCGGCTAGGTATTTAAACCTTAGGACACACAGTCCCAGACACCCAGTCCTGAACACGCAACTCAGGACACCCAGTCCTCACCGTATTCCCCTTGAGCTAAGGTCACACAGACCTCGCCCAATCACTCTGGTAAGTCTTCAAGGTAGACTCCCAAACCTTCACAAACTTCGTTCACCGGCAATCCACAATGTCTCTTGGATGCTCAGAACGCGACGCCTAACCAGCTGGAGGATGCATAGTCCTCAAGTGTAATAAGTCTTCAGATCACACAGACAAGAAGACTTAAGTGATGCCTAATTCTCTTTGGCTCTGGGTGGTTAGGGCTTTATCCTCGCAAGGAATTCTCTCTCAAAGGCTTCAAGGTGGGTTGCTCTCAAACGACAAAAGCCGTATTCTCAATCTGAGCAGCCAACCGTTTATGGTTGTAGGGGGTGGGCTATTTATAGCCACTTGGCAACCCGACCTGATTTGTCCAAAGTGACCCTGGGTCACTAAGGAACTGACACATGTTCCAACGGTCAGATTTCAAACTCACACGACAACTTTACTTGGGGTGCAAGCAAAGCTGACTTGTCTGACTCAGGACAAGATTCGCTCTCATAGTCTTCACTCGAAGACATATGTTTTGGTTAGGCATCACTACAGTCATTCTGACTGGTTCTCTTGGACCCCACTTAACAGTACGGTGGTTCCTATGACTCAACACAAAAGAAAAAGAACTACGAAAGATCTAAGTCTTCGAGCTCCATAGGCTTCATGTGGTGTCTTCTCTTGTCATAGTCTTCAATGTGAATATCTTCATATACCACCTTTGACTTCAATGTCTTCATACATTTTTAGGGGTCATCTCTGGTAGGAAAACCGAATCAATGAGGGACTTCTACCTGTGTTATCCTGCAATTCTCACAAACACATTAGTCCCTCAAGTAGGTTTGTCGTCAATACTCCAAAACCAACTAGGGGTGGCACTAGATGCACTTACAATCTCCCCCTTTTTGATGATTGATGACAAACTAGTTGAAGTTTTCAACGGGGAATATAATCTGTCAACTTGTAAAGGATAAGGAATTGTCTTCATAAGTTGCAAGGGCTCCCCCTGAAGATGTGCATATAAGTAATTTGCTTTTGGAATGCAAATGCACATGGCAGGTTGTACTTGTGGAGATCCACTTCAACTTATGATGACAAGCCACTATGCATGTGAAGGTATATGAAGATAATGACATGCATAATGGAAAATGGACGTCTACAGAATGATCTAAGTGCGGAATTTATCATCGCACATGCGGAATTTATCATCGCAAAACAAGGTGGCAGATAAGTAGCAGGCGACCATCGAGTTTAAGTGTTACAACTCAAAGAACCAAATGTAGAAAAATGAGAGTTGTAATCACGAAGCAAAATATAAAGCACCCGCCCATATGGACCCGCTTGAAGACTATCAACCTCATATGCTTCTCCCCCTTTTGTCAGTAAGGACCAAAAAGGTTTGAAGATATAGAGCATCTACTCGTACCCATGAGGAGTAGGTGAAGTAGCAGGGTGTGGTGCACGTGTAGTGCCAGCCAAAGGATACACACGAGTGACTGCTTCAACTCCTTCAGTGTTCTGAGAGAAACTCTGATGCTCTGCATTCTGAAGACTTAGAGGTTCCTTGGCAGGCTCAGGATAGATGGCTTCAATAGAGATATCCACATCAGGCAGAAAAATCCGATGATTGCGAGCAGATGGCTGATATGAGATAGCGGAGTGAAGTTTGATTAGCCGCATTACCCATGGGGCGTAGAACTTCAAGCCAAACAGATCAGAGCCTGATGCAGCAAGTTGGCGAATGAAGAAGTCCTCTGCATTGAAGCATTTTCCATGAAGAATATAGAAGATCAAAGTCTTCATTGCACCCTCAAGCTTGGCATGTGGAGAGTGCCCTTTGATGGGCCAGAGAGTTCGCCTGATGATGTGATAAATGGTTCTTGGCAGATACTCAAGGTCTTCAATGAAGAACTCCGCGAGATAAGCAGCATCTTGGGGCAATGGCTTCATCATGCTAAGCATCTAACTCATATTAGGTTCAGGCTTCTGAAAGATGCTCTTAATAGCTTCACTATGCAGCTGACAGCCATGCTCGTAGAGATCGCCATGAGTGGGCAAACCAATGAGCTCAATGATGTCAAAGGCTTTGGCTTCGTGATGAATGTTTCCAGTCATCCACTCCAGGACCCAAGTCTTCGGATCTCTGCTATACCCGCGGATGTGAAGTGTGGCATAGAATTGGAGTAGCAACTCTTCATTCCAATGCTCTTGGTCAGTAACGAACGGCAGCAGTCCAACTTCCTTGAAGCAATCCAAAGCTTCTTCCAGACAGGGCAGACCAGCTATAGCTTCAATGTCAAGGCGCTTGTGTGGGAAGATGCGACCTTGGTTGTAAAGAATGCATGAGTAATAGCTTCATTGCGGATAGCTCCAGAACCGATCAGATGGTATCCTTTCCCTTGAGTAGGGGTTCCTGGAGCTATCGAAGAATGTGTTGTCTGCTCTGAAGCCATTGATGTTGAAGGAGCCAGGTGCTGATGCAGGACCTGGGAACCTTGGATATCTTGGGATTGGCTTCTGTACCTGAGGCATGTGCTCAACATGATAGTCGAACTGGGGACCGGCAGCAGACTCAGGAACAGAAGTGGCGGGATCAGTGGCTTCGCTGTCTTCTGATGCTTTTGTTGGGGAGAGCTCCACATTAGCTTCATTGGTGCTTGTGGCAGCCGCAAGATTTTCAAGCACGTTCTCCTTGAGAACTGCTTCTTGGTGGGATAGGGGAGAGGCAACTTGGGGGACTTCTTCTTCCGCGGCTGATGCAGCCGGAATGTCTTCAGTAGAGACTTGAGGCCTTGGACCTTTGCGAAGCCTGCGCAACGCAAGCGATGCCTGTGGAGTTGGAGTTGGCTGGGCCTCAAGGTCTTCTTCCTCTTGTGGGTGATCCGCCCATGAAGCACCCTGTGCAATTGGCGTCAGTGGACGACCAATGCTGATGAGTTCGTTGTTCTCGAGCTGAGGAAGGACTGCACCATCTTCTATATGGTCATGTTGACCAATGTCTTCAGCAGCGATGGGATCAGCTGCTAGAAAGTCTTCAGCTTCATGAGCCTCTGTGGAAGCAGGCTCATGGATTGTCAGTTGGCATTCAGCTTCAGGATAGACCATAGAAATGGGTTCAACTATCAAAGGCTCTATGGGAGTAGCCCGATCTTTCTTGGTCTTCCTCTTCTTCTTGGAGGGGGCAGTAGGAGAGGCTTCAGGATGTTTCCTCTTCCTGGCTTCAGCCTCAGTAGTCATTGTCTTCTTGAGCTCTGAAGCGGTTGACCGGCTTTTTGGCTTCGAGCCAGTCAGTCTAGTTGGGAAGACAATCGGAACTGCTTCCTGCCTTGGTGCCTCGGGTTTAGCCGTAGCAGGCTTCTTCTTCTTCTTCGCGGCCATCCTGGGGTCGATGCCAGGACACCCAAGGGCCTTGCGCTTCTCAGCCTCATTGTAGGCTTGCACACATCTGTCAGCCAGAGTCTTCATGCGCTCACGCGAACCCTGAGCTTCTGCACGTTTCTTTACAAAGGCTTCCTTGAGCTCGTGCATCATTGTCTTGAAGTTTTTCACTTCTTGCACGCTGAGCTTGGCCATATGCTTCTTGAACTGAGCATTTTCATAGTCAATCTTTTGCTTCAGTTCAACAATGCGCTGGGCGACAGCTAGCTCTAAAGCAATGGCACCTTGGAAGGCGACACTGAGGCCAATGGGTAGTTGTAGATCTTCAAAGCTGATGTTTGGCGTGTCAAACCACTCGTCAATGAAGTTGTGGATGATGGTTACATCAAAGAGAGGCAGATCATTGAAGATTTATGCTTCTTCTTTGCTCTTGATGAGTTGCTCAAGAGCGTCATCTGCAAGATCTTCATCACTTGACAGATTGATGGCATCATTGCACAGAATGGCAGCAGCTGTTAGCTCTTGGCCGGTGTGAGGCAGAGGCATCTTGACCTTCTGGGGCTTGGAGATGCGTGATAAGTCTTCAGACTACACACTGTCTTCAGGAGGTGCAGTTGCCAGTGGCTTCGCCCGTGAGATTTTTGGTGAAGGGGCAGGCTTTGAAGCTTTAGGCTTCTTCAGCTTCTTTGTCTTTGGCGCTGCAGGCGCTTCATCCGATTCAACGTCAGCTGCAGGCTCATTCACTGCAGTCCCTTGAACCAAGATGTGGGTGATGAGGCCTTCAAGGTTGTAGAAAGGACCGATGACATTGGGTTCTGCATCTCGTGTGCCATCAGCCCTTGGAGCTGAGGGACCAGGGTTGAAGTCTAGTCCCAATGTTTTCTTGTTTTGCTTTGCTGAGTTCTGGGAAAACTAGAAGTTGCGCTTGAACAGATTGTCGTCACGACACCATAGTAGTGACGATGGGTGTGCATCAGCAGGCTGTGGCCCATGGACCATGCAGGGATAGAAGCCTTGTTCAATGGCTTCATCTCTGGACCTGGGTAGAAGATTCTTGTATAGGATGTCTCCCCACGGTCTCTTGATGGCATTTTTCTCAGCATATTCCTGGGTTACAAATCTGTATTTGAACCATTGTTCTGCCCAATATCTTCAAATCCATTGGATTCGGGTCTTGCGCTGATTGTAATCCTCTTCAGGATCTGTCTTGTACAGTTCTGAGAGGTCATCTGGCAGATCTCTAGATGTTTCTCCACGACGCTTTCTGCCACCCTTCCTTGTTGTTTTCTCTGAAGCCATAAACTTTAAACTGAAAGGCTTCAACACGTTCAAAGGCTTCAAAGGTTTTCACTTGCTGGTCAAACAGGAACTGGCTTCGGGTGAATTTATGTGATGCTGTAAGAATTCTGCAAATGAATGCAGACTATGAGAACCAAAGGATTCTCCCACGGACATGTACCTATGAAAGCATTAAGGTGCGAGGGAAGGGGAAGAGGTCATATGCATTCTCAGAAGATTTTAAAGATAAATCAGTTTAGAAGACATTGACCTCATCGTGCGAAGACATTCACTCATAGGTAAGGAGTTGGTTCCAGATTTGTACGAATCCACAGATCAGTACAAGTGAGGAATCTAACTACTTTGTGAAGCATAAGTGAATATACTAGGCATGTTATGAGATGCAGTATGAGAGAGATCAACTTGAGTGAATAGAAACTGCTTGTGGTAGAAAGTGACAAAGCCATAGGATCAACGGTGCTGTAAAAAGGAAGTTTTCTTTACCACACTAAGAACTGCTAGACGGAGTGGAAGATGAGGCCGAGCAGTTCGATCTTCCGTGCCCTAACTTGGTGACAGAGGACACCTACAGCGACGGCGGAGAGGATGATGTCCGCGGTCAGCGTGAAGATGGCGTCGGAGAGGTTGCGGCAGCGAAGCGCTTCTTCGTCGGCGTCGTCGAGGGCTAGCGGTGGCGCTAGGGTTCGTGCGAGAGTGGAAGAAGAGATAATGACCGTTGTGAAGTGTGTATTTATAGGTACAGGGGCGGCACTGCGTTATTACACAGGTGCCCCTGGCGATTCGCATCTGAGGAACACGTGGCCATTATGCGGAACTTTGGGGTTTGTTCCACGTCCCACGCACGCCTGGATTGTCGGGTGGTCGTTCCTACTTCTCCGGGTTTCATGTGGAGGAATGAGCATTGAAAACGGACTTAATGGTTGTCTCTGTATCTTCTGCTGACAAGGACGCAGAGAAGACATTCGACAGTTTCAATAGAATGCATATGATTTGGAGAGATAGAATTTGAGATAGAGAGCATAGAGAGGTTAGGGTCCGATCACATTCACTTAGTTCAAAAGATTCAACAAGAAGACATAGCTGTAAGTGAATGCTGTAGAGGACAGAACACTAGTAGATATATATATCTGTATAATCAACATAGTGAAGATAATCATGAAGATATGTTGAGATTGAAGCCAAGCTAAATGTGAAGACATAGCAAATGTAACGCCATGAGTGAAACACTTCAAAATAGAACATTTGGTGGTGGCGTTACCCACCGTATGGGAAGTATTAGACCCAGACACGGCGCACAATTATCGTGGCGCTCCAAAGTCAAATTCTACATTAATGTATTCACACTTAGAATGTATGTCTTCATTGATTGAAGATATACTTTACTTCGTGTGTTGCACATCTAAGTCATCAATATGCATAAGGGTTAGGATGTGTGCCTGATCACAGGACATTTGAGGATTCCAGGATATTTAGCTCACACCGTAACTTGCAAAATCTCTTCTCATCTAAGAGCTTGGTGAAGATATCTGCCAATTGCTCTTCAGTGTTGACGTGTATGATATCAATATCTTCCTTCACAACATGATCTCTGAGAAAGTTATGACGAATTTCAATGTGCTTTGTCTTCGAGTGCTGAACTGGGTTGTTGGCAATCTTGATGGCGCTTTCGTTGTCGCAGTAAAGTGGCACTTGATTCAGATGAATGCCATAGTCCTTGAGTGTTTGCTTCATCCACAGAAGCTGAGCGCAGCAAGATCCAGCAGCAATGTATTCAGATTCAACAGTGGAGAGAGATACACGGTTCTGCTTCTTTGAAGACCAACATACAAGTGATCGTCCCAGAAAGTGACATGTGCCTGATGTAGACTTGCAATCAACTTTGTCACCAGCATAATCAGCATCCGAGAATCCAACCAGATCAAACTCTGAGCCCTTTGGGTACCATAATCCTAGAGTTGGGGTGTGAGCCAAATATCAAAGAATTCGCTTCACAGCTAAGTGATGCGACTCCTTTGGTGCCGCTCGAAATCAAGCACACATGCAAACACTAAGCATAATATCTGACTTAGATGCACATACATAAAGTAAATAACCAATCATGGAGCGGTATACCTTTTGATCGAACTCTTTACCATTGTCGTCGGGACCAGATGATGTTTGGCTGGCATTGGTGTCGTGAAGCCTTTGCAGTCTTGCATACCGAACTCCTTCAGGCAATCTTTGAGATACTTCTCTTGAGATATGAAGATGCCGTTGCGTTGTTGTCGTATTTGAAGACCGAGGAAGAACTTCTGCTCTCCCATCATAGACATCTGATATTGCTCTTGCATCATATATCCAAACTCTTCACTGTACTTCTGATTGGTGCAGCCGAAGATAATGTCATCCACATATATTTGGCACACAAACAGTTCACCATCATATGTCTTCGTGAAGAGAGTGGGGTCTAGGGAACCAGGTATGAAGCCTTTGCTCTTCAGGAAGTATTTGAGTGTGTCATACCAGGCCCGAGGGGCTTGTTTGAGGCCATACAGTGCCTTGTTGAGCTTGTATACCATGTCAGGATGTTTTGGATCTTCAAAGCCAGGCGGTTGTGCAACATACACTTCTTCTTCAATCTTGCCATTAAGAAAAGCACTCTTCACATCCATTTGATATAGAAGTATGTTATGATGATTTGCATAGGCCAGCAGTATGCGTATGGCTTCAAGTCTAGCCACAGGAGCAAAGTTTTCATCGAAGTCAATGCCTTCCACTTGAGTATATCCTTGAGCAACGAGACGAGCTTTGTTTCTGACAACTTGACCATGCTCATCTTGCTTGTTGCGGTATATCCATTTGGTGCCAATTATATTGTGCTTCCGTGGATCAGGACACTTAACCAGTTCCCATACATTATTCAGCTCAAACTGATGAAGCTCTTCTTGCATAGCTTGAATCCATTCAGGTTCCATGAAGGCTTCTTCAACTTTCTTGGGTTCTGTTATTGAGACGAATGCGAAGTGCCCACGGAAATTTGCTAGCTGAGTTGCCCTTGAACGAGTGAGTGGACCAGGAGCATTGATGCTATCAATTATTCTTTTAATATGCACTTCATTGGCAACACGAGGATGTACAGGGCGAAGATTTTGCTCTTGCTGATCATTGTCGTTGTTAGAAGGAATGTCTTCAGGCTGAGCATTGTCTTCATGTTGATCAGGTGCTGAGATGATAAGTTCTTCTTCAGGATGAGCTTCAGAAGGTATAATTTCTCCAGTTCCCATTAGCTTGATTGATTCACTGGATGGAACTTCATCTAGCACATTTGGCAGTTGCTCTCTTTGTGAACCGTTGGTCTCATCGAACCGCACATCCACTGTTTCAACCACTTTGTAATGAAAGAGATTGAAGACTCTATAGGAGTGCGAATCCTTTCCATATCCAAGCATAAAACCCTCATGTGCTTTTGGTGCAAACTTTGAGGTGTGATGTGGGTCCTTGATCCAGCACCTTGCGCCAAATACTCTGAAGTAACTCACATTTGGCTTCTTGCCAGTAAGGAGCTCATAAGATGTCTTGTTCAAAAGCTTGTGAAGATAAACACGATTGATTGTATGGCATGCAGTATCAATGGCTTCAGGCCAGAATTTTCTTGGAGTCTTGTATTCATCTAGCATCGTTCTGGCCATCTCAATGAGTGTTCTGTTCTTGCGTTCGATGATGCCATTCTGCTATGGCGTGTACGGAGCCGAGAATTCATGTGTGATGCCCAAGGTATCAAGATATGTATCAAGGCCAGTGTTCTTGAATTCAGTGCCATTATCACTTCTGATGTGCTTTATCTTGGCGCCATAATTGTTCATAGCTCGATTTGTGAAGCGTCTGAAGACATCCTGCACTTCAGTCTTGTAAAGGATTATGTGCACCCCAAGTATATCTAGAATAATCATCAACAATGACAAAGCCATAGAGACAAGCAGTAGTAGTAAGAGTTGAGTAATGAGTGGGACCAAAAAGATCCATGTGAAGCAGTTCGAAGGGTCGAGTAGTGGTCATGATTGTCTTCGAGGGATGTTTGGCCCTCGTCATCTTTCCTGCTTCACAGGCACCGCATAAGTGATCTTTCTTGAAATTGACGCCCTCGATGCCTATGACATGCTTCTTATTTGCAAGGGTGTGGAGGTTCCTCATGCCAGCATGCCCTAGCCTCCGATGCCAGAGCCAGCATTCTGAAGCTTTTGCTAGAAGACATACGGCAAGCTGTGGTCCTGCTGAGAAATCTACCACGTACAAATCATCTTTTCGATACCCTTCAAATACTAGAGACTTGTCAGATTCCATTAGTACAAGGCAACGATATTTTCCAAATATTATGATCATGTTCAAATCGCAAAGCATTGAGACAGACATTAAGTTGAAGCCAAGGGATTCAACAAGCATGACTTTATCCATGTGTTGATCCCTTGAGATTGCAACTCTACCTAGACCCAATACCTTACTTTTACCAGTGTCAGCAAATGTGATGTGGCTCTTGTCGGATGGACGTAAGGTTGAGTCCATAAGAAGGCTTCTTTTGCCAGTCATGTGATTTGTACACCCACTATCAATAATCCATTCTGAAGACGCTGGTGTCGTACCCTACAGTGCAGTTAGGGGGATAGGCTTCACCAAGAGCATTGTGAAGCAAAAACATTTGATGAACCAGTGGGTTATGAAAGCTTAGATCCAGATTAGGACTAATAGGGAGAGTAGCAAGCGATTCAGGAATGAAGTACATAGTAAGACCATTCGGGCATTTGATCTTGCACCATACAAGATGTTTAAGGTCCCCAGCAATAGCGTCAGATGATTTTGGTTTTCTGCTGGAGACCTTTCCCTGCAAAAGAGAGTTAAGCTTTCTTAGCCACCCACATCTTCAAGGGTGGCTTAGAAGCAATAAGTCTAAGTGCAGCATCTGAGAATTTTGGCTTTGGAGCCCTAGCAAACAGTCTTGCAGGCGGACAATAGTACTCATAAGAATAAGCAGAATAGTTCTTGGTCTTATGAACATGACGGTTTGACGAACCGCTCTCATATTCATATGCCTGAGTATGGTTTCCTTGCAAAACATTTGTGTTAGTGCGACTCAGATGAGTCATCTGTCTGTATGAAGCCTTTGGACCGTATGAAGCCTTTGGTCTGAGGTTTGTCTTCTTCACTTGAGGTGTCATGATGACATTCACAGGAAGATTCTCCAGACACCTCTTCGGAACCCAGATCTTCATCATAGGCAGTCCATTCCTACAGTTAGTACCAATGTACCTGGCAAACACTTCACCATTCTGATTCTTAAATAGTATATAGTTTGCATCAAAGGATTCATCAATGATAATGGGGTTAGCACAAGTGAAGCCAGATAGATTGGATGGATCTGCTGAAGGTTCCTTTGCAGCAACCCACATGGTTTTGGGGTACTGCTCAGGTTTCCAGTAAGAGCCATCAGCATTCATTTTCCTTACGAACCCAACACCCTCTTTCCTCGGGTTTCGGTTCAGAATCTGCTTTATGAGGACATCACATAGTGTCTGATGCCCTTTAAGAATTTTGTACATCCCTGTTTCAAGCAATGTCTTCAACCTAACATTCTCATCAGCAATAGCGGTGGTATCCTCAGCAGAGGGGTTAGTTACCACATCAACAGTTGAAGATATTGCAATAGCAGTAGCAGTAGAACATTCAGCAACAGAAGTAGCATTATCACGCTCAATGCATTTAAGACATGGTGGTTCAAATCCTTCCTGAGCGGAACTGATCTATTTGGCGCGAAGTGACTCGCTTTCCTTTTGAAGATCTTCATGAGCCGCTCTCAATTTCTCAAGATCTTGCTTCCTTTGAAGATAATCATAGGAAAGCTTTTCATGAGTTGTTGAGAGAGTTTCATGACGACTTTCAAGTTCCTGATACTTAACATTAAGATTTTTTATGTCTTCAATTCAGGATTCAGATCGAGTCATTTCAGCACCTAACAGATCATCACTTCTGTCTAACAGTTTTTGAATATGTTCCATAGCTTTATGTTGTTCAGTTGCAATTTTAGCAAGTGTTTTGTAGCTGGGTTTTGAACCACAATCAAAGTCATCGTCACTAGATGTTTGATAGTGAGTAGTGCGTGTGTTTACCTTGGCACCGCGTGCCATGAAGCAGTAGGTAGAAGCGGAGTAGTCCTTGTCATTTGCATCGGTGTTGGTGATGAAGTCATTGTCTTCAGTGTTGAAGATGGACTTGGCAACATATGCTGTAGCCAGACTTGCGACGCCTGAATCGGACTCCTCCTCAGACTCCACCTCCGCCTCCTCAGAAGCAGACTCCTCCTCTGGATCCATTTCCTTGCCAACAAACGCACGTGCCTTGCCAGATGAGCTCTTCTTGTGTGATGAAGACTTTGAGGAAGACTTGGAAGAAGATTTCTTCTTCTTCTTGTCGTCAGAGTCATATTCCTTGCTCTTCTTCTTCTTTTTGTTCTCATTGTCCCACTGTGGACACTCAGAAATGACGTGGCCAAGTTTCTTTCACTTGTGACATGTTTTCTTCTTGTAGTCATGAGCAGAAGCTTCATCATTCCTTGAGCTTGATCGGGAAGACTTTCTGAAGCCTTTCTTCTTGGTGAATTTTTGGAACTTCTTGACAAGCATAGCAAGTTCCCTTCCAATGTCTTCAGGATCATCAAAACTGCTGTCAGATTCTTCTTCAGATGAGGAGACAGCTTTTGCCTTCAAGGCACGAGTTCACCCATAGTTTGGACTGTAGAAGTCTCTTTTCACAGAAAGCTGAAACTCATGTGTGTTGAGCCTCTCAAGTATGTCACATGGATCGAGTATCTTGAAATCAAGACGTTCTTGAATCATCAG
Source organism: Triticum aestivum (assembly GCF_018294505.1). NCBI lineage: Eukaryota > Viridiplantae > Streptophyta > Magnoliopsida > Poales > Poaceae > Triticum > Triticum aestivum. Next base: position 308,835,563 of record NC_057806.1, on the reverse strand, counting down.
GGCTAGGGTGTCAAACGAACTATCAAGTGATCTCAGTAGTGTCTTGACGACTTCATGTTTGGTGATCTCAGTAGCGCCGAGGGCTTGAAGCTCATTTGTGATGTTAGTGAGTCGGTCAAATGTGAGCTGGACATTCTCATTGTCATTTCGCTTGAAGCGGTTGAAGAGGTTGCGAAGGACACTGATTCTCTGATCTCTCTGGGTTGAGACGCCTTCATTGACCTTGGAGAGCCAGTCCTAGACCAGCTTAGATGTTTTCAAAGCACTCACAAGGCCATACTGTCCTTTGGTCAGATGACCACGGATGATATTTTTGGCAGTAGAGTCTAGTTGAACGAATTTCTTGACATCAGCAGCAGTGACACCTTCTCCAGCCTTGGGAACGCCGTTCTCGACAACATACCACAGGTCGACGTCAATGGCTTCGAGATGCATGCGCATCTTATTCTTCCAGTAGGGATATTCAGTTCCATCAAAGACGGGGCACGCGCGGAGACTTTAATTATCCCTGCAGTCGACATAGCTAAAACTCCAGGTGGTTAAACTGAATCACACATAACAAAGGAGCACCTTGCTCTGATACCAATTGAAAGTGTGTTATATCGACTAGAGGGGGGTGAATAGGCGATTTTTATGAAAGTCTTCAATACGTGGGAGTTATGAAGACAAGCGATAGAAATAAACCTAATACCCTGCAGCGGAAGGTAGACTACACTAGGCAGGCCATAGTCAAGTATTCAATAGAGTGAAAGCACAATGACTAATAGCAGCAATGTAGTAAGGATCAGGTAGGAAGATATTGTGAAGCCACACAGAACATGCAGTCACTCAGTGAAGACAAAAGATAGTGCAAACATACAATGACTTCACAAGGAGTAACAGTAAGTAAAGGAAAGGGAAGATGAAACCAGTGACACGCTGAAGACAATGATTTGTTGGACCAGTTCCAGTTGCTGGGACAACTGTACGTCTGGTTAGGGCGGCTAGGTATTTAAACCTTAGGACACACAGTCCCAGACACCCAGTCTTGAACACGCAGCTCAGGACACCCAGTCCTCACCATATTCCCCTTGAGCTAAGGTCACACAGACCTCGCCCAATCACTCTGGTAAGTCTTCAAGGTAGACTCCCAAACCTTCACAGACTTCGTTCACCGGCAATCCACAATGTCTCTTGGATGCTCAGAACGCGACGCCTAACCGGATGGAGGATGCACAGTCCTCAAGTGTAATAAGTCTTCAGATCACACAGACAAGAAGACTTAAGTGATGCCTAATTCTCTTTGGCTCTGGGTGGTTAGGGCTTTATCCTCGCAAGGAATTCTCTCTCAAAGGCTTCGAGGTGGGTTGCTCTCAAACGACAAAAGCCGTATTCTCAATCTGAGCAGCCAACCGTTTATGGTTGTAGGGGGTGGGCTATTTGTAAGTGCATCTAGTGCCACCCCTAGTTGGTTTTGGATTATTGACGACAAACCTAGTTGAGGGACTAACGTGTTTGTGAGAATTGTAGGAAAACACAGGTAGAAGTCCCTCATTGATTCGGTTTTATTACCAGAGATGACCCCTAAAAATGTATGAAGACATTGAAGACAATGGTGGTTTATGAAGATATTCATATTGAAGACAATGACATGAGAAGACTCCCTATGAAGCTTATGGAACTCGAAGACTTAGATCCTTCGTAGTTTTATTTCATTTATGTTGTGTCATAGGAATCACCGTACTGTTAAGTGGGGTCCAAGAGAACCAGTCAGAATGACTGAAGTGATGCCTAATTCAAATCCTATGTCTTCGAGCGAAGACTTTGAGAGAAAATCTTGTCCAGAGTCAGACAAGTCAGCTTTACTTGTAGCCCAAGTAAAGTTGCCGTGTGAGTTCAAAATTCGACCGTTGGTACACGTGTCAGTTCCTTAGTGACCCAGGGTCATTTCGGACAGATCAGGTCGGGTTGCCAAGTGGCTATAAATAGTCCACCCCCCACAACCATAAACGGTTGGCTGCTCAGATTTTAGTGCACGGCTTTTGTCATTTGAGAGCAACCCACCTCGAAGCCTTTGAAAGAAAAATTCCTAGTGAGGAGAAAAGCCCTAACCACCCAGAGCCAGAGTAAATTGGGCATCACTTAAGTCTTCGTGTCTGAGTGATCTGAAGACTTATTACACTAGAGGACTGTGCATCCTCCAGACGGTTAGGCGTCGCGTTCTGAGCATCCAAGAGGAATTGTGGATTGTCAGTGAACGAAGTCTGTGAAGGTTTGGAAGTCGCCTGAAGACTTACCATGAGTGATTGGACGAGGTCTGTGTGACCTTAGTTCAAGGAGAATACAGTGAGGACTGGGTGTCTTGGACTAAGTGTCCTTGACTGGGTGTCCGGGACTGTGTGTCCTTTGGTTTAAATACCTAGCCGCTCCAACCAGACATACAGTTGTCACAGCAACTGGAACTGGTCCAACAAATCATTGTCTTCAACGTGTCACTGGTTTCATCTACACTTCCTTTTTACTTACAGTTATTCATTGTGAAGCCATTGCGTGCTTGCTTTATCTTTTGTCTTCACAACATGAATGTATGATCTGTTTGGCTTCATAACTTCTTCCTACCTAATCCTTATTACACTGAAGCTGTTTGTCATTGCGCTTTCACTCTATTGAATACATGACCATGGCTGGCCTAGTGTAATCTAACTTCCGCTGCATAGTAATAGGCATAATCTTCACTGTTTGTCTTCATAACTCTCACGTTTTGAAGACTTTCATAAAAATCGCCTATTCACCCCCCTCTAGTCGATATAACGCACTTTCAATTGGTATCAGAGCGAGGTGCTCCCTTGTTCTGTGTGATTCGGTTTAACCACCTGGAGTTTTAGCTATGTCGACTGCAGGGATAATCAAAGTCTCCGCTGCTTGCCCCGTCTTTGATGGAACTGAATATCCCTACTGGAAGAATAAGATGCGCATGCATCTTGAAGCCATTGACGTCGACCTATGGTATGTCGTCGAAAACGGCGTTCCCAAGGCTGGAGAAGGTGTCACTGCTGCTGATGTCAAGAAGTTCATTCAACTGGATTCTACTGCCAAGAATATCATCTGTGGTCATCTGACCAAAGGACAGTATGGTCGTGTGAGTGCCTTGAAGACATCAAAGCTAGTCTGGGACTGGCTCTCCAAGGTCAATGAAGGCATCTCAACCCAGAGAGATCAAAGAATCAGTGTTCTTCGCAACCTCTTCAACCGCTTCAAGCGAAATGACAATGAGAATGTCCAGCACACATTTGACCGGCTCACTGACATCACAAATGAGCTTCAAGCCCTCGGCGCCACTGAGATCACCAAACATGAAATCGTCAAGACGCTGCTGAGATCACTTGATAGTTCGTTTGACATCCTGGCCCTGATGATTCAAGAATGTCCTGATTTCAAGACACTCGATCCGTCTGACATACTTGAGAGGCTCAACACACATGAGTTTCAGCTTTCTGAGAAAAGAGATATCTACGGTCCAAACTATGGGCGAACTCGAGCCTTGAAGGCAAAAGCTGTCTCCTCATCTGAAGAAGAATCTGACTGCAGTTCTGATGATCCTGAAGACATTGGAAGAGAACTTGCAATGCTAGTGAAGAAGTTCCAAAAATTCACCAAGAAGAAAGGCTTCAGAAAATCTTCACGATCAAGCTCAAGGAATGATGAAGCTTCCGCTCATGACTACAAGAAGAAAACATGTCACAAGTGCAAGAAAACTGGGCACTTCATCTCTGAGTGTCCACGGTGGGACAATGAGAACAGAAGGAAGAAGAAGAGCAAGGAATATGATTCTGACGACAAGAAGAAGAAGAAACACTCAAAGTCTTCTTCCAAGTCTTCATCAAAGTCTTGATCACACAAGAAGAGCTCATCTGGCAAGGCACGTGCGTTTGTTGGAAAGGACATGGATTCAGAAAAGGAGTCCGCATCTGAGGAGGCAGAGGTGGAGTCTGAGGAGGAGTCTGATTCTGGCATTGCGAGTCTGGCTACAGCATACGTCGCCAAGTCCATCTTCAACACTGAAGACAATGACTGCATCACCGACACCGACGCAAATGACAAGAACGACTCCACTCCTACATATTGCTTCATGGCACGCGGTGCCAAGGGTACGACACCAGTGACTTCAAAGTCTTCAGAATGGATTATTAACAGTGGGTGTACAAATCACATGACTGGCAAAAGAAGCCTTCTCATGGACTCAACTTTACGTCCATCCGACAAGAGCCACATTACATTTGCTGACACTGGTAAAAGTAAGGTATTGGGTCTAGGTAGAGTTGCAATCTCAAGGGATCAACACATGGATAAAGTCATGCTTGTTGAATCCCTTGGCTTCAACTTAATGTCTGTCTCAATGCTTTGCGATTTGAATATGATTGTAATGTTTGGCAAATATCGCTGCCTGGTGCTTATGGAATCTGACAAATCTCTAGTGTTTGAAGGGTATCGGAAAGATGATTTGTACGTGGTAGATTTCTCAGCAGGACCACAACTTGCAGTATGTCTTCTTGCAAAAGCTTCAGAATGCTGGCTTTGGCATCGAAGGCTTGGGCATGCTGGCATGAGGAACCTCCACACCCTTGCAAAGAAGAAGCATGTCATACGCATCGAAGGCGTCAAGTTCAAGAAAGATCATTCATGCGGTGCCTGTGAAGCAGGGAAGATGACAAGGGCAAAACATCCTTCGAAGACAATCATGACTACTACACAACCCTTCGAACTGCTTCACATGGATCTTTTCGGTCCCACTCACTACTCAACTTTTACTACTTCTGCATGCCTCTATGGCTTCGTAATTGTTGATGATTATACTAGATATACTTGGGTGCACATAATCCTTTACAAGACTGAAGTGCAGGATGTCTTTAGACGCTTCGCAAATCGAGCTATGAACAATTTTGGCGCCAAGATAAAGCACATCAGAAGTGACAATGGCACTGAATTCAAGAACACTGGCCTTGATACATATCTGGATACCTTGGGGATCACACATGAATTCTCAGCTCCATACACGCCACAGCAGAATGGCATCGTCGAACGCAAGAACAGAACACTCATTGAGATGGCCAGAACAATGCTAGATGAACACAAGACTCCAAGAAAATTCTGGACTGAAGCCATTGATACTGCATGCCATACAATCAATCGTGTTTATCTTCACAAGCTTCTGAACAAGACATCATATGAACTTCTAACTGGCAAGAAGCCAAATGTCAGTTACTTCAGAGTATTTGGCGCAAAATGCTGGATCAAGGACCCACACCACACCTCAAAGTTTGCACCAAAAGCACATGAGGGCTTCATGCTTGGATATGGAAAGGATTCACACTCCTACAGAGTCTTCACTCTCTTCCATTACAAAGTGGTTGAAATAGTGGATGTACGGTTTGATGAAACCAATGTATCACAAAGAGAGCAATTGCCAAATGTGCTAGATGAAGTTCCAGCTAGTGAATCAATCAAGCTTATGGGAACTGGAGAGATTGTACCTTCTGAAGCTCATCCTGAAGAAGAACTTATCATCTCAGCACCTGATCCACATGAAGACAATGCTCAGCATGAAGACATTCCTCCAAACAACAACGCAGATCAGCAAGAGCAAAGTCTTCGCCCTATACATCCTCGTGTTGCAAATTTGACAAAATACTTGACAGCATCAATGCACCTGGTCCACTCACTCGTTCAAGGGCAACTCAGCTAGCAAACTTCTGTGGGCATTTCGCATTCGTCTCAATATCAGAACCCAAGAAAGTTGAAGAAGCCTTCATGGAACCTGAATGGATTCTAGCTATGCAAGAAGAGCTTCAATAGTTTGAGCTGAATAATGTATGGGAACTGGTTAAGCGTCCTGATCCACGGAAGCACAACATAATAGGAACCAAATGGATATACCGCAACAAGCAAGATGAGCATGGTCAAGTTGTCAGAAACAAAGCTCGTCTCGTTGCTCAAGGATATACTCAAGTGGAGGGCATTGACTTGGATGAAACATTTGCTCCTGTGGCTAGGCTTGAAGCCATACGCATACTGCTGGCCTATGCAAATCATCATAACATACTTCTCTATCAGATGGATGTGAAAAGTGCCTTTCTCAATGGCAAGATTGAAGAAGAAGTGTATGTTGCACAACCACCTGGCTTTGAAAATCCAAAACATCCTGATATGGTATACAAGCTCAACAAGGCACTGTATGGCCTCAAACAAGCCCCTAGGGCCTGGTATGATACACTCAAGTACTTTTTGAAAAGCAAAGGCTTCATACCTGGTTCCCTGGATCCCACTCTTTTCACGAAGACATATGATGGTGAACTGTTTGTGTGCCAAATATATGTGGATGACATTATCTTCGGCTGCACCAATCAGAAGTATAGTGAAGAGTTTGGATATATGATGCAAGAGCAATATCAGATGTCCATGATGGGGGAGCTGAAGTTCTTCCTCGGTCTTCAAATACGGCAACAACGCAACGGCATCTTCATATCTCAAGAGAAATATCTTAAAGAGTGCCTGAAGAAGTTCGGTATGCAAGACTGCAAAGGCTTCACAACACCAATGCCAGCCAAGCATCATCTGGGTCCCGACAACAATGGTAAAGAGTTCGATCAAAAGGTATACCGCTCCATGATTGGGTCTTTGCTTTACTTATGTGCATCTAGGCCAGATATCATGCTTAGTGTTTGCATGTGTGCTCGATTTCAAGCGACACCAAAGGAGTCGCATCACTTAGCTGTGAAGCGAATTCTTCGATATTTGGCTCACACCCCAACTCTAGGATTATGGTATCCAAAGGGCTCAGAGTTTGATTTGGTTGGATTTTCGGATGCTGATTATGCTGGTGACAAAGTTGATCGCAAGTCTACATCAGGCACATGTCACTTTCTGGGACGATCACTTGTATGTTGGTCTTCAAAGAAGCAGAACTGTGTATCACTCTCCACTGCTGAATCTGAATACATTGCTGTTGGATCTTGCTGCGCTCAGCTTCTATGGATGAAGCAAACACTCAAGGATTATGTCATTCATCTGAAGCAAGTGCCACTTTACTGAGACAACGAAAGCGCCATCAAGATTGCCAACAACCCAGTTCAGCACTCGAAGACAAAGCACATTGAAATTCGTCATCACTTTCTCAGAGATCATGTTGTGAAGGAAGACATTGATATCATACATGTCAACACTGAAGAGCAATTGGCAGATATCTTCACCAAGCCCTTGGATGAGAAGAGATTTTGCAAGTTACGGCGTGAGCTAAATATCTTGGAATCCTCAAATGTCCTGTGATCAGGCACACATCCTAACACTTATGCATATTGATGACTTAGATGTGAAACACACGAAGTAGCGTATATCTTCAAACAATGAAGACATACATTCTAAGTGTGAATACATTAATGTGGAATTTGACTTCGGAGCGCCACGATAATTGTGCGCCGTGTCTGGGTCTAATACTTCCTATACGGTGGGTAACGCCACCACCAAACGTTCCATTTTGAAGTGTTTCTCTCATGGCGTTACCTCTCAATGTCTTCACATTTGGTTTGGCTTCATTCTCAATATGTCTTCATGATTATCTTCACTGCGTTGATTATATGGATATATATGTACTGATGTTCTGTCCTCTACATCATTCACTTATAGCTATGTCTTCTTGGTTGAATCTTTTGAACTAAGTGAATGTGATCGGACCCTAACCTCTCTATGCTTTCTATCTCAAACTCTATCTCTCCAAGTCATATGCATTCTGTTGAAACTATCAAATGTCTTCACTGTGTCCTTGTCAGCTGAAGACATAGTGACAACCATAAAAGTCCGTTTTTAATGCTCATTCCTCCACATAAGATCCGGAGAAGCAGGAACGACCGCCCGACAATTTAGGCGTGCGTGGGACGTGGAACAAATCCCAATCTTCCTCTAACTGGCCACGCGTGCCTCAAATGCGAACCGCCAGGGGTACCTGCGTAATAGCGCAGTGCCGCCTCTATCCCTATAAATATACGATTCACTGCGGTCATTATATCCTTCTTCCACCCTCGCACGAACCCTAGCACCACCGCTAGCACTCGACGACGCCGGCGACGAAGCGCTTCACTGCCGCAACCTCTCCGACGTCGTTTTCACGCCGACAGCGGACATCACTCTCTCCGCCGTCGCCGTAGGTGTCTTCCGTCGCCAAGTTAGGGCACGGAGGATCGAACTGCTCGACCTCAACTCTCACTTCGTCTAGCAGTTCCAAGTGTGGTAAATAAAACCTCTTTTTACAGCCTCTTTTGATCCCATAGTTCAGTCACTTTCTGCCATAAGGAGTTTCTCTTCACATCAGTTAGTTATCTCGCTACATCTCATGACATGCCTAGTATATTCACTTGTGCTTCATAAGGTAGTTAGATTCCTCACTTGTACTGATCTGTGGGTTCGTACAAATCTGGAACCAACTTCTTATCTATGAGTGAATGTCTTCGCACAATGAGGTCTATGTCTCCTAAACCGATTTATCTTCAAAATCTTCTGAGAATGCATATGACCTCTTCCCCTTCCCTCGCACCTTAATGCTGTCACAGGTACATGTCCGTGGGAGAATCATTTGGTTCACATAGTCTGCATTCATTTGCAGAGTACTTGCAGCATCACATCAGCTCTCCTGAAGCCAGTTCTTGCAAAAGGAAGCCTTTGAAGCCTTTGAACATCTTGAAGCCTTCCAAGTTATTCATGGCTTCAGAAACAGTAGCAAGGAAGGGAGGCAGACAGCGACATGGTGAAACATCCAAAGATCTGCCTGATGAATTGGCAGAGATGTACAAAACTGATCCTGAAGAAAGCTATGGTCAGCGCAAGACATGAATCCAATGGATTCGAAGATATTGGGCAGAGCAATGGTTCCACTACCGCTTCGTCACTCAGGAATATGCGGAGAAGTGCGCCATCAAGAGACCGTGGGGAGACGTACTATACAAAAATCTCGTACCCAGGTCCAGAGTTGAAGCCATTGCTCAAGGCTTCTATCCATGCATGGTGAGAGGCCCAAAGCCAGCTGAAGCACATCCGTCATCACTTCTCTTGTGCCGCGATGATAATCTCTTCAAGCGCAACTTTCAGTTTGCACAACAGTCAGCGAAGATAAACAAGAAGAAATTTGGGCTTGACTTCAACCCTGGTCCCTCCTCACCAAGGGCAGATGGCACACGCGACGCCGATCCCAATATCATCGGGCCGTATGCCAATCTTGCAGGCCTCATCACTCGCATCCTAGTCCAAGGGACTGCTGTGAATGACCCTCCAGCAGATACTGGGTCAGATGACGCCCCTGCTGCTCCGAAGCCAAAGCAGAAGAAGCCAAAAGCTCCAAAAGCTTCAAAGCCAGCTGCTTCTCCCAAAATCTCACGAGCGAAGCCATTGGCAACTGCACCTTCTGAAGCCAGTGTGCAGTCTGAAGACATATCACGAGTCTCCAAGCCACAAGAAGCCAAGAAGCCTCAGCCACACACAGGCAAAGAGCTCACAGCTGCTGCCGTTCTGCGCTGCGAAAACATTGATCTATCAAGCGATGAAGATCTTGGAGATGATGCACTTGAGCAGCTCATCAAGAGCAAGGAGGCTGAAATCTTCAACAATCTGCCTCTGTTTGATGTCGCCGTCATCCACAGCTTCATTGATGAATGGTTTGACACACCAGACATAAGCTTCGATGATCTGCAGCTGCCCATAGGCCTCAGCGTTGCCTTTCAAGGTGCAATTGCTTCAGAACTTGCAATAGCCCAGCGAATTGTAGAACTGAAGCAGAAAATTGATTATGAAAAGGCTCAGTTCAAGAAGCACGTGGCCAAGCTCAGCGTGCAAGAAGTGAAAAACTTCAAGATCATGTTGCACGAGCTGAAAGAGAACTTTCTGAAGACGCGTGCTGAAGCTCAAGGCTCGCGAGAGCGCATGAAGACTTTGGCTGATCGCTGCGTGCAGGCCTACAATGAGGCAGAGAAGCGCAAGGCACTTGGGCGTCCCGGCATTGACCCCAGGATGGCCGCGAAGAAGAAAAAGAAGGCTGCTGTGCCTGAACCTGAAGCGCCAAGGTCAGAAACTGCTCCGATTGTCTTCCCCGCTGCAACGACTAGCTCGAAGCCAAAGAGTCGATCAACCGCCTCACAGCTCAAGAAGACACGGACTGCAGAGGCTGAAGCTAAGAAGAGAAAACACTCTGAAGCCTCTCATTCTGAACCCATCATCAAGAAGCGCAAGACCAAGAAATCTCGGGCTGCTCCCACAGAGCCCTTGACAGTTGAACCCCTCTCCGTCCGCTATCCTGACGTAGATCGTCAGTTGACTGTGCATGAACCCAACGCTGAAGACATTCCAGCAGACGAACCCAACGCTGCTGAAGACATTGGTCTCCAAGACAATGTGCAAGGTGATGCAGCCCTTCCTCAGCTTGAGACAAGCGAACTGATCAGTATTTGTCGTCCATTGACGCCAATCACACAAGATGCATCGTGGGCAGATCGCCCACAGGAGGAAGATGAGCCCCAACCCACTACAACTCCACCGGCGCCTACATTCCGTAGGCTTCGCAAAGGGCCAAGGGCTCAGGCTGCTGACGACATTCCGTCTGCATCAGCCGAAGAGCATGCAGAGATACCACAAGCTCCAACTCCCCCACACCAACAAGAAGCAGTTCTCCAGGAGAACGTGCCTGAGTATGCAAATGTTGAGGCTGCCACAAACAATGCCGAAGCAAATGTGGAGCCCAACCCAACAATAGCTTCAGAAGACAATGAAGCTACTGCTCCTGAACATTCTGTGCCTGAGTCTGCTGCCGGACCACAATTCAACTATCATATTGCGTACAGATCCCAGGTCCAGAAGCCGATCCCACGACTGCCAAGGTTCCCAGGTCCTGCATCAGCTCTTGGTTCCTTCAACATCAACGGCTTCAGGGCAGATAACACGTTTTTCGACTGCTCCAAGAACCCTTATTCAAGGGAACGAATTGTATCAGATAGGTTCTGGAGCCATCAACAGCGCAGCTATTATTCATGCATCCTATACAACCAAGGCCGCATCTTTCCTCACAAGTGCCTTGAGGTTGAAGCTGTTGCTGGTCTGCCTGGTCTGGAAGAAGCACTGGATTTCTTCAAGCAAGTGGGTTTGCTGCCATTTATCACTGATGAAGAGCACTGGAACGAAGAGCTTCTGCTCCAGTTCTATGCCACTTTGCATATCAAAGGCTATAACAGAGATCCGAAGACATGGATTCTGGAGTGGATGACAGGCAATATCCATCATGAAGCCAATGCTTTCGACCTAATTGAGCTTACCGGCCTTCCCACTCCTGGCGAATTCTTTGAAGAAGGGTGCCAACTCCATGCTGAAGCAATTGAGAGCATATTTCAGCGTCCTGAGCCAGATATGAGTCAGATGCTCTCAATAATGAAGCCACTGCCTCCTAATGCACCCTATCCAATTAGGTTCTTCGTTGAAGACTTAGAGTACCTGCCCAGAACAATATATCACATCATAAGGCGGACTCTATGGCCTGTAAAGGGACACTCTCGATATGCAACAATTGATGGTGCAATGAAGACTCTCATCTTCTGCATTCTTCATGGCAAATGCTTCAATGCACAGGATCTCTTCATCCGCCACTTTGCAGCGTCTGCCTCAGAACTGTTTGGATTATAGTTCTATGCTCCTTGGGTTATGAGGCTGATCAAGCTTCACTCTGCAATCTCCTATCAACCCTCAGCCTGCAACCATAGGATATTTTTGCCAGATGTGGACACATCTGCTGAAGCAATATATCCAGAGCCTGGCAAGCAACCATTAAGTCTTCAAAATGCAGAACACCAGAGCTTCACTCAAAATATTGAAGGTGTTGAAGCTCTCTCCCGAGTGTATCCAATGGCTGGCACCACACGTGCCCCTGCATCAACTGAAGCCACTGACAGCACAGCTGCCAAGAGACCCAAGAAGCGCGCTCGAGCACTCAATGACCGAGAGCTTCTTGTGGCTCTTCACCAAAAGCAAGATAGGCATCACGACTGGCTCAAACGGCAGATGAGAAGCATCATGCAAGACGTCAATCGCATCAGAAATCTGGCAACCAAGAATGCGTTTGTCGCACACGAGACCTGTCGCCGCACTTGGAAAGGCCTCACCATGATGAGCAATGAAGCTGAACTGCAAGAGGATGGCTTCAGAGAGAGATTCCAATTTGACTCCACGCCTCCAAGAAGAGCTGTGATGCGAAGCACACCATCACTTGAAGAGTCAGAATTCTCTTCTTCTGCTGCCACCGTGTCTGCCCGGATTATTGAAGAAGACGACGACGCGACATCATCTCCACCTGCTTCAACACACGTCGAATCTGCACCAAGCTCATCTGCACCGCCACCAAACAACTCCACCGATCCTGCTGCGCCTGGGAACGCGTAGAAAACTCTATGTCTTCAAACCTTTTTGGTCATCACTGACAAAAGGGGGAGAAGCATGATGTTTATAGTCTTCAAGCGGGTCACTTTGGGCGGGTGCCTTTATATTTTGCTACATTTTGCTTCGTGCTTACAACTCCCGTTTTTGCTACATTTTGCTTCGTGCTTACAACTCCCGTTTATGCTACATTTGCTTCTTTGAGTTGTAACACTTAGCCTTGATGGCCGTCTGCTACCTGTTTGTCACTCCGTTATGCGAAGATAAATTCCGCATGTGCGACGATAAATTCCGCACTCATATCTTACTGCATACGTCCATTTTCCATTATGCATGTCATTATCTTCATATACTTTCACATGCATAGTGGATTGTCATCATAAGTTGAAGTGGATCTCCACAAGTACAACCTGCCATGTGCATTTGTTTAAGTGCATCTAGTGCCACCCCTAGTTGGTTTTGGAGTATTGACGACAAACCTAGTTGAGGGACTAACGTGTTTGTGAGAATTGCAGGAAAACACAGGTAGAAGTCCCTCATTGATTCGGTTTTATTACCAGAGATGACCCCTAAAAATGTACGAAGACATTGAAGACAATGGTGGTTTATGAAGATATTCATATTGAAGACAATGACAGAAGACTCCCTATGAAGCTTATGGAACTCGAAGACTTAGATCCTTCGTAGTTTTATTTCATTATGTTGTGTCATAGGAATCACCGTACTGTTAAGTGGGGTCCAAGAGAACCAGTCAGAATGACTGAAGTGACGCCTAATTCAAATCCTATGTCTTCGAGCGAAGACTTTGAGAGAAAATCTTGTCCAGAGTCAGACAAGTCAGCTTTACTTGTAGCCCAAGTAAAGTTGCCGTGTGAGTTCAAAATTCGACCGTTGGTACACGTGTCAGTTCCTTAGTGACCCAGGGTCATTTCGGACAGATCAGGTCGGGTTGCCAAGTGGCTATAAATAGTCCACCCCCCACAACCATAAACGGTTGGCTGCTCAGATTTCAGTGCACGGCTTTTGTCGTTTAAGAGCAACCCACCTCGAAGCCTTTGAGAGAAAAATTCCTAGTGAGGAGAAAAGCCCTAACCACCCAGAGCCAGAGTAAATTGGGTATCACTTAAGTCTTCGTGTCTGTGTGATCCGAAGACTTATTACACTTGAGGACTGTGCATCCTCCAGACGGTTAGGCGTCGCGTTCTGAGCATCCAAGAGAAATTGTGGATTGCCGGTGAACGAAGTCTGTGAAGGTTTGGGAGTCTACCTTGAAGACTTACTAGAGTGATTGGGCGAGGTCTGTGTGACCTTAGCTCAAGGAGAAAACGGTGAGGATTGGGTGTCTTGGACTAAGTGTCCTTGACTGGGTGTCCGGGACTGTGTATCCTTCGGTTTAAATACCTAGCCGCTCCAACCAGACGTACAGTTGTCACAGCAACTGGAACTGGTCCAACAAATCATTGTCTTCGACGTGTCACTGGTTTCATCTACACTTCCTTTTTACTTACAGTTATTCATTGTGAAGCCATTGCGTGCTTGCTTTATCTTTTGTCTTCACAACATGAATGTATGATCTGTTTGGCTTCATAACTTCTTCCTACCTGATCCTTATTACACTGAAGCTGTTTGTCATTGCGCTTTCACTCTATTGAATACATGACCATGGCTGGCCTAGTGTAATCTAACTTCCGCTGCATAGTAATAGGCATAATCTTCACTGTTTGTCTTCATAACTCTCACGTTTTGAAGACTTTCATAAAAATCGCCTATTCACCCCCCTCTAGTCGATATAACGCACTTTCAATTGGTATCAGAGCGAGGTGCTCCCTTGTTCTGTGTGATTCGGTTTAACCACCTGGAGTTTTAGCTATGTCGACTGCAGGGATAATCAAAGTCTCCGCTGCTTGCCCCGTCTTCGATGGAACTGAATGTCCCTACTGGAAGAATAAGATGCGCATGCATCTTGAAGCCATTGACGTCGACCTATGGTATGTCGTCGAAAACGGCGTTCCCAAGGCTGGAGAAGGTGTCACTGCTGCTGATGTCAAGAAGTTCATTCAACTGGATTCTACTGCCAAGAATATCATCTGTGCTCATCTGACCAAAGGATAGTATGGCCGTGTGAGTGCCTTGAAGACATCAAAGCTAGTCTGGGACTGGCTCTCCAAGGTCAATGAAGGCATCTCAACCCAGAGAGATCAAAGAATCAGTGTTCTTCGCAACCTCTTCAACCGCTTCAAGCGAAATGACAATGAGAATGTCCAGCACACATTTGACAGGCTCACTGACATCACAAATGAGCTTCAAGCCCTCGGCACCACTGAGATCACCAAACATGAAATCGTCAAGACGCTGCTGAGATCACTTGATAGTTCATTTGACATCCTGGCCCTGATGATTCAAGAACGTCGTGATTTCAAGACACTCGATCCGTCTGACATACTTGAGAGGCTCAACACACATGAGTTTCAGCTTTCTGAGAAAAGAGATATCTACGGTCCAAACTATGGGCGAACTCGTGCCTTGAAGGCAAAAGCTGTCTCCTCATCTGAAGAAGAATCTGACTGCAGTTCTGATGATCCTGAAGACATTGGAAGAGAACTTGCAATGCTAGTGAAGAAGTTCCAAAAATTCACTAAGAAGAAAGGCTTCAGGAAATCTTCACGATCAAGCTCAAGGAATGATGAAGCTTCTGCTCATAACTACAAGAAGAAAACATGTCACAAGTGCAAGAAAACTGGACACTTCATCTCTGAGTGTCCACAGTGGGACAATGAGAACAGAAGGAAGAAGAAGAGCAAGGAATATGATTCTGATGACAAGAAGAAGAAGAAACACTCAAAGTCTTCTTCCAAGTCTTCATCAAAGTCTTCATCACACAAGAAGAGCTCATCTGGCAAGGCACGTGCGTTTGTTGGAAAGGAGATGGATTCAGAAGAGGAGTCCGCATCTGAGGAGGCAGAGGTGGAGTCTGAGGAGGAGTCTGATTCTGGCATTGCGAGTCTGGCTACAGCATACGTCGCCAAGTCCATCTTCAACACTGAAGACAATGACTGCATCACCGACACCGACGCAAATGACAAGAACGACTCCACTCCTACCTACTGCTTCATGGCACGCGGTGCCAAGGGTACGACACCAGTGACTTCAAAGTCTTCAGAATGGATTATTGACAGTGGGTGTACAAATCACATGACTGGCAAAAGAAGCCTTCTCATGGACTCAACTTTACGTCCATCCGACAAGAGCCACATTACATTTGCTGACACTGGTAAAAGTAAGGTATTGGGTCTAGGTAGAGTTGCAATCTCAAGGGATCAACACATGGATAAAGTCATGCTTGTTGAATCCCTTGGCTTCAACTTAATGTCTGTCTCAATGCTTTGCGATTTGAATATGATTGTAATGTTTGGCAAATATCGCTGCCTGGTGCTTATGGAATCTGACAAATCTCTAGTGTTTGAAGGGTATCGGAAAGATGATTTGTACGTGGTAGATTTCTCAGCAGGACCACAACTTGCAGTATGTCTTCTTGCAAAAGCTTCAGAATGCTGGCTTTGGCATCGAAGGCTTGGGCATGCTGGCATGAGGAACCTCCACACCCTTGCAAAGAAGAAGCATGTCATAGGCATCGAAGGCGTCAAGTTCAAGAAAGATCATTTATGCGGTGCCTGTGAAGCAGGGAAGATGACAAGGGCAAAACATCCTTCGAAGACAATCATGACTACTACACAACCCTTCGAACTGCTTCACATGGATCTTTTCGGTCCCACTCACTACTCAACTTTTACTACTTCTGCATGCCTCTATGGCTTCGTAATTGTTGATGATTATTCTAGATATACTTGGGTGCACATAATCCTTTACAAGACTGAAGTGCAGGATGTCTTCAGACGCTTCGCAAATCGAGCTATGAACAATTTTGGCGCCAAGATAAAGCACATCAGAAGTGACAATGGCACTGAATTCAAGAACACTGGCCTTCATACATATCTGGATACCTTGGGGATCACACATGAGTTCTCAGCTCCATACACGCCACAGCAGAATGGCGTCGTCGAACGCAAGAACAGAACACTCATTGAGATGGCCAGAACAATGCTAGATGAATACAAGACTCCAAGAAAATTCTGGACTGAAGCCATTGATACTGCATGCCATACAATCAATCGTGTTTATCTTCACAAGCTTCTGAACAAGACATCTTATGAACTCCTAACTGGCAAGAAGCCAAATGTCAGTTACTTCAGAGTATTTGGCGCAAAATGCTGGATCAAGGACCCACACCACACCTCAAAGTTTGCACCAAAAGCACATGAGGGCTTCATGCTTGGATATGGAAAGGATTCACACTCCTACAGAGTCTTCAATCTCTTCAATTACAAAGTGGTTGAAACAGTGGATGTACGGTTTGATGAAACCAATGGATCACAAAGAGAGCAATTGCCAAATGTGCTAGATGAAGTTCCAGCTAGTGAATCAATCAAGCTTATGGGAACTGGAGAGATTGTACCTTCTGAAGCTCATCCTGAAGAAGAACTTATCATCTCAGCACCTGATCCACATGAAGACAATGCTCAGCATGAAGACATTCCTCCAAACAACAACGCAAATCAGCAAGAGCAAAGTCTTCGCCCTATACATCCTCGTGTTGCAAATTTGACAAAATACTTGACAGCATCAATGCACCTGGTCCACTCACTCGTTCAAGGGCAACTCAACTAGCAAACTTCTGTGGGCATTTCGCATTCGTCTCAATATCAGAACCCAAGAAAGTTGAAGAAGCCTTCATGGAACCTGAATGGATTCTAGCTATGCAAGAAGAGCTTTAACAGTTTGAGCTGAATAATGTATGGGAACTGGTTAAGCGTCCTGATCCACGGAAGCACAACATAATAGGAACCAAATGGATATACCGCAACAAGCAAGATGAGCATGGTCAAGTTGTCAGAAACAAAGCTCGTCTCGTTGCTCAAGGATATACTCAAGTGGAGGGCATTGACTTGGATGAAACATTTGCTCCTATGGCTAGGCTTGAAGCCATACGCATACTGCTGGCCTATGCAAATCATCATAACATACTTCTCTATCAGATGGATGTGAAAAGTGCCTTTCTCAATGGCAAGATTGAAGAAGAAGTGTATGTTGCACAACCACCTGGCTTTGAAAATCCAAAACATCCTGATATGGTATACAAGCTGAACAAGGCACTGTATGGCCTCAAACAAGCCCCTAGGGCCTGGTATGATACACTCAAGTACTTTCTGAAAAGCAAAGGCTTCATACCTGGTTCCCTGGATCCCACTCTTTTCACGAAGACATATGATGGTGAACTGTTTGTGTGCCAAATATATGTGGATGACATTATCTTCGGCTGCACCAATCAGAAGTATAGTGAAGAGTTTGGATATATGATGCAAGAGCAATATCAGATGTCCATGATGGGGGAGCTGAAGTTCTTCCTCGGTCTTCAAATACGGCAACAACGCAACGGCATCTTCATATCTCAAGAGAAATATCTTAAAGAGTGCCTGAAGAAGTTCGGTATGCAAGACTGCAAAGGCTTCACAACACCAATGCCAGCCAAGCATCATCTGGGTCCCAACAACAATGGTAAAGAGTTCGATCAAAAGGTATACTCCTCCATGATTGGGTCTTTGCTTTATTTATGTGCATCTAGGCCAGATATCATGCTTAGTGTTTGCATGTGTGCTCGATTTCAAGCGACACCAAAGGAGTCGCATCACTTAGCTGTGAAGCGAATTCTTCGATATTTGGCTCACACCCCAACTCTAGGATTATGGTATCCAAAGGGCTCAGAGTTTGATTTGGTTGGATTTTCGGATGCTGATTATGCTGGTGACAAAGTTGATCGCAAGTCTACATCAGGCACATGTCACTTTCTGGGACGATCACTTGTATGTTGGTCTTCAAAGAAGCAGAACTGTGTATCACTCTCCACTGCTGAATCTGAATACATTGTTGCTGGATCTTGCTGCGCTCAGCTTCTGTGGATGAAGCAAACACTCAAGGATTATGGCATTCATCTGAAGCAAGTGCCACTTTACTGCGACAACGAAAGCGCCATAAAGATTGCCAACAACCCAGTTCAGCACTCGAAGACAAAGCACATTGAAATTCGTCATCACTTACTCAGAGATCATGTTGTGAAGGAAGACATTGATATCATACACATCAACACTGAAGAGCAATTGGCAGATATCTTCACCAAGCCCTTGGATGAGAAGAGATTTTGCAAGTTACGGTGTGAGCTAAATATCTTGGAATCCTCAAATGTCCTGTGATCAAGCACACATCCTAACACTTATGCATATTGATGACTTAGATGTGCAACACACGAAGTAGCGTATATCTTCAAACAATGAAGACATACATTCTAAGTGTGAATACATTAATGTGGAATTTGACTTCGGAGCGCCACGATAATTGTGCGTCGTGTCTGGGTCTAATACTTCCTATACGGTGGGTAACGCCACCACCTAACGTTCCATTTTGAAGTATTTCTCTCATGGCGTTACCTCTCAATGTCTTCACATTTGGTTTGGCTTCATTCTCAATATGTCTTCATGATTATCTTCACTGCGTTGATTATATGGATATATATGTACTGATGTTCTGTCCTCTACAACATTCACTTATAGCTATGTCTTCTTGGTTGAATCTTTTGAACTAAGTGAATGTGATCGGACGCTAACCTCTCTATGCTTTATATCTCAAACTCTATCTCTCCAAGTCATATGCATTCTGTTCAAACTGTCAAATGTCTTCATTGTGTCCTTGTCAGCTGAAGACATAGTGACAGCCATAAAAGTCTGTTTTTAATGCTCATTCCTCCACATAAGATCCGGAGAAGCAGGAACGACCGCCCGACAATTTAGGCGTGCGTGGGACGTGGAACAAATCCCAATCTTCCTCTAACTGGCCACGCGTGCCTCAAATGCGAACCGCCAGGGGTACCTGCGTAATAGCGCAGTGCCGCCTCTATCCCTATAAATATATGATTCACTGCGGTCATTATCTCCTTCTTCCACCCTCGCACGAACCCTAGCGCCACCGCTAGCACTCGACGACGCCGGCGACGAAGCGCTTCACTGCCGCAACCTCTCCGACGCCGTTTTCATGCCGACAGCGGACATCGCTCTCTCCGCCGTCGCCGTAGGTGTCTTCCGTAGCCAAGTTAGGGCACGGAGGATCAAACTGCTCGACCTCAACTCTCACTTCGTCTAGCAGTTCCAAGTGTGGTAAATAAAACCTCTTTTTACAGCCTCTTTTGATCCCATAGTTCAGTCACTTTCTGCCATAAGGAGTTTCTCTTCACATCAGTTAGTTATCTCGCTACATCTCATGACATGCCTAGTATATTCACTTGTGCTTCATAAGGTAGTTAGATTCCTCACTTGTACTGATCTGTCGGTTCGTACAAATCTGGAACCAACTTCTTATCTATGAGTGAATGTCTTCGCACAATGAGGTCTATGTCTTCTAAACCGATTTATCTTCAAAATCTTCTGAGAATGCATATGACCTCTTCCCCTTCCCTCGCACCTTAATGCTGTCACAGGTACATGTCCGTGGGAGAATCCTTTGGTTCTCATAGTCTGCATTCATTTGCAGAGTACTTGCAGCATCACATCAGCTCTCCTGAAGCCAGTTCTTGCAAAAGGAAGCCTTTGAAGCCTTTGAACATCTTGAAGCCTTCCAAGTTATTCATGGCTTTAGAAACAGTAGCAAGGAAGGGAGGCAGACAACGACGTGGTGAAACGTCCAAAGATCTGCCTGATGAATTGGCAGAGATGTACAAAACTGATCCTGAAGAAAGCTATGGTCAGCGCAAGACACGAATCCAATGGATTCGAAGATATTGGGCAGAGCAATGGTTCCACTACCGCTTCGTCACTCAGGAATATGCGGAGAAGTGTGCCATCAAGAGACCGTGGGGAGACGTACTATACAAAAATCTCGTACCCAGGTCCAGAGTCGAAGTCATTGCTCAAGGCTTCTATCCATGCATGGTGAGAGGACCAAAGCCAGCTGAAGCACATCCATCATCAATTCTCTGGTGCCGCGATGATAATCTCTTCAAGCGCAACTTTCAGTTTGCACAACAGTCAGCGAAGATAAACAAGAAGAAATTTGGGCTTGACTTCAACCCTGGTCCCTCCTCACCAAGGGCAGATGGCACACGCGGCACCGATCCCAATATCATCGGGCCTTATGCCAATCTTGCAGGCCTCATCACTCGCATCCTAGTCCAAGGGACCGCTGTGAATGACCCTCCAGCAGATACTGAGTCAGATGACGCCCCTGCTGCTCCGAAGCCAAAGCAGAAGAAGCCAAAAGCTCCAAAAGCTTCAAAGCCAGCCGCTTCTCCCAAAATCTCACGAGTGAAGCCATTGGCAACTGCACCTCCTGAAGCCAGTGTGCAGTCTGAAGACATATCACGAGTCTCCAAGCCACAAGAAGCCAAGAAGCCTCAGCCACACATAGGCAAAGATCTCACAGCTGTTGCCGTTCTGCGCTGCGAAAACATTGATCTATCAAGCGATGAAGATCTTGGAGATGACGCAGTTGAGCAGCTCATCAAGAGCAAGGAGGAGGCTGAAATCTTCAACAATCTGCCTCTGTTTGATGTCGCCGTCATCCACAGCTTCATTGATGAATGGTTTGACACACCAGACATAAGCTTCGATGATCTGCAGCTGCCCATAGGCCTCAGCATTGCCTTTCAAGGTGCAATTGCTTCAGAACTTGCAATAGCCGGCGAGTTGTAAAACTGAAGCAGAAAATTGATTATGAAAAGGCTCAGTTCAAGAAGCACGTGGCCAAGCTCAGCGTGCAAGAAGTGAAAAACTTCAAGATCATGTTGCACGAGCTGAAAGAGAACTTTCTGAAGACGCGTGCTGAAGCACAAGGCTCGTGAGAGCGCATGAAGACTTTGGCTGATCGCTGTGTGCAGGCCTAAAATGAGGCAGAGAAGCGCAAGGCACTTGGGCGTCCCGACATTGACCCCACGATGGCCGCGAAGAAGAAAAAGAAGGCTTATGTGCCCCCCCTAGTTGGTTTTGGAGTATTGACGACAAACCTAATTGAGGACTAACGTGTTTGTGAGAATTGCAGGAAAATATAGGTAGAAGTCCCTCATTGATTCGGTTTTATTACCAGAGATGACCCCTAAAAATGTACGAAGACATTGAAGACAATGGTGGTTTATGAAGATATTCATATTGAAGACAATGACATGAGAAGACTCCCTATGAAGCTTATGGAACTCGAAGACTTAGATCCTTCGTAGTTTTATTTCATTTATGTTGTGTCATAGGAATCACCGTACTGTTAAGTGGGGTCCAAGAGAACCAGTCAGAATGACTGAAGTGATGCCTAATTCAAATCCTATGTCTTCGAGCGAAGACTTTGAGAGAAAATCTTGTCCAGAGTCAGACAAGTCAGCTTTACTTGTAGCCCAAGTAAAGTTGCCGTGTGAGTTCAAAATTCGACCGTTGGTACACGTGTCAGTTCCTTAGTGACCCAGGGTCATTCCGGACAGATCGGGTCGGGTTGCCAAGTGGCTATAAATAGTCCACCCCCCACAACCATAAACGGTTGGCTGCTCAGATTTTAGTGCACGGCTTTTGTCATTTGAGAGCAACCCACCTCGAAGCCTTTGAAAGAAAAATTCCTAGTGAGGAGAAAAGCCCTAACCACCCAGAGCCAGAGTAAATTGGGCATCACTTAAGTCTTCGTGTCTGAGTGATCTGAAGACTTATTACACTTGAGGACTGTGCATCCTCCAGACGGTTAGGCGTCGCGTTTTGAGCATCCAAGAGGAATTGTGGATTGTCAGTGAACGAAGTCTGTGAAGGCTTGGAAGTCGCCTGAAGACTTACCACGAGTGATTGGACGAGGTCTGTGTGACCTTAGTTCAAGGAGAATACGGTGAGGACTGGGTGTCTTGGACTAAGTGTCCTTGACTGGGTGTCCGGGACTGTGTGTCCTTTGGTTTAAATACCTAGCCGCTCCAACCAGACGTACAGTTGTCACAGCAACTGGAACTGGTCCAACAAATCATTGTCTTCAACGTGTCACTGGTTTCATCTACACTTCCTTTTTACTTACAGTTATTCATTGTGAAGCCATTGCGTGCTTGCTTTATCTTTTGTCTTCACAACATGAATGTATGATCTGTTTGGCTTCATAACTTCTTCCTACCTGATCCTTATTACACTGAAGCTGTTTGTCATTGCGCTTTCACTCTATTGAATACATGACCATGGCTAGCCTAGTGTAATCTAACTTCCGCTGCATAGTAATAGGCATAATCTTCACTGTTTGTCTTCATAACTCTCACGTTTTGAAGACTTTCATAAAAATCACCTATTCACCCCCCCCCCTCTAGTCTATATAACGCACTTTCACTATTTATAGCCACTTGGCAACCCGACCTGATTTGTCCGAAATGACCCTGGGTCACTAAGGAACTGACACGTGTTCCAACGGTCAGATTTCAAACTCACACGACAACTTTACTTGGGCTGCAAGCAAAGCTGACTTGTCCGACTCAGGACAAGATTCGCTCTCATAGTCTTCACTCGAAGACATAGGTTTTGGTTAGGCATCACTACAGTCATTCTGACTGGTTCTCTTGGACCCCACTTAACAGTACGGTGGTTCCTATGACTCAACACAAAAGAAAAAGAACTATGAAAGATCTAAGTCTTCGAGCTCCATAGGCTTCATGTGGTGTCTTCTCTTGTCATAGTCTTCAATGTGAATATCTTCATATACCACCTTTGACTTCAATGTCTTCATACATTTTCAGGGGTCATCTCTGGTAGGAAAACGGAATCAATGAGGGACTTCTACCTGTGTTATCCTGCAATTCTCACAAACACATTAGTCCCTCAACTAGGTTTGTCATCAATACTCCAAAACCAACTAGGGGTGGCACTGGATGCACTTACAATTACCCCTCTTGCGACAAACCTACCATGCGGCTATGCCTCTAAGTCGTGCCCCGACACGTGGGAGATATAGCCGCATTGTGTGTGTTACATGCATATTGCTTGTTTCTACCTAAGGATGAGCCGGGTGTGCTGTCAATAGTCTCTGCCGACTCATGGGGGCTATGCAGTTAAGTTCTGTTCTTTTACACAGTGATCAATAGGACCGGCTCATTCATACTGATTAAACCGGCCCTTGGGGACTACGAATGCGAAATTATGTTATTCTCAGCATCCGGTTTGGTTTTAAACCGGACTTGGAGGTGAAGGAAATATGCCCTAGAGGCAATAATAAAGCTATTATTTATTTCCTTATATCATGATAAATGTTTATTATTCATGCTAGAATTGTATTAACCGAAAACATAATACATGTGTGAATACATAGACAAACAGAGTGTCACTAGTAGGCCTCTACTTGACTAGCTCGTTGATCAAAGATGATTATGTTTCCTAACCATAGACATGAGTTGTCATTTGATTAACGGGATCACATCATTAGGAGAATGATGTGATTGACTTGACCCATTCCGTTAGCATAGCACTTGATCGTTTAGTTTGTTGCTATTGCTTTCTTCATGACTTATACATGTTCCTATGACTATGACATTATGCAACTCCCGTTTACCGGAGGAACACTTTGTGTGCCACCAAACGTCACAACGTAACTGGGTGATTATAAAGGTGCTCTACAGGTGTCTCCGAAGGTACTTGTTGGGTTGGCGTATTTCGAGATTAGGATTTGTCACTCCGATTGTCGGAGAGGTATCTCTGGGCCCAATCGGTAATCCAATCACTTAAGCCTTGCAAGCATTGCAACTAATGAGTTAGTTGCAGGATGATGTATTACGGAACGAGTAAAGAGACTTGCCGGTAACGAGATTGAACTAGGTATTGAGATACCGACGATCAAATCTTAGGCAAGTAACATACCAATGACGAAGGGAACAATGTATGTTGTTATGCGGTCTGACCGATAAAGATCTTCGTAGAATATGTGGGATCCAATATGAGCATCCAGGTTCCGCTATTGGTTATTGACCGGAGACGTGTCTCGGTCATGTCTACATTGTTCTCGAACCCGTAGGGTCCGCACGCTTAAGGTTTCGATGACAGTTATATTATGAGTTTATGAGTTTTGATGTACCGAAGGAGTTCGGAGTCCCAAATGAGATCGGGGACATGATGAGGAGTCTCGAAATGGTCGAGATGTAAAGATCAATATATTGGACGACTATATTCGGACATCGGAAAGGTTCCAAGTGATTCGGGTATTTTTCGGAGTACCGGAGAGTTACGGGAATTCGTCGGGGAGTATATGGGCTTTATTGGACTTTAGGGGAAAGAGAGAGGAGAGGTTGGGAGCCCCCCAAGGCCTAGTCCGAATTGGACTAGGGGGAGGGGCTGCGCCCCCTCCTTCCTTCTCTTCTCTCTTCCCTTGCCTTGACTCCCACTCCTATTACTTGGAAAGGGGGGAATCCTACTCCCGGTGGGAGTAGGACTCCTCCAGGGCGCGCCATAGGGGCTGGCCCTCTCCCCCCTCCTCCACTCCTTTATATACGTGGCCAGGGGGCACCCCATAGACACACCAATTGATCCTTGAGATCTATTAGCCGTGTGCGGTGCCCTCCTCCACCATAATCCTCGATAATATTGTAGCGGTGCTTAGGCGAAGCCCTGCGACGGTAGAACATCAAGATCGTCACCACATCGTCGTGCTGACAGAACTCTTCCCCGACATTCTGTTAGATCGGAGTCCGGGGATCTTCATCGAGCTGAACATGTGCTAGAACTCGGAGGTGTCGTAGTTTCGGTGCTTGATTGGTCGAGCCGTGAAGACGTACGACTACATCAACCGCGTTGTGCTAACGCTTCCGCTTCCGGTCTACGAGGGTACGTAGACAACACTCTCCCCTCTCGTTGCTATGCATCACCATGATCTTGCATGTGCGTAGGATTTTTTTTGAAATTACTACGTTCCCCAACAGTGGCATCCGAGCCAGGTTTTATGCGTTGATGTAATATGCACGAGTAGAACACAAGTGAGTTGTGGGCGATATAAGTCATACTGCTTACCAGCATGTCA
The DNA here is from genome assembly GCF_018294505.1 of Triticum aestivum. Taxonomy (NCBI): domain Eukaryota; kingdom Viridiplantae; phylum Streptophyta; class Magnoliopsida; order Poales; family Poaceae; genus Triticum; species Triticum aestivum. Next base: position 308,810,024 of record NC_057806.1, on the reverse strand, counting down.
CACTTTGATTCGGCGATATTGTTGGATGAAGCGGCCCGGACCGACATTACGCGTACGCTTACGCGAGACTGGTTCTACCGACGTGCTTTGCACACAGGTGGCTGGCGGGTGTCAGTTTCTCCAACTTTAGTTGAACCGAGTGTGGCTATGCCCGGTCCTTGCGAAGGTTAAAACAGCACCAACTTGACAAACTATCGTTGTGGTTTCGATGCGTAGGTAAGAACGGTTCTTGCTCAGCCCGTAGCAGCCACGCAAAACTTGCAACAACAAAGTAGAGGACATCTAACTTGTTTTTGCAGGGCATGTTGTGATGTGATATGGTCAAGACGTGATGAGATATAAATTGTTGTATGAGATGATCATGTTTTGTTGAAGTTATCGGCAACAGGCAAAAGCCTTATGGTTATCTCTCTATTGCATAAGATGCGAGCGCCAAATAATTGCTTTACTTTATCGCTATGCGATAACAATAGTTGCAAGAGCAATTGTTGGCGAGACAACCATGTGACGACACATTGATATAGATCAAGATGATGGAGATCATGGTGTCATGCCGGTGACGATGGAGATCATGATGATGCTTTGGAGATGGAGATCAAAGGCACAAGATGATGATGGCCATATCATGTCACATATTATGATTGCATGTGATGTTTATATTTTATACATCTTATTTTGCTTAGTTCGGTGGTAGCTTTATAAGATAATCTCTCACTAAATTATCAAGGTATAAGTGTTCTCCCTGAGTATGCACCATTGCGAAAGTTCTTCGTGCTGAGACACCACGTGATGATCGGGTATGATAGGCTCTACGTTCAAATACAACGGGTGCAAAACAGTTGCACACGCGGAATACTCAGGTTAAACTTGACGAGCCTAGCATATAACAGATATGGCCTCGGAACACGGAGACCGAAAGGTCGAGCGTGAATCATATAGTAGATATGATCAACATAGTGATGTTCACCATTGAAACTACTCCATCTCACATGATGATCGGACATGGTTTAGTTGATATGGATCACGTGATCACTTAGAAGATTAGAGGGATGTCTATCTAAGTGGGAGTTCTTAAGTAATATGATTAATTGAACTTTAATTTATCATGAACTTAGTCCTGGTATTATTAGCATATCTATGTTATAGATCAATAGCTCACGATGTTGCTCCCTGTTTAATTTTGATATGTTCCTAGAGAAAACTAAGTTGAAAGATGTTAGTAGCAATGATGCGGATTGGATCCGTGATCTGAGGTTTATCCTCATTGCTGCATAGAAGAATTATGTATTTGATGCACCGCTAGGTGACAAACCTATTGCAGGAGCAGATGAAGATGTTATGAACATTTGGCTAGCTCAATATGATGACTACTTGATAGTTTAGTGCACCATGCTTAAACGGCTTAGAATCGGGACTTCAAAGACGTTTTTGAACGTCATGGACCATATGAGATGTTCCAGGAGTTGAAGTTAATATTTCAAGCAAATACCCGAGTTGAGAGATATGAAGTCTCCAACAAGTTCTATAGCTAAAAGATGGAGGAGAATAGCTCAAGCAGTGAGCATGTGCTTAGATTGTCTGGGTACTACAATCGCTTGAATCAAGTGGGAGTTAATCTTCCAGATAAAATAGTGATTGACAGAATTCTCTAGTCACCATCACCAAGTTAGTAGAACTTCGTGATGACCTATGATATGCAAGGGATAACGGAAACAATTCCCAAGCTCTTCGTAATGCTGAAATCGACGAAGGTAGAAATCAAGAAAAATATCAAGTGTTGATGGTAGACAAGACCACTAGTTTCAAGAAAAGGGCAAAGGGAAGAAGGGTAACTTCAAGAAGAACGACAAGCAAGTTGCTGCTCAAGTGAAGAAGCCCAAGTCTGGTCCTAAGCCTAAGACTAAGTGCTTCTACTGCAAAGGGGCTGGTCACTGGAAGCGGAACTGCCCCAAGTATTTGGCGGATAAGAAGGATGGCAAAGTGAACAAAGGTATATTTGATATACAGATTATTGATGTGTATTTTACTAGTGTTCGTAGCAACCCCTCGGTATTTGATACTGGTTCAGTTGCTAAGAGTAGTAACTCGAAACGGGAGTTGCAGAATGAACATAGACTAGTTAAGGGTGAAGTGACGATGTGTGTTGGAAGTGGTTCCAAGATTGATATGATCATCATCGCACACTCCCTATACTTTCGAGATTAGTGTTAAACCTAAATAAGTGTTATTTGGTGTTTGCATTGAGCATGAATATGATTTGATCATGTTTATTGCAATACGGTTATTCATTTAAGTAAGAGAATAAATCATTATTCTGTTTACATATATGGTTACACACCCAATGAAAATGGTTCGTTGGATCTCGATCGTAGTGATACACATATTTGTAATATTGAAACCAAAAGATGCAAAGTTAATAATGATGGTGCAACTTATTTGTGGCACTGCTGTTTAGGTCATATTGGTGTAAAGCGCATGAAGAAAATCCATGTTGATGGGCTTTTGGAATCACTTGATTATGAATCAATTGATGCTTGCGAACCATGCCTCATGGGCAAGATGACTAAGACTCCGTTCTCCGGAACAATGGAGCGAGCAACAGATTTGTTGGAAATCATACATACTGATGTATGTGGTCCGATGAATATTGAGGCTCGTGGCAGGTATCATTATTTTTTGATCTTCACAGATGATTTGAGCAGATATGAGTATATCTACTTGATGAAACACAAGTCTGAAACATTTGAAAAGTTCAAAGAATTTCAGAGTGAAGTGGAGAATCATCGTAACAAAAATAAAACTTTCTATGATATGATCGTAGAAGTAAAATATTTGAGTTACGAGTTTGGCCTTCAGTTAAAAACAATGTGAAATAGTTTCACTACTCACGCCACCTGGAACACCACAGTGTAATGGTGTGTCTGAACGTCATAACCCTACTTTATTAGATATGGTGCGATCTATGATGTCTCTTACCGATCTACCACTATCATTTTGGGGTTATACATTAGAGACAACTACATTCACGTTAAATAGGGCCCCATCTAAATCCGTTGAGACGACACCGTATGAACTATGGTTTGGCAAGAAACCTAAGCTGTTGTTTCTTAAAGTTTGAGGTTGCAATGCTTATGTGAAAAAGTTTCAACTTGATAAGCTCGAACCCAAATCGGAGAAATGTGTCTTCATAGGATACCCAAAGTAGACTGTTGGGTACACCTTCTATCACAGATCCGAAGGCAAAACTTATGTTGCTAAATTCGGAGTTTTTCTAGAGAAGAAGTTTCTCTCGAAAGAAGTGAGTGGGAGAAAAGTAGAACTTGATGAGGTAACTGTACCTGCTCCCTTATTGGAAAGTAGTACATCATAGAAACCGGTTTCTGTGACACCTACACCAATTAGTGATGAAGCTAATGATAATGATCATGAAACTTCAGATCAAGTTACTACAGAACCTCGTAGATCAACCAGAGTAAGATCCACACCAGAGTGGTATGGTAATCCTGTTCTGGAAGTCATGCTACTAGATCATGATGAACCTACGAACTATGAAGAAGCGATGGTGAGCCCAGATTCCGCAAAATGTCTAGAAGCCATGAAACCTGAGATGGGATCCATGTATGAGAACAAAGTGTGGACTTTGGTTGACTTGCCCGTTGGTCGGCAAGCAATTGAGAATAAATGGATCTTCAAGAAGAAGATTGACGCTGGCGGTAATGTTACTGTCTACAAAGCTCGACTTGTTGCAAAAGGTTTTCGACAAGTTCAAGGGATTGACTACGATGAGACCTTCTCACCCGTAGCGATGCTTAAGTCTGTCCGAATCATGTTAGAAATTGCCGCATTTTATGATTATGAAATTTGGAAAATGGATGTCAAAACTGCATTCCTGAATGGATTTCTGGAAGAAGAGTTGTATATGATGCAACCAGAAGGTTTTGTCGATCCAAAGGGAGCTAACAAAATATGCAAGCTCCAGCGATCCATCTTTGGACTGGTGCAAGCATCTTGGGGTTGGAATATACGCTTTGATAAGTTGATCAAAGCATATAGTTTTATATAGACTTGCAGTGAAGCCTGTATTTACAAGAAAGTGAGTGGGAGCACTACAGCATTTCTGATAAGTATATGTGAATAACATATTGTTGATCAAAGATAATGTAGAATTATTCTGCAAATCATAAAGGAGTGTTTGAAAGGAGTTTTTCAAAGAAAGACCTCGGTGAAGCTGCTTACATATTGAGCATCAAGATCTATAGAGATAGAGCAAGACGCTTGATAAGTTTTTCAATGAGTACATACCTTGACAAGATTTTGAAGTAGTTCAAAATGGAACAGTCAAAGAAGAAGTTCTTGCCTATGTTACAAGGTGTGAAGTTGAGTAAGACTCAAAACCCGACCACGGCAGAAGATAGAGAGAGAATGAAAGTCATTCCCTATGCCTTAGACATAGGTTCTATAAAGTATGCCATGCTATGTACCAGACCTATTGTATACCCTGCCCTGAGTTTGGCAAGGGAGTACAATAGTGATCTAGGAGTAGATCACTGGACATTGGTCAAAATTATCCTTAGTGGAATAAGGTTATGTTTCTCGATTATGGAGGTGACAAATGGTTCGTCGTAAAGGGTTACATCGATGCAAGTTTTGACACTGATCCAGATGACTCTAAGTCTCAATCTGGATACATATTGAAAGTGGGAGCAATTAGCTAGAATAGCTCCATGCAGAGCATTGTTGACATAGAAATTTGCAAAATACTTACGGATCTGAATGTGGCAGACCCGTTGACTAAACTTCTCTCACAAGCAAAACATGATCACACCTCAGTACTCTTTGGGTGTTGATCACATAGCAACGTGAACTAGATTATTGACTCTAGTAAACCCTTTGGGTGTTGGTCACATGTCGATGTGAACTATGGGTGTTAATCACATGGTGATGTGAACTATTGATGTTAAATCACATGGCGATGTGAACTAGATTATTGACTCTAGTGCAAGTGGGAGACTGAAGGAAATATGCCCTAGAGGCAATAATAAAGCTATTATTTATTTCCTTATATCATGATAAATGTTTATTATTCATGCTAGAATTGTATTAACAGGAAACATAATACATGTGTGAATACATAGACAAACAAAGTGTCACTAGTATGCCTCTACTTGACTAGCTCGTTGATCAAAGATGGTTATGTTTCCTAACCATAGACATGAGTTGTCATTTGATTAACGAGATCACATCATTAGGAGAATGATGTGATTGACTTGACCCATTCCGTTAGCATAGCACTTGATCGTTTAGTTTGTTGCTATTGCTTTCTTCATGACTTATACATGTTCCTATGACTATGAGATTATGCAACTCCCGTTTACCGGAGGAACACTTTGTGTGCCACCAAACGTCACAACGTAACTGGGTGATTATAAAGGTGCTCTACAGGTGTCTCCGAAGGTACATGTTGGGTTGGCGTATTTCGAGATTAGGATTTGTCACTCCGATTGTCGGAGAGGTATCTCTGGGCCCTCTCGGTAATGCACATCACTTAAGCCTTGCAAGCATTGAAACTAATGAGTTAGTTGCAGGATGATGTATTACGGAACGAGTAAAGAGACTTGCCGGTAACGATATTGAACTAGGTATTGAGATACCGACAATCGAATCTCGGGCAAGTAACATACCAATGACAAAGGGAACAACGTATGTTGTTATGCGGTCTGACCGATAAAGATCTTCGTAGAATATGTGGGAGCCAATATGAGCATCCAGGTTCCGCTATTGGTTATTGACCAGAGACGCGTCTCGGTCATGTCTACATTGTTCTCGAACCCGTAGGGTCTGCACGCTTAAGGTTTCGATGACAGTTATATTATGAGTTTATGAGTTTTGATGTATCGAAGGAGTTCGGAGTCCCAGATGAGATCGGGGACATGACGAGGAGTCTCGAAATGGTCGAGACGTAAAGATCGATATATTGGACGACTATATTCGGACATCGGAAAGGTTCTGAGTGATTCGGGTATTTTTCGGAGTACCGGAGAGTTAAGGGAATTCGCCGGGGAGTATATGGGCCTTATTTGGCTTTAGGGGAAAGAGAGAGGAGAGGTTGGGCGCCCCCCCAAGGCCTAGTCTGAATTAGACTAGGGGGAGGGGCTGCGCCCCCTCCTTCCTTCTCTTCTCTCTTCCCTTGCCTTGACTCCTACTCCTACTACTTGGAAAGGGGGGAATCCTACTCCCAGTGGGAGTAGGACTCCTCCAGGGTGCGCCATAGGGGCCGGCCCTCTCCCCCCTCCTCCACTCCTTTATATACGTGGCCAGGGGGCACCCCATAGACACAACAATTGATCCTTGAGATCTATTAGCCATGTGCGGTGCCCTCCTCCACCATAATCCTTGATAATATTGTAGCGGTTCTTAGGCGAAGCCCTACGACGGTAGAACATCAAGATCGTCACCACGCTGTCGTGCTGACGGAACTCTTCCCCGACATTCTGCTGGATCGGAGTCCAGGGATCGTCATCGAGCTGAACGTGTGCTAGAACTCGGAGGTGCCGTAGTTTCGGTGCTTGATCGGTCGGGTCGTGAAGACGTACGACTACATCAACCACGTTGTGCTAACGCTTCCTCTTCCGGTCTACGAGGGTACGTAGACAACACTCTCCCCTCTTGTTGCTATGCATCACCATGATCTTGCGTGTGCATAGGAATTTTTTTGAAATTACTACGTTCCCCAACAGGAGGGAGTCTAGAACAGAAGCTTGTAAGTTTTTAAAGTCTACAGATTATTCAATCTTATCATAATCAGAAGACTTGGGGACTGGCAGGATATATATAACTTATATAAGCCGGATGACGTACCTCATACTTCTGGTGCATCTGTTTAACTATCTCAATTTCCAAGTCACGGCTGGAGTGCACTTGACTGAGATAGTCAGATAATACTTCACTATTACTCAATTGAGCATAGTGGGAGACATCAAACCTCACTTTCTGTCTTTCCATGACTTCTTGTTTGGTAGAATGTGTCGCTAGTACAATTGGATTCCCTGGCTCAGTAAATCCAGTGCCAGTGATTAAAACGTCATCAGCATGAGTTTCTGGCGGGTTAAGTGAGCTTGAAAGTTCAGTAGTTGACGGGTTAATATTGGTTTCATCAAAAGACAACTCAGGTATCTCAGGTTGAGTGTTGGAAGAAGGATCTTCTGGTGCAGAGGCTTGCTGGTCCGGTTCAACAGCTTTAGGATCTTTGGCCATTTTTGTCATCTTCGCCTTCTTGTTGGGTTTTGCTTGGCCGCTAAAGAAAATTTGGACAAGTCAGCACAATGGTGAAGATATAAAGGTACAGAGGAAAGATAAGTATTCTGACCTAGGGGCAGTCTTGAAAGCTGGCAGCTGAGTCTAAGATGAATCACCAGAGGAAGAGTGGGAAATCTCCTGCAAAAATAATAAGTCAAAGGAATTGAGTGGTTAACGAAATAAACCCGCTAGTAAATAAAAGAGTTAATGTAAAAAAGAACCTCATTTTGGCATTTTCGAGGAGTGTTTGGTAAACCGGAGGATAAATCTTCACCTCCACTGGTCCGGGTCTAGCGGCGGCTCTCGTGTTGCTGTCATTTCAAAAGAAAGTGAGAGTCTAAATAAGCCAAGGGGTGTGAAAACCTTACTTTCCGGGTTACTCGCCGAAGTTTCTGCCTTGGTAAAGGTTCTGAGTCGGAGGAAATAATAGTTACCTCTTCTTCAACCGCTTGGCTGGCTCCCATGTCATCCTGGCAATAGTCAGTGTCAATAAGGTGGTTGAAAAACAAGCCAAGAGAGTCAAGGGCTACCTCCGACTCAGAGGTTTCGTGCAGCTTAAGCAAATCAGAGGCGCTTGGTTTCTTCCTAGATCTCTTGCTGGTCTTTTTGGCGGCTTTCGTGGCAGCCCTAGCCTTTTTGGTGGCCTCGTGGTCATATTTTCCCTTCCAGAAGTCAGATTTAGCCTGCGGAAGGATAACATATTTGAGTTCACGCAATGTTTGGGTGATGAAGTAAGGTAAAAGAAATCAAGAGACTTACATCTGGCGGTGGGTTAAGCTGGCAGAAAGGATTCAAACCCAATTTGATACAGTCTTCAAATTTGCTATTTACAAGTGTTGTTGCCATCTCAATGATGCCCTCTTCAGTCAAACGCAGAGAGCTATGGCATAAGGGATCGTCTGTTCCTCCGGTATAAGTACACATCAAGCCGGATCGGCGGCTTAAGGGTATGATCCGCCATGCGACCCAGCATCGGATTAAATCGACCCCGGTTAAACTGTTTCCTAGGAAGGCTTGGACTTTTCTGATTGTAGAGACGAGTTTCTTGCGTTTGGCGGCGGTAAGTTTATCAGGGAGTTGATAACTTGAGTCGAGACGGACAGCACGATAACCCGGCAATGGATTTTCATCGGACGGCGAGATATCTTTGTAGTAGAACCATGTTTGATTTCAGTCCTTGGGATGGCTTGGCAGAGCTGCTTGAGGGAAGATGGCATCTCGTCTATGTTGAATTGAAATTCCACCAAGTTCCAAGCTGGGCCCATTTGTGAATTCATTATGCCGGTTCAGGTAGAAGTATTCCCTGAAAAGCTCAACACTAGGCTCTTCTTGAAGGTATACCTCACAGAAAACTTGAAAGTTACAGATGTTTGATATAGAGTTGGGTCCAATGTCTTGCAGATGGAGTTTGAAGAAGTGCAGAACATCCCTAAAGAACTTAGAGACGGGCGGCAAGAAGCCCCGGTTCATATGATCAGTGAGTACAATTACTTCAGCGTCCTTTGGCTGAGGTCTCTCTTCACCCAGGTCAGGAGCACGGTAATGCATGTCACTTTTCTCTGGCAAATATCCAACGGTGACAAAATCCTTCAAAGTGCTCTCAGTGATGATGGAGGGAACCCAGTTACAGGTCGTAATTGTCTTTGGCGGCATGGTGAAAGGCCTAAAGAAAGGAAATAATTTGCCGGCACAAGTTAGTTGGTGGGATTACAAGTTAACAATTGCAGTGCATGTTCAAAATGGCGGCTTAAACAAGGGCTAATGATATATGAAGTAACGATAAGCCGGCAGAATAAGCCGCCATGACTAAGATATTTAAGATCTACCAAGAGTAAAATTTGCCAAGTGTTAGGACAAATAGGTTCCACAGGTTGAAGCTATAAATTCGGATCTACAGCTGTTCAGAAAAGGGAAATAAATTCTAAACCTATAGAGGTAGCAGCAGGAAAGTGGAGATGCCCTAGAAGAGATCTATCGCAAAGTAGATATGTTCTAATATCAAAAGTGGGTGCTAGACTACTATCGCACGGGATCTACACTGTTTTTAGATCAAAGCTACGCGATCTAACAAGAAGAAGGAAGAGCATTAATGAACGCTGACGAACACCAAAACCCTAAAGAACAGATCCATGAAAAAGAAAGGGGGACACTTACTAATGCTAGCTGACAGCGGAGGAGTGTCGCGGTGTTTTTGGATCGTTCAGGGCGATGCAGCGGCCGGAGTTGATGAAGGGAACGGAGGTCGACGGTGGCAGAGCTCGTGAGGGCTGGTGCGTCACGAGGAAGAAGAAGACGAGAAGGAGAAGAAAGGAGAATGAGAAAGGGGTGGTCTGACCCTATTTATAAGGAAAGGAGTAACAGACAGGCGCGAAAAACAAGGAGGCCAAATGATGATTATCCAGCTAATTAAACGCCTCGAGTTTTGGAAGGTCATTAAGGATAAAATATCCATTAAAAGATGATGTCCTGGCGGGTTTCCGAAATTTCCGGAGATGACATCATGGCGGGTTACAATGTTTCACAAGCAGAGGAAGAAGGATTTTTTCTAAGTATTGAAGATTGACATGAACAAGTTCAACCTGGGGCCTAATGTTGGGGATATGACTACCAGATATGACCCGCCCAGAAGGGGCCGGGTCAACCACAATGGCGGTTCACCTATATGAAGCCCAAGAGTATACAAGATGGCGGTTCACAGTTAGGCTTGCAAGAGGCCCAAGCCCAGACACAGCTTAAGGCCCGTAAGTATAAACCGCCATGTATGTATAGACTTGTAATGTAAGGCATGTAAGATATGTCACCGAGCCAGACACGTTGTATGAGCCGGCCGGGACTCTGTAGGCCGCAAGGCGTCAACCCGTGTATATAAGGGAACAAGCCAGCAGCAGCTTAGGGCAAGAAATAACAGATCAAGAGCTAGGCTAAGCGTATTCGCTCCCTGGTCATCGAAACCCTAGCAATACCACCTCCAACTGGATTAGGCTTTTACCTTCACCGCAAGGGGCCGAACCAGTATAAACTCTTTGTGTCCTTTGTCCTGATTAACCCCTTTAAGCTAATCTTGTTGCGATGGCTCCACAACTAAGTCCTCACACTAGGACATCTGCTGTGACAATTCCACGATAGGATTGACAACCCCTTTATCGCGTTGGGTGCAAGTTGTTGTTTGTTTGTGCAGGTATTCGGTGACTTGTGCGTTATCTCCTACTGGATTGATACCTTGGTTCTCAAACTGAGGGAAATACCTATCTCTACTTTGTTGCATCACCCTTTCCTCTTCAAGGGACAAACCAATGCAAACTCAAGAAGTAGCAATTGCGTCGATGTCCAACGGAGATCCCAACTGACCTTTGCATTCACTACACGAGGCCTGCATGGCCACCATGGTCGAAGCTAATTTCTGGCAGATCCCTTGGTAGGGTATCTGAACTGGTGATTAGGTCGGAGGAATAGGAGACACATTTATCCAGGTTTAGGCCCTCCTTATGAGGTAAAACCCTAGTCTTTCTCGCGTATATTGTGATTGGGGTGAACAAAGTATAGGTAATACCAAGAGATTTTATTATGTTCCATCGACTAGCTCGGTCCCATCTTATAGAAGATATCAGGACCCGGGTTATACAATCTAGTCGGCTACATCGGTGGAGGGGAGTACTCCATGGATCTGGCTTCCTTGTCTGTTTTTGTGAGGACCGGCTTCCTTGTCTTGAATGACAAGTCCTCCAGATTCTTCCTTCTACATGACCCATGGGCCGGCATGATGGACCAGGGCGGAACCAACCTATGGGGCCTCGAGCTACCCTACTTAGGCCGATGACCAACAAGGTGAAGCACCCCATGGCCATAACACCATCACGTCATGAAGCCGAAGCCAGGTTCATGGCATGCAAAGCCCATGATGCCCTCGATCAGGCCGCTGAGCAAAAGGAAGTTGTTGTACCCATCGTCGCTCCGACCGACACTAACAATGTCCACTCATATGTGTTTGACGAGAAGGTGTCCTCACGGGCTCCAGCCATCGTGATAATAGACTAGAATTATTTCTAACGTAAGGTGATAATGCATCTACTTTCATAACAAAAAAGGGTTATGTTTAAGGATAACGCTGGATGGCCTATGTCTCGTCAGATGTTCGTGAACAAGCTCGGAAGTTTCTGCGGACATATATAAGGGTGTTTATTTAAGGATCTGTGTTGAAGATGTCCTTCTATTTTGGATCACCAAAACCTCATTATCAAACATTGGGCACTCACGACCACTAACTTCTACCTCATGTCCAATATGTGAAGAATTTGGGATGGCCAAATATAACCTGAAGGTCTAATCTTGGCACATGGCATAGCCAACTACCTACCTGCATGCAACTATTTTTTATCCTTCCCTGTCCGATAAATGCAATATGCACGTACACGTACCACCTCACAAGTGGCAACACCATGCCTGATCATCGTCAAGCAAACAATAACCCGACGGGAACAATGGCTCGAGGTCTCGCCGTTGCGATGCTCCTGCTCGTCGCCATCGCGGCGGTAGCACCATTGTCCTACGCTGGCTCAGAGGTCGCTCTTACCGATGGAGTGGCAACTACCACTACAACCGGTGAAAGCTTCTCAACCGGCCTCCCGCTCTACCGAGAAATCGGGAAACCCGCTAAGGATGCTGCCAACGCTGCTGGTGATTCCGTGGTTAGTGGCGGCCTCGCCTCTGGCCTCCCACTTTACCAGGAAACTGGGTCGGGAGAGAAGAAAGCTTAGTCTGGGCTACTCCACTTCGATATGCGTTGGGTGCCTGCGTGGCCAGGTGCTCAACAACGGTCAAACAACAATATGTATGTAACTAAAAAATAGGTATAAGTGTATGTATATGATATATCCAAATTAAACAGTTTGCTCCATACATATGAAATGGGACCATTGAAGAGATACAAAGGAGTTCCTAAGGGTGGGAATGATGGCGGAGAGCACGAGCGCATGCCCTCACCCTATCCAACCACCCACTTAGCCTCGCCGGCCGTGGGCTTCTCTAGCCCCTGCCAGACATCCACGTCATGGGGAGGTCGGAGTCCCTGCGGACTAGACTTCACCGACAGCCCCCTCTCGTCTCCATCGCCCTCCCCACCTACCGCCGCGGCTTCTCTCAAGGAGGCTCTGCTTGTTGCGCTCGTCGCCTGCACGGCTAACTCTGCTAGTTCCAGCTACCCCCATCCTGCCGTCCACTCCACCCCTGCCTTGTGTGCAATTAATGGAGGCCAACTACACGTGCGTGCATGTTCACACCCCCCTGGGCTCGCGTAGCGGAGATTGCGGCACGCCTGCTCCTTCGTGTGGCTTTCATGGAGGGCCGCTGCCCGCGGGCAGGGCTCCAGGCCCCTCTGGGCCATCTCCTGTTGTTGTGTGCACAACATTTGTGCCTGCCCCCTGGCCTGCTGCCTGGATGGTGCGCCAGAGTAAAAGCTCGTGGAAGAAGTTGTGCAGGGCACGCTGTCAAGAAGAGCAGCACCACATTCATGGCGTCTTTACACTCCTCTGTGTTGGGGAACGTAGCAGAATTTTAAAATTTTCTACGCATCACCAAGATCAATCTATGGAGTCATCTAGCAACGAGGGAAAGAGGAGTGCATCTACATACCCTTGTAGATCACGAGCGGAAGCGTTCAAGAGAACGGGGTTGATGGAGTCATACTCGACGTGATTCAAATCACCAATGACCAAGTGCCGAACGGACAGCACCTCTGCGTTCAACACACGTACGGTTGGGAAGACATCTCCTCCAACTTGATCCAGCAAGAGGGAAGGACAGGTTGATGAAGATCCAGCAACACGACGGCGTGGTGGTGGAAGCAACGGTAATCTCGGCAGGGCTTCGCCAAGCGCTGGGAGACGGAGGACTATCACAGGAGGGAGAGGGAAAGGCCAGGGGCTTGGGTGTGCAGCCCTCCCTCCCCCCACTATATATAGGGTGCCTAGGGGGGCGCCGGCCCTAGGAGATCCAATCTCCTAGGGGGGCGGCGGCCAAGGGGGTTCCTTGCCCCACAAGGCAAGGATGGCGCCCCCCACCCCTAGGGTTTCTAACCCTAGGCGCAGGGGAAGGCCCAAGGGGGGCGCACCAGCCCACTAGGGGCTGGTTCCCCTCCCACTTCGTCCCATGGGGCCCTCCGGGATAGGTGGCCCCACCCGGTGGACCCCCGGGACCCTTCCGGTGGTCCCGGTACAATACCGGTGACCCCCGAAACCTTCCCGATGACCGAAACTAGACTTCCTATATATAAATATTTACCTCCGGACCATTCTGGAACTCCTCGTGACGTCCGGGATCTCATCCGGGACTCCAAACAACTTTCAGGTTACCATGTGCTAATATCTCTACAACCCTAGCGTCACCGAACCTTAAGTGTGTAGACCCTACGGGTTCGGGAGACATGCAGACATGACCGAGAGGCCTCTCCGGTCAATAACCAACAGCGGGATCTGGATACCCATGTTGGCTCCCACATGCTCCACGATGATCTCATTGGATGAACCACGATGTCGAGGATTCAATCAATCCGTATACAATTCCCTTTGTCAATCGGTACGTTACTTGCCCGAGACTCGATCGTCGGTATCCCAATACCTTGTTCAGTCTCGTTACCGGCAAGTCACTTTACTCATACCGTAATGCATGATCACGTGATCAACCACTTGATCACATTGAGCTCATTATGATGATGCATTACCGAGTGGGCCCAGAGATACCTCTCCGTCATACGGAGTGACAAATCCCAGTCTCGATTCGTGCCAACCCAACAGACACTTTCGGAGATACCTGTAATGTACCTTTATAGTCACCCAATTACGTTGTGACGTTTGGCACACCCAAAGCACTCCTACGGTATCCGGGAGTTGCACAATCTCATGGTCTAAGGAAATGATACTTGACATTCAGAAAAGCTACAGCAAACGAACTACACGATCTTTGAGCTAAGCTTAGGATTGGGTCTTGTCCATCACATCATTCTCCTAATGATGTGATCCCGTTATCAATGACATCCAATGTCCATAGTCAGGAAACCATGACTATCTTTTGATCAACGAGCTAGTCAACTAGAGGCTCACTAGGGACGTGTTGTGGTCTATGTATTCACACATGTATTACGGTTTCCGGATAACACAATTATAGCATGAACAATAGACAATTAGCATGAACAAGGAAATATAATAATAACCATTTTATTATTGCCTCTAGGGCATATTTCCAACAGTCTCCCACTTGCACTAGAGTCAATATTCTAGTTACATTGTGATGAATCGAACACCCATGCAGTTCTGGTGTTGATCATGTTTTGCTCTAGGGAGAGGTTTAGTCAACGGATCTGCTACATTCAGGTCCGTATGTACTTTACAAATCTCTATGTCTCCATTTTGAACACTTCCACGAATGGAGTTGAAGCGACGCTTGATATGCCTGGTCTTCCTGTGAAACCTGGGCTCCTTGGCAAGGGCAATAGCTCCAGTGTTGTCACAGAAGAGAGTCATCGGGCCCGACGCATTGGGTATGACTCCTAGGTCGGTAATGAACTCCTTCACCCAGACTCCTTCTTGTGCTGCCTCCGAGGCTGCCATGTACTCCGCTTCACATGTAGATCCCGCCACAACACTTTGCTTGCAACTATACCAGCTTACTGCCCCACCATTCAAAATATACACGTATCCGGTTTGTGACTTAGAGTCATCCAGATCTGTGTCGAAGCTAGCATCGACGTAACCCTTTATGACGAGCTCTTTGTCACCTCCATAAACGAGAAACATTTCCTTGGTCCTTTTCAGGTACTTCAGGATATTCTTGACCGCTGTCCAGTGTTCCATGCCGGGATTACTTTGGTACCTTCCTACCAAACTTACGGCAAGGTTTACATCAGATCTGGTACACAGCATAGCATACATGATAGACCCTATGGCCAAGGCATAGGGGACGACACTCGTCTTTTCTCTATCTTCTGCCGTGGTCGGGCATTGAGCCGAGCTCAATCTCGTACCTTGCAATACAGGCAAGAACCCCTTCTTTGACTGATCCATTTTGAACTTCTTCAATATCTTGTCAAGGTAAGTGCTCTATGAAAGACCAATGAGGCGTCTCGATCTATCTCTATAGATCTTGATGCCTAATATATAAGCAGCTTCTCCAAGGTCCTTCATTGAAAAACACTTGTTCAAGTAGGCCTTTATGCTTTCCAAGAATTCTATATCATTTACCATCAACAATATGTCATCCACATACAATATGAGAAATTCTACAGAGCTCCCACTCACTTTCTTGTAAATGCAGGCTTCTCCATAAGTCTGCATAAACCCAAACGCTTTGATCATCTCATCAAAACGAATGTTCCAACTCCGAGATGCTTGCACCAGCCCATAAATCGAGCGTTGGAGCTTGCACACCTTGTCAGCATTCTTAGGATCGACAAAACCTTCCGGCTGCATCATATACAATTCTTCCTTAGGGAAACCATTAAGGAATGCCGTTTTGACATCCATTTGCCATATCTCATAATCATAGAATGCGGCAATTGCTAACATGATTCGGACGGACTTCAGCTTCGCTACGGGTGAGAAAGTTTCATCGTAGTCAACCCCTTGAACTTGTCGATAACCCTTAGCGACAAGTCGAGCTTTATAGATGGTCACATTACCATCTGCGTCTGTCTTCTTCTTAAAGATCCATTTATTTTCTATGGCTTGCCGATCAACGGGCAAGTCAGTCAAAGTCCATACTTCGTTTTCATACATGGATCCTATCTCGGATTTCATGGCTTCCAGCCATTTGTCAGAATCCGGGCCCGCCATCGCTTCTTCATAGTTCGAAGGTTCACCGTTGTCTAACAACATGATTTCCAAGACAGGGTTGCCATACCACTCTGGTGCGGAACGTGTCCTTGTGGACCTACAAAGTTCAGTAGCAACTTGATCTGAAGTTTCATGATCATCATCATCAACTTCCTCTCTAGTCGGTGCAGGCACCTCAGGAACATTTTCTTGAGCTGCGCCACTTACCGGTTCAAGAGGCAATACTTCATCAAGTTCTACTTTCCTCCCACTTATTTATTTCGAGAGAAACTCTTTCTCTAGAAAGGACCCATTCTTGGCAACAAAGATCTTGCCTTCGGATCTGAGGTAGAAGGTATACCCAACAGTTTCTTTAGGGTATCCTATGAAGACGCATTTTTCCGATTTGGGTTCGAGCTTTTCAGGTTTAAGTTTCTTGACATGAGCATCGCATCCCCAAACTTTTAGAAACGACAGCTTATGTTTCTTCCCAAACCATAATTCATACGGTGTCGTCTCAACGGATTTCGACGGAGCCCTATTTAAAGTGAATGCGGCAGTATCTAAAGCATAGCCCCAAAATGATAGCGGTAGATCGGTAAGAGACATCATAGATCGCACCATATCCAATAGAGTGCGATTATGACGTTCGGACACACCATTTCGCTGAGGTGTTCCAGGCGGCGTGAGTTGTGAAACTATTCCACATTTTCTGAAGTGTGTGCCAAATTCGTGACTCAAGTATTCTCCCCCATGATCTGATCGCAAGAACTTGATTTTCTTGTCATGTTGATTCTCAACCTCACTCTGAAATTCCTTGAACTTTTCAAAGGTCTCAGACTTGTGTTTCATTAAGTAGACATACCCATATCTACTCAAGTCATCAGTGAGGGTGAGAACATAACGATAGCCACCGCGAGCCTCAACACTCATTGGACCACACACATCAGTATGTATGATTTCCAATAAGTTGGTTGCTCGCTCCATTGTTCCTGAGAACAGAGTCTTGGTCATTTTACCCATGAGGCATGGTTCGCAGGTGTCAAATGATTCGTAATCAAGAGACTCTAAAAGTCCATCTGCATGGAGCTTCTTCATGCGTTTGACACCTATGTGACCAAGGCGGCAGTGCCAGAAGTATGTGGGACTATCATTATCAACCTTACATCTTTTGGTATTCACACTATGAATATGGGTAGCATTACGCTCGAGATTCATTAAGAATAAACCATTCACCATTGGAGCATGACCATAAACATATCTCTCATATAAATAGAACAACCATTATTCTCGGATTTAAATAAGTAGCCATCTCAAATTAAACGAGATCCTGATACAATGTAAATGCTCAAAGCTGGCACTAAATAACAATTATTGAGGTTTAAAACTAATCCCGTAGGTAAATGCAGAGGCAGCGTGCCGACGGCGATCACATCGACCTTGGAACCATTCCCGACGCGCATCGTCACCTCGTCCTTTGCCAGTCTCCGCTTATTCCGTAGCTCCTGCTTTGAGTTACAAATATGAGCAACCGCACCGGTACCAAATACCCAGGAGCTACTACGAGTACTGGTAAGGTACACATCAATTACATGTATATCACATATACCTTTAGTGTTGCCGGCCTTCTTATCCGCTAAGTATTTGGGGCAGTTCCGCTTCCAGTGACCACTTCCCTTGCAATAAAAGCACTCAATCTCGGGCTTGGGTCCATTCTTTGGCTTCTTCCCGGCAGCTTGCTTACCGGGCGCGGCAACTCCCTTGCCGTCCTTCTTGAAGTTCTTCTTACCCTTGCCTTTCTTGAACTTAGTGGTTTTATTCACCATCAACACTTGATGTTCCTTTTTAACTTCTACCTCTGCTGATTTCAGCATTGAATATACCTCAGGAATGGTCTTTTCCATCCCCTGCATATTGAAGTTCATCACAAAGCTCTTGTAGCTTGGTGAAAGCGACTGAAGGATTCTGTCAATGACCGCGTCATTCGGGAGATTAACTCCCAGCTGAGTCAAGCGGTTATGCAACCCAGACATTTTGAGTATGTGCTCACTGACAGAACTATTTTCCTCCATCTTACAGCTGAAGAACTTGTCGGAGACTTCATATCTCTCGACCCGGGCATGAGCTTGGAAAACCATTTTCAGCTCTTCAAACATCTCATATGCTCCGTGTCTCTCAAAACGCTTTTGGAGCCCCGGTTCTAAGCTGTAAAGCATGCCGCACTGAACGAGGGAGTAATCATCAGCACGTGTCTGCCAAGCGTTCATAACGTCTTGGTTCTATGGGACGGGTGTGTCACCTAGCGGTGCTTCTAGGACATAATCTTTCTTGGCAGCTATGAGGATGATCCTCGGGTTCCGGACCCAGTCCGTATAGTTGCTGCCATCGTCTTTCAGCTTGGTTTTCTCTAGGAACGCGTTGAAGTTGAGGACAACGTGGGCCATTTGATCTACAAGACATATTGTAAAGATTTTAGACTAAGTTCATGATAATTAAGTTCATCTAATCAAATTATTCAATGAACTCCCACTCAGATAGACATCCCTCCAGTCATCTAAGTATAACATGATCCGAGTTAACTAGGCCGTGTCTGATCATCACATGAGACGGACTAGTCAACATCGGTGAACATCTTCATGTTAATCCTATCTTCACCGAACCTTAAGTGTGTAGACCCTACGGGTTCGGGAGACATGCAGACATGACCGAGAGGCCTCTCCAGTGAATAACCAATAGCGGGATCTGGATACCCATGTTGGCTCCCACATGCTCCATGATGATCTCATCGGATGAACCATGATGTTGAGGATTCAATCAATCGGTATACAGTTCCCTTTGTCAATCGGTACATTACTTGCCCGAGACTCGATCATTGGTATCCCAATACCTTGTTCAGTCTCGTTACCGGCAAGTCACTTTACTCGTACCATAATGCATGATCCCGTGATCAACCACTTGATCACATTGAGCTCATTATGATGATGCATTACCGAGTGGGCCCAGAGATACCTCTCCGTCATACGGAGTGACAAATCCCTGTCTCGATTCATGCCAACCCAACAGACACTTTCGGAGATACCTGTAATGTACCTTTATAGTCACCCAATTACATTGTGACGTTTGGCACACCCAAAGCACTCCTACGGTATCCGGGAGTTGCACAATCTCATGGTCTAGGGAAATGATACTTGACATTCAGAAAAGCTACAGCAAACGAACTACACGATCTTTGAGCTAAGCTCAGGATTGGGTCTTGTCCATCACATCATTCTCCTAATGATGTGATCCCGTTATCAATGACATCCAATGTCCATAGTCAGGAAACCATGACTATCTTTTGATCAACGAGCTAGTCAACTAGAGGCTCACTAGGGACGTGTTGTGGTCTATGTATTCACACATGTATTACGATTTCCGGATAACACAATTATAGCATGAACAATAGGCAATTATCATGAACAAGGAAATATAATAATAACCATTTTATTATTGCCTCTAGGGCATATTTCCAACACTCTGGCGGGGCCATGATGTAGCGCTCCGACCACCCCATGTATTTCCTCTCCCTTCTTAAGGAGAGGGCTGATGGTCGATGTTTCAAGTGCCTCTCCAACCTCCACCGAGTCCGCGACTGCAGTGCCTCCAAGCCCTCCTGTGTTCTTTGCGGTATCCCAGGCCACAAAGCGAGGCGGTGCACCGCGGCTCCCCGGCAGCCCGCCCATAGCCGTCTGGCATTTCCCCCTGACCACCCCAACTAATCCCGCCAGCCTCCGTCTTCCCGCTTGGATTTCCCTCCTAGCCACCCCCTCTTGCTTCATCGGTCGGCGTCCACCCGCATCTCCCTTCCCACTGCTCCATTGCCAAGCTTGGTCCGGTTGCCGCACGCTGTTGCTTCTATCTCCTCGTCGCTCCTAGGGTCGGCGCATTCCTTCCCTAGGCAGGAATCCCACATTCGGCTCGCCTTGGTGCCTGCCATGGACTCGACGCGGATCCCTGGTGACACCGAGAACTGACCTGAGTTCATCTCGGGTGTAGCGTATTTATCCTCGGTGATGAACTCCGCCGAGCACTTCTATGAGCGTCACAGTGCCATCCTGGTCACTATCGGCAACCAGCCGGATCTCCACGTCGGGCAAGTCTGCGAGGTGATTTCGCGGCACTTTGCCCTCCCCACTGGGATGTTCTTCATCACCATGCTTGCCCATGTCGGTGACTTCTTCATCCTCTTCAATGACGCCGGCGTGCGCAACGTCGCCATCAGTATGTTGGACACTCTTCGTGTGGGCTTCGCCTCACTCGCGTTCCAGACCTGGATGCGCTTCATTGGTGCCTCCCTTGCACCGCTCCCTTACTGCACACGCGTCTTCTTGGAGGGGGTGCCGAAGCATGGGCACCAACTAGAGACGGTGGTTGTTCTTTTCAAGAACAACTGCTTGATAGATTGTCTTGACGACATCCACCCCACTGACAAGGACGTGGCATGCGTATGCATCTGGATATCGATGACTGACCCCAAGGGTCACGTGCTACGGCTCCTTGGCCTTGGAGGAGAGGTCGTGCATCGTCTCACTGCTGCTCCACTTCCTCGAGCTTGGCATCTCGGAGCCGCCGCTGTTGCACGAAGGGCCCGCCAACGTCCTCTCCCACCTTGTCCTGCTGCACCTTGACAAGGTGTGGGACTTCACGACGTGCTCCCCCGACTATGGCGCCAGCAGCCACTCTGCCCAGAGCGGCATCCCCTCCAGTGGCTCAGACGATGATGAGATGCTCGCAAGCGCTCCTTCAACTGGTGCTACGCATATGAAGACAATCCCCAGCAACGGTCACATTGGTCCACTCAACTATGCCTCAGGCCACGTCGCCACGATCACTCTCCGTACGAGGGCGGGCATGTCGACTCCTAGGGCAGCAGGCCCGTGCACCGCCTGAAGGAAATATGCCCTAGAGGCAATAATAAAGTTGTTATTTATATTTCCTTATATCATGATAAATGTTTATTATTCATGCTAGAATTGTATTAACAGGAAACTTGATACATGTGTGGATATATAGACAAAACACAGTGTCCCTAGTAAGCCTCTACTAGACTAGCTCGTTAATCAAAGATGGTTAAGTTTCCTAACCATAGACATGTGTTGTCATTTGATGAACGGGAACACATCATTAGGAGAATGATGTGATGGACAAGACCCATCCGTTAGCTTAGCATAATGATCATTATTTTCTATTGCTAATGCTTTCTTCATGACTTATACATATTCCCTTGACTATGAGATTATGCAACTCCCGAATACCGGAGGAATACCTTATGTGCTATCAAACGTCACAACGTAATTGGGTGATTATAAAGATGCTCTACAGGTATATCCGAAGGTGTTTATTGGGTTGGCATAGATCGAGATTAGGATTTATCACTCCGAGTATCGGAGAGGTATCTCTGGGCCCTCTCGATAATGCACATCACGATAAGCCTTGCAAGCAATGTGACTAATGAGTTAGTTGCGGGATGATGCATTACAGAACGAGTAAAGAGACTTGCCGGTAACGAGATTGAACTAGGTATGAGGATACCCACGATCGAATCTCGGGCAAGTAACATACCGATGACAAAGGGAATTATGTATGTTGTCATTGCGGTTTGACCGATAAAGATCTTCGTAGAAAATGTAGAAACCAATAAGAGCATCCAGGTTCCGCTATTGGTTATTGACCGGAGATGAGTCTTGGTCATGTCTACATAGTTCTTGAACCCGTAGGGTCCGCACGCTTAACATTCAATGATGATTTGTATTATGTTACGTGTTTTGGTGACCGAAGATTGTTCGGAGTCCCGGATGAGATCACGGACATGACGAGGAGTCTCGAAATGGTCGAGAGATAAGGATTGGTATATAGGACAATGGTATTTGGACACCAGACTGGTTTCAGGACATTTCGAGTATTTACCCGAGTACCGAGGGGTTACTGGAACCCCCCAGGGAAGTAATGGGCCATCATGGGCCATAGGGGAGGGAGAGGGGGCCCACAAGGGGTGGCGCATGCCCCCCCCCACCATGGAATGTCCGAATTGGACAAGGGGAAGGGGGGGTGGCCCCCCTTTCCTTTCCCCCTCTCCCTCTCCTTCCCTCTTTCCCCCTCCATGAGAAGGAAAAAAGGGGGGCAAATCCTACTAGGACTGGAGTCCTAGTAGGACTCCCCCCTCTTGGCGCGCCCCCTGATGGCCGGCCTCCTCCTCTCCCTCCTTTATATACATGGGCAGGGCACCCCTTAGACACACACCAAGTGTTCCAAGCCGTGTCCGGCGTCTCTCTCCACGGTTTACTCCTCCGCTCATATTCATGTAGTGCTTAGGCGAAGCCCTGCGCAGATCACATCACCATCACCGTCACCACACCATCGTGCTGAACAAACTCTCCCTCGACCCTCTGTGGGATCAAGAGTTTGAGGGACGTCATCGAGTTGAACGTGTGCTGAACTCGAAGGTGTCGTACGTTCGGTACTTGATCGGTTGGATCGCGAAGATGTTCGACTACATCAACCGCGTTAACCTAACGCTTCCGCTTTCGGTCTACGAGGGTACGTGGACACACTCTCCCCTCTCATTGCTATGCATCTCCTACATAGATCTTGCATGATCGTAGGAATTTTTTTGAAATTGAATGCTACATTCCCCAACAGTGGCATCCAAGCCAGGTCTATGCGTAGATGATATAAAAGACTAGAACACAAAGAGTTGTGGGCGATAATAGTCATACTGCTTACCACCAACGTCTTATTTTGATTCGGCAGTATTGTTGGATGAAGTGGCCCAGACCAACCTTACATGATCACATTCATGAGACCGGTTCCACCGACAGACATGCAACTTGTTTTGCATAAAGGTGGCTGGCGGGTGTCTATTTCTCCAACTTTAGTTGAATCGAATTTGACTACGGCCGGTCCTTGTTGAAGGTTAAAATAGCACACTTGATGAAAAATCGTTGTTATTTTGATGCGTAGGTAAGAACAGTTCTTGCGAGAAGCCCGTAGCAGCCATGTAAAACTTGCAACAACAAAGTAGAGGATGTCTAACTTGTTTTTGCAGGGCATGTTGTGATGTGATATGGTCAAGACATGATGTGATATACGTTGTTGTATGAGATGATCATGTTTTGTAAAAGTTATCGGCAACTGGCAGGAGCCTTATGGTTGTCGCTTTATTGTATGAAATGCAATCACCATGTAATTGCTTTACTTTATCACTATGCGGTAACAATAATCGTAGAAGAAATAGTTGGCGAAACGACAACGACGCTATGATGGAGATCAAGGTGTCAAGCTGGTGACGACGGAGATCATGATGGTGCTTTGGAGATGGAGATCAAAGGCACAAGATGATGATGGCCATGTCATGTCACATATTTTGATCGCATTTGATGTTTATCTTTTATGCATCTTATTTTGCTTAGTACGGCGGTAGCATTATAAGATGATCCCTCACTAAATTTCAAGGTATAAGTGTTCTCCCTGAGTATGCACCATTGCTACAGTTCGTCGTGCCGATACACCACGTGATGATCGGGTGAGATAAGCTCTACGTTCACATACAACGGGTGTAAGACAGTTTTGCGCGTGCAGAATACTCAGGTTAAACTTGACGAGCCTAGCATATACAGATATGGCCTCGGAACACTGAGACCGAAAGGCGTGAATCATATGGTAGATATGATCAACATAGAGATGTTCACCATTGAAAACTACTCCATCTCACATGATGATCGGACATGGTTTAGTTGATATGGATCACGTGATCATTTAGATGACTAGAGGGATGTCTATCTAAGTGGGAGTTCTTTAGTAATATGATTAATTGAACTTAAATTTATCATGAATCCTGATAGTTTTTACATATCTATGTTGTTGTAGATCAATGGCCCGTGCTATCGTTCCCTTGAATTTTAATGTGTTCCTAGAGAAAGCTAAGTTGAAAGATGATGATAGCAACTACACGGACTGGGTCCATAACTTGAGGATTATCCTCATTGCTGCACAGAAAAAATACGTCCTAGAAGCACAACTAGGTGCAAGGCATGCTGCAGGAGCAACTCCATATTTTATGAACGTCTGGCAAGCTAAATCTGATGACTACTCGATAGTTCAGTATGCCATGCTTTACGGCTTAGAATCGGGACTTCAAAGACGTTTTGAATGTCATAGAGCATATGAGATGTTCCAAGAGTTGAAGTTAATATTTCAAGCAAATGCCCGAGTTGAGAGATATGAAGTCTCCAACAAGTTCTATAGCTGCAAAATGGAGGAGAACAATTTTGCCAGTGAACACATACTTAGAATGTCTGGGTACCATAACCACTTGACTCAAGTGGGAGTTAATCTCCCGGATGATAGTGTCATTGACAGAGTTCTTCAATCACTGCCATCAAGCTATAAAGGCTTCGTGATGAACTATAATATGCAAGGGATGGGAAATAAAATTCTCGAGCTCTTCATGATGCTTAAGGCTGTGGAGGTAGAAATCAAGAAGGAGCATCAAGTGTTGATGGTTAACAAGACCACTATGTCGTGGATTTGTCACGGCAGATGTCCTAGCGGAAGGACTTAGTCGTGGAGCCATCGCCATGGGTTTACTTGAAGGGGTTAAAGCGGACACAAAGACACAAGGGTTTTATACTAGTTCGGCCCCTTCGATGAAGGTAAAAGCCTACGTCTAGTTGTGATGGAATTGATATGATCTCGATGGCTAGGGAGCAAACAAGCTTCGCCTAGGCTCGAGTTGTGGTTGTCCCTGAACCGCCGCCGGGTCGTCCCCTTATATACACGGGTGACGCCCGTCGGTCCATAGAGTCCCAACCGGTTCATACTCGTATCCCGGTTGGTATCTTTCTATTCCTAACTTACAATACAAGTCATACATCAGGCCAGTTTACGGCTACATGTTCTAACCGACTACAGGCCTTGGGCCTTCATCTGTTTACGCCACTAATGAAGTTAACCCGGCCCAAGTAGGCCGGTTTACGCCTAGTGGTAATATCCCCAACATTAGGCCCCAGATTGATTTGAACTGGTTCATGTCAATCCTTCACACCATCTTGCGTCTTGGATATCTTCTGTTAATTGGCAAATCTCCATGTCGTCATCATTTTTGGTTGCTGTAAACCGGCATGACGTCTTCAGTTTTGGTTACTGTAAACCGGCATGACGTCATTATGAAATTCATAACGCCCTCTTAATGACAGCTCCTGGATTCGCGCGTTTGACCTAGCTCGGTTGCCTTATAAATAAGACCGAAGGGTCATTTCCTTTCTCTTCCCCTTCGTCCCTTCTTCTTCTTCTTCCTCACGTCGCCGGCTTTGGAGCTCCGCCACCACCGTCGACCTCTGCCTCGTCTCGGGCCGCTGCATCAACCTGAACGTACCAGAGTGTTGCGGCGTCTTTCCGCATCTTCTCCGTTCCCGGTAAGTTCTCTCTCCTTCTTAACCTAGATCTGTTCTTAGGGTTCCATGTTCTTGCTATGTTCATTGCACGTTCATAGCTGTTCTCTGACCTTGAATGCATTTGTGAACTCTTGCTGTGCTTAGTAGCGATCCCTTTAGCATCCGCTTGCTATTTCTCATCCAAGCTCATAGATCTCCTGCACATATCCGCTCAATGGTTCACTTCTGTTTCCGCCTTAGTCTTCGAAATATTTCCTGTTTTTGTGAGCTTGCTGTAGATCCGCGGCTGTAACACGATTTTGTGAAAATTGTTTCTGCATAACTAGTTATCCATAGTTTCAATTGCTTCCGATGCTTAGGCCAGGCGGTTTAACTTCACCATAGAGAAAAAATTGCTAAACCGGTATATATGTCATTAGTCCCCTGGTTGAACCGCCAGAATCCATCTGATGCCGCGTTGTAGAAGACCAGTTTATGGGTACTGCCTCCGGTTTACCGTAATTAGATCAACACCTTTTTATCCGGCATGTCCTTGAACCGGATCACCTATTTCTTGTAGATCTCGTCATGGCCAAACAAGTGTACGAGTGCAACTGGGTTCCCTCCCGTGTCACAGAATCACAGCTGGACGATCTAGTCCTGATCGGCGCTTTGGATAGCAAAGATACGATTCACTGGAGGGTTCCTGGAGATGAATGTCCTCCCATGCCCCAGGAAGGAGAGGTCGTGGTCTTCGCAGATCACATGGCCCGGGGCTTCAAACCGCCCGCCTCTAAATTTTATCGGGATGTGTTAGCCAACTTTCAACTCCGTCCACAGGATACTGGCCCCAACTCCGTCACCAATCTATGTCACTTTCAAGTACTTTCTGAGGCATACCTTCAAGAGGAGCCTTCAGTCGAGTTATTTAGAGATCTCTTTCATCTAAACCGCCGTACTCAATTCACCGACGGCCCTAATACCGAACTGGGCGGTATGGCCATTCAGAAGAGGAAGGAAATCACCTATCCCCACGTCAAACTCCATACTCACCCCAAGGAGTGGAACGCAACTTGGTTTTATTGCAAGGATACCTCCCCTGACAATGAAAATCCCTTGCCTGGCTTCCGTCCGGAACGACTCAGCAACACTCACCCTTTTCCACAAAGGCTAAGCGCCAAGGAGAGAATTAAATATGCCCCTCAACTGTCCAAGCTCCGGGCCTTCATGGCCAATGGTTTAACAGGAATAGACCTTGCACGCTGCTGGATATCATGGAGCATTCTGCCTCTAAGCCGGCGCCCTGGTTTGATGTGCGAATATACTAGCAGTGTCGATGACCCACTCCGACATATCAAAATCCAGGTCTCCGACGACGAAGTCACAGAATCTGTAAAGAAGATGTTGAATGAACCGGAGCACCTCTGTCCTCAAACCGGTCTGCTTCCTTACTGCACCACCAACGAACCGCCAGCGGTAAGATTTTACTTGCTTTATTATTGAACCTGTTACTGCTTTATCTGTCTGACCTTTAATTATTGTTGATCCAGAGTGATAATCCGTTTTGGAGCAAGAAGCTTTCACAAGATAAAACGGAGAAGG
The DNA here is from genome assembly GCF_018294505.1 of Triticum aestivum. Classification (NCBI taxonomy): domain Eukaryota; kingdom Viridiplantae; phylum Streptophyta; class Magnoliopsida; order Poales; family Poaceae; genus Triticum; species Triticum aestivum. The sequence goes on along the minus strand of NC_057806.1, from coordinate 308,782,915 downwards.
CAGGGCGGCCAACCCGGCCCAAGACCAAGGCTATCAAGAAACCAGCTCGTAAAAGAAAGACCACCGCTTCATCTGACCCAGCCATTGATGATGATGTGGGTAATCCGGATCTTGAGGTAGAACTTGATTCACTTGGCTTACTTTTTACCCGCCTTATTGATGATGATGCTTGTCAGGATGACGCTGAAGCCAGCAATGCGGGCTTCGTTGAGGTAACTATTCTCTCTTCTGATTCAGAAATCTTGCCTTTGCCAAAATCTCGCCGGACAAACCGGAAAGTTAAATTTTCTCATCCTCTTGCTTATTTGGATCCCAACTTTCTTATGAAGACCCAGCAACACGAAGCTCGCCGCACAACCCGGCACAGCGGCCAGGTAGTTACTTCTGCCGGTTTACCGAACAATCCGGTTCGAAAACGCCGCTCCGAGGTCTCCGACCTTTTTATTGATTTAAATCCTAAAGCGGGTTTCTTCCGTCAACCTCTTAATCCATCCGACTCCGATTACTAGGTCACTTCTCATTCATCGTCTGGTGAATCGTCGGCCACCCAGCTACCACCTTTGAAAACAGTTGCTGGGTAAGTTAAACCGAACATATGCTTCCAGTATACTGCGCAACGGCTTATGCTTTTCCTTGACTTTTTATTTTTCTTTAAGGGCTAAACCGAAACCAAGCAAGAAGGCCCGCCTGGATAGAGCGGCTGAAGAAGATGTGGCCCCAGAACATGACCAAGCACCGGATCATGAAGTGTTTACTTGTGAAGATATCCCCAATGATCCTCCTCTGCAAGACGACGTTATCCCTGAAGAAGGTCTTATTAATACTCCAGCCTCTGCTGATCCGCCTGCCAGCTCTGTCCAGATTGAGAAATCCCACACTCCTGCTGACAAACCGGCCGCGCCAACCCAAACCGGCGAGTCAAAAGATGATGATGTTGTGATTACCGGCATAGGCCGCTCTGAACCCGGGAATCCTGCCACCCTTACCAGGCATACCATCAAAGAGGATTCTTCCCCTTTGAACAAAGGAAAATGGGATGTTGAATTAGAGACATACGCCGCTCTGAATGCTCAAGATCTTCACTCTGGCTATTTAAACCGGCTTTACACTAGCCGTGACTGTGAAGCTGGCCTGGTCAAAATGATGAGGGATAAACTTGAGGTAAATTCCTTCTTTCCTTTCTGCCATTGCATTCATCCTTGTAGCCCCCAAGGGCCGGTTTGTGACCTTGGTCAAACCGGGACTTGATCCTGAACATTTTTGAAATCCGTCGGCATAACCCTCGAGGGCCGGTCTAACTTAGCATAAGTAAACCGGGGCTCAAAAAAGCTGTCCTTAGAACATAACTTGATCAAATAGCCATTAGCCCCCAAGTGCCAAGTTGAATACTTGTATTGAGCTTGGGACTTTGTAATCTAGCAATATACAAAAAATTGAAGGTGCATTAGCCCCCAAGTATCAGGCATATAACTTTGTTATGTGGTTGATACTTCCATTTCTTGGATTGCCTGTGCAAAGCTTAAAATGCCATCTGTATGCAGGCTGAGGTGAAAATCAAGGAGGACCGGATTGCCGATTTGCAGGAGGCCCTGAAGACCCAGCAGGCTGAAACAGATAAGGCCAAGCAAGAATTAACCAGCGCTTTGAGCACTGTTGAACGGCTGAAAGAAGGCTTCAAGAAAGAGCGGGCTGACTGGGCCACTGAGAAGGCCGGTTTAACCAAAAGAGCGGAAAATGTTGAAGCGGCCCTTAAACCGGTGGTGGATGAACTGACGGCCGTACAGCGGCAAATACACTCCATGACTGCTGCAATCTTTGGTAAGATCCTTGTAACTTCTGTGATAAATTTGAATCTGCTGTATCGTAAATCCAGTTTGAGACCATTCCAATCTTGTTGTAGGCACACGTATTGGGCATTTAGGAAATGATGTGCGGAAGAAATTGAAAGCTGCCTACACCTTGGTGGAACAATTGTATACCGGAGCCCAACGGATCATCACCACAGCTTCTCACAACAACCCGGCGCCCTCTTTAATCCAGGACACTCTTAGCAAGTTGTCAATGCTTCCAGCCCGGATTGAGGAGCTGAAAAAATCCGCTACCCGAACCGGAGCCATCAATGCCTTAATCCGGGCAAAGGCATGGGTGCCCGACTTTGATCCTGTGGAAGCAGCTCAAGGCTATCCCAGTCTGAAAGAAGATGGCTCTGAATTCAACGAAGAAGATTTAAGGGCCATAAACTGTGCAGTGCGCCCTCTAGCTTGCCAGCTAGCTGAAGATGCAGATTTGACGCATTATCAAGCGCAATATAATAATCAAAACAAGCGAGTGCCTGCCCCAACTGTTGAAGCGAAGAATCTGATTCCTCCAATCCGTAAGCACACTTACGCCCCTGATATTGAACCGTCTTCCCTGATCCATGAAGAGGCTGTTTTCCAAGCTTTAATGGGAATCGACTGGACCACTGTTGATTTCTAGCCAATGGGTAGAGACGAGGAAGCTGAAGCGGCGGAGGATGAGGAGCAGGCTTGAACCGGAAGCCGGTTTGAAGAGCTATTTGCAACATCCTTCCACAAAAACAATGATTTTGTTTGAGCACCATGTTGCCTTGTAATAGGATAGTTAAAACTTCTGCCTGGAATATGCCTTCGTGCATAAGTACTGAAGCTTTTGCTTGAAAAACTTTAATTCATATTTCCTGCAATCAGAAAAATTTGAACTTCGGTGGCGGTTATACCGTCAGCCGGATTATGATCTTGATATGTGTATCAGTAATATAACAAATAGATGATACATAAATACCTGCCATGTTTGAGCATAAAGCTGGCTTTAGCCAAGCCTGAAGCGGTGGTTTTATAAACCATGACCGTCAAAAAGGGAGAAAGTAGCTCCCGTACAAACCGTACTGACTTAATACGAGCCCCCTGGTTACTCCATGATGTTAACAGGGAAAAGGTAAACCAGGCAGACTCCTCCGGATTTAAAGGGGGATCAAAAATCATTGGCTGAACCGGAAAAAATATGCTTGTTGACATAAAAGAAATCCAACAAAAGCAAAGAACGAACAAACCATGAAAACAACATGGAAGCAAAGGCAATGATAAAAACCATTTGCAAAAATATGCTATACTGAGCTGTTCAGATGGTATTACCATGGTCGGACAGGATCAAGGCCCCCAATAGGAGTGACAATGATTCAAGTCAGCCAGGTCCCCAAATGACTCGTGGCATATATGCCAGATCAAGAGGCGTGACAATGGTTCGGGTTCGACCATGCCCCCAAGTGATTTTGTGGCCTTAGGCCGACCAAGAGGCGTGACTGGTTCAGACTTGACCATGTCCCCAAATGATCTCGTGGTTGTCGCCTATCAAAGGGTGTTCGTTGGTTCGGACACGACCAAGGCCCCCAGTGATATATAAAAAACAAATGTCAAGGGGTAAACCGAAGGCCGCTTTAAACAGAACCACTCCGTGTAACCTCGCATGATGAGAAAGACAGAGACCCCGCTTTAGCTGAGGCTCCGGTTTGATATATCAAAGATAATATATACATTGTCATGATATGTACATAGATAGAGCCGATGGCTCAAGTATAGTAAGGCCGAAGATGAGCTATATTCCACGGCCTGTTGGTCTCCTCCTCTGATGTACGTGAGTCTTGATGCCCTCGAATATCAATCAGATAGTACGACCCGTTGTGCAAATTCTTGCTGACCACGAAAGGTCCCTCCCAAGGTGGGGATAACTTGTGCATATCCGTTCGATCTTGGATGAGTCGAAGCACCAAATCTCCTTCTTGAAAAGTTCTGGTTCTAACCCGGCGACTGTGATAGCGACGAAGATCTTGCTGGTAAATCGCCAAACGGGCAGCCGCTATATCACGCTCCTTGTCCAATAGGTCCAAAGCGTCTTGCCGTGCTGTCTCATTGTCTGCTTCAACATAAACTGCCACACGAGGCGAATCGTGCCGGATGTCACTAGGGAGAACTGCCTCTGCTCCATAGACCATGAAAAATGGCGTGTATCCTGTGGACCGGTTTGGCGTAGTATTGATACTCCATAATACAGATGGTAGCTCTTCAACCCAACATCCTGGTGTTCTTTGCAATGGGACCATAAGCCGGGGTTTGATGCCTCACAAGATTTCCTGATTAGCTCGTTCTGCCTGTCCATTGGACTGGGGGTGTGCCACAGACGACACGTCAAGTCGGATGTGCTCATGTTCACAGAACTCCTTCATAGCGCCCTTGGATAAATTGGTACCATTGTCAGTAATGATACTGTGTGGAAAACCAAACTGGAAAATCACCTTCTTGATGAACTGCACCGTTGTTGCTGCATCACACTTGCTGACAGGCTCCGCTTCAACCCACTTGGTAATTTTGTCAACTGCCACCAAAAGGTGGGTTTTCTTATCCTTGGATCTTTTAAAAGGCCCAACCATATCCAGCCCCCAAGTTGCAAACGGCCATGTTATTGGGATCATCCTCAATTCTTGAGCCGGCACATGAGCACGCCTTGAAAATTTCTGACATCCATCACACCGTTTAACCAAGTCCTCCGCGTCAGCATGCGCTGTCAACCAGTAGAACACGTGACGAAACGCCTTTGCCACCAGAGACTTTGAACCGGCGTGGTGTCCACAATCCCCTTCATGGATTTCTCTTAAGATTTCACAGGCTTCCTCAGGAGAAACACAACGTTGAAACGCCCCTGATACACTGCAATGATGTAATTCACCATTGACAATCGTCATAGACTTGGATCGCCGGACTATCTGCCTGGCCAGAATCTCATCCTCTGGTAACTCCCCCCGGTTCATGTACGCAAGATAAGGAACCGTCCAATCCGGAATAACATGCAGGGCTGCCACCAATTGAGCCTCCGGATCAGGGATAGCCAAATCCACCTCACCTGGGAGCTTGACTGACGGGTTGTGCAACACGTCCAAAAAGACGTTAGGCGGGACCGGTTTACGCTGAGAGCCCAACCGGCTTAAAGCATCCGCCGCTTCATTCTTCCGACGGTCCACATGATCCACTTGATAACCCTTGAAACAACCTGCAATATTATCCACTTCCCGACGATATGCAGCCATGAGCGGGTCCTTAGAATCCCAGGTGCCAGACACCTGTTGAGCCACTAGGTCCGAGTCACCAAAGCACTTAACCCGGCTTAAATTCATCTCTTTAGCCATCCGGAGACCATGGAGCAAGGCTTCGTACTCAGCTGCATTATTAGTACAAGGGAACATTAAGCGGAGAACATAACAAAACTTATCACCTCGTGGGGAAGTTAATACGACTCCAGCCCCCGAGCCTTCCAATTGCCTGGATCCGTCAAAATGAATAGTCCAATATGTGTGATCCGGCTTCTCCTCTGGTGCTTGTAACTCCGTCCAGTCATTGATGAAATCAACAAGTGCTTGAGACTTCACCGCCGTCCGAGGCACGTACTTCAGTCCGTGTGGCCCAAGCTCTATAGCCCACTTGGCAATCCGGCCAGTCACCTCCCGGTTCTGTATAATATCACCCAAGGGAGCTGAACTGACCACTGTGATGGGCTGCCCTTGAAAATACTGCTTCAACTTCTGACTGGCCATAAAAACACCATAGACCAGCTTCTGCCAATGCGGATACCTTTGCTTGGATTCAATAAGCACCTCGCTGATATAATAAACCGGCCGCTGAACCGGATATTCCTTGCCTGCCTCTTTGCGTTCCACCACAATAGCCACGCTAACTGCCCGAGCATTGGCCGCTACGTATAATAATAGTGGCTCCTTGTCGACCGGAGCTACAAGAACAGGCGGATTGGCTAACTGCCGCTTCAGGTCCTCAAATGCTTCATCAGCAGCCGGACTCCAAATGAAATGGTCTGTCTTCCTCAGCATTTGGTACAAAAGAATGGCCTTCTCTCCGAGGTGGCTGATAAACCGGCTTAGTGCAGCGATCCGGCCCGCCAAACGCTGAACATCGTTGATACATTTTGGTTTAACTAGGGATGTAATCTTCTCCGGGTTAGCCTCGATTCCTCTGTTAGACACCAGGAAACCCAATAACTTGCCTGCCGGAACACCAAAGACACACTTGGCCGGATTAAGCATCATCTTGTAAACTCGCAAGTTGTCAAAGGTCTCCTTCAAATCATCCACCAGTGTCTCCTTCTGTCTTGACTTCACTACAATATCATCCACATAGGCGTGCACATTGCGGCCAATCTGTTTATGCAGGCAATTCTGTATACACCGTTGATAGGTGGCTTGGGCACTCTTGAGCCCGAAGGGCATAGATACATAGCAGAAGGCTCCAAAGGGAGTAATAAATGATGTTTTCTCCTGGTCCTTAACTGCCATCTTGATCTGATGATATCCAGAATATGCATCCAAAAAACTCAAACGCTCACAACGCGCCGTGGCATCAATGATCTGGTCAATACGAGGGAGGGCAAAAGGATCTGCCGGACAGGCTTTGTTAAGATCTGTGTAATCCACACACATACGCCAAGTGCCGTTTTTCTTAAGAACCAGCACCAGATTAGCAAGCCACTCTGGATGGAACACCTCAATAATAAAACCAGCTGCTAAAAGCCTGGCCACTTCCTCTCTAATGGCTTTGCGTCTTTCTTCGTTAAACCGGCGGAGGAACTGTTTCACCGGTTTATACTTAGGATCCACATTAAGAGTGTGCTCAGCGAGTTCCCTCGGTACACCTGGCATGTCAGACGGCTTCCATGCAAAAATGTCCCGATTCTCACTGATGAACTCGATGAGCGCGCTTTCCTATTTGGGATTCAGGTTGGCACTGATAGTGAACTGCTTGGACGAATCACCGGGCACGAAGTCAACAAGCTTGGTCTCAGCTGCCGATTTGAACTTCAGATCTAAATCATGCTCTGTAGTTGGCTTCTTTAAAGGGGTCATATTCGCCGGATCAACATTGTCCTTATAATACTTCAACTCCTCCGTGGCACAGACTGACTCTGCATAAGCCGCATCACCTTCCTCACATTCCAAAGTGACCCTACGGCTCCCATGAACCGTTATGGTCCCCTTGTAACCCGGCATCTTGAGCTGCAAGTAGATATAACAAGGCCGCGCCATGAACTTGGCGTAAGCCGGCCGGCCAAACAAGGCGTGATACGGGCTCCGGATCTTCACCACCTCAAATGTTAGTTTTTCCGACCGGGAGTCATGCTCGTCCCCAAAGGCCACATCAAGGGCTATCTTACCAATAGGATATGCAGATTTGCCAGGCACCACACCATGGAACACCGTATTCGACGGTCTGAGATCTTTGTCTGTTAAACCCATGCGGCGGAATGTCTCATAGTACAATATGTTAATACTGCTTCCTCCATCCACGAGTACCTTGGTGAATTTGTAACCCACCACCTGAGGGTCTACCACTAATGCTAGCTGGCCCGGATTATCAACCCGGGGCGGGTGATCCTCTCTGCTCCACACGATAGGCTGCTCCGACCAGCGCAAGTAACGTGGTAAGGCCGGTTCAACAGAATTCACCGCTCGCCTGTGGAGTTTTCGGTCGCGTTTATCCAAACTAGTTGTGAAAACATGATATTGCCCATTGTTCAACTGTTTTGGCTGGCTCTGATAACCCGACTGCTGCTGCTGCTGGTGGTTGTTCTGATTATTCTGGTGATTGTGACCGCCCTGATTGCGACCTGAACCGGAAGCTCCATCGTGATCCGGCCCGTGGAAACCGGATCCTGAACCGCCACCTGTTCCGTGATCATACCGGAAAGCATTAGAGTTTTTGAACTCCTGCATGATATAACAATCTTTCCAAAGATGGTTAGCCGGCGCCTCCTTCGTCCCGTGTTTCGGGCAAGGCTGATTCAACAAATAGTTCAAACGGCTTGCGTTAGGATTGGGAGCCCCATTACGATTTGCCGCTTTACCTCTGCGCCGCTGCCCCCTGTCCTGTGCATTAGTGTTGGCCACAAAGTCCACGCTGCCATCCGCCTTGTGCTTGCCTCCGTTTCCATGACCCACTAGTTTGTACTGCTGCTGTTTGGAGTTGCTATTCTTCTTTCCCTTCCCTGCTTCATCATCATCAGGCTCGGGATCCTTGGTACTGTCCGAATCGGCATACTTCACTAAAGCAGCCATGAGGGTTCCCATGTCATTACAGAACCGCTTCATGCGTCCCAACTTCAATTTTAGAGGCTCAAATCAGCAGTTGCCTTCCAGAGTTAAGATCGCAGAGTCAGCATTAATCCTGTCAGATGAGTGCAAAATTTCAGAAACGCGACGCACCCAACGGGTCGTTGATTCTCCTTCCTCCTGGACACAAGCCGCCAGGTCTACTATGGACTTGGGCTGCTTACATGTATCCTTAAAATTCTGTATAAACCGGGCCCGCAACTGGGCCCATGAGCTGATAGAATTGGGTGGTAGGCTCTTTAACCAAGTACGAGCCGTGCCCTCAAGCATCATGGTGAAGTATTTTGCACATGCGGCCTCATCCACGTCCAGCATTTCCATGGCCATCTCATAACTCTCTACCCATGCTTCAGGGGGTAAATCAGCGGTGTAATTCGGCACCTTGCGTGGACCCTTGAAATCTTTGGGCAGGCGCACATTGCGTAAAGCGGGGATTAAACAAGGCACTCCCAAAGCGGATGCGACTCCTGGTCCGGCAAACGTGGTAGGGCGAACCGGTGTAAGTTGATCTGCACCATCCTGCGCTGCTAACTCGGCTTCCCTCCGTGCCCGGGCCCGGTCCACCACATCCTGAGCCTCGCGAACACTGCCTGCCGGGCTATTGCCATGTGATGCTTCATAGCCTCGTGCATTGCTCGATATAGCCGGTTCATCCATGCACCTGCTATAGCTCCGGCTTGGACGGGGCGTAGAGTGAATCCGATCACGGCTGTACGAGTATGCTTCCTGCTGAATCAGCGCGGTCCGGAGAAGCTCCTTAACCCGGCGTGTCTCTATCGCTTGTGGGGAGTCCCCTTCAACTGGGATAGCCTCTAATCGCGCGGCAGCTGCAACAAGGTTGTCCATAGGATTAGAATAATGACCTGGGGGCGTCTGGACCGGCGGAAAATTCATAATGTTCTGCTGAGGAAGTTCCATCAGGCGAGGTTGGACCGTTCCCCTGGTCCTGGTGCCTCAATTTGGTTTGTCTCCGGATACTGTGGCGGATTACTGGGTCCAGCTCCTGGAGTGTGAAAGAGATTTCGGGGGTCAAACCCTAACGGCAGGCGTGATCTGTGCTTCCGCTTCAAAACCTCCTGTGATGCGTTCCGGTCAAGCATGAGTTTATAGGCCTGGGCGTCCAAAGCGGCCCGTTCTGCAGCCATCCTGTCTTTTTCTGCTGCCAGATCCGCTTTGGCTTGCACGATCTGCTCTTTCACCTTTGCGATTTCTGCATTATGGGCCTCCTGATCCGCCGGATTGTCCTCTGCCATAAGCGCGGCTAGTGCATCAAACAGATCAGATAGAACTTGAACCGGCGGGCGCACAAGGCCTCCTGCCCCTGCTGCGGCTGCCGCTGCTGATCCGGAGAGCATTGCTGCGGCGGTCGAAGAGTGATTCGCCGCCTGTGTGCCGGCCATGAATATTCCAACCCGGTTGACCTGGCCCGGGGGGTCCGGAATACTATCGCCATCGGAACAGCCCCTAATCTGGTCGTCTTGCAACTGGTATAGCGATTCGGTCTCTCCGGTCGAGGACTCTTCATCGGAATAGACGACGGTCTCACTACCGTGTTCTAATTCGTCCTTACGCTCTCCTTCGTGGACGACTCCAACGAAGACACGCTTCACGACCGGTTTAGCCCAGGTAGATCTCGCACGCTGAACCGTCTCGATGAGGTTGGTGCAGATGTCCGGCTCAGGCCTAGGCTCACCGATTTTGCCAATGAAAACGTGTATGCCATCAAAGGGGACCCGGTACCCGTACTCGATAGAATCGGCCTCGGGACCCCATCCTGCGTCGTCGATGTAGATCCTGCCCCGACGACTCTTGGTCATCCGGCCCACAACATAGCCTTCGAGTCCCTTGAGCTTGCCCTCCAAGATCGTCAAACCATCGTGCGATAGCCCCACGGTGGGCACCAACTGTCGTGGATTTGTCACGGCAGATGTCCTAGCGGAAGGACTTAGTCGTGGAGCCATCGCCACGGGTTTACTTGAAGGGGTTAAAGCGGACACAAAGACACGAGGGTTTTATACTAGTTTGGCCCCTTCGATGAAGGTAAAAGCCTACGTCTAGTTGTGATGGAATTGATATGATCTCGATGGCTAGGGAGCAAACAAGCTTCGCCTAGGCTCGAGTTGTGGTTGTCCCTGAACCGCCGCCGGGTCATCCCCTTATATACACGGGTGACGCCCGTCGGTCCATAGAGTCCCAACCGGTTCATACTCGTATCCCGGTTGGTATCTTTCTATTCCTAACTTACAATACAAGTCATACATCAGGCCGGTTTACGGCTACATGTTCTAACCGACTACAGGCCTTGGGCCTTCATCTGTTTACGCCACTAATGAAGTTAACCCGGCCCAAGTAGGCCGGTTTACGCCTAGTGGTAATATCCCCAACACACTAGTTTCAAGAAAAAGGGCAAAGGTAAGAAGGGGAACTTCAAGAAGAATAGCAAGCAAGTTGCTACTCCCGGGAAGAAGCCCAAGTCTAGACCTAAGCCTGAAACAGAGTGCCTGTACTGCAAAGGGACTGGTCACTGAAAGTGGAATTGCCCCAAGTATTTGGCGGATAAGAAGGATGGCAAAGTGAAAGGTATATTTGATATACATGTTATTGATGTGTACCTTACTAATGCTCATAGTAGTGTCTGGGTATTTGATACTGGTTTTGTTGCTCATATTTGCAACTCGAAACAGGGGCTACGGATTAAACGAAGATTGGCTAAGGACAAGGTGATGATGCGCGTCGGAAATGGTTCCAAGGTCAATGTGATCGCCGTCGGCACGCTACCTCTAGATCTACCTTCGGGATTAGTTTTAGGACCTCAATAATTGTTATTTGGTGCCAGTGTTGAGCATGAACATTATATCTGGATCTTGTTTGATGCGAGACGGTTATTCATTTAAATCAGAGAATAATGGTTGTTCTATTTATATAAGTAATATCTTTTATGGTCATGCACCCTTGATGAGTGGTCTATTTTTGTTGAATCTCGGTCGTAGTGATACACATATTCATAATATTGAAGCCAAAAGATGCAAAGTTAATAATTGTAGTACAACTTATTTGTGGCACTGCCCTTTAGGTCATATTGGTGTAAAGCGCATGAAGAAACTCCATGTTGATGGGCTTTTGGAATCACTTGATTATGAATCACTTGATGCTTGCGAACCATGCCTCATGGGCAAGATGACTAAGACTCCGTTCTCCAGAACAATGGAGCGAGCCAGTGACTTATTGGAAATAATACATACTGATGTATGCAGTCCGATGAGTGTTGAGGCTCGCGGCGAGTGTCGTTATTTTCTGACCTTCCCAGATGATTTGAGCAGATATGGGTATATCTACTTAATGAAACATAAGTCTGAAACATTTGAAAAGTTCAAAGAATTTCAGAGTGAAGTGGAAAATCATCTTAAGAAAATAAAGTTTCTAAGATCTGATCGTGGAGGTGAATATTTGAGTTATGAGTTTGGTCTTCATTTGAAACAATGTGGAATAGTTTCGCAACTCATGCCACCTGGAACACCACAGCGTAAATGGTGTGTCCGAACGTCGTAACCGTAGTTTATTAGATATGGTGCGATCTATGATGTCTCTTATCGATTTACCACTATCGTTTTGGGGTTATGCTTTAGAGACGGCTGCATTCACGTTAAATAGGGCACCATATAAATCCGTTGAGACGACACCATATGAATTGTGGTTTAGCAAGAAACCTAAGTTGTCATTTATTAAAGTTTGGGGTTGCGACTGATAAGCTCGAACCCAAATCGGAGAAGTGCGTCTTCATAGGATACCCAAAAGAAACTGTTGGGTACTGTTGGGTTCTACGGTAGGGTGCGTCGACTGCAAATTAAAATTTCCCTACGCGCAGAACAACCAAGAACATGCTACGGGAGATGGATCATAGATCGTTACCACTAGACGCGCAATGTCGTGCAGCGGAAGAAGAGTTGGGGCAGCGCGTCCGCATGACTCGTCTCCTCCTTGTTCGGTCTCCCTCGAACGGCCGGTCCTCGGTTCCCACATACAGGTTCGCCAGAGCGGCGCAAGTGCACCGCCTCTAACGGTATATGTGCGTGCAGGAGGAACACCGTGCGGCGGACTGCTATGTTCGATCACACAGTCAGCGGTCGAGTGGAGGTGGCTATTCGCAACACATGCAAACCCTAGTGACAGCGTCGAAGCGATCAATTGCATGAGTGTGCTGCACCTCCACTTTATATAGGCATCCATCATGGGCTCAACACTTGGGCCTCGCATGGACCCTAAAGCCCATAAGTCTACTCAGCCATAATCCAAACTCAGCTCGGATCACATCCGACCAGTGCCCTCGGATCCGACCTCGTAGGTTCCTTCCCTTAAGCCCGCGACCCCTTAGGTTCAAGTCGTCTTGGTCGCAGTTCGGATCACCTCCGAATTGCAGGGTTGGTAGCGGCCCCTAGAAAGGCATGCCGAACACCAAGCGGACTATGAAGCTGGTTAGGCGAACTTGTACATCATACTTCCATTCCTTTTGCCACACGATATATGTTGTCGGGCTCAAGGCGAGTCTGTCATCCTTGTGCTAGCCTGACCTCTTTCTCGTTCCAGTGATGTCGACCACAAAACGGATTATCTCATAATCCTAATCGCATGGCCATGCTTATCTTGGTCGGATCACACGAGGGCCCCAGAGTATATCTCTCCTGATCGGAGGGGCAAATCCCATCTTGCTCAACCATGTCTCGCAGCATGGGTCTGGACAAGCCCGAAACCTACCTTTGTAACTACCCAGTCATAGAGTAGCGTTTGGTTGGCCCAAAGCAACTCTGTCACCATCCCGAGTAAATGCGCCAGCTCAGGTCTTAGGACATAGAACGTATGTTGTACTAGAGACTCACAGATGACATATCACTACGTCTCATAGTTGGGTCTATCCGACTTGGACCTTATCTCAACTCGGATCTAACTACGTCGAATCCGACCAGATCCTTCCGAGTCCATATTATCCGGTTAGCATCCAATGCTCCATGGCTAGTGGGACCAAGCCATCGACCGTGTCATATGCTAGCCTAGTCGGTTGCGCGTCCACACAACCCATTCGACTAGGGACCTTTTAGGATGTCCATCATACAATGCATAGTCCCACAAACAAGTCACGTACTTGCTGATACACATCATTGATAATGTCCAAGGATTATATTTATTCATAAACACATAGGAAATATCGTCATACATGATTGCCTCTAGGGCATATCTCCAACAGGTACACCTTCTATCACAGATCCGAAGGCAAGATATTTTTTTCTAAGAATGGATCCTTTCTAGAGAAGGAGTTTCTCTCGGAAGAAGTGAGTGGGAGGAATGTAGAACTTGATGAGTTAGTTGTACCTTCTCTCGAATTGGAAAGTGGTTCATCACAGAAATCAGTTCCAATGATGCCTACACCAATTAGTGAGGAAGCTAATAATGATGATCATGAAACTTCAGATCAAGTTACTGCCAAACCTCATAAGTCAAGCAGAGTACGTTCCGCACCAGAGTAGTACGGTAATCTTGTTCTGGAAGTCATCTTACTAGACCATGATGAACCTACGAACTATGAGGAAGCGATGATGAGCCTAGATTCCGCAAAATGGCTTGAGGCCATGAAATCTCAGATGGGATCCATGTATGAGAACAAAGCATGGACTTTGGTTGACTTGCCCGATGATCGGCAAGCCATAGAGAATAAATGGATCTTCAAGAAGAAGAATGGCGCTGATGGTAATATTACTGTCTAAAAGCTCGACTTGTTGTGAAAGGTTTTCGACAAGTTCAAAGAGTTGACTATGATGAGACCTTCTCACCCGTAGCGATGCTTAAGTCTGTCCGAATCATGTTAGCAATTGCCGCATTTTATGATTATGAAATTTGGCAAATGGATGTCAAAACTGCATTCCTTAATGCTTTTCTTAAAGAAGAGTTGTATATGATGCAACCAAAAGGAATTGTCGATCCTAAAGGTGCTAACAAAGTGTGCATACTCAAGCGATCCATCTATGGACTGGTGCAAGCATTTCAGAGTTGGAATATACGCTCTGATAAGGTGATCAAAGCATATGGTCTTATACAGACTTATGGTGAAGCATGTATTCACAAGAAAGTGAGTGGGAGCTCTGTAGCATTTCTAATATTATATGTGGATGACATATTGTTGATTGGAAATGATATAGAATTTCTGGATAGCATAAAAGGATACTTAAATAAGAGTTTTTCAATGAAATACCTCGGTGAAGCTACTTATATATTGGGCATCAAGATCTATAGGGATAGATCGAGACGCTTAATAGGACTTTCACAAAGCACATACCTTGACAAGATTTTGAAGAAGTTCAAAATGGATCAGACAAAAAGGAGTTCTTGCCTGTATTGTAAGGCGTGAAGTTGAGTAAGACTCCAAACCCGACCACGGTAGAAAATAGAAAGAGAATGAAATTCATTCCCTATGCCTCAGCCATAGGTTCCATAAAGTATGTTATACTGTGTACCAGACCTGATGTGTGCCTTGCTATTAGTTTAGCAGGGAGGTACCAAAGTAATCCAGGAGTGGATCACTGGACAGCGGTCAAGAACACCCTGAAATACCTGAAAAGGACTAAGGATATGTTTCTTGTACCTTTCCATGAGTTTTGCAAGGGGGTACGATAGTGATCCAAGAGTGGATCACTGGACAGTGGTCCAAGTTATCCTTAGTTACTTAAGAGGACTAAGGAAATATTTCTCAGTTATGGAGGTGATAAAGAGTTCGTCGTAAAGAGTTACGTCGATGCAAGCTTTTACACCGATACAGATGACTCTGAGTCTCAATCTGGATACACATTGAAAGTGGGAGCAATTAGCTAGAGTAGCTCCATGCAGAGCATTGATACGTCTCCAACGTATGTATAATTTTTTTATTGTTCCATGCTATATTATATTCAGTTTTGGACATTATTGGGCTTTATTATACACTTTTATATTATTTTGGGACTAACCTATTAACCGGAGGCCCATTCTAGAATTGCTATTTTTTGCCTATTTTAGGGTTTCGCAGAAAAAGAATATCAAACGGAGTCCAAACGGAATGAAACCTTCGGGAACGTGATTTTTGGAACGAACATGATCCAGAGGACTTGGACCCTACGTCAAGCAATCAATGAGGAAGGCACGAGGTAGGGGGGCGCGCCTACCCCCCCCCCCCCCAAGCGCGCCCTCCACCCTCATGGCGCCCCTGTTGCTCCATCAACATACTCCTTCCTCCTATATATACCTACGTACCGCCAAACTACCAGATACGGAGCCAAAACCCTGATTCCACCGCCGTAACTTTCTGTATCCACGAGATCCCATCTTGGGGCCTTTTCCGGAGCTCCGCCGGAGGGGGCATCGATCACGGAGGGCTTCTACATCAACACCATAGCCCTTCCGATGAAGTGTGAGTAGTTTACTTCAGACCTACGGGTCCATAGTTAGTAGCTAGATGGCTTCTTCTCTCTTTTAGGATCTCAATACAAAGTTCTCCCCCTCTCTTGTGGAGATCTATTCGATGTAATCTTCTTTTGCGGTGTGTTTGTTGGGACCAATGAATTGTGGGTTTATGATCAAGTTTATCTATGAACAATATTTGAATCTTCTCTGAATTCTTTTATGTATGATTGGTTATCTTTGCAAGTCTCTTCGAATTATCAGTTTGGTTTGGCCTACTAGATTGATCTTTCTTGCAATGGGAGAAGTGCTTAGCTTTGGGTTCAATCTTGCGATGTCCTCTCCCAGTGACAGTAGGGGCAGCAAGGCACGTATTGTATTGTTGCCATCGAGGATAACAAGATGGGGTTTACATCATATTGCATGAGTTTATCCCTCTACATCATGTCATCTTGCTTAAAGCATTACTCTGTTCTCTTGAACTTAATACTCTAGATGCATGCTGGACAGCGGTCTATGTGTGGAGTAATAGTAGTAGATGCAGGCATGAGTAGGTCTACTTGTCTCGGACGTGATGCCTATATACATGATCATACCTAGATATTCTCATAACTATGCTCAATTCTTTCAATTGCTCAACAGTAATTTGTTCACCCACCGTAAATACTTATGCTCTTGAGAGAAGCCACTAGTGAAACCTATGGCCCCCGGGTCTATCTTCCATCATATTAATCTTCCAATACTTAGTTATTTCCTTTGCCATTTATTTTACTTTGCATCTTTATCATAAAAATACCAAAAATATTATCTTATCATATCTATCAAATCTCACTCTCGTAAGTGACCGTGTAGGGATTGACAACCCCTTATCGCGTTGGTTGCGAGAATTTATTTGTTTGTGTAGGTGCGAGGGACTTGTGTGCGGCCTCCTACTGGATTGATACCTTGGTTCTCAAAAACTGAGGGAAATACTTACGCTACTTTGCTGCATCACCCTTTCCTCTTCAAGGGAAAACCAACGCAAGTGCTCAAGAGGTAGCAAGAAGGATTTCTGGCGCCGTTGCCGGGGAGGTTCACGCAAGACAAGTCAAGATTTGACTCCCGACAACGAGTCACTTGTGGCGCCGTTGCAAGTCAAGACATACCAAGTACCCATCACAAACCCTTATCTCCCGCATTACATTATTTGCCATTTTCCTCTCCCCCACTTCACCCTTGCCATTTTATTCGCCCTCTCTCTCCATCCCCCCTCTCTTTCTCTATTTTCCTCTTTTTCCTGTTTCTTGTTTGCTTGTGTGTTGGATTGCTTGCTTGTGACGATGGCTCAAGATAATACTAAATTATGTGACTTCACTAATACCAACAACAATGATTTCCTTATCACTCCGATTGCTCCTCTTACCAATACTGAATCTTGTGAAATCAATGCTACTTTGTTGAATCTTGTCATGAAAGATCAATTTTCCGGCCTTCCTAGTGAAGATGCCGCTACCCATCTGAATAGCTTAATTGATTTATGTGATATGCAAAAGAAGAAAGATGTGAATAATGATATTTTTGAATTGAAGCTATTTCCTTTTTCTCTTAGAGATCGTGCTAAAACTTGGTTTTCGTCTTTGCCTAAAAATAGTATTAATTCGTGGAATAAGTGAAAAGATGCTTTTATCTCTAAGTATTTTCCTCCCGCTAAGATCATCTCTCTTAGAAATGATATTATGAATTTTAAGCAACTTGATCATGAATATGTTGCACAAGCTTGGGAGAGGATGAAATTAATGATACGTAATTGCCCTACACATGGCTTGAATTTGTGGATGATTATACAATTTTTTTTATGCCGGATTGAATTTCGCTTCTAGAAATCTTTTAGATTCGGCCGCGGGAGGCACTTTTATGGAAATCACTTTAGGAGAAGCTACTAAACTCCTAGATAATATTATGGTTAATTATTCTCAATGGCACACTGAAAGATCTACTAATAAGAAAGTGCATGCGATAGAATAAATTAATGTTTTGAGTGGAAAGATGGATGAACTTATGAAATTATTTGCTAATAAAAGTGTTTCTTATGATCCTAATGATATGCCTTTTTCTACTTTGATTGAGAATAAGAATGAATCTATGGATGTGAATTTTGTTGGTACGAATAATTTTGGTAACAACGCGTACAGAGGAAACTTTAATCCTAGGCCGTATCCTAGTAATTCCTCTAATAATTATGGTAATTCCTACAACAATTCTTATGGAAATTATAATAAGATTCCCTCTAATTTTGAATCTTATTACTTCGCAAAAGAATTTCAATGCTTTCATTGAAGAAAAATTGCTTAAGATTGATGAGTTGGCAAGGAACGTTGATAGAATTTCTCTTGATGTTGATTCTTTGAAACTTAGATCTATTCCACCTAAGCATGATATCAATGAGTCTCTCAAAGCCATGAGAATTTCCATTGATGAGTGCAAAGAAAGAACCGCTGGGATGCGTGCTAAGAAAGATTGCGTTATAAAAGCGTGTTCTTCTAGTATCCATGATAATAAAGATGAAGATCTAAAAGTTATTGATGTGTCCCCTATTAAATCTTTGTTTTTCACTATGAATCTTGATAATGATGGGACTGAATATTATCCACCTTTACCTAGACGGCGTTCCAAAAATTTGGAGTCTTTAGATCTTGATGCTAAAATTGTTAAAAGTGGGATTGAAGAAGTCAAAACTTTAAATATTGATGAACCCACTATTTTGGATTTCAGGGAATTTAATTATGATAATTGATCTTTGATAGATTGTATTTTCTTGTTGCAATCTGTGCTAAATTCTCCTCATGCTTATAGTCAAAATAAAGATTTTACTAAACATATCGTTGATGCTTTGGTGCAATCCTATGAAGAAAAACTTGAGTTGGAAGTTTATATCCCTAGAAAACTTTATGATGAGTGGGAACCTACTATTAAAATTGAAATTAAAGATCATGAATGCTATGCTTTGTGTGATTTGGGTGCTAGTGTTTCCACGATTCCAAAGACTTTGTGTGATTTGCTAGGTTTTCGTGATTTTGATGATTGCTCTTTAAACTTGCACCTTGCGGATTCCACTATTAAGAAACCTATGGGAAGAATTAATGATTTTCTTATTGTTGCAAATAGGAATTATGTGTCCATAGATTTTATTGTTCTTGACATAGATTGCAATCCTTCATGTCCTATTATTCTTGGTAGACCTTTCCTTAGAACGATTGGTGCAATTATTGATATGAAGGAAGGGAATATTAGATTCCAATTTCTGTTAAGGAAAGGCATGGAACACTTCCCTAGAAACAAAATTAAATTACCTTATGAATCTATTATGAGATCCACTTATGGATTGCCTACCAAACATGGCAATACCTAGGTCTATCTTCGCTTTTATGCCTAGCTAGAGGCGTTAAACGATAGCGCTTGTTGGGAGGCAACCCAAATTTATTTTTATTCCTTGCTTTTTCCTCCTGTTTAGTAATAAATAATTTATCTAGCCTGTGCTTTGGTTGTGTTTTTTGTGTTTAATTAGTGTTTGTGCCAAGGAGAACCGTTGGGAAGACTTGGGGAAAATCTTTTTAATCTTGCTGTAAAAAATAGAAACTTTAGCACTCATGAGAATTGCTGCCATTTTTATTTGGAAAGTGATATTTAGTTAATTATTTTCGAAGATGATTAATAGATAAATTCCTCATGTCCAAAATTTTATTTTAGAATTTTTTGGGTTCCAGATCTTGCGTTAGCTACAGATTACTACAGACTGTTCTGTTTTTGACAGATTCTGTTTTTCGTGTGTTGTTTGCTTATTTTGATGAATCTATGGCTAGTAAAATAGTTTATAAACCATAGAGAAGTTGGAATAAAGTAGGTTTAACACCAATATAAATAAATAATGAGTTCATTACAGTACCTTGAAGTGGTGTTTTGTTTTCTTTCGCTAACGGAGCTCACGAGATTTTCTACTTTAAGTTTTGTGTTGTGAAGTTTTCAAGTTTTGGGTAAAAGATTTGATGGATTATGGAACAAGGAGTGGAAAGAGCCTAAGCTTGGGGATTCCCATTGCACCCCAAGATAATCTAAGGACACCTAAAATCCAAAGCTTGGGGATGCCCCGGAAGGCATCCCCTCTTTCGTCTACTTCCATCGGTAACTTTACTTGGAGCTATATTTTTTATTTACCACATGTTATGTGTTTTGCTTGGAGCGTCTTGTATTATTTGAGTCTTTATTTGTTAGTTTTCCACAATCATCCTTGCTGTACACACCTTTTGAGAGAGATACACATGATTCGGAAATTGTTAGAATACTCTATGTGCTTCACTTATATTTTTTGAGTTATATAGTTTTTGCTCTAGTGCTTCACTTATATCTTTTAGAGCACGTCGGTGGATTTGTTTTATAGAAACTATTGTTCTCTCATTCTTCACTTAGATTATTTTGAGAGTCCTACAAAACAGCATGGTAATTTGCTTTAATTATGTTAGGCATTCAAGATTAATAAAAAAATTCTTATGAGTGTGTTGAATACTATGAGAAGTTTGATACTTGATAATTGTTTTGAGATATGGAGATGGTAATATTAGAGTCATGCTAGTTGAGTATTTGTGAATTTGAGAAATACTTGTGTTAAAGTTTGTGATTCCCGTAGCATGCACGTATGGTGAACCGATATGTGATGAAGTCGAAGCATGATTTATTTATTCATTGTCTTCCTTATGAGTGGCGGTCGGGGATGAGCGATGGTCTTTTCCTACCAATCTATCCCCCTAGGAGCATGCGCGTAATACTTTGCTTTGATAGCTTGTAGATTTTTGCAATAAGTATATGAGTTCTTTATGACTAAGGTTGAGTCCATGGATCATACGCACTTTTCTTCCTTCCACCATTGCTAGCCTCTCTAATACCACGCACCTTTCGCCGGTATCATACACCCACCATATACCTCCCTCAAAACAGCCACCATACCTACCTATCATGGCATTTCAATAGCCATTCCGAGATATATTGCCATGCAACTTTCCACCGTTCCGTTTACTCTGACACGCTCCATCATTGTCATATTGCTTTGCATGATCATGTAGTTGACATTGTATTTGTGGCAAAGCCACCATTCATAATTCTTTCATACATGTCACTCTTGATTCATTGCATATCCCGGTACACCGCCGGAGGCATTCACATAGAGTCATATTTTGTTCTAAGTATCGAGTTGTAATTGTTGAGTTGTAAGTAAATAAAAGTTTGATGATCATTTTAGAGCATTGTCCCAAGTGAGGAAAGGATGATGGAGACTATGATTCCCCCACAAGTCGGGATGAGACTCCGGACGAAAAAAAGAGGCCATGAAAAAGAGAAAAGGCCCAAATAAAAAAATGAGAGAAAAAGAGAGAAGGGACAATGCTACTATCATTTTTCCACACTTGTGCTTCAAAGTAGCACCATGATCTTCATAATAGAGAGTCTCCTATGTTATCATTTTCATATAATAGTGGGATTTTTACATTATAGAACTTGGCTTGTATATTCCAATGATGGGCTTCCTCAAAATGCCCTAGGTCTTCGTGAGCAAGCAAGTTGGATGCACACCCACTTAGTTCCTTTTGTTGAGCTTTCATATACTTATAGCTCTAGTGCATCCATTGCATGGAAATCCCTACTCACTCACATTGATATCTATTGATGGGCATCTCCATAGCCCGTTGATACGCCTAGTTGATGTGAGACTATCTTCCCCTTTTTGTCTCCTCCACAACCACCATTCTATTCCACCTAAAGTGCTATGTCCATGGCTCACGCTCATGTATTGCGTGAAGATTGAAAAAGTTTGAGAACACCAAAAGTATGAAACAATTGCTTGGATTGTCATCGGGGCTGTGCATGATTTAAATACTTTGTGTGGTGAAGATAGAGCATAGCCAGACTATATGATTTTGTAGGGATAACTTTCTTTGGCCATGTTATTTTGAAGAGACATAATTGCTTAGTTAATATGCATGAATTATTATTATTTCTATATCAATATTGAACTTTTCTCTTGAATCTTTCGGATCTGAATATTCATACCACAATTAAGAAGAATTACATTGAAATTATGCCAAGTAGCATTCCACATCAAAAACTCTGTTTTTATCATTTAACTACTCGAGGACGAGCAGGAATTAAGCTTGGCGATGCTTGATACGTATCCAATGTATCTATAATTTTTTATTATTCCATGCTATATTATATTCTGTTTTGGACATTATTGGGCTTTATTTATTATACACTTTTATATTATTTTTGGGACTAACCTATTAACCGGAGGCCCAGCCCAGAATTGCTGTTTTTTGCCTATTTTAGGGTTTCGTGTAAAAAGAATATCAAATGGAGTCCAAACGGAATGAAACCTTTGGGAACGTGATTTTCGGAACGAACATGATCCAGAGGAGTTGGACCCTACGTCAAGCAATCAACAAGGAAGGCACGAGGTAGGGGGCGCGCCTACCCCCCCCCCCAGGCACGCTCTCCACCCTCGTGGGCCCCCTGTTGCTCCACCGACATACTCCTTCCTCCTATATATACCTACGTACCCCCAAACTACTAGATACAAAGCCAAAACCCTAATTCCACCACCGTAACTTTCTGTATCCACGAGATCCCATCCTGGGGCCTTTTCGGAGCTCCGCCGGAGGGGGCATCGATCATGGAGGGCTTCTACATCAACACCATAGCCCTTCCGATGAAGTGTGAGTAGTTTACTTCAGACCTACGGGTCCATAGTTATTAGCTAGATGGCTTCTTCTCTCTTTTTGGATCTCAATACAAAGTTCTCTCCCTCTCTTGTGGAGATCTATTCGATGTAATCTTCTTTTGGGGTGTGTTTGTTGAGACCGATGAATTGTGGGTTTATGATCAAGTTTATCTATGAACAATATTTGAATCTTCTATGAATTCTTTTATGTATGATTGGTTATCTTTGCAAGTCTCTTCGAATTATCAGTTTGGTTTGGCCTACTAGATTGATCTTTCTTGCAATGGGAGAAGTGCTTGGCTTTGGGTTCAATCTTGCGGTGTCCTTTCCCAGTGACAGTAGGGGCAGCAAGACACGTATTGTATTGTTGCCATCAAGGATAACAAGATGGGGTTTACATCATATTGCATGAGTTTATCCCTCTACAGCATGTCATCTTGCTTAAAGAGTTACTCTGTTCTCTTGAACTTAATACTCTAGATGCATGTTGGATAGCGGTCGATGTGTGGAGTAATAGTAGTAGATGCAGGCAGGAGTCGGTCTACTTGTCTCGGACGTGATGCCTATATACATGATCATACGTAGATATGCTCATAACTATGCTCAATTCTGTCAATTGCTCAACAGTAATTTGTTCACCGTAAATACTTATGCTCTTGAGAGAAGCCACTAGTGAAACCTATGGCCCCCGGGTCTATCTCTTCCATCATATTAATCTTCCAATACTTAGTTATTTCCTTTGCCATTTATTTTACTTTGCATCTTTATCATAAAAATACCAAAAATATTATCTTATCATATCTATCAGATCTCACTCTCGTAAGTGACCGTGTAGAGATTGACAACCCCTTATCGCGTTGGTTGCGAGGATTTATTTGTTTGTGTAGGTGCAAGGGACTTGTGCGCGGCCTCCTACTGGATTGATACCTTGGTTCTCAAAAACTGAGGGAAATACTCACGCTACTTTGCTGCATCACCCTTTCCTCTTTAAGGGAAAACCAACGCAAGTGCTCAAGAGGTAGCAAGCATTGTAGACATAGAAAATTTGCAAAATACATACGGCTCTGAATGTGGCAGACCCGTTGACTAAACTTCTTTCACAAGAAAAACATGATCACACCTTAGTACTCTTTGGGTGTTAATCACATAGCGATGTGAACTAGATTATTGACTCTAGTAAACCCTTTGGGTGTTAGTCACATGGATATATGAACTAATCACAAGAAGAATGAAGTATTGGTGTTAAATCACATGAGGATGTGAACTAGATTATTGACTCTAGTGCAAGTGGGAGACTGAAGGACATATGCCCAAGAGGCAATAATAAAGTTGTTATTTATATTTCCTTATATCATGATAAATGTTTATTATTCATGCTAGAATTGTATTAACCGGAAACTTGATGCATGTGTGGATACATAGACAAAACACAGTGTCCCTAGTAAGCCTCTACTAGACTAGCTCGTTAATCAAAGATGGTTAAGTTTCCTAACCATAGACATGTGTTGTCATTTGATGAACGGGATCACATCATTAGGAGAATGATGTGATGGACAAGACCCATCCGTTAGCTTAGCATAATGATTGTTAAGTTTTATTGCTATTGCTTTCTTCATGACTTATACATATTCCTTTGACTATCAGATTATGCAACTCCTGAATACCGGAGGAATACCTTGTGTGCTTTCAAACGTCACAAAGTAACTGGGTGATTATAAAGATGCTCTACAGGTATCTCTGAAGGTGTTTGTTGGGTTGGCATACATTGAGATTAGGATTTGTCACTCCGAGTATCGGAGAGGTATCTCTGGGCCCTCTCGGTAATGCACATCACGATAAGCCTTGCAAGCAATGTGACTAATGAGTTACTTGTGGGATGATGCATTACAGAACGAGTAAAGAGACTTTCCAGTAACGAGATTGAACTAGGTATGAGGATACCGACAATCGAATATCGGGCAAATAACATACCGATGACAAAGGGAATCATGTATGTTGTCATTGCGGTTTGACCGATACAGATCTTCATACAATATGTAGGAATCAGTATGAGCATCCAGGTTTCGCTATTGGTTATTGACCGGAGACGAGTCTTGGTCATGTCTACATAGCTCTCGAACCCGTAGGGTCCACACGCTTAACGTTTGATGATGATTTGTATTATGAGTTATGTGTTTTGGTGACCAAAGATTGTTCGGAGTCCCGGATGAGATCACGGACATGACGAGGAGTCTCGAATTGGTCGAGAGGTAAAGATTGATATATTGGACGATGGTATTTGGACACCGGAATGGCTTCGGGACGTTTCAGATATTTATCGGAGTACCGAGGGGTTACCGGAACCCCCCGGGGAAGTAATGGGCCATCATTGGCCATAGGGGAGAGAGAGGGAAGCCCACAAGGGGTGGCGCCCCCCCATGGGTTGTCCGAATTGTACAAGGGGAGGGGGTGCGGCCCCCCTTTCCTTTCCCCCTCTCCCTCTCCTTCCCTCTTTCCCCCTCCATGAGAAGGAAAAAAGGGGGCCGAATCCTACTAGGATTGGAGTCCTAGTAGGACTCCCCCCTCTTGGCGTGCCCCCTGACGGCCGGCCTCCTCCTCTCCCTCCTTTATATACGTGGGCAGGGCACCCCTTGGAGACACACCAATTGTTCCAAGCCGTATGCGGCGTCTGTCTCCATGGTTTACTACTCCGGTCATATTCACGTAGTGCTTAGGCGAGGCCCTACGCGGATCACATCACCATCACCGTCACCATGCCGTCGTGCTAACGAAACTCTCCCTCGACCCTCTGTTGGATCAATAGTTCGAGAGACGTCATCGAGTTGAATGTGTGCTGAACTCGGAGGTGTCGTACATTCGGTACTTGATCGGTTGGATCACGAAGACGTTCGACTACATCAACCACGTTAACCTAATGCTTCCGCTTTCGGTCTATGAGGGTACATGGACACACTATTCCCTCTCGTTGCTATGCATCTCCTAGATAGATCTTGCGTGATCGTAGAAATTTTTTTTAAATTGCATGCTACATCCCCAACACCGCCACCCTTGGAAGGGCACTAGCGATGGTGGTCCCTCTGCCGGGCATGGGGGGGCTGGTAGCGGTTTCTTCACTGACAACGTTGGCTGGCACCACCGTTGACACCCAACTGTCGTCGCCATCGCGAACGGCCAGCTAACAGCGGCTGAGCCGGCATCCAAGTCGTCCCCTGCCTTGGAGTCTATGACTTTCACACCGCATGATGACGTGGCCCTGGCCTGCCTCGAGCCGCCACCGCGCCATGCAGCTACATGCAGCCTCCCCCACCTGCTCCACCCATGCACGCTCCTCCAATTTTGGAGTCTGATAGCACCCCTTTTGCTGCCCTTGATTCGCTACTTTCACCACATTCTGGGCAAGTTACACCCCACCATTATGTCTCCCTATTGTCGGACACAGATGCTCTCACTGGCACCCATACTCATGTTCACACTAATGTTGTTGTTGCTCGCTCACATGTCGCACCCACAACCTGCACTCCCCTGGCTCCCGACAAAGACGCGTTGGCTGCTGACAACATGACGCAGTCGCAACCCACTGCATGTTGCATGACCACGGTCAATGAGACGGAACCCCTCCAGGAGGACGGGCTCCCCACGCTCCCCTCGAGCGAGCCCGGCGACCTAGTAGGGTTGGCCCAGCCTGCCCCTCCCTCCTCATCGCCTGCTGGGCCATTGGCCTCACCGCCAACCGCTGAAGCGCATCATCGCTCTGTGGCAACCTCGGATGTGGCACCGCCATCCGTGACGAGATCCAAGCTCCCATCTTCGCCTCGCCGCCGACCCCACCACTGCCCCAACCATTGGCCACCCCCATTCTAGCAAGACGCACGAGCCGTCGCCTTGCTGGGCAGCTTGCTGCTGGCCTGAGCACCATTGAGTGGGCCTGCAGTGTGCTCCAGAAGAAGTAGAGCATTATGGACGACCTCAACGACAAGGCCACGGAGGAGGCCTTCCTCGACATGTTCAAGGATCCACTCAACACCAACGAAATCGAGGCGGTCAAGACCCTCTTCGCCTCGGTCAAGCTCACAAAGGGGAGGCCAAGCTCCAAGGGACACCCAGCGGCTGTACGCCGGCTGCATGACCGACGCGGCGCCTAGTTGGCCACCCCTTATAGGCCCTTCCCGCGTTGTCGACCTAGCGCCATGT
Organism: Triticum aestivum; assembly: GCF_018294505.1. Classification (NCBI taxonomy): domain Eukaryota; kingdom Viridiplantae; phylum Streptophyta; class Magnoliopsida; order Poales; family Poaceae; genus Triticum; species Triticum aestivum. Next base: position 308,756,378 of record NC_057806.1, on the reverse strand, counting down.
CTGCTCCAGCTCCATGCACTGACAAAATCAAGGCGGTCAAGGCCCTCTTCGCCTTGGTCAAGCTCACCCATTGTCGGCTCTCCCCTACATTGGCTATTTGCCAAGGCTTGCTCTGTTGGGGCCTTGTCTAGCCTAAGGTTGCCCCCTGCTTGGTAGCGGGTAAGTCTATATGCTGACGACGCGGCACTTTTCATCGTCCCAACTACGCAGGACATGACTACCACAAGAGAAATTCTCAGAGTGTTTGGCTCAGCGTTTGCGCTCAAGGCCAGTGTGTAGAAAAGTGTTTCTCCCTATTGCTTGCGAGGGCATCGACATGCACTCCCTGCTGCAGTTGTTTCTCGTGCCTCTGGTCGTCTTCCCCTGCAATTACCTCGGTCTGCCTTTGCATTTCAATAACATCTCTAGAGCAGATGTTCAGCCCACTCTTGACAAGATGGTGTCCAATCTGCAATTTTTGAGGGGTAAATTGATGTCCAGTGACGCTCATCTGAAGCTGGTAAACTCCGTGCTTTCTAACATCCCTGTCCATCTACTCTCTGTTTTCCAGCTTGACGGCTGGGCAATCAAACAAATTAATAAGTTCAGACGGAACTTTCTGTGGCGCTCTAAACCTGATGTTCATAAGGGCATGACACTTGTTAACTGGAGTATTGTTTGTCACCCAAAGAAGCTTCGAGGGCTGGGTGTGTTGGATATCAAACGGTTCGGCAGGATACTACACCTCAGGTGGCAATGGTATGCTTGGACTGACAAGGGATGACCATGGTCTGGCTCAAAGATTCCTTGCGACCAGGATGACCTCGCTCTCTTCTCTGCATCCACACCGGTTTCTGATGCCAACTTCTGGAATGATAGATGGTTCGATGGTACCGCTCCTCGTGTTCTTGCCCCGGATGTTTTTAAGTTATGCTCGCGCAAGAACATCACTGTCTAGGATGCTATATCCAATCACAAATGGATGTTGGGCCTCCATAGGATTACCAATCACCTATAGCTGCGACGGTTCACCTCTCTCTGGATTCGTGTTAGCCAAATCAACCTTGACCCACATGTTGCCGACTCCATCGCCTGGGTTTGGAACAGCTCAGAGACCTACTCTGCATCATCAGCATACCTATGTCAATTCATTGGATCGACCTCTTGCATTTAGTTTGACAAACTGTGGCCTGCAAAGGTGGAAGCCAAGTGATGGTTCTTCATGTGGCTTTGGCTAAGGGGCGGAATTCTGACTAGCAACAACCTGGTCGTATGAGGAATACCTCATGATGATGTCTTCACCATTTGCGACCAGCAAGACGAGACCCCACCGCACCTCATTCTCTAGTGCCCCTATGCTCGCAGTGTCTGGGATCTCGTGGCCAACGACATGGTCCTGCCCGTTCTGGCCACAAATTGGTGGAATGACATAACCTCTGGCCTCAGATGTCGAGCCAAGAAGACTGTTATATACACCTCTTGGGATATATGGAAGGAACGCAATCGCCGTGTGTTTGAGCACAAATCGCTGCAGGAGGAGGCTGCTCTTCTTCATCTAATCAAGCAAGACATCATACTGCCATCCCTCTCTGCCCATTGGCTATCTGATGTTGAGAACTCCCCTGAGCCAGAACCTGATTGATCCCTATGCCTTTTTCCTTTTGGTGTGGGACACCTTAAACCCATTTCTGTAATGCGACCTTTTTGTGTTTTTTCTCCTTAATATATTTAGGCAGCTCGACTGCCAATTCCTCAAAAAAAGATACAAAGAGACGAAACGTGTGTTTATGTGTCACCTTGTATTTGACGGTGCAAAGTTCATGGTGTTCAAATACTATATATGTATATATCTGTGTGTTATATCGTCATAATAAAATTTCCATTTAAAATCACTTTTCGATGCAGTTTTTAAGTCGACCAAGTTAAATTTCACAGAAATTTATGGGCGACACCTTTAGGTATATAAAGAATGTACAGGTTGCTTCATCCGGCGGCTGAAAACACAACACTACAGGAAAAAAACACATGTTTTCTAGTGTTTCTTCGTAAGTCGAGTGTAATTCCACGGACACTCGTCTTATTATTGTGTAAGCCGAATACACATGAGAACACACACGGCAATACGCCGAGAACCACTAAAAAAACACTTGACTTATACATAGCTCTCGGTATATTCCGGGAAAAGCATACACTTGGCTCGGCAAAGTAACTGCCACCTGGCCATGCTCGCATCACTTAACGGCTCGTGTTAGCAACAGCTATAAGTAGAGTGCTCTCTAAGGGCGCACCCAGCTTACACTTCTCCTTTTATTTTTTTTAAATTGCCAAACCCTTCGTCTCCCCATAAGCCGAGTAACCAAGAGAAGACACACGACTTACATTCGGATGTTTTCGTGCTCATGCCCCCTTCATCTCCCTATTATAAATTAAGCACGATTCGACGCCCTTAACCACCTCATCCCCACCGCCCTCCTCTGCCTCAACCCTGATGCCGCCAGTGATCTGCGACAATGTGCAATGCTACACCTCTGGCAGCACCTCCATCCCGGCCACCGCCGCCATCGAGCTCCATCACTTTGATGCCGGCAATCACCAACAACCCCGACGTCGGCCCAACTGGACACCGACCGGCATCCCACATCCCGAGTTGAGCATTCGCACAAATAGATATAGCATTTTAATTTGTATAGATATAGGTCAATTGATGTGTACGTAGTAAATTTTAGCAAGATTGATAAACAAATAAAAGAAAAGAAAAAGGAAACGTAAGGAAACTAAAATAAAAATAAGTTAGTAAAAAAATATCTTCTATTAAAATGTGGACATGTGAGTAAATATTCACAAATGTGTGGTATGTAGTGTTATATATGTTACATGTTGCTTTTTCTTTTTTTATGAATAATGACATCTTTGTATGGTTTTGTGAAGATGGGCGACAGTAGAGGATGGACCGGATGTTTGAGACGCATGCGGCGACCATGCCGTGAAGTTGGTGACCTTGAAGGATATTGGTGGTCGCGGCAGAGTATGCGGTCATATGCCTCACCAAAGAGGAGCAACATCGAATGATTACCAAATATGGTGAGTAGGACATTGGAATAGATGTCCTTCTCTGGGCGGTCCGCGAGGCGATGTCTGATTATGTCGACCAGTCATGATGCTCGAAAGACTACCACTCTCGCATTCCAAGATGATGCGGACCCGGAGGTAGTGATATTTTTGCACTCATTTCACCATTGTGTAAACTCGATAATCTTGGAATATGAGAGAAACACTTTGATACTGTCACTAATGACTAGTGAATGCAGGAAGACATGAAAAACTTTATTTAATGTGTTTCCACAGGAAATTGGCCAAAACATGAAAGAAAATAATCACATAGAAGGAAACACCAAGTGTGGGAGTCAAGCCAAGCTAGATGGAGTCGTCACAAGGGCAACAGAGCAAAAGACAACGCATGGTATGAGTGATCCTAATCGTACCAACGGTCGTACCATGCGCCAGGAGCACTGTGGTATCCACTTCAACACACTTTATAAAAGGGGTTTAGGCCCCTTCGCAAAGGAGAAACAGAGAAAGCAATAATGGAGAACCAGACGCCATTGACAAACCCTAGTTGCCTCCATTTCCTCATCTTATCTCCATAGTCATCACCTCTATCACTACCCTAGCGATTCTCCCTGAGTAGCCATGCTTGTAATCGCTGCATCACAATTGGCAACATTGTAAGACTATTCATCAATTAATCATTCATCTTTATGTCATCGTAAATGATTTCTTCTTGCAATCCAATCGTGATGTGTGAGTAATTCAGTAAGTCAATGGGGGTTGAGGCTAGGCATTGCAACCCTACGTATTTGTGCACAGAGTCATTAGATGACTTTACCTAATCGACATTATCTGTATGTATGATTCGCAAGGGAGTTGTCTTTTGTCTTCATCTCGTTCCAAGGCCCACAGAAACCCGGGATTCCGTAGATCGGCCAAGGAGGAGGTAAGAAGAGATGATGCATGGAACGCTATTTTAAAACCCACTGATATAAGGGATTAGTACAGTAACGGAAAACGATTCATTGGGGGCAAATGAGGTGTAGTCATTAAAGGCCCAATACTATCATCTAAAAAAATTTCTTAAACAAGGTAATTTGCTGGAAATCAGAACCTAATCTGGTTGAGACAGTCAAAATGATGAGAAATAGCGAAGACTCTTCATAAGATAAGAGTCATGTGATAGAACCTTCATACTCGTGTAGCGACCAGACCTCAAACGGTCCAATCTCTGTGCTCTGGTGTCATCCCTGGATCAGTAATGCTGACACCACACAGTACTTGAATGATTTATAACAGAGTAGCAATCACACGCTTATTACATCGAGTGTCTCAATAGAGAACTTATTACAATAAATATGGCTTAAGGCCATCTAATAACGATAACAGCGGAAGGCTTGGAAGATAAGTGAGTCCATCAACTCCAACGACATCACTGAGTATAGAACCACGACCTAAAACTCCTTAATCGTCGTCTAAAAAGTCTGCAACATTAACGTTGCAGCCCGAAAACGGTCAGCACATGGAATATGCTGGCAATGTAACACATAGAGAGTAATGGAATGAAACAGCTATACTATATGCAAATTTGGCTGGTGGAAAGCTCTATGGTTACAGTTTTGCGTAAAGCCAATTTTTCCCTACTGCAAAGGAATAAATTTTATTTAACTATTATGGTGGTTGTTGAACATTGAGAATGGTTAACAGCATCCTCAATCCCAATTAAGTAACATCATTAAACAAACCCATCAAATTAAATTTTATAGTATCATGTTGAGATTCACATGATAATCCAGGTACTAGATACTCAAGATGTCCATAACCGGGGACACGGCTAACCATGATTAGTTTATACACTCTGCAGAGGTTTGCGCACTTTTCCCCACAAGACTCGATCTCCTCCGTTGGGATTCTCGCACTACATGGTGTTTGAGAAACGGATGACCGAGACATAGTCTTTCAGAAGCGCTAGCACCTTACGATGGGTAGACCGTACCACCTACATCCCCTACATCTGCTAGTCTACCACTGTAAGAGTTCGCACGACTTAGTCAACTATGCTAGAGCCCATAATAGCTTGTGGCTGCACACGGAAGTTTCTAGCATGAAAAATCTCATGATCCCTTTGGGCCTGGGTGGCGGTCCATAAAAAAACATGCAATCCTGGAATACCCAGGTACCTCAGTCCACCCAGATGTGTATTTAAGTTGCCACCTTAGATAAACCATTGATTTAAAAATCTCACATCTGTCATGGATATCACTCACCCAATCCACGTCTACTAGCATAGCATAGCAATAATAAGCAAACGTAGAAGTAACTCCCAAAGGTTTGATAATAAACAGGTAATAGGTACTACCTCAACTACTTCCCAAACCCACAATTTATTTAGATCCTAATCATGCAATGTGTAAGGGTTGATCTAATGCAATAAAACTGGGTAGTAGAAGGTATGATCAAAGTGTTACTTGCCTTGCTGATGATCCGCGAAACTTAGTGATTCGAAGTAACAAGCGGCGCACTCCGGGTACTCTATCGCAAACAAACAAGCATACAATAAGTACTAAACTAATGCATAGGTAAAACTCAAATAAGAGATCTAACCAGAAAGTTCAACTTAAGAACTCCGGTTGGCAAAAAGAATCAAATCGAACGAAGCAACGAAAGACAAACGGCAAAAAAAACAGACTTTGATTACTATTCTGGATCTAGGGCAATTTTACAGTGGCAAAAACTTATTTGAGTTGGTTAAACGGAAAGAGGGTTTCAAGACGAAATCCCAGGCGCTTGAATCGCCTGATTCCGATAAACGAGCAAAAAGTTATACTAAAACGAAAATCGGATCAGAAATTATGATCAGAAAAATCGCGGATTTAATCCGAGAAAAAGAAAAATGACGAACAGTTTAACGAACGAATGTTCGTCAACTGGATCTAAACGACGAGCATGTTCATTGAAACGAACGAACGAGCGAACGCTCGCTAATTAGCCTAAACCGAAAAAATCCGTTCTAAAAACGGATCTAAAAAAATAAACCGCGGCCAGCCCACTAGCGACGGCGGCTACCTCGGCGGCGGGTCTGGCGGGCGGCGGGGCGGCTCCAGGCGAGGCGATGGTGCTGGCGGGACGGCGGCGGGGCGATGCGGGGCGGCGGCGAGGCGGCGGGGCAACGCGGGGTGGCGCGCGACAGCGGCGGCGGCGGCCTAGGGTTAGGACGAGGCGCGGGGCTCGAGGCGGGCTGGGGCGCTGGTGGGCTGGCCGGCTCGGGTGGGCGCCTTATAAAGGCTGCCCCAGGCGGAATCCCGCTCGGGTACGGCCCGGAGTCGGTTCGCGTTTTTTTTAATAATAACGCGCAGAAAAACAAATAAAAGAAATACTAAACGGACTCCAAAAATCCTGAAATAAGTTTTTCCCGGCTAAAATCAAGCCACACAGGATGAACATTTATTTGGGGCCTAAATGCAATTTTGAAAAACGCGCATTTTTCCTAAATTCAAATAAAATAGCAAATAAAACCAAATAAAATCTTATTTAATTTATTTATTAAATCCTCAATATTTCTTTATTTTGGGAAAGTCATTTTATTCCCTCTCTCATATTTTTGCAACGGAAATTATTGAAGATAAAATAAATCAAATCAAATAATCCTATTTTTTTTCAAAATTTGAGACAACTCAAATATGAAAATAACGAAATACCCAACTCTCTCCGAGGGTCCTTGAGTTGCGAAAAATTTCTAGGATCAACCAAAATGCAATAAATATGATATGCAATGATGATCTAGTGTATAACATTCCAAATTGAAAATTTGGGATGTTACAAACCTACCCCCCTTAAGATGAATCTCGCCCTCGAGATTTGGGTTGGGTAGAAAATAGGTGAGGGTGGTCCTTCAGCAAATTTTCCTCTCGTTCCCAGGTGGCTTCATACTCCGTGTGGTGGCTCCACTGAACCTTGCAAAACTTGATAACCTTGCTGCGGGTGACTCGACTGGCATACTCTAGAATCTTAACTAGATTCTCCTCATAGGTCAAATCACTGTCCAACTGAATTGCTTCCAGTGGTATCGTATCTCTCAGCGGTATGTCAGCCATCTCCGCGTGGCACTTCTTCAATTGGGATACATGAAATACGTCGTGAACTCCTGACAATCCTTCGGGCAATTCCAACTTGTAGGCTACTTCTCCCATACGTTCCAATACTTTGTATGGGCCTACAAAATGTGGCGCTAACTTTCCCTTAACTCCAAAGCGCTTAACTCCTCGAAGTGGTGATACTCGAAGATAAACTCGGTCTCCGACTTCGTAAACTGTCTCCTTGCATTTAGAATCTGCATAACTCTTCTGCCTGGATTGGGCTACCTTTAGTCTGTCACGAATTAATTTCACTTTCTGTTCAGATTCCTTTATCAGATCCGGTCCAAACAACGGGCGATCTCCAACTTCATCCCAGGACAATGGGGTCCTGCACCTCCTTCCGTACAAGGCCTCGAAAGGGGCCATCTTCAAACTGGATTGGTAGCTGTTGTTGTAAGAGAACTCTGCATATGGCAAATTCGCATCCCAACTAGATCCATAATCTAGCGCACAAGCTCTTAGCATATCCTCCAAGATCTGGTTGACTCTCTCAGTCTGTCCATCTGTCTGCGGGTGGAAAGCTGTGCTAAACTCTAGTCTGGTTCCCAAAGTCTCATGCAACTGATTCCAGAACTTTGAAGTAAACCGGGTTCCTCTATCTGATACAATGCTCCTTGGAACTCCATGCAGACATACGATCCTGGTCATGTATATCTTTGCCAACTTTGCACTGGTATAGGTAGTCTTCACTGGAATGAAATGAGCTACCTTTGTCAAACGATCGACTACAACCCATATCGAGTCATAGCCTGAACTTCTTCTGGGCAATCCTGTAATAAAATCCATGCCTAGCTTATCCCACTTCCATTCGGGTATCGGCAATGGTTGTAGCAATCCTGCTGGCTTCTGATGCTCTGCCTTCACTCTCTGACATACATCACAAACTGCTACGTACTCCGCAATATCCTTCTTCATTCCGGTCCACCAGAAAATATCCTTCAAATCCAAATACATCTTGGTATTTCCTGGGTGAATCGAATATGGTGAATCATGGGCCTCTTGCAGAATTAGCTTCCTAAGCTCCGGATCATTTGGCACATAAACACGGTCTTCAAACCATAAGGTATCGTGCTCATCCTCACGAAATCCCTTAGCTTTTCCTTTGCTAATTTTCTCCTTAATAGAAGCAATCTCCTTGTCAGTCCTTTGGGCTTCTCTAATTTTATCCATCAATGTAGACTGAATCTCCAATGCTGCTACATAGCCTCTCGGGACTATTTCTAAACATAACTCTCGAAGATTTTCGGCTAACTCCCTTGGTAATTCTCCCGTCATTAGGGTGTTGACATGGCTCTTACGGCTTAATGCGTCAGCTACTACGTTAGCCTTTCCGGAGTGATAATGTAATTTCATATCATAATCCTTGATGAGCTCCAACCATCACCTTTGTCTGAGGTTCAACTCCTTCTGTGTGAAAATATACTTCAGACTCTTATGATCCGTGTACACTTCGCAATGGTTTCCAATCAGAAAATGTCTCCAAGTCTTCAGTGCATGCACTACGGCTGCTAACTCCAAATCATGCGTAGCATAATTCAACTCATGAGGCTTAAGCTATCGTGAGGCATATGAAACAACTCTCCCTTCCTGCATAAGCACTGCTCCAAGTCCTCGACTTGAAGCGTCGCAATACACCTCATAATCCTTGGTCTGGTCTGGCAAAATCAACACTGGTGAAGTAACCAAACGTTTCTTCAACTCCTGAAAACTAGCCTCACATTCCTCTGTCCATATGAACTTGGTATCCTTCTTCAACAACTCCGTCATAGGCTTCGCAATCTTTGAGAAATTCTCAATAAACCTCCGGTAGTATCCTGCGAGTCCAAGAAAACTCCGGATCTCTCCCACGATGGTTGGTGCTTCCCACTTGGTCACGGTATCAACTTTAGTGGGGTCTACTGCTATATCTTCTCCGGATATAACGTGTCCGAGAAATCCAACTTCCTTCAACCAAAACTCACATTTGCTAAACTTGTTATATAGTTGATGTTCCCTGAGCTTTCCAAGAACCAAACGCAAATGTTCCTTATGCTCCTCTTCATTCTTTCAGTAAATCAGGATATCATCAATGAACACTACGACGAACTTATCCCAAAACTCCATAAACACCTTGTTCACCATGTTCATAAAATATGCAGGTACGTTAGTCAGACCAAATGACATAACGGTATACTCGTACAGCCCATACCTGGTGGTAAAAGCCGTCTTGGGTATATCCTGTTCCCGAATCTTCAATTGGTGGTATCCTGATCGCAGATCGATCTTGGAAAATACCTTAGCTCCTTGCAATCGATCAAACAGATCATTGATCATCGGTAGTGGGTACTTGTTCTTGATGATTACTTTATTCAATCCTCGATAATCGACAACCATCCTTAACGATCCATCCTTCTTCTCCACTAGAAGTACTGGCGATCCCCGAGGTGAAGAACTTGGGCGAATATAACCTTTATCCAGTAACTCCTTAATTTGCTTCTTAATTTCCACCAAATCCTTTGCAGGCATCCTATATGGTCTCTTTGATATTGGCCCTGTGCCTGGCAATAGCTCAATCAAAAACTCAATATCTCTATCCGGTGGCATGCCTGGCAACTCTTCTGGAAATACTTCGGGGAAATCCTTCACTACTGGTACTTCCTCCTGCACAACTCCTGTTAAGCAATTTACTTGAGTCCTCTTTGGCACATGTCGGGATACATACTTGATCCTTCTCCCTTCTGGGGTGGTAAGCAAAATTGACTTACTAGCACATTCAATATTCCCTTCATACTTTGATAACCAATCCATGCCTAATATCACATCCAATCCTTGGGATTCCAATACTATTAGGTCTGAGGGAAAAACATAGTTACCAATCCTTAATGGTAACCGATCACACCATAGACTAGCCATATATTCTGCTCCAGGCGAGGTTACTAACATGGGTGACCTAAGGGCTTGGGTTGGCAGTTTATACTTATCCACAAATCCCCTTGATATGTATGAATGTGATGCACCAGTATCGAAAAGAACGAGTGCAGTAAATGACTTAACCAAAAACTTACCGATTACTACATCCGGCTGCTCTTCAACCTCCTCCACACTAACGTGGTTCACCTGTCCCCTGTTGAAAGGGCCCGGCTTCTTCCTAGAGCTTCCATTGCCATTTGCATTCTGTGATTCAGGACATTCATTGGCATAATGTCCGGTCTTCTGGCACTTAAAGCAAGTGACTTGGCTCAGGTCTTTCTTGGCTGGGGTTGATGGGTTGGTGCGGTTCTGGCCGTTGCTTCGTCCATTCCCATTACCATTCCTGGGGCCATTGTGATTGTGCGTGCTACCTCCTCCATGGGTATGCTGAAAATGTCCTCCCGGTCTAGGGGTAAATCGTGGCTTCTGCTGAGCTCCTGAATTGTACTTTCCTTGTGTATACTTCCTCTTGCGATTTTCAATTTGCTGCTGCTTCCCTTCAATCATAAGAGCACGATCTACCAACTCCTGGTAGTTGTTGAAGGTTGCTACCATCAACTGCATGCTCAACTCATCATTCAATCCTTCCAGAAACTTCTCCTACTTAGCTGCATCCGTAGCAACGTCATCTGGGGCATAACGTGTTGGCTTACTAAAGTCCTCCACATACCGGCCAACTGTCCGTCCTCCTTGGCGCAAGTTGCGAAACTCTCGCTTCTTCATGGCCATAGCTCCTGCTGAAACATGGGCAGTTCGAAAAGCCTGCTGAAACTGGTCCCATGTGACAGTATCGACAGGGAAAGTGGCTGTGAAATTCTCCCACCATGATGCTGCGGGTCCTTCAAGCTGATGTGCGGCAAACTTCACCTTCTCCGCATCCATGCATCCTGTTGTGGTCAACTCTCAAGCTGTCTTGCGGAGCCAATCATCTGCTACTATCGGCTCGGTGCTACTGGAAAACACCGGCGGATTCAACCTAAGAAAACGGGCTAAGTGATCAACAGGTGGTGGTGGTGGTGGGTTGTTGTTGTTGTTCCCCTGATTCTGATTCTGGACTAGCAACTGCATCAATGTGTTCTGCTGCTGGATCAACTGGGTGAGCTCCGGTGGAAAGGTAAATCCGGGGTCACGTCTCGGAGGCATCTGAGGGTTTAGAAAAGATGAGATTTAAGAATAGAGGGGGTCTAAAGAGAAAACACTATCCATATGCACACGAGGCAAAAGCAAACAATTCACTTCATTCAATCAAACAAGGGCATACAATCGATCTAACTATCGCAAAAGTGCTCGGACTACTATATTTACATGGTGGACTACTACTACTGATGAGGTGGTCTACTAGAAATATTCTTCGGTTGCAGACTCCATGATATCTGCTCCAGCTTCATCAACATAGTCATCATCGCTATCATCTGGATCCGAGTCGGTGTCGTCGATGATGATGTAGTCTTCCGGGCGAATCTCCTTGGGTTCTTCGTCTTCATCTACTGGTGTAGGGCCTCCCATAAATATTCCAATCTTCATTGTTAGGTCGGCATTCTTATCCACTAATACTTCAATTTCCTCTTCATAATCTTCACGTGTAGCCTTGAGTTCTTCCTCCAGTTCCTTGATTCTTGTCCTTGCCTTCTTCAGGTCTATCATGTCGGCGCACATCTGGTTCTCCTGACGTCGAATGTGCTGGTTTAACTCCTGGATAAAAGCTGCAATTGATCTATCCTTTCTGGTGCTGATCATCTCCCAGTGCTCATCTCGGCGCCCACAAATCTGGTAGATAGTATCCTTGAGATCATTGCGGTAGACTTCTCCAATGCGTCCCATGGCGATGTGAGCTGCCATGCTCTTTCCTAGACTCCAAGTTGGTGCATCAAAAGAAAACTCTATGGGCTCAGTGACTGGCATGAACGTCCTTCCTGGAACTTGAACTTGAATCATCCAGCGCTCTTCTTCAGGTAAAGTGGCGTTGTAGGTTCCGGTGAAGCTTGGTACTCCTATGTTCAGGTATCTAGTGACTTCCTTCAAGTGACGTCCAAAGGGTGTATCTTCATCCGGTTGCGTGAACTTGTTCCTTGCATCCGCCATCCTAAAGAGTAGAAAAGATGAGAGGTCAGAAGAGAAGAGAGTGAGTAGTGATCTAGGTCTTTAGCTTAGTGGTCGTGTCCTACAGTCAGCGTGTGCTCTGATACCATCTTCTAGCGACCAGACCTCAAACGGTCCAATCTCTGTGCTCCAGTGTCATCCCTGGATCAGTAATGCTGACACCACACAGTACTTGAAGGATTTATAACAGAGTAGCAATCACACACTTATTACATCGAGTGTCTCAATAGAGAACTTATTACAATAAATATGGCTTAAGGCCATCTAATAACGATAACAGCGGAAGGCTTGGAAGATAAGTGAGTCCATCAACTCCAACGGCATCACTGAGTATAGAACCACGACCTAAAACTCCTTAATCATCGTCTGAAAAGTCTGCAACATTAACGTTGCAGCCCGAAAACGGGTCAGCACATGGAATATGCTGGCAATGTAACACATAGAGAGTAATGGAATGAAACAGCTATACTATATGCAAATTTGGCTGGTGGAAAGCTCTATGGTTACAGTTTTGCGTAAAGCCAATTTTTCCCTACTGCAAAGGAATAAATTTATTTAACTATTATGGTGGTTGTTGAACATTGAGAATGGTTGACAGCATCCTCAATCCCAATTAAGTAACATCATTAAACAAACCCATCAAATTAAATTTTATATTAACATGTTGAGATTCACATGATAATCCAGGTACTAGATACTCAAGATGTCCATAACCGGGGACACGGCTAACCATGATTAGTTTATACACTCTGCAGAGGTTTGCGCACTTTTCCCCACAAGACTCGATCTCCTCCGTTGGATTCTCGCACTACATGGTGTTTGAGAAACGGATGACCGAGACATAGTCTTTCAGAAGCGCTAGCACCTTACGATGGGTAGACCGTACCACCTACATCCCCTACATCTGCTAGTCTACCACTGTAAGAGTTCGCACGACTTAGTCAACTATGCTAGAGCCCATAATAGCTTGTGGCTGCACACGGAAGTTTCTAGCATGAAAATCTCATGATCCCTTTGAGCCTGGGTGGCGGTCCAAAAGAAAACAGGCAATCCTGGAATACCCAGGTACCTCAATCCACCCAGATGTGTATTTAAGTTGCCACCTTAGATAAACCATTGATTTAAAAATCTCACATCTGTCATGGATATCACTCACCCAATCCACGTCTACTAGCATAGCATAGCAATAATAAGCAAACGTAGAAGTAACTCCCAAAGGTTTGATAATAAACAGGTAATAGGTACTACCTCAACTACTTCCCAAACCCACAATTTAATTAGATCCTAATCATGCAATGTGTAAGGGATTGATCTAATGCAATAAAACTGGGTAGTAGAAGGTATGATCAAAGTGTTACTTGCCTTGCTGATGATCCGGGAAACCTAGTGATTCGAAGTAACAAGCGGCGCACTCCGGGTACTCTATCGCAAACAAACAAGCATACAATAAGTACTCAACTAATGCGCAAGTAAAACTCAAATAAGAGATCTAACCGGAAAGTTCAACTTAAGAACTCCGGTTGGCAAAAAGAATCAAATCGAACGAAGCAACGAAAGACAAACGGCAAAAGAAACAGGCTTCGATTACTATTCTGGATCTAGGGCAATTTTTACAGTGGCAAAAACTTGTTTGAGTTGGTTAAACGGAAAGAGGGTTTCGAGACGAAACTCCAGGTGCTTGAATCGCCTGATTCCGATAAACGAGCAAAAAGTTATACTAAAACGAAAATCAAATCAGAAATCACGATCAGAAAAATCGCGGATTTAATCCGAGAAAAAGAAAAACGACGACAGTTTAATGAACGAACGTTCGTTTACTGGATCTAAACGACGCGCACGTTCGTTAAAACGAACGAACGAGCGAACGCTCGCTAATTAGCCTAACCGAAAAAATCGTTCTAAAAAAACGGATCTAAAAAAATAAACCGCGGCTTTTTAAAAAAAACCGGCAGCTACCTCGGCGGCGGGTCCGGCGGGCGGCGGGGCGGCTCCGGCGAGGAAGCGCGGGGCGGCGAGGCGGCGGCGCTGGCGGCGCGGGCGGCGGCGGGGCGGCGGGGCAACGCGGGGCGGCGCGCGGCAGCGGCGGCGGTGGCCTAGGGTTAGGGTTAGGGCGCGGCGCGGGGCTCGAGGCGGGCTGGGGCACTGGTGGGCTGGCCGGCTCGGGCGGGCGCCTTATAAAGGCTGCCCCGGGCGGAGTCCCGCTCGGGTACGGCCCGGAGTCGGTTCGCGTTTTTTTAAATAATAACGCGCAGAAAAACAAATAAAAGAAATACTAAACGGACTACAAAAATCCCGAAATAAATTTTCCCCGGCTTCTAAAATCAAGCCGCACAGGATGAACATTTATTTGGGGCCTAAATGCAATTTTGAAAAAACGCGCATTTTTCCTAAATTCAAATAAAATAGCAAATAAAACCAAATAAAATCTTATTTGATTTTTTATTAAATCCTCAATATTTCTTTATTTTGGGAAAGTCATTTTATTCCCTCTCTCATATTTTTGCAATGGAAATTATTGAAGATAAAATAAATCAAATCAAATGATCCTATTTTTTTCAAAATTTGAGACAACTCAAATATGAAAATAACGAAATCCCTAACTCTCTCCGAGGGTCCTTGAGTTGCGAAAAAAAATTAGGATCAATCAAAATGCAATAAATATGATATGCAATGATGATCTAGTGTATAACATTCTAAATTAAAAATTTGGAATGTTACAACTCGGTTGTGGACTTTGTGAAGATGTTGACTCACAAGCATCCACTACCTGAGAATTAAGCAAAAAATTGGATGGATGGGACCTTTTTTAGTATGGCCCTTGAATGCATTTCATACTACACATGTGAACCTTCGAACTCAGTTTTTTGCCAAAAAAAACTTAGCACAGACACATGCAAAATAACTGGACGATATAAACACATGCGAACCTTCATACTCGTTTTTTTTTTGCCTTTTTTACACAACACATGTGTTAAAGCTTAAAATTAGGCAAGAAAACTAAACGAATGGTTTTTCATTTGGTATGGACCTTGAAGGCATTTTATGCATTCATCGTTCGTACATTGTATGAGTGCACAGCCGCACCCAAGAATTTGGGGGATAACATTGAAGGTAACATTCTACATGCCTGAAGAAAGGGCATATTAACCACACACCAACCCTGCTTCCCTTTCTTCTTTCTCATAACATGGATGCACTCATAGTCTGTGATGGTGTTGTCAGTAATGAGCTGCCCTGGAACGAAAGCACTTTGCTCCTTGGAAATGATCTCATCTAAAATCTCACTAGGACGCATTTTATTTGGCAGTTTTATGGATGTTAAATACCATTGGGTGAGTTACTTTTTATTGACATTGGAAACATATCACATTATGGCAGGGCAATGTTTCACAAAAGACGGTTAGCCAACACTATAGAGCAAAGCTTGTAAATAACATTAAAAAGGGCTTCTTTGCTTTCGTACACCATCACCTGAGCATCCTCCAGTGTAGTAATCTTGTTGTGTGCCCGTCACGCAGTTGATTAGGCATGGAAGAATCATGTGTTTTGATCCCCAACCTGCAACCAATCAACATGTCAGCTTTGTCGTGTCATGATCTCCTCACACTATAACAGTTCATTATGTTGTCGAGCCAACTCCTTCTCACCTGGTGACAAGCCCCGATACAAGGAGTTACTCTTCCCTCTCTCAAACTCCTTACGGACCTTTTTAATTTGCATCTAACATCTCTGATCTTCTTAGACTTCCAATCGCCAAGGTGGCTATGCATGTGAATAAGATTAGGTCTACGAGGCAAAAATATCTGATATCTTCCATGAAATCATTGGACACCCCAGCCTCACTAGTCTTTTTCTTATTTAAGGTTTCCTGATCCACCAACATGAGGAGTGTATACCCCACCCCCAATTTCCATTCCCTATATTTCCATCCATGTTCACACACCTATAAAGAGTGTCTATGCCATGTCCCGGGCCCCATTGAAAGGGTGCACCTCTGCTAGCTACGACGTCGCCCCTAGCATTAAACTGGTACAATGCTACTGTAATCCTGCTACTGCCCAACTTATTTGGAGGTGTCACCTCCTCCCTTTTTTTACTTGCTCCTCCTCCCATTTTCTCATATTCGTTGTGAGATCCCGAAGGATCTCCATATCCATGATATGGCGCACTCCCCCAACTTTTCTTACAAGTTGGCATCCTCAACTCACCATACGAAAGTCCCCCCTGACTATCTCTTTCTGACGGTGTCAGACGGTACAGTTCCGCATGCCCAAACAGACTGTGGGAGAAAAAAAATAAGGCAATGATTCATGATGGATATCATAAAACACATCCTCCTTTGTTCTTGTTGATTCTAGCCGAACCCACCTCATCAATGGCTCGGGCACATCAATCCACAATCGTGTTCTCAGTGCTTCCCCATAGGCAAAGCCCTTTGCGTCCACATATACCCCGGTGACCTTTCCAGAAGTTTTGATATCCTTTCTAGACATGGAGGGCATCGAAGATTGAAGGGTAAATTGATCACCCTTGTCTAGATCTGCATCATCTCAAATTTGAGGTCTGAGGGCCGCGATTTCACATCAAAAATCAACAACACAACCACGTGTTTCCCCGCCATCCACGGACCTCCCTCAAAGATCCCATCGTTGTCCTTTTTTTTCCTTCAAAACGTGCCACAAACATGTTGTCCCCCAACTGAGCTAAATAAGAGACCCCTCAAGTTGCCCTAGGCAGGACGAAGAGCATCCTGTGGCATGGACTGGGCATCGATGAGTACAGTTATACACTAAAAATGAATTAGCATCTACCTCACCTGCAAAGTTTCAACATGTGTTTTTGATCTTCTGGTACCACAAAGAACGTGAAATTAGATTATCATCTAGTTAAATTGCCAGGCTTGAAAATTTGCACATATTTTGCCCGTGCTACTCGTAGAGTTGACCACAGTGAAAAAAACTACGAAGTTAAAACGATAGACTTCCACCAATGTCCCCCGGCTCTGCTCAGGACAAGTTTGACAAACTTCCATTTGGGTTTGGAACATCACTGTACCTTCCAAGTTCTTATTTCCTTCCCTATTTTCATGCTAGGATTAGTTGCGACCAGAGATTTTCATTTCCTGTGTGCATAATCAAGCTGGACGAGCTCCCACATCTTCAGCTAGGGACATCCGCTTAGATTCTATTCTAGAATACTGAAAGTCAGAAACAACTTCCGCAAAATAGACTGTCACATACAATAGTTAGTTGGTGCTCCCTCCACTTTTATCCGGGCTTGGGACCGGCATTGGCAGTGTTACGCACCCTCACCCACCCCATACATACGCTTCACATATAAAGAATAAATCTACAGAGGCAAATATGAAACATGTCAACAGGGCAAACAATACAAACTGTAAATAGAGATGCAAACAACATACACAGCTCACATCAAAATGAGATGCAACAACTAATGCAGCCATCAAGAGGGGTATCGACACTATCAGAAATGGTTAAGAAAATGACCTACTGAGACTCTTTTTGCACACAAATAACACACACAAAATGCAAGGCTATGAAAACAAACCCATCAACAGAACGATATCCCTTTCAAAGGAAATCATACAAATAGAAGCTACTGCCAAGCAAAACTCAATCTATCCAACATAAAAGACTTGTGCGTCGATATAAAATAATAAAACATAAATAGCAAATTCTCATGACTATAAATTGCAGTTATATTAATTAGCTCAACTATTTCACGCAGATGAGGTCAGCATACACAAATTAACACCTTGCATCATGACTGTACAGTATCACACTAGAAATTCCGACATGCACCAAATCTGAGACCCTGTCAAAATAAGTATCTAATATAATTAAGACAGCCATACTCACAACAACGATGGATAAAAAGTTGATACGAACATATAATTGATATGTTTAGCTAAGTTGTTGAATTGATAGCTAAGTTGAATGCAGCAAAAAAACAGAAAATGTAGGAACTTGCATTTCAGATGTGTGTTAATGAACATACAATATAGGCACTAAAATTGTTTTGGACAAAATCGCAAACAAAGGGAACATAAAATTGAAGAACACATTATCACAACAAAGCTTATAAATGTAAAAAAATCAGTTAGTACCTTCAACTATCTTAGAAAAACAAGCCTAATAACCAAAATGTGGACAGACATCAATATGATATGGGATACAGATAGCTTCACATAATTCTAAGGTGTCTTATGTTAATTATACTCGAGCATAGATAATTGATCTGCGGCGCAGAGACTCTCATGAGCAACAACCAAGTAGAAAATCAATAGCTCAGCAACCTTTAAATACAAAAAGAAAGAGACTCACCCCCCAACACACACACACACACACACAAACTACTATCAAAGTCACACAGATACATTATGATTTGGATTCATGACAAATGCGTAACTAGATACATATACTGCAACTCAAGAGAGAAAGTACGGCACCATCTTGTAATCACACTAAAACTCACATGAAGTGCACCCAAGAAGTAAATTTAAGAAAATATTTGAAGTATTAGCATCCAAGTCATACCCAAGAAAACAAAGCAAAACATATCCGTTTGTATCATTCCAGTATTCGTAAATGAGAAGGCCTCTTTTGAGGGGTCATTTTGCACACAATAGCGCACAACATGTCAGATTAACACAAATTAACAACATGTCCCAACCAAGAAAGATAACTAATTCAGGAAACAAAGATACGAAATATTGTAAGGCATAAGCACTCCCAACTTTTACTATTAACTGAACAATCAACTATTCCTATTCAAAATCATCAATTATATGGGAAGAAACTCAACAATCAACTATTCATGTTCGAAATTATCAATTATATAGAAAGATACTGCCACAATTGCAAGAGACAAAACTCAACGAAGGCATATACTGCAACACTCTGACTCATTATGCACACACTGAACACAAGAGAACTGTATACCAGATGAAAACACAAATCCACATTAACAAATCAAAGCCATGTAAGGTGCTACTGATTCAAGAACCGGCGCAAAGATTTTTAATGGACACAAACACTCGTATTTATAGGAAGATAAACGATTCACTTCAAAACAAATCATACACACCGTCCAAAAAATGAATCATACACATTTATTACAAATAGGAACTGTAACATCTTTTAAGAGGCACGATTCAATCAGTCAAATACAAAAAAGTACTACCTCTGTTCATTTTTATAAGACGTTTTAGACATTCAGACACTGTTTAAAACAATACAAAACAAGCTGTCTGAAACGTCTTATAAAAACAAACGGAGGGAGTAGTTCTGTATATCATAATGCACTAAAGAAAATACACAACACCTAGAGATCTAAAAAGAAGTGCACTGAAGCTAACAAATACACCGCCCAAGTCCCAGACCAAACCAAATTCAACTTCTCAAGCTTGCAATTGTTACAGTTACATCAAAAGGCCAAACTAATATCAGGTACTTGACTGTCCGGTAAACCGAGTGAACATTCTTCAAATAGTTGTTATTTTCAACAAATCAAAATGCCGCCAAAGCTTTGAAAAGAGACCAATAACTAACCGGGACAAAAGGTCAACATGCAAAATTAACATTAACACCTTGATAATTACCACAAGCACACTTCAAATTCAGCCATGCACCAAATTTGGGACAATGCATAGCCAAAAAAGTTGATGCACGGTGCACCATTTAAGATAAAATAGCCATTTTCAAAACAATGCTATAACAACGGAAAAATATAGTCCTTCCGTTTCTTTTTGAGAAGTATCAAACATCTACAGTATCAAATACAATATGAAAATATATTCTATGATGAATCTTACTGATATTGTTTTTGTATTGTGAATGTTGGTGTTTTCTTTTCTACATACTTTTTGTATTGTGAAAGTTTTGACTTAAAAAGAGATAGAGGGAGTACCAAATTAACTTGACGATGGTATGATATATGAACTTTGAGTAAAAATGTATGGCCTAGTTTGTACGACACGAAAAGATGTCTGGAAGAAAGTTAAATATATGAACTCACATTTCGGAAAGCATGGTGCTACTGAACCTACGAGAGCTACTTATTTGCAAAATTATAGGCATGTAATAGTTGTTAAGTTTAGAAGAAAGAACTGTTGGAGTACGTAATGGGCCTAATGGGCCTGGGCTGGCGGTATAGCCTGTTAGTCTTAGGGTTAATTAGAGATAAGGGTCGCTTGCTTAGGGGTCAAGTAAACCTTGCTGGGGAGTCAAGTAAACCTCTCTATATAAGGGGAGGAGATGTATCAATCTAGTCAAGCAAGAATTAAGAAGGAAATCCCTTCCATCTTGCCCGGCCGTGGGCAAAAGGCCCCCGGCCGGCCCTCTCGCGCCCTCCTTCTAGCAGCGCCATAACAAAATACAAATAGGAGAAACATACATTTTTAACAACACAACAGTAAAGATTGAAACAAACAACATATATTATATTGTCATTCAAAATGCAACAGATGAGGAAAGAAAAACACTGTCTAATAACAATCTGGTACAAATCAATTTGACATTCACGTACAAGTATAGTACTTAATAATTAGATCACAAGTAGAATCAGTAAAAGATTGTTTACAGTACACATAAGTTATTTAACATTATAAATTAACAACGTACAAGATGGTGACTGAACTGCACAGAACTACATAACGATCAAGACTAAACAAACTCTTTCTCAAAATAAATCTCTATGTCAACAGTGTCAATAAGATGTGCAAACATGAAATAAACGGCAGTACGAACTAGCTTGCCCACCTAATTCTCGACAAAGAAACTTGTAAGGTATTACCTGGCGATGAATAAAAATGTATTTGAGTTTGTTAAGGATATACACGCAGCACATCAAAAGATTTTAAAATATCTTAAAGCGGTGCAACATGGGGATAGGGAACAGAGCTCAAATTCAGACTAGAACAAAACAACAAGAGGGTTAGGGGCATACCAAGACTGACCAAACATTTATTATTAGCAAAAAACTGAAAATGCAGTACAAACAACAAATACCGATAGGCCAGAAAATTCTATTAGACATATGTACAGCATAACAGGCTTAAAAGGAAACTAAGAACTCATATGAACGAATCAAGTTTTTTGAACTAAAATAAAAAGCTACCTACTTACATACAACTGGTCACCAAGGCTGAGAAATTAAAACCCCTATGATGTATTTTCCAGGTGACTTCTATCTAACTAAATAATAAAGCATAGAATGTAGCAACACCTACTTGGCTTGTAACATCATCCTAACCATTAAAAAATCATGTGAATAGTGACCAGTAGCAAGATAAATAATTTCAACAGATAGCATAATTCTATGTCAAGCAAAAGAAAATTAGAACTGTAGGAATTGGAACTCAAGTAACAAGTTAAACGGCACAACATTATTTACATTATTCGGGAAAAAGCGTCAAAACTAGATCATGCAGACAATTTAAGAGTAGTTAAGCACAACAAATAAATCGTATTTTCTGTTAAGACTGCTCTAGTTAGTCAAGAGGATAAGACCCAGCTAGTTGCTGAGCTAATAAGAACTAGTAAACAAACAGAAGCCCACATCCAAGGACGCAAAAGGAACATCAGGTCATATACAACAACTGCACTGTTCAGACCTAAGAGAATACAACACAACGAATCAGGGACAAGTAGTTATTCAAATAATCTCACAGCATAATAAAATGTTTTTATTTTGAAAACAAGGCACCTGAAAATTACCGTACATACCATGCTTATGCTTATCATCTGAACAAAATAAGGAGGGAAGGAAAGCTAAATCACATGCAAATAAATCTTCTACCAAGCTTGAAAGTTGCAGTATGTGCCATATAATCTCAATTCTCAACCGGGGGGGGGGGGGGGGGGGGGTGTTAAATCAGAACTTATTGCATGTTAATCAAGTTCCAAAAACAGAACTAGAATCTTAATTCACTGACAAGATGGAAACTGTAAGAGTGAAAATAAATTGTAAACAACATACGCGTAGAACTACGATTAGACCAACGCCACTTATCACTATATTGCCTTTGAATACTTGCTCAAAACTGTTACAGATCATATAAGGTGTTCCATGAACAGTATAAGATCTTAACTGACACTAACTAGGTTGGGAACTCAAGAGTAAAAGCAGACTGTAAATAATTCAAACATAGAACTCTATATATGGACTAACATAGTTATCTCACAGTATTACCCTCACATTAACATGAACTTCAAGCTTATAATACCAAACTACGTAAAATAGCAACATAATATGATACTCATGAATGATATATGTAAAATCAAGATTAAATGCAAGCACCCCATGTGATAATTAAAATTAATCTTCTGCATATGGACAGCACAACAAGCACCATATTTCACAGTTAAACTAATTAAACGGATGATCGGACAACATAACGATGGATAACGTAACAAAGTTCAAAATGTTAGGTCAAAAGTCATCATTGTTAACTTGAGATGATGAGAACTACAAAAGCAGGATGTTCACAACAATATCCACTGAATTTGCATGGATGAACAATGAATAAAAATGTAACTTATGCAGGAAAAAAGAACATCACGCTATGAAATTCAGTTGCTATTTGGTTACAGCTTTTATACACCAAACAAAATGAAGACGAAGGGCTAAATTATGGCATCCATATATCATTCAACAATTACATCGGTTACAGTAAGCAACATCAGAACAGATGCATAATTGACAGTTGTGTACAACATAAATTGCATTAGAACATACTAATCATAAAAACATGGCTACAGATTACAATAAGAGTACTAATTATCAGGCTAAGACTAATCCAACACCGGACAGAGCATGAAACCGGCTGAAGCCCAACCGAATATCCATGTAGAAAATCAAACGCACAAGCTAGTGATCAGAAGGATTGGTAGAATCCCACACAGTAACCAGCATCTGAATAGACCTTGACATACCACTCCAGAAAAACACAGCAGCAGTAAACTAATTTTGCAGACACAATCCAATAGTTTCTTCACTCTAGTTGAAAGAACCTTCAAACAGATCACTTCAAAAGCAAAACTTCCATGTTCATTTGAGGTACTTCCAAGATAATTACGTCTAGAATGCAAACACAACCTCCGATTTTCCTAGCAATCTTGAAATGAAACCAACCAAAAGTTGACACCAAAATATAGCCACTGAAGAATCACACCTCCACCATGAGCATGTGCACACAGTTCAAGAAAGACATATCCCAGCTCTACCTTCATAACATGGTAATATAGCACAATCCTTTTCATATATAATCTGACATGTATAGGCTGCTAGGCGAAAGCAAATATATCCGGATAGACCTAGCAAACCTTTTTCCAACTTCCTCTAATTCTTATTGAGTCTGACTATGTATGAATGAACGGGATCAAAGGCAAAAATACTGGAGAATTTTGACTGTCTGAACTGTCGCCAACCCACTGTTTTTCGCCGCAAAAATATGAAGCACTTTGTACGCAGAACATTACTGAATCACCTTGAATTGAACAGAAGAATCGAAACTGAAACCACAACCTTCAATCTCTCATTCGGATCATGTCAAACATCTCCACGGGACCAACTAAACCGACCAGGCCAATCCGCCATAACGAACAGAACTGAAACCAAACGAACTGCTCCACGTATCTATACCAACAGAACTCGTAATTCGCGCCAAATATAATCTCCGTTACTCATCACAACCTTAAATCAAATCAGCAAATATGATACACGACCCTAAATCACATCGCAATCAGAGCATGATGGATCCCTAAATCAGATCAGAAGTCAAAGCAAAATAGATTAGCCGCGACCCTAAATCAAAGCAGCAAGGTTCAGAACACGTACGGTACCGATATCAACGAAACAGACGAGAAACCACCGGGACTAAGAACTCGACGGAAGGAGCACCTCAACCAAGACAGAACGCTCGCCTGGAATACAATCAAACGAAGAACAGCGAGCAGAGCGCGAGATCGGGACCGATTACGAATACCATACCTGCGACTTACCCAACGACGAGAGGTGGAAGAGGAGAAGACAAGTCAATCAAATCCTCCGATGCGGGGAAACCATGGGGGGCTTGTGTGGTATTTATATAGGGGGCGTGGAGCTGGTGGCGGCGATGGGTTTCCGGGAAAGAGTCGGTGCGCGCGGTGGCGGTTTGACCTTTTCCAGTCGTGGTCGGAGACGAACCGACGTCGAGGGCCACGCGGGTTTGGTGGCAAGGGGAGCGCTGGGTCTGGGTGGGCGGTGGGCGGGGCGGTGGGCGGGTTGCTGCTATCGTTATCCCGTGCGTGGCACGACTGTGTTCTTATCGGTTGATGACGGGCACGTCACACACGTGGTGGGGTGGGTCCATACAAATGTAAAAACATACTCATTTTTTTATTATTAAAATAATAATTTTGAGTTGCGAATCAACATGTGGTTAGATGGTTAAAAGAACAGTGGTATTCCAGCTCACTAGGGTACTGGTGCTCTCGAGATGATATGCCAGCATTGTGTTAAAAGTAATGACTTTGAGTTAAAAAAAGTCTTCATCAACAGGTCTTGTAAACGAAAAAAACACCAATAATAAGGCGTTATCTTGGACGGGTTAGGCTGGTCATAATGCGGAGTAAATTAGACTAGTAATTAGTAACATGCATATGTTACGCCTGCTTTAGCAGATCCCGCAACCAGTGCGGTCCACGAAACGCGTATAAGGGCGCCCATAAAAAAATTTACGGTGCCGCGAGCGCTCCTGCGGAACAAATCCCGCAAATGCATCCCGCTACCTTAAATTTTGCATAGCATCAAACACATTACACATTTCAATGATATCAACCGAATGAAATCATAATATAAATTCAACATACATATAAATGGTCCGAAAAGCAATTCACAATACAATAATAGTTTTCATTACAACAAATGTTCAATTCAAATAATTATTAGAACACAGTGCCGGCATATCTCACACGAATAGAAATGAAGAAAAATGGGGATCTAATCTTCGCTCATAGAGTTGCCACCAATACTCAATGAGATCATGCTGGAATTGGTTGTGCGAATCACGGTTCTCGATCTTCCAGTAGGTCTTAAGAAATGCACTGATCTCTTTTGCGTCCCTGGCGGGCTTCACACGGCTACCAACATTGTCATAGTTGTACTCCAAGTCCAAATCACTCTTATCCTCAACGATGATGTCGTGTAAAATTACACAAGCAATCATGATATTTCTGAGTGATTTTTTATCCCAAAAGCGAGCAGGACCTTGAACAATGGCAAACCAAGCTTGCAACACACCAAATACCCTCTCAATATCCTTTTGGCAAGCTTCTTGTGTTTCGTCAAAAAAATTGTGCTTCTTGATTTTAGGGTCACTAATGGTCTTCACAAATGTTGACCATGATGGATAAATACCGTCGGCAAGATAATACCCCATGGTATAGTCATGGCCATTGATTGTATAGTTGCAAGCCCGAGCTTTGCCACTAGCTAGCTGAGCAAACAAATGAGATCGCTGCAGAACATTGATATCATTGAGAGACCTCGGCAAACCAAAGAAGCAATGCTAGATCTATAGATCATGTGAAGCCACGGCTTCAAGCACGATGGTGAGTCTATGTTTGTGACCGGTGTATTGCCCTGCCCAAGCCACCGGGAAGTTCTTCCACCTCCAATGCATGCAATCAATACTACCTAGCATGCCCGGCCATCCCCTTGCTCCGTTCATTGCCATGAGGTTCTTTGTGTCTGCTTCAATTGGAGTTCAAAGGTACTCCGGGACAAAAACCCGGATGACTGTCTTCGCAAAGACATTGACACATTTGATGGTGGTATCTTCGCCAATGCGAAGATATTCATCTGCATAGTGGGCGGGAACACCATATGCAATCACTCTCATCGCCATCGAATTTTTTCATATGCACTAAAGCCAATCAAAACGGGGGCATTCCTACACTAAGTGAAGAAACGTCAATTTTGCTCGCAAGCTTTGACGAGCGAACTAAAAGTGACATATACATTTGATATTATCTACGAAAGAGGTGAGCCAGATATGTCGGTATCTCAGCAAAGTAGTCTTTCATGAGCATCTTGTCACCGAGAGCTCGGTTGCGGGGAATGCATAGCCAGCCGACCATGGATCCACGCCACGATTTCTTCGGTCCCGCCTCAAATTCGTCGACGAGATACAACAACACTAGGTTGTCATCATCATCGTCAAGGGATCATCTCTTCTATGTACGAATCGCCGGACGAAGACAACGAGGACGAACTCCAATCCATCTATAAAATGCATGCAAAATGGCCATGAATTTCACCTGAACCTACTCCGTTCCAAATTGAGCACAAACCCGCGGGTGTTATACATACCTCAACCGAAGCAAAGTCACGCCACCTCTTTGTTCTCCCCGGCCGACCGAAGCAAAGACGCGTGGCGCCGCCCCTTTCTTCTCCCCGCCGGACAAAGCAAAGACGAGTCGCCTCTTCCTCCGACGCGCGCCACTCATAGGTGTCGGAACCAACCAGGTCTGCAAGCTACAAGCCCATGCACCAAGCTCCGAGGCGGATCCATGGCGCCAGCGACAGCCGTGAGGGGCGGACACAAATAGGTACACCCCCCAGCACAGAAACAAGGTGGAATGGATGCGGCGCAGGGCAGCCGGGGACAGCGAAAAGGGGCGGGGATTTGCGGTAGCGACGGGGAGTGGAGGCGGGAACTGAAGTCGGCAGAAGTGGGTTCGCGCCAACAGAAAGGGGGGCCGGCAAAGTCGGGTTAAATCTCGTAGATATGGAGGAAATGCGTCCGTAGATTCGGGATCCCACAAAAAAATTGGGACAGCGGATTTGGAGAATCTAGTCGGGACAGGTATACGGTATCGATCCCGCAAACCGGCGGTTATTATACTGGATGGCTCGGATTTTACGCGATCTGCTAGAGATGCTCTTAGTAGTCTATTGTTATTACCTCTATAGTGGGTAGTGTCATAGATGTGATAACACAGAGTGCTTCATTTATTACTTTATAGAGTCATTTTACATTGGGAACCACTATACTATGGTAACATATTATGTTACTCCATTTGCATCTCTCCTCATTAATTACTTGTCACATCATACTTTTTATCTATGTGACATGCATGTTACTATTTATGTTACTTCCTCTATGTAGCCTTAGTAGAATTGTCATTGTAGTGCTATTACAAAAAAAAATATTTGCTATGTTGAAAAGAAAAAAAATTGTCATGCTAGTAGAAAGATTTTCAGTCATTTGCCATACCGCAGTAGAATAAATTGCCCTGCATTTCAGGGATTTTGCCATGATGCAACATAGAGAATTGTCGGGCTAAAGGAAAAAAATGCCACACATTTTCATGAATTGCCATGCTACACCAGATAGTCTTGTATGCTACATTAGAGGATTGCCACACTACATGAAAAGAAATTTGCCTATCTGTGCAAGAGTTATCACGCTGGCAAAAGGGGCTTACCGTGCTACATGAGAGAAAACTGTTGGAAATTGTCATGCTCTAGATACAAAATTTGTCATCCATATATGATTTTGAGGGGGGTTGTTAAGGGATACGATGGGGGTCTCGCCATGAGAGCGAACATTTAGTGTCATACAGGTAGTCATTCGCTCTGAGAGGTGCATAAGAGCCAACAAGGATTGTCACGTGGATCGTGAGATTTGCACACGGGAATTGGATGTACGTCCTAGGGAATGCAAGATCAATAGCATTTCTAAATTTTTTTAAGGGGGGCCATATAATCAACCCAACTTCCCCTCCGTCAAGGGAAGATGACTCTTCTCGTAAATCTTGCAGTAAGCGTGGTAGGAGACAACCGTTAAAATTTCGGGGCCCCGCCACTCCGTTGCCTCCCGACAAACTCAGCCGTGTTGTATGTACCAGCTCCCCCCGTCGCGTCTCCTCCTTACCTCTTCCCCTTCCTGCCCAGCTGCATCGTCTGTCCTGCCTCTCTGTGTCGCTCGTCGGTCTCTCCTTAACCTCCTCTCCATGCATATGCCATTTGTATGTTAGTTTAAAGAGAAATAGAAAGAAAACATGTTTTAGGGGAACATGTATGAGGAACTTGCAAAAACACCACATCTAAGAACCTCAGATAAATTATTTGGACATCCCGTGTGGTCACTTTTAGAGTGGTATATGGGACTTGTGAAGGAAATATGCCCTAGAGGCAATAATAAAGTTGTTAATTATATTTTCTTATATCATGATAAATGTTTATTATTCATGCTAGATTTGTATTAACCGGAAACTTAGTACATGCGTGAATACATAGACAAACAGAGTGTCCCTAGTATGCCTCTACTTGACTGGCTAGTTAATCAAAGATGGTTAAGTTTCCTAGCCATGAACATGTGTTGTCATTTGATGAACGGGATCACATCATTAGAGAATGATGTGATGGACTAGGCCCATCCGCTATCTTAGCACTATGATCATTTAGTTTATTACTATTGCTTTCTTCATGACTTATACATGTTCCTATGACTATGAGACTATGCAACTCCCGAATACTGGAGGAACACTTAGTGTGCTATCAAACGTCACAACATAACGGGGTGGTTATAAAGATGCTCTACAGGTGTCTTCGATGGTGTTTGTTGAGTTGGCATAGACCGAGATTAGGATTTGTCACTCCGATTGTCGGAGAGGTATCTCCGGGCCCTCTCGATAATGCACATCACTATAAGCCTTGCAAGCAATGTGACTAATGAGTTAGTTGTGGGATGATGCATTACGGAACGAGTTAAGAGTAAAGAGACTTGCCAGTAATGAGATTAAACTAGGTATGATGATACCGACGATTGAATCTCGGGCAAGTAACATACCGATGACAAAGGGAACAACGTATGTTGTTATGCGGTTTGACCGATAAAAATCTTTGTAGAATATGTAGGAGCCAATATGAGCATCCAGGTTTCGATATTGGTTATTAACCGGAGATATGTCTCGGTCATGTCTACACAGTTCTCGAACCCATAGGGTCCGCACGCTTAATGTTCAACGACGATTTGTATTATGAGTTATGTGATTTGATGACCGAAGTTTGTTCAGAGTCCCGAATGAGATCACGGACATGACGAGGAGTCTCGAAATGGTCGAGACGTAAAGATCTATATATTGGAAGGCTATATTCGGAGATCGGAAAGGTTCTGAGTGGTTTGGGTATTTTTCGGAGTACCGGGGAGTTACGAGAATTCGCCGGGGGAAGTATTGGGCCTTCATGGGCCTTAGTGGAAAGGAGAGAAGGGCCACAAGGGGAGGCTGCGCGCCCCCCATGGTCTGGTCCAAATTGGACTAGGGAGGGGGCGGCGCCCCCCTCTTTCCTTCTCCCTCTCCTCTCCTTCCTTCTTCTCCTACTTGGACCAGGAAAGGGGGAAACCTACTCCTACTAGGAGTAGGAATCCCCCCTTTGGGCGCGCCCCTTGTGGCCGGCCCTCCTCCTCCTCCCCTCCTTTATATACGGAGAACGGGGCACCCCATAGACACACAAGTTGATTTCTTAGTCGTGTGCAGTGCCCCCTCCACAGTTTTCCACCTCGATCATATTGTCGTAATGCTTAGGTGAAGCCCTGCGTCGGTAACTTCATCATCGCCGTCAACACGCCATCGTGCTGACGAAACTCTCCCTCGACCTCAGCTAGATCTAGAGTTCGAGGGACGTCACCGAGCTGAACGTGTGCAGATCGCGGAGGTGTCGTGCATTCGGTACTTGATCGGTTGAATTGCGAAGACGTTCGACTACATCAACCGCGTCACTCAACGCTTCCGCTTTCGGTCTACGAGGGTACGTAGACACACTCTCCCCTCTCGTTGCTATGCATCTCCTAGATAGATCTTGCGTGATCGTAGGAATTTTTTTGATATACTACGTTCCCCAACAGTGGCATCAGAGCTAGGTCTATGTGTAGATGTTATATGCACAAGTAGAACACGAAGAGTTGTGGGCGATAATAGTCATACTGCTTACCAGCATGCAGGAGGCTAGTGGGTGTCTGTTTCTCCAGCTTTAGTTGAATCGAGTTTGACTACGCCTGGTCCTTGTTGAAGGTTAAAACAACACACTTGATGAAAAATCGTTGTGGTTTTGATGCGTAGGTAAGAACGATTCTTGCTAGAAGCCCATAGCAACCACGTAAAACTTGCAACAACAAAGTAGATGATGTCTAACTTGTTTTTGCAGGGCATGTTGTGATGTGATATGGTCAAGACGTGATGAGATATAAATTTTTGTATGAAATGATCATGTTTTGTTAAAGTTATCGGCAACCGGCAGAAGCCTTATGGTTTCTCTTTATTGTATAAGATGCAAGCGCCATATAATTGCTTTATTTTATCGCTATGCGATAGCAACAGTTGCAAAAGCAATAGTTGGCGAGACGACCATGTGATGACACGTTGATAGAGATCAAGATGATGGAGATCATGGTGTCATGCCAGTGACGATGGAGATCACGA
Organism: Triticum aestivum; assembly: GCF_018294505.1. Lineage (NCBI taxonomy): Eukaryota > Viridiplantae > Streptophyta > Magnoliopsida > Poales > Poaceae > Triticum > Triticum aestivum. Next base: position 308,725,678 of record NC_057806.1, on the reverse strand, counting down.
CGGTACTTTGCAGATGGAGATCAAAGGCACAAGATGATGATGGCCATATCATGTCACATATTTTGATTGCATGTGATGCTTATCTTTTATGCATCTTATTTTTGCTTAGTACGACGGTAGCATTATGAGATGATCCCTTAATAAAATTTCAAGGCATAACTATTCTCCCTGAGTATGCACCGTTGCGACAGTTCTTCGTGTCGAGACACCACGTGATGATCGGGTGTGATAAGCTCTACGTTCACATACAACAGGTGCAAGCCAGTTTTGCACATGCAGAATACTCGGGTTAAACTTGACGAGCCTAGCATATGCAGATATGGCCTCGGAACACTGAGACCAAAAGGTCGGACGTGAATCATATAGTAGATATGATCAACATAGTGATGTTCACCATTGGAAGCTACTCCATCTCACGTGATGATCGGACATGGTTTAGTTGATATGGATCATGTGATCATTTAGATGACTAGAGGGATGTCTATCTAAGTGGGAGTTCTTAAGTAATATGATTAATTGAACTTAAATTTATCATGAACTTAGTCCTGATAGTATTTGCATATCTATGTTGTAGATCAATTGCTCGCGTATAGCTTCCCCGCTTTATTTATGATATGTTCCTAGAGAAAACTATGTTGAAAGATGTTAGTAGCAATGATGCGGACTAGCTCCGTGATCTGAGGATTATCCTCATTGCTGCACAGAAGAATTATGTCATTGATGCACCACTAGGTGACAGACCTATTGCAGGAGCAGATGCAGACTTTATGAACGTTTGGCAAGCTCGGTATGAGGACTACTTGATAGTTGAGTGCGCCATGCTTTACGGCTTAGAATCGGGACTTCAAAAATATTTTGAAACGCAATGGAGCATATGAGATGTTCCAAGAGTTGAAATTGGTATTTCAGACTCATGCCCGAGTCGAGAGGTATGAGACCTCTGACAAGTATTTTTGCCTACAAGATGGAGGAGATAGCTCAACCAGTGAGCATGTGCTCAGATTGTCTAAGTACTACAATCGCTTGAATCAAGTGGGAGTTAATCTTTGAGATAAAATAGTGATTGACAGAGTTCTCTAGTCACTATCACCAAGTTACTGGAACTTCGTGATGAACTATAATATGCAAGGGATGACAAAAACGATCCCTGAGCTCTTCGTGATGCTGAAATCGATGAAGGTAGAAAACAAGAAAAGCATCAAATGTTGATGGTTGACAAGACCACTAGTTTCAATTAAAAGGGCAAGGGAAGAAAGGAAACTTCAAGAAGAATGACAAGCAAGTTGCCACTGAAGGAAATATGCCCTAGAGGCAATAATAAAGTTGTTATTTATATTTCCTTATATCATGATAAATGTTTATTATTCATGCTAGAATTGTATTAACCGAAAACTTAGTACATGTGTGAATACATAGACAAAAAGAGTGTCACTAGTATGCCTCTACTTGACTAGCTCGTTAATCAAAGATGGTTAAGTTTCCTAGCCATGGACAAAGAGTTGTCACTTGATTAACTGGATCACATCATTAGATAATGATGTGATTGACTTGACCCATCTGTTAGCTTAGCACTTTGATCGTTTAGTTTACTCCTATTGCTTTCTCCATAACTTATACATGTTCCTATGACTATGAGATTATGCAACTCCCGAATACCGGAGGAACACTTAGTGTGCTATCAAATGTCACAACGTAACTGGGTGACTATAAAGATGCTCTACAGGTGTCTCCAATGGTGTTTGTTGAGTTGGCATAGACCGAGATTAGGAATTGTCACTCCGTGTATCGGAGAGGTATCTCTGGGCCCTCTTGGTAATGCACATCACTATAAGCCTTGCAAGCAATGTGACTAATGAGTTAGTTACGGGATGTTGCATTACGAAACGAGTAAAGAGACTTGCCAGTAACGAGATTGAACTAGGTATTGAGATACCGACGATCGAATCTCGGGAAAGTAACATACCGATGACAAAGGGAACAACGTATGTTGTTATGCGATTTGACCGATAAAGATCTTCGTAGAATATGTAGGAACCAGTATGAACATCCAGGTTCCTCTATTGGTTATTGACCGGAGATGAGTCTCGGTCATGTCTACATAGTTTTCGAACTCGTTGGGTCCGCACGCTTAACGTTCAGTGATGATCGATATTATGAGTTTATGTGTTTTGATGTAACGAAGGTAGTTCGGAGTCCCATATATGATCACGGACATGACGAGGAGTCTCGGAATGGTCGAGACATAAAGATCGATATATTGGAAGGCTATGTCTGGACATCGGAATGGTTCCAGGTGAGTTCGGACATTTACCGGAGTACCGGGGGTTATCGGAACCCCCCGGGGAGTGTATGGGCCTTAATGAGCCTTAGTGGGAGAGAGGAGAAGGCGGCCTAGGTGGGGGCACCCCCCCCCAAGCCCAATCCGAATTGGGTGGGGAGCCCGGCCCCCCTTTCCTTTCTCCTTCTCCGTCTTCCTTCTATTCCTAGTGGGACTAGGAAAGGGGAGATTTCTACTCCTACTACGAGGAGGACTCCTCCCCCCTTGGCGCCCCTAGAGAGGGCCAGCCGGCCTCCCCCTCCCTCCTTTATATATGTAGGGAGGGGGCACCCTAGAACACACAAGTTGATTGTTTAGTCGTGTTCGGTGCCTCCCTCCACAGATTTCCACCTCGGTCATATCGTTGTAGTGCTTACGCGAAGCCCTGCATCAGTAACTTCATCATCACCGTCATCACGCCATCGTGTTGACGAAGCTCTCCCTCGACACTCAGCTGGATCTAGAGTTCGTGGGACGTCACCGAGCTAAACATGTGCAGATCGCGGAGGTGTCGTACCTTCGGTGCTAGGATCGGTCAGATCGTGAAGACGTATGACTACATCAACCGCGTTGTCATAATGCTTCCGCTTACGGTCTACGAGGGTACATGGACAACACTCTCCCCTCTCGTTGCTATGCATGACCTAGATAGATCTTGTGTGTGCGTAGGAATTTTTTTGAAATTACCGCATTCCCCAACAGTGGCATCCGAGCTAGATCTATGCGTAGATGTTATATGCACGAGTAGAACACAAAGGAGTTTTGGGCATGGGTATTTACATATTGCTTGCCGTCACTAGTTGATTCTTGATTTAGTGGCATTGTTGGATGAAGCGGCTCATACCGACATTACGCGCACGCTTACGCAAGACTGGTTCTACCGACGTGCTTCGCACATAGGTGGCTAGTGGGTGTCAGTTTCTCCAACTTTAGTTGAATCGGATTCAATGAACAGTGTTCTTTCTGTAGATCAAAAAGCAATCACTATACCGCATTTGTGGTTTTTGATGCGTAGGTAAGAATGGTTCTTGCTCAGCCCATAGCAGCCACGTAAAACTTGCAACAACAAAGTAGAGGGCGTCTAACTTGTTTTTGCAGGGCATGTTGTGATGTGATATGGTCAAGACATGATGCTAAATTTTATTGTATGAGATGATCATGTTTTGTAACAGAGTTATCGGCAACTGGCAGGAGCCATATGGTTGTTGCTTTATTGTATGAAATGCAATCGCCATGTAATTGCTTTTCTTTTATCACTGAGCGGTAGCGATTGTCGTAGAGGCAATAGTTGGCGAGACGACAATAATGCTTCAATGGAGATCAATGTGTCAAGCCGGTGACGATGGTGATCATGACAGTGCTTTGGATATGGAGATCAAAGGCACAAGATGCCGATGGCCATACCATATCACTTATATTGATTTCATGTGATGTTTATCCTTTATGCATCTTATTTTGCTTAGTTCAGCGGTAGCATTATAAGATGATCTCTCACTAAATTTCAAGGTACAAGTGTTCTCCCTGAGTATGCACCGTTGCTACAGTTCGTTGTGCCGAGACACCACGTGATGATCGGGTGTGGTAAGCTCTATGTTCACATACAATGGGTGCAAGCCAGTTTTGCACACGCGGAATACTCGGGTTAAACTTGACGAGCCTAGCATATGCATATATGGCCTCGAAACACTGAGACCGAAAGGTCGAGCGTGAATCATATGGTAGATATGATCAACATAGTGATGTTCACCATTGAAAACTACTCCATCTCACGTGATGATCGGACATGGTTTAGTTGATATGGATCACGTGATCACTTAGATGATTAGAGGGATGTCTATCTAAGTGGGAGTTCTTAAATAATATGATTAATTGAACTTTAATTTATCATGAACTTAGTACCTGATAGTATTTTGCATGTCTATGTTGTTGTAGATAGATGGCCCGTGCTGTTGTTCCGTTGAATTTTAATGCGTTCCTAGAGAAAGCTAAGTTGAAAGATGATGGTAGCAACTACACAGACTGGGTCCGTAACTTGAGGATTATCCTCATTGCTGCACAGAAGAATTACGTCCTGGAAGCACCGCTAGGTGACAAACCCGCTACAGGAGCAATACCAGATGTTATGAACGTCTGGTAGAGCAAAGCTGATGACTCATCGATCGTTCAGTGTGCCATGCTTTACAGCTTAGAATCGGGACTTCAACGATGTTTTGTGCGTCATGGAGCATATGAGGTGTACCAGGAGTTGAAGTTAATATTTCAAGCAAATGCCTGGATTGAGAGATATGAAGTCTCCAATAAGTTCTACAGCTGCAAAATGGAGGAGAGTAGTTCTGCCAGTGAACATATACTCAGAATGTCTGGGTACCACAACCACTTGACTCAGTTGGGAGTTAATCTTCCTGATGATAGTGTCATTGACAGAGTTCTTCAATCACTGCCACCAAGCTACAAGAGCTTCGTGATGAACTATAATATGCAAGGGATGGATAAGACGATTCCCGAGCTCTTTGCAATGCTAAAGGCTGCGGAGGTAGAAATCAAGAAAGAGCATCAAGTGTTGATGGTCAACAAGACCACCAGTTTCAAGAAAAAGGGTAAAGGGAAGAAGGGGAACTTCAAGAAGAACGACAAGCAAGTTGCTGCTCAAGTGAAGAAGCCCAAGTCTGGACCTAAGCCTGAGACCGAGTGCTTTTACTACAAAGGGACTGGTCACTGGAAGCGGAACTGCCCCAAGTATTTGGCGGAGAAGAAGGATGTAAGTGCATCTAGTGCCACCCCTAGTTGGTTTTGGAGTATTGACGACAAACTTGGTTGAGGGACTAATCTGTTTGTGAGAATTGTAGGATAACACAGGTAGTAGTCCCTCATTGATTCGGTTTACCTACCAGAGATGACCCCTAAAAATGTGTGAAGACATTGAAGACAATGGTGGTCTGTGAAGATATTCGCAACGAAAATTATGACTCAAGAAGACATTCACGTGAAGACTATGGAGTGTGAAGACATAGTTGTTTCGTAGTTTCCTTTTCTTCTTTGTTGAGTCATAGGAACCACCGCACTGTTAAGTGGGGTCCAAGTGAACAAAGTCAGAGTGACTGAAGTGATGCTCAACCAAATCCTATGTCTTCGAGTGAAGACAATGAGAGAAAATCTTATCTAGAGCTGGATGAGTCAACTTTACTTGTAGCCCAAGTCAAGCTATCGCGTGTGTTTGAAATCTAATTGTTAGACACGTGTTAGTTCCTTAGTGACCCAGGGTCATTTCGGACAAATCAGGTCGGGTTGCCTCCTATCTATAAATAGCCCACCCCCTATACCATAAATTGGTGGCTGCTCAGAGTTAGTGCACGGCTTTTGTCATTTGAGAACAACCCACCTCCGAAGCATTTGAGAGAGAAATCCTTGCGAGGACAAAGCCCTAAACACCTAGAGCCAAAGAGTGTTAAGCATCACTGAAGTCTTTCTGTCTGCGTGACCTGAAGACTTGTTGCACTTGAGGACTGTGAATCCTCCAGCCTGTTAGGCGTCGCGTTCTGAGCATTCAAGAGTCATTGTGGATTGCCGACGAACGAAGTCTGTGAAGGTTTGGAAGTCTCCCTTGAAGACCTACCAGAGTGATTGGGCGAGGACCGTGTGTCCTTAGCTCAAGGGGAATAAGGTGAAGATGCGGTCTTCTGAGTTGAATCTGAGCCTCCCTAACCAGACATACAGTTGTCACAGCAACTGGATCGGGTCCAACAAATCCTTGTCCTCACCAAGCAACTAGTTCTATCTTTTACCTCTCTTTACTTACATTTTGTCTTCATGAAGTCATTGTCTGCTTGCATGATCTGATTGACTTCATTGTGTGAAGACTTTTGTTGTTTGGCTTCATACTATCTTCCATCCTGATCCATACTACCTAGCTGCTGATAGTCTTCGTGCTTTCACTTCATTGCTTACTTGATTATGGCTTGTCTAGTGTAGTCTACCTTTCGCTGCATATCAATAGGTTCATTTCTACTGTCTGTCTTCAAAGCCCTCATATTTTGAAGTTCATAAAAATCACCTATTCACCTCCCTCTAGTTGATAACTAGCACTTTCGATTGGTATCAGAGCAAGGTGCTCCCTTGTTCTGTGTGATTCGGTTTAACCACCTGGAGTTTTAGTTATGTCAACTGCAGGGACAATCAAGGTCTTCGCTGTGTGCCCCATTTTCGATGGTCATGATTATCCCCGATGGAAGGCCATGATGAAGAAGCGACTTCTAGCTATGGACAGTGAGCTTTGGACTGTCACAAAGATTGGTCTCACCGATTTATGCAAGATGGCGTGTGCTAATGATATTCAGAAGTACACCCTTCTAGATACGAAGGTGAAGGCTATTATATGCTCCTGTTTGTCAAGAGACGAGTTCAAGCGCACCATGCATCTATGCAATGTGAAGCTTATATGGGACCGGATCTCTGACGTCTATGAAGGTCATCGAACATGTCAGGACCCATGGTTCCTCGAATTCAAGGAGTCTCTCCAAACGATGACTCCCGAACATGAGCCATCTTCTCCCACCTATTGCTTCATGGCATGTGGTGCCAAGGTAAACTCACGCGATGCTTACTTTCAAACTTCAAGTGAAGATGACTCTGAATGTGAATCTAAACCTAGCTACAAAACACTTGCTAAAATTGCAACAGAACAACAAAATGCTATGGAACATATTCAAACGTTGCTAGACAAAAGCGATGACCTGTTGGACGCGGAAATGACTCGAACTTAGTCCTTAATTGAAGACATTAGAAGTCTTCATGTTAAGTACGAGGAACTTGAAAGTCGTCATGAAATGCTCTCAACTACTCATGAAAAGCTCTCCTATGATTACCTTCAAAGGAAACAAGAGCTTGAGAACTTGAGATCGGCTCATGAGGATCTTCAAAAGGAGAACGAGTCACTCCGTGCTCAATAGATTAGTTCCACTCAGGAAAGATTTGAACCACCATGTCTAAAATGTCTTGAGCGTGATAATGCTGTCTCTGTTGCTGAATGTTCTACTGCTGCTACTATTACAATATCTTCAACCGATGATGTGTTAACTAACCCCTCTATTGAGGATACCACTACTATTGCTGATGAGAATGCGAGGTTGAAGACATTGCCTGAGACAGGAATGCACAAAAGTCTCAAAGGGCATCAGACACTATGTGATGTCCTTAAGAAACATATTCTGAACCGAAACCCTAGGAAAGAGGGTGTTGGGTTTGAGAGGAAAATAAATGTTGATGGTTCTTACTGGAAGCCTGAGCGGTACCCCAAAACCACATGGATTGCTGCAAAGGGGCCTTCAGTGGATCCATCTACCTTATCTGGCTTCACTTGTGCTAACCCGATTATCAATGATGAATCCTTTGATGCAAACTATAAACTATTTAAGAATCGAAATGGTGAAGTGATTGCCAGGTATATTGGTACTAACTGCAGGAATGGACCCCCTTTGAAGAAGATCTGGGTGCCCAAGAGTGGTCTTGAAAATCTTCAGGTGAATGTCATCATGACATCACCTGGGAAGAAGACAAACCCAAGACCAAAGGCTTCATATAGTGCAAAGGCTTCATACAGATAGATGACTCACCAGAGTCACCCTAACACCAATGTTTTACAGGGAAACCATACTCAGGCCTATGAATATGAGCGTGTTTCATCAAACCACCATGTTCATAAGACCAAGAACTACTCTGCTTATTCTTATGAGTATTATTCACCTCCTGTAAGGCTATTTTCTAGGGCTCCAAAGCTGAAGTTCTTAGATGCTACACTTAGACTCATTGCTTAGAAGCCACCCCTGAAAATGTGGGTGGTTAAGAAAACTTAACTCTCTTTTGTAGGGAAGGGTCTCCAGCCGGAAATCAAAGGCGTATGATGCTTATGTTGGGGACCTAAAACATCTTGTGGGGCGCAACATAAAATGCCCAAATGGACTTACTATGTATTTGGTTCCTGGTTTACTTGACAGTTATCCGATCTGTCCTAACCAGGATCTGAACTTTGATAATATTCTTGTTCATCAAATATTTATGCTTCACGTTTCCCTTGGTGAAGCCTGTCCCCCTAATTGCACTGTAGGGTACCATACCAAAGGCTTCTGAATGGATTATGGACAGTGGATGCACTAACCACATGACTGGTGATCGAAGTCTTCTCATGGACTCAACCTTACGTCCATCTGACAAGAGTCACATCACATTTGCTGACACTGGTAAAAGCAAGGTATTGAGTCTAGGTAGAGTTGCAATCTCAAAGGATCAACACATGGATAAAGTGATGCTTGTTGAATCCCTTGGTTTCAACTTAATGTCTGTCTCAATGCTTTGTGATCTAAATATGGTAGTGATATTTGGAAAGTATTGTTGCCTTGTGCTTATGGAATCTGACAAATCTCTAGTCTTTGAAGGATATCAAAAGGACGATTTGTACATGGTAGATTTCTCAGTAGGACCACAGTTGGCCGTATGTCTTCTAGCAAAGGCGTCAGAATGCTGGCTCTGGCATTGGAGGCTAGGGCATGCTGGCATGATAAACTTGTACACACTCGCGAAGAAGAAACATGTCGTAGACATCGAAGGCGTCAAGTTCAAGAAGGATCATCTGTGTGGTGCCTGCGAAGCTAGAAAGATAACAAGGTCCAAGCATCCCTCGGAGACAATCATGACGACATCTCAACCTTTCGAGCTGCTTCACATGGACTTATTTGGCCCTACTCACTACTCTACTCTCACTACCACTTATTGCCTCTATGGTTTCGTCATTGTTGATGATTATTCAAGATACACATGGGTGCATATAATCCTTTACAAGAATGAAGTGCAGGATGTCTTCGGATGATTCGTCAATCGTGCCATGACGAACTATGGCATCAAGATCAAGCACATCAGAAGTGACAACGGCACAGAGTTCAAGAACACCGGCCTCGACACTTATCTCGATACATTGGGCATCACTCATGAGTTCTCAGCTCCATACACACCTCAGCAGAATGGCATCGTGGAGCGCAAGAACAGAACACTCATTGAGATGGCTCGGATGATGCTTGATGAGTACAAGACTCCAAGGAAGTTCTGGCCTGAAGCTATTGGTACTGCATGCCACGTCATCAACCATGTTTATCTTCACAAGCTTTTAAAGAAGACATCGTATGAGCTACTGACTGGTAAGAAGCCAAACTTAAGCTACTTCAGTGTATTTGGTGCTTGGTGCTGGATCAAGGATCCGCATCACACTTCAAAATTTGCACCGAAAGCACATGAAGGTTTTATGCTTGGTTATGGAAAGGATTCGCACTCCTACAGAGTCTTCAACCTCTTTCACTATAAAGTGGTTGAAACTGTGGATGTGCGGTTTGATGAAACTAACGGCTTGCAAAGAGAGCACCTGCAAAATGTGCTAGATGAAGTCTCACTAAGTGAATCCATCAAGCTTATGGGTACTGGAGAAATCATACCTTCAGAGGCACATGCTGAAGAAGAACTTATCATTTTTGTACCAAGTCAACCTGAAGACACTGCTTAGCCTGAAGCCAATGATGAAGACGAAGACAATGATTAGCAAGGGCAAAATCTTCATCCAGTTCATCCTCGTGTTGCAAATGAAGTACAAATTGAGAAGATAATTGATAGCAACAATGCACCTGATCCCCTCAGTCATTCAAGAGCAACACAGCTAGCAAATTTATGTGGGCACTTTGCATTTGTCTCTATATCTGAACCCAAGAAAGTTGTTGAAGCCTTCATGGAACTGAATGGATTCAAGCGATGCAAGAAGAGCTTTAACAGTTCGAGCTGAACAATGTGTGGGAATTGGTCAAGCGTCCTGATCCTCGCAAGCACAACATCATAGGCACCAAATGGATCTATCGCAACAAACAAGATGAGCATGGTCAAGTAGCCAGAAACAAGGCTCGTCTCGTTGCTCAAGGATACACTCAAGTTGAAGGGATTGGATTTGATGAAACATTTGCTCCGGTGGCTAGGCTTGAAGCCATTCACATACTGCTAGCCTATGCCAACCATCACAACATCCTCCTGTACCAAATGGATGTGAAGAGTGCCTTTCTCAATGGCAAGATTGAACAAGAAGTGTATGTTGTACAACCTCCTGGCTTTGAAGACCCAAAACATCCTGACATGGTATACAAGCTCAATAAGGCACTGTGCAGCCTTAAACAAGCCCCTCGCGCTGGGTATGACACACTCAAAGACTTCCTGAAGAGCAAAGGCTTCAAACCTGGTTCCCTGGATCCCACTCTTCACGAAGACATACGATGGTGAACTGTTTGTATGCCAGATCTATGTGGATGACATTATCTTCGGCTGCACTGACAAGAGATACGGTGATGAGTTTGGACACGTGATGCAAGAGCAGTATCAGATGTCCATGATGGGTGAGCTGAAATTCTTCCTTGGTCTTCAAATCCGTCAGCAAAGCAACGGCATCTTCATATCTCAAGAGAAATACCTCAAAGATTGCCTGAAGAAGTTTGGGATGCAAGACTGCAAAGGATACACGACGCCAATGCCAACCAAAAGTCATCTGGGCCCCGACGACAATGGTAAAGAGTTCGATCAAAAGGTATACCGCTCCATGATTGGTTCTTTACTCTATTTGTGTGCATCTAGGCCAGATATAATGCTTAGCGTTTGCATGTGTGCCTAATTCCAAGTGGCACCAAAGGAGTTGCATCACTTAGTCGTGAAGCGAATTCTTTGATATTTGGCTTACACCCCAACACTAGGATTATGGTATCCAAAGGGCTCAAAGTTTGATCTAGTTGGATTCTCAGATGCTGATTATGCTGGTGACAAGGTTGACCACAAGTTTACTGTAACACCCACAATGCGGCTATATCTCCCACGTGTTGAGGCATGACTTAGAGGCATAACCGCATGGTGGTTTAGTCGCAAGAGGGGTAATCTTCACACAATCCCACGTACTGAATAAGAAAGGGATAAAGAGTCGGCTTACAATCGCCACTTCACACAATACATAAATATATCATACATCATCTAGAATACAAATCAAGGTCCGACTACGGAACCAAAATAAAGAAAGACAACCCCAAATGCTAGATCCCCGATCTTCCCAACTGGGCTCCACTACTGATCAACAAGAAACGAAACAACGCAATGAACAAGATATTCATCGAGCTCCCACTTGAGCTCAGTTGCATCACCTGCACTGGTATCATCGGCACCTACAACTATTTGGAAGTATCTGTGAACCACGAGGACTCAACAATCTCACACCCGCGAGATCAAGACTATTTAAGCTTAAGGGTAGGAAAGGGGTAGTGAGGTGGAGCTGCAGCAAGCACTAGCATATATGGTGGCTAACTTACGCAAAAGAGAGCGAGAAGAGAAGAAAAGCACGATCGAGAAGCTAAAAGTGATCAAGAAGTGATCCTGAAGCTACTTACGTTCAAGCACAACACGAGACCGTGTTCTCTTCCCGGATTCCGCCAAAAAAAGACCATCATGGCTACACACGCGTTTGATTCATTTTAATTAAGTTAAGCGTCAAGTTCTCTAGAACCGGACATTAACAAATCCCCATCTGCCCATAACCGCGGACACGACTTTCGAAAGTTCAAAACCCTGCATGGGTGTCCCAACTTAGCCCATCACAAGCTCTCACGGTCAATGAAGGATATTCCTTCTCCCAGGAAGACCCGATCAGACTCGGAATCCCGGTTACAAGACATTTCGACAATGGTAAAACAGGACCAGCAAAGCCGCCCGATGTGCCGACAAATCCCGATAGGAGTCGCACGTATCTCATTCTCAGGGCACACCGGATGAGCGCTCCGTACAACTAAAACTGAACCTCGAGTTTCCCCGAGGTGGCGCTGCAAAGGACTCTAGTTCAGACCAACACTCAGAGGAGCACTGGCCCAGGGGGGGGCTTAAAATAAAGATGACCCTTGAGTTTGCAGAACCCAAGGGAAGGTATATGGTGGTAGGTAGGCAAATGGTAAAACCAAGGTTGGGCCTTGCTGGAGGAGTTTTATCCAAAGCAAACTGTCAAGGGGTTCCCATAACACCCAACCGCGTAAGGAATGCAAAATCAAGGAACATAACACCAGTATGACAGAAACTAGGGCGGCAAGAGTGGAACAAAACACCAGGCATAAGGCCGAGCCTTCCACCCTTTACCAAGTATATAGATGCATTAAAGTAAATAAGATATAATAATGATATCCCAACAAAATCCATGTTCCAACAAGGAACAAAACTTCATCTTCACCTGCAACTAGCAACGCTATAAGAGGGGCTGAGCAAAGAGGTAACATAGCCAAACAACGGTTTGCTAGGAAAGGTGGGTTAGAGGCTTGACATGGCAATATGGGAGGCATGATATAGCAAGTGGTAGGTATCGCAGCATAGCAATAGAGCGAGCAACTAGCAAGCAAGATAGAAGTGATTTCGAGGGTATGGTCATCTTGCCTGAGATCCCGCAAGGAAGAAGAACGAGTCCATGAAGAAGACAAACGGACGTAGTCAAACGAATCCTCACAACTCCGGAACGAAACCGAAGCTAACGAGAGAAGCAACCCGAAAAGGAGCAAACAACATAGTAAACAACCATCACATTAGCATGGCATGATGCGCAAACAAGTATGATGCATGTCCGGTTTAAATATGCATGGCATGGCAAAGTGCACAAACAAAACTACAAGTTAAGTGGAGCCCAATATGCAACGAGTTGCATATTGACGGAACATCCACATTCGATTATTTAGTTCTCTCTTGTTTATGTACCCAACAATATTAAATGTTGTTAACATGGCAAGGGGTGAAGCACAATTAAACCACACTATCTAAGCAATTTAAATGGGGCTGGAAACAACAAACAACAGTAATTCCGGAGAATCCCCATATGCATTTAGCAATTTAATGCAAACAACAACTTTAAACATTTTAAATGTTATTATCATGATGCGGATGACATGTGCAAGTTTATGCAATTTTATGAAAATGTTGACATGAGCATAATATGAAGCATTTGTCATCGTGGCAGAAATGAAAGGGGTGCCACGACAATGAATCCAAAAATGATGCCACGGCAACATATCGGTTCCGGTAGCTCATGGAGATACCGGTGCAAAAGGAAGTGTGGCGGGAGCGTGCAAAAGATGGTGGGGTGATCCCGGTTACTGGGTTCCCACGAGTCGATGGCATGGAAGCGAGAGACACTACGGACACGGTGCAAACGAAAGGGTGCATCTCGTACATCGCAAGCATTCATCCATGGGGTCAACGGCTCGGCGGTTATACCTTTGAAGTGCGCGGTTCAGGACGGTTCGGGTTCGAAGGGATGTAGACGGAAGTAGTTGTTCACGGAAGTCGTGGGAGTCGTGGTACATATTTGAGAAGCGGTAGAGGTACGGGTCTTCGACAATGGTCATCGTACACGTTCCGAGGTCATCGGTAGAGGTTCTCGCGATCTCGGCGACGGTAGTGGTACACGTTCGTTTTTTGGAGAGGTACTTGATGAATCCAACGTTTTCGGGACGACGGTAGTGGTACATGTCATAGGTAGTGGAACTTGACGGATCCGAGCTCTTCGAGGGTCGTCGTGGTACTCGTTCACGTTGTAGTCGAACATGTTCAAGAAGAAACTTATGCGACATCGTGGAACTTGGCACATCCAAAGGGTACTTGACGGGTCCGAGGTCTCCGGCCGTAGTGGTACTTGCTGTTACATGTAGTTGAACTTGAGGTGCTCCCGGCGTTAGACTTGAGGCGTTGGACAGAACCATGGCGACGTTCAGCCGCTACCCCACGTCCATGACGAAAAACGGAGCTCGGGAAGGGAGTCGAAGCAGCAGGCAAGGGCGCGATGCAGGGTCGACAACCGTGGCACTTGGCGCGGGGGACGTCTAGAAGCTGCTGCCGGGGCCCTCGCGGCGGAACTGCAGCGGCTTGACGCAAGCAGGGCGTCGCAGCTCCGGGAACATGGCGAGGACGGTAGAGGCGAACACGGAGAAGAGGAAGCAGAGCATGATGTTGGTCGACGCTGGACTTGCACGGTCGAGGGAGGAGCGGGCGGCGGCCTTCGGGCAACGAGGATCCGGGCGAGCACGTCGAGGTGGGCAGCAGAGGCGCTGCGCTGGTCGTGGTTGCCGGAAGCGATCGGACACGGCGGCGGGGGCTTGCCGTGGCGCACTGGTGGCCGGGGCCAGGCGACATCGCCATGGGAACAGCTCGGGCGAGCTTGAGCTCAGGACGGGAGGAGGCACACAAGGCGCGGGCGAAGACGAAGGAAGAAGATAGAGGGCGGCCGATGACGGACTTCGCGCCGGTTGCTGGTGGCAGGAGGCGGAGCGTTGGCACGATGCGTGTGTGCGTGTGTGTGGTGGCGTTGTGGGAGGATGAGAGGGAGAGGGTGAGGATCGGTCGGGACTAGGTTAAGCAGGGCGCCGGCTGGGCCTTGGGCCTTTTGGTGGAGATGGAAAAGGCCATAGGCCTGGTCGGCTGGGCTGCAGGATGCAGGCTCTCTGCTATCTCTCACTCTCTTCTCTTAACCATTAAGAGAAAAGAAAATAGATAGAAGAAGAAAAATATAAAGAGAGGGTTAGGGATGGAATTTGGGCATGGGGGTTATATTCCTGGACTCACAAGAATGTGTATGATCTAAGAAAAAATGGAGTGGACATTTTTCAAAGTTTAAATTCAAACTCATTTGATTTAAATTCAAATGGTTTGAATAGGAAGTGAGGGTTAGGAAGGTCCAAAAATGTTCGGATTTTTGGTGGAGCTCCGGAAAATGGAGAAAGGATATATAGCAAAGTTAGAGGCCAAGAGTTGTGATAACAAAGGCATTGGGATTTTGCAAGTGTGTTAAGGTGAATTCCAAACTAGTGGAATATTTAATATAGCTCCCTAATATTGGGGTATATGTTGTAAAGAGAATCACCACGTGAATTCCCTCGGTTTAAATGGACCAAAGATCTATACGATTTATTTAGTTGAGCTGGAAAGATTAAAGACATGATGACATGATGCAATGATGAATGCAATGAACCAAACAAATCACACGACAAAAACTCGGAAATCAAGGAAGGCATCTGAAGCTCCGGTCTTGGAGCGTCACATCTACATCAGGCACATGTCACTTTCTTGGACGATCTCTTGTCTGTTGGTCTTTAAAGAAGCAGAACTGTGTCTCTCTCTCCACTGCAGAATCTGAATACATTTCTGCTGGATCTTGTTGTGCTCAGCTTCTATGGATGAAGCAAACTCTCAAGGACTATGGAATCCATCTGAAGCAAGTGCCACTCTACTGCGACAATGAAAGCGCCATCAAGATTGCCAACCACCTAGTTCAGCATCCGAAGACAAAGCACATTCAGATCCGTCATCACTTTCTCAGAGATCATGTCATGAAGGAAGATATTGATATCATTCATGTCAACACGGAAAAGCAATTGGCAGATATCTTCACAAAGCCCTTGGATGAGAAAAGGTTTTGCAAGTTGCGGTGTGAGCTAAATATCTTAGAATCCTCAAATGTCCTGTGATTGGACACACATCCTAATGCTTATGCATGTTGATGACTTATGTTTGAGATCGAAAAGAACAAATGATCGAACTATCGATTCCATTGAATGATTCTCGGTATATATACAAGGGGAACAGACACGATCGAGAGATGCGACTGTTCGTAGAGGTGCAAGGGGAGAGGCACGACGGTTGCTAATGCAACCGACGTACAGATTACAATGGGAGGATTATCTCTTTAATTAACCTATTAATTTTAATCCTAACACTCCCCCTAATCCTTCTTTGTCCTTGCAACCGATCAACTCTAGAATCATCCTTGAATTAACTCTTCTCCAAAAACCCTATGGGAAAAATGTGAGAAGTATTGTAGTATGATATG
Source organism: Triticum aestivum (assembly GCF_018294505.1). Taxonomy (NCBI): domain Eukaryota; kingdom Viridiplantae; phylum Streptophyta; class Magnoliopsida; order Poales; family Poaceae; genus Triticum; species Triticum aestivum. Next base: position 308,709,449 of record NC_057806.1, on the reverse strand, counting down.
TTGCTAAAACTCCTTCAAACCGAGTGGGAAAAATAAGGAGAAAATGGTGCAACATATAATGGTTATTGTCTCTTTTAGCTTAATACGAGAAAACCCATAGAGTTCAGAGGACAATAAATATGTCGTATATACTTTCCTAAAAACCCCGGTGGGGAAAACTGAAAGTATGACATATGATCTCATGTTGATATTACCTCATTAAAAACCTTTATGAGAACCTGTAAAGTAAACTCATGAAGGGAAAAAGAGTATAATATGATGCATTGAACATGAACAATTCAGGAAGATACTCCCCTGATTCTTGCAAAATTCGAAGCCGTCACCTACCAATTCTATAAACACATTTCCGGAACATAGAAGTTGGTAGAAACCTGATGAACAAATCAGTCACATGATTTGACTTGCAAGATATGCAATATAGTGATATTGCTTATTATGTAACCTGTTTGCATCCAGGCAATGCAAGAAACATTATCGTTGAGATAATGGTTGGTGGATGTAGCCATGAGTTCTGTTTCGAAGACTTCTCATGAGAGGACTACTACACCTAGGAGGAACACTAAGCTTGTCTACGATCTGACATAGTAGGGATCTGATCGATGTATCCAACGATATGGGTGTTCACATTTCTGTGAAACTGAAAAACCAGGACAAGATGTCTGATGCCTTGGAGATATCGAAAGATATTCTTGAGTACTAACCAATTGTGTTTGGTGGATCCAATGGCATTATGGAACGTCGAGTCCCAGTATCTCATTTCAATCATCTCTTGGTCTAAATAGATCTTTCTCTACGTCTAGAGAATGAACTACCATGAGAGTTATGGATGGATACGATTTGTCCACAATGAATTTCTCCAATATATTATGGATATAGACAACATAGTATACCATAATGTATGAATGAAGGTGCTCAATTTGTAGTAACAAGCGATGTTTTGGTTTACCCAAATCCTTCATTTTAAACTCCGTCATTTAGATGATTACATGTGTCGTCATTGCATACACACAAACATGGATAATCATCATTGTAGGAGTAATCCTTGTGTATAAGGAACTCACCACGTCGGTTATACCAAATGTACCGACAACAATAAGTCGTATGATGACTTACTGATTTTACACAATGTATGTTGCATTTTGTATTTCGATTCAGAATTCAGATTCCATCGGGAATCAATCATATATGTCTGAATCTAGTGATCCACATGGATATGTAATCACTACATCTATCAACTGCAAAGATAGATGATTTTGTGCTGCCAATGGTATAAGTTATCAGAAAGAGATTCCACTTCTGGAGAATAGTTGGGTATCTGCGTGAACCTTGTGCTACAATACTTGCTCTATGTTTCACCACCTTGTTGTTCTCAATTCTGTTTCCAGAAGAAAACTGGTGTAGGTATTGCTCATGAATACCTTCCCATTATTGAGCAAGATCATTTCTACCTAGATTATACCCTTTGCTTGAGTTCAGTCCGAGTGTTGTTCACACTTTTCCATGGCCATGGTCTTTGGATCTGAATCATTTGAAAGGATTTTTGCACTCTAGTTAAGAAATGTATGTCGGCATTTGTAGACTTCCGGTTATATGTTTCTCCAGAATCTATATATCAATATATAGTTGGTGGAAATATCATTACCCATGGTGACTGCTCGCGATTTCCCAATGCGATTGAGCCGGGTATTCCGATGTCCCAGTCATTGTGTGCACTATGACCTGGGTTGGTGGAGGTTTCCCGTCCACTGGGTGTATACTACCCATTAGGTGTTTGTCAACATAAAGTTAACTTGCATTTACTGATTAAGAGGCCTTGATATCCTTGCTTGCGAGAAGCTGAATCCTGATGTATTTCTGCCATACATCTCCCCCTGTTGCTTTGAACGGGGAGTGGAGTGGATCTTGTTGGTACCTCCACTCTTTCAGGCGTACTTTTGCAGGATTGTAGGATTGTGTGACACCTTTATAGTCAGTAAATGAATCTGGCAGGTTATTTGCAATGTGTTGCAAATCTTTTGAACGCATAGTTCAGATCTTTGAGTATGTGGATTTGAGGCAGAAATGTGTTGAACATTCCACTAATTTCCTGACATTCTTTATGGTACTTGAAATCTCCCCCTAATGCCTAGAAATGTTCCTCATTGAATCAGCATATTGGCCTTCAATAACTCCCCATGCGAGGGGCTTGAGGTATTGACAAAAATACAGCTATTCCTCACATAGATCCCAACTATATGTTGAGGGGCCAATGAGGTATGCTGGGTGGTGATATCGGTATGTAACCGAATTACTGCAGATAGGAAATACTTGGTAGATATCCACATATCAAAGATAGAGGGGAATAAGATTATGCAGTTATGTCATGAGCGTGTAAAACTGCATGACTCCAACGTAAAGTTGGTAAGTTGCAATTCCAAAGTAAAGATAATGCAATGAGCTTAACTCTTTGGATAGGATTCTACCAAACCATTTTGAGTCTACACATTAGGACAAATGGCTAAACTTCAATCCAAAGGCCATACAGAAGGCCCTCAAGGAGAATTCTGCAATATTATCTATTCGATTTGCTTGAAATCGATGTCAGGATAATGAGCCAATGATTTCGTGTGAATAAAGCACACACTTAAGACCATCATGTAGATATGTCTTTTAGAACCATGGAATACCTGAATAGTCTAGTCAATGGATGGGAAGAGCCATTTACCTCAACTTAATGCATTCAAGGAGTCTCAGTGGTTCAACATAGACTTTAAGGTGTGCGAGCCTTAAAATTAGCTTCCCTGTGTCACATGTAGTGCACATAAAATCCAAATATTGTTAGAATTTAGCATCATAATAATCATAAACTACTGGAATTGGTGATAGTTTGGGTTTCAACCCAATGTCTCGATGACCAAGGCGGGTATGCCAAGTTTTTCATGTACAAGACATTTTGGAAAACTATCTTGAGCGCAACATGTGCTACGGGTTTTGTAGTATGTGTAGTACAATCCAGATGATACATAGGGAATGTGCTTGCCATATCCGTTGCATATGGTAAAGAGAATGTATTTCTCTTTCTTGTTAGCACAAGTTTCTCTATGGAAACCATTTTGACGAATATCTCTATAGCTTAGTAGGGTACGAGTTAAACTTGGGAAGCAATGAAGCATCCCAACGTTACTCGAGTACCCACGGGGATAGTAAATATGACTCGAGTTGAGCCGACAAATACCTCATCGCGTCTAGGGATTTTAAAATATCTCCTTTCTCTCAATGATAGTGGAAACATTGGACTTCCCCGAGTATAGAGTTTGTGGTGCATATATCCACAAGGCACATATCATTTTTCATCGGATTGACTCCCGTAGAAATCTATATATAGACATGGAAGATTCTCAATATGAAAATCACTGTCAGATATATAGAATACATACAAATGTATTTGTACCAAAGTGCTGATACAATATATTGTGATATACAATATATGATGATAACAATAATCATGTTCATATTAGAACATCAGAAATGGACATAAATAAATAGATCACTAAGGAGATTGAGGGACTAAATGTAGTCTCCAAACATGTTAGTTGATGCATATTCAACCTTCATGTTCTCCGTGCTCATAGGGTCCCATGACAACAGGATAGTCATTTTATTGCTCAGTTCTAGAAGAACATGATGCAAACAAACTGACTTCCATAATGGTGTCAGGTCGAAGGTTTGAAGTGAGTTTCAAACAATTACCCTTGAGGTTCTTTGCGTCCCGGTGACATGGCTTGGATTGCACGCGCTATCCTATGGGAGGCAAGACTGATCTTGATGTCCATAACCCGCTTAAGTAAGTTGTCGCCATTGAGGGCAAGAGCCTCAAATTACTTAGCCATCTATTACTTATAGGGGCAAACCAGAGATAATTAATTTACGAGTAGTAAATTAAAGACCATCATGGTTAATGTTGTAATGAATTTTGCAAAATTAATGGATATTTCAAGAACTTAGCTTGAAACCATTAGTGTGAATCTCAAATTGCTAAGTATGACATCTTGAAGATAATCTCCAAAATGGAGTAGATCTCGCAGCACTAGGGAGTATAATCTGATGAAATCAGTAGATACTCACTCATAATGCCTTATGTCACGACAGAGTAAAATATGTGGGAGAGCACTTTGTTAAGAAATCATAATGTCAAAATGACAAAATGTAGGCTTAACTGTAGTGGTGATAATCTGCAAAGCAGTAGATCTACACACTACCTTGTGATCTCAATACATCAATTTGAAGAAATCACCAAGAATTTTGCATCTGTATTTGCAAGAAATTGAAAATCTCAATTGTAAATAGACGTATTAATCTCAGACATGTGGTTAACATGGAAATAGATATATCATAGAAACATTCTGGAATACCTCGTACTCAACGGAGAAACAATACTGCAGAGGTACCGAATTTATCTTTGCAAGAGATTAAAAATCTCAATTGCAAATAATAAGATATAAATAATCTCAACATATGTAAGCATGGAAATTATTTATAGCATAATTTTATTCTAGAGAACAATACTCAACAGAAAAAAATTATAAACAACATGGTCAAAAACAGGTAAATACTACTCCCTCCGTCCCGAAAAACATGTCGTGGGCGTAGTTCACTGGTAATTTTGCAAAAAAACCTCGTGGTTTTAAAAGCGTTTCAAACAAGTCCCTCCGCCCCGTCTTCTTCCTCTGCTCGTCGCCTGCCCATCGCCAGGGGCCGGCGCCGCCTAGCTGCGTGATTCGCCAGGGGCCGGCGAGCCCAGCTGAGCTCCTCCTCCGTAGCCAAGCACCTGCTCTCGCCGCCTTCGCCAATTACCTCCTCTACCGCCGCCGCCCAGACCTGCACTGCCGTGGTCTCCTCCCGCTGCCTGCGGGCTTCGCCAGAATCTCCTACCACGTCTTCCTCGAGGCCGCACGCTTCCCCGCTGGAGCCCCCGCGCATCCTCCTCAAGCTCGTGTGTGTCCTCCCTCGTGCTCCCGTGCATCCTCCTGGAGCTCCCGCGTGTGCGCCGCCGCTATCCCCTACTGGCGTCGTCGGAGCTTGCCTCCACAATCCGGTGGACCAGGAGCTCGCCGGTGGAGATCTGCCCGTGCTGCTGCTGCTCCTTCTCCCCTGCCCGTGCTGCTGCTCCTCCTCTGACCCTGCCCGTGCTGCTTCTCCTCTGATCCTGCCGGTGCTGCTATTGCTGCTACTCCTCTGCACTCTGTAGAAGGTACAATACTTATTCATCAGAGTAGTGTTGATTTACTATTACTGATCAGAAAATTAAAGATAGGATGATTAATTCAGAGATCAGATGATGCTAATTCAGATGATGCCAATTCAGAGTGAAACTGTAAAATTCAGAGGATGCAAATTGTTGTAGCACTACCAGCATTCATAAAACAGTCCAAGTTAAAACTTTGTAGCACTAGCAAATTCAGTTGATGCCAATTCAGGTTTGTAGCACTAGCAACATTCATAAACCAGTCCAGGTTAAAACTTTGTAGCACTAGCAAATTTAGATGATGTCAATTCAGGTTTGTAGCACTAGCAGCATTCATAAAACAGTAGCCTCATTCCGTACATGTGAACCATGTTAAAACTTTCAAAATTGTCCAGTATCACCCGGTTAGCTGGTTAAAACCATCATCAGGTTTTGGACAACCATGGGACAAAGGGACAACTAGCTTTGTGGTGCCATTGGGTGCAAGGGCAGTTTGTTGAGGTGCCCGCGGAGTCGCCGATGCTCCGAGCAAGTCGTCCAACGGCTGAAAAGAAAGTACACACACTTATTAATTACTGTAATCGTAGCTGCTCGGGTGTTCAAGTAAATGGGTAGTATGATTTTGTGCAGAGCAACTGTTGCCAGCCACAAGAAGAAGCCAATTAGACAAACTTCCATAGCTTATGATGTTGCTCTGTTTAACTGAAGCACTAAACTGACTAGAACTGCAGTACTAGCTTTGAGTGAAAAGAGAACAGTGGAGGTCATATATTATGTCAACAAAATAAATACAGAGGAGGTCGTACTGGGTGCCTAAATGAGCATTTAGCATTCGCACTGTTGCCATTGAACCAATACCAGCAACCCCTAAGGGTCTCCTTGTCACTACTGTTTTATTCATTATGATTCATGTTATCAAAAGTAAATACCAGTTTCATAGTGAATGCTAGCTCCAAAGTAACCAAGGCAGTTAAGTTTAACTCTTAAAATACCCTACTGATGTCTATTTCTCACTACCAAGCTCTACTTAGGAAAACAATAAAAGCATAACAAGCCAAGTCAATAAAAGGGCAAAAATAACCGTGGATCTGCAAGTTGGAAGCCATGGCCTTGCAATTGCCATCAAGCAAGTGGATGAAGTGGCTTGCCCTGTTTTAAATGGAGGGTCACAAAACTCCTGGTCTTCACCTCCTGAATTATTTCTCTCTGGAAATAATTTTTCAAAGGATTTTCAATAAAGAGAAAAATAACAAAACTCTATCTAGAACATCTAGGTAGATCAAATAAAACCCAAACTTGGAAATTAAATAAAAATAATAATGCAAAAAGAATCAATTGATTTGGACTTATAGTTTAGGAGATATTCATGGTCAAGGTTGGGATTCTCACTGTAAGTTGATTATCTTGGTTTGCATGTACTCCTCATTATTAGGAACATGGAGTACATGTATGGAAATGAATCATTTATGGAGTACTATGAAAACATGTGTTGTTGATGCTGTTTTTGTGTTGTCTGCTGTTATTACTTGAATTTGATGGTACCATGGTGTTTTTGATCTTAGAATACTCCAAATCTGAAGAAAAATGATGTTGTTGATCTTAGAATACTCTTTTTGTGTGTGTGTATTCTTGTTATGGTACCATGGTGTACTCATCTTTCGTCATTGATGGCAGGAACACATGAATATGGATTTGAACTTGATGCCTCAAGAGGAAGAACATGAAACCATTGATTTGAACTTGATGCCTCAAGAGGAAGACGATGAAGGTATTAATTTGAATTGGATCCCTGAAAAAGAGGAACCTCAAGTGGAAGAGAATGTAGCTATGGATTTGAACTTGATGCCTCAAGAGGAAGACGATGAAGATATGAATTGGATGCCTCAAGAAGATGAAGGAAAAGAGGATGAAGCTCAAGAGGAAGAGGATGAAGTTATGAATTGGATACTTCAAGAGAAGAGAAGAGAATTGTCAGATAAGGAGAGGCATGGTGTTTACTTTGCCTTGCTGGTAATCGAGCTCAGAGATGGGTCTGTTCAACCAGATGACAAGCTGCTAGTCTCAAACCTGTTAGACATAAGTGTACGATCTGTTGAAAGAATCTGGGAAGAGGCTAAAAAGCAAATTGCCGATGGCAAAGAAGTAGATGTCTCAAGCAAGAAGCCAGGAAGATCTGGCCGAAAGAGAAAGGAGCTGGATCTAGAGAGGACCTCAACAATCGCACTGAATAAAAGAAGAACAATTCGATCTCTGGAACGGTCTCTAGGTGTGGCCCGATCGACCCTACATAAGAGGTTCCAGTTGAATGAGCTCAACCGCATCACAAGCACCGTGAAGCCTCACCTCAAGCTAGAGAACAAGCTTGCGAGATTGAAATTTTGTATGTCCATGGTCGATGACAATTCAATCTCAACTTCTCGGGCTATGTTAAAACCAATGACGAATATGGTTCACATTGATGAGAAGTGGTTTGACATGACGAGAGTGAAGAATAGTTACTATGTACTTCCAGGAGAACCTGAACCGAAGTGCACCGTGTCAAACACTCACAACATTGGGAAGGTAATGTTCCTAACAGCTGTTGCCAGGCCTCGATATAACAATGAGGGGGAGCTAACATTCGATGGGAAGATCGGCATTTGGGCATTCGTCGAAGAGACTGAGGCGAAGCGGACAAGTCAGAACAGAAAAAAGGGAACAAAAGTGTTGACATCAGTGAAAGTAACCAGGCCAGTGTGCAGAGATTATCTAATCAATAAGGTTATCCCGGCAATTCAGGATAAGTGGCCTGACGATGATGAGGGAGCAACAATATTCATCCAACAGGATAACGCAAAGCCTCATGTCCTTCCCAATGATGTAGCTTTCCGAGAAGCTGTGGAACAAACTGATCTTGACATCTGATTGCTACAACAGCCCCCAAATAACCCTGAGTTAAATTGTTTGGACCTCTGCTTCCATAACTCTCTCCAGTCTCTAACCGACTGCAGGTCACCTACAAACATCAAGGAACTGGTACAGGGTGTGGAAGAGGAATTCGAGAACTACGATCCCGACAAGTTGCATAGAAGCTTTATCACATTAGAAGCAGTTATGTTTGAAGTTATGAAAGACAAAGGAGGAAATCAATATAAGTTGCCCCACTTGCACAAGGATCGCGTTCCGAATGCTGGAATGGAAATAACCGGTGTATATTGCGACAGTCGGGTAGTTGTTGATACTAGGGCCCTTATAGAAGAAATGGAAATTGCAATAGGAAAAGAAAATGAAAGGAAAGAATTAGATAGAGAAGGGAAAATAAAGAAAAGTAAAGGGAAGGGAAGGGAAGAAGTGGCCAGAGAAAGGAAAAGAATGTAGTCAAGAGGGGGCAAAGAGGCCCTTATGTCATGTAGTCAGGTGCTCCTTGTGTATGTCTTATGTAATCTTATGTCAAGAGGGGACAAAGATGCCCTTATGTCATGTCCTTATGTATACCTTGTCTAACCCTTGTATATCAACTCCTTGTTGGAATTTATTGGAATTATTTGGGTGATTTGGATTAATTGAATTATCTGGGTTATTTGAATTAATTTGGGTTATTTGGATTTATTTGAATTATTTGAATTGATGGATTAATTTTAGTTATTTGAATTAATTTGGGTTAGTGGACTGAAATTTTTTCTTGACAACTACAACAACTAATGAGGCAAGCAAGGCCTTTGCTAATCCCATATCATCAGTAGATGATATGGTCTATTTAGTTAAGAGGATGACAAGAAATAAAAGGACAGTGGATGACAAGAAATCGCTTCTATTTAGTTAAGAGGTCCATTTCATGCTATCAAGGACACTTCCAGTTTTTCTTTAGTTTCATCAAAGGTTCATCAATACAGATGCTAAAATCTAGCATATCTCATGGAATGGATCAGCTAAAAGCCTAAAATAAGAAGTCTAGATAGGAACACTTAAAGACCATCTCCAGAATAGTCACACAATAATTTGCAAGAAATAATACTGTCTATACTTTACTAAATAAAATGACTTACATAACAAATAGATATACGGTAAATAAACGAGCAGTGGAGCACTTGAAAAGATAGGTTATTGCTACTGTCAAATTTGTTTCAAATAGTTTTCTGTCAACTTGTGAGTAGGAAAATGGCTTCAGAAAATTCAGTTAACTGAGACTACAGTGAATATTCAGTTTTCTATCAATTGAAATGGATCCATCCAATATTTGTAGTCCAAGTTTAAATGGGCTGCAGTCATGTCCAAGTTTAATTGAATTGATGGAGTCGAGCCTTGAGTATATTTTAGCCTTCATTGCACGCAGGGATCAACATTTTAGTGGCTTTTGAATGAACAGTTGCATGATCAGAATTCTGAAGGGAAATATGCTGTGATGGTGCTTACACTGGCTGGACTAAAGAGTGTGCGGCCTAATCCATGGTACAGGCCCAAGACATCCTAAGCCTAAAAAGATGAGTTCACCGTCAGTCATTCAGTGAGACCCAAGAACACCACAAACTTCTCTTCACTCACTGAAGTAGACTGTGTATGTGGATTGATCATCAGATAAGCATATGCATTTTCTCATTACTGTTGATACTGTTGCGGCATCACTGAAACAGTACTGAAGAACGGGTTAATGATTGAATTGTCACCTTGCGCTCGGGGTCGGCGTACAAGCTATCCGCAGGAAATGGCAGCTGCAATGCAATCATCCCAGATAACTGTCAGCTCCATGCTCAGAAAAGAAGCAGAACAATTGCAAAGTGACATTGGGATGGTCTGATCAAACTAAATCTCATCAAGACAACCACATCTGCAAACAGTCTACCACCTCCTCCCTCAATTGGAACATTGCACGAACTCAACAAAGCCCTCTTGGTTGCCGTTGGCATAGTCTTCTTGGAGTACTAGCAGAAGTGAAATTCAGTGGTACATCTCACATTCAGTGAAGTGGTTCATAAACTAGTGGTTCAGTAAACATAGAGTAGTGGAGAAAATTCAGTAAAAATGGAGTAAATTCAGTAAACATAGAGTAGAGTAGAGAGGTTGAGACCCAGGCAGTAGGACCTGGAGATGATCTGCAGTAGTGGAGAAAACATGTAGCCGCCACCGCTATTGCCAAGTGAGCAAGTGCGACCCACTTGTGTCGTGGATAGCCCAGCCGCGGTGTCGCAGGCACGGGTCTTCCACCAAAGAAACAGCAAAGAAGACGCCGCCGCGATCGTATTCCTTGTGGACCTGTCGTCGTCGTCTTCCAGGCTCGCAAATCGACGACCTTTAGCTTGTCGTCGTCATTGGGCTCGTTGGCATTTAGCTTGCTGCATCTCCTGTCGTCATCGGGCTTGTCAGCCTCGTCACCCTTTAGGTTGTTGGTGGTGGTCCGAATCCAGTGCCTCCGGGCTCGCCGACACCGGTTCTGACGCAGCCGAAGCAGAGCACGGTGGTAGCTGGGGAAATCGAAGGTTTTTTTGAGGAAGGGGGAAGCTTGGGGAGGCAGGCGAGTGGCAGCTGCGGTGGCGGAGCAGGAGGCAGCTGCGGCGGGGGAGCGGGGGAGCAGGGCAGTTGCAGTGTCGGGGAGCAGCGCAGCTGCGGCAGCGGTGAGTAGCGCAGCTGCGGCTTTTGTCTGGAGGAGGAGGACGAGGGAGCGCGGGTTTGGTCGGGAGAAACCAGATGTTTTTTTGCAAATTTGCCCTTGCGACATGTTTTTCGGGACGGAGGGAGTAGTAAATAGTATTGTTATCTGAACCGATTCTCAAAAATTCCAGAACTGGAATTGTATTATTGGAAAAATCGGACTAACCATTGTTTTAGCTTATTTTACTAATTCCTGCAATACAGGGATCATAGTGCAAAATAGCCAAAGTGATAAGATTCCCCAATCTTTCTTATGTGTGGACGCTGGGGTTCTCCCGTGCGAGTCCTCAATGGACGCTGCTACCACTTAGAGACGACGACGACGCGCCGGACATCGAGGGCCTCCGCGGCCGCCCCTGCGGGCGTTGCTAGCCGGAAGCCACCGCTTGGCTTGGAGAGGCTTGTCACGCCGCGGGCGTTGCCATGCTGGGCACCGGCCGTTGGCCGCTGCCGCTGCTGGCGCTAGGCGGCTGGCCGCCTCATCGAAAAGATGCAGGCCAAGGCTCATCGGAGCCCATGCTCCAGGGCTGCGGCCGGGGCGGCGACGACACGACCAAAGAGGCGGCCGAAGCGCAGACCCATGCGGCTGCTCGAGCTCGCGGCCATCTCCGGCTGTGGCGGGGTGGTGGTGTCGGCGTTCTCCATCCCTACTCCAAGGCGGATAACGCTGGAGGGGGTGGAGGCGAGCCTAGGCGGTTAGTGCAGACGCGGCGGTGGCCACTCAAGGCCGGGCGGCCGCGGGCACGGCCGGGCAGAGAGCAGCCACGACCAGGGGCGTGCGCAGGCGGCGAGGCCACCACGCAAGAGGGCGCGGCCACAACTTTGGCTACAACCGAGCGCGCGGGCATGGAGTCGTCAGCCGTTGGCGGAGGCGGAAGAGGGCCGAGGCGGCGAGCACCGTCTCGGTGCAGTTGGCGTTGTGGCCATGCCATGCGGCGCGGTGGCCGCGTCCGACAGCGCGGTGGCCGGGTCCTGCGACGTGGTGGCCACGGCCTGGTGCGGGCTCGGGCGGAGCACGGGTGGGTGCAGCGTAGGTAGCGGCCATGCCGCCGGCGAGCGCGGCGCACAGCCGGGCGTGGGACGCGTCGCGGCGCGGGGCCTGAGGCGTCCTGCACCTTCGCTCAGAGAAGAGCGTGCTGATAACGTGGAACAGACACGATCGAGAGATGCGACTATTCGTAGAGGTGCAAGGGAGAGGCACGACGGTTGCTAATTCAACCGACGTACAAATTACAATGGGAGGATTATCTCTTTAAAACCTATTAATTTTAATCCTAACAACTTAGATGTGCAACACACAAAGTAATGTATATCTTCAATCAATGAAGACATACATTATAAGTGTGAATACATTAATGCGGAATTTGACTTCGGAGCGCCACGGTAATTGTGCGGTGTGTCTGGGTCTAATACTTTCTATACGGTGGGTAACGCCACCATCCAATTCTTGTTTGGTGTGTTTCAGTGGAGTCCTGATTGCATAGTCTTCGCATTTGGTTTGTCTTCAACACTGATTTGGTGTCATGTTTATCTTCACAGGGTTGAGTTGGTCTAATATATATATATATATATATATATATATATATATATATATATAGTGTTACTATTCATCACCCAGGGTGCAGAATAAGTTATTCTTCACCCGATGTAATCTTACGATCATTTCATAATTAAATTACGTTTGAAATTCAAATAGTTACATTTCTATTGATTCACTACGTAAAATTTGACATAAGAAAATAAAAATATAGGTCATAAGACAAGAAAATCTGCAGTTTATGTGTATTTTAGACTATGTTTTTACGTTTGTAATTTTACATAACATAAAATATTTTTTACGGCGATTATATATTTTCTTATGGTCTCTTTTTGCGTCGGAAATAAGACAAAACTTACGGAATGTAAAATTACGGTGCATTGATGGTAAAATAGAGGGGGGGGGGGGTGAAAAATAACTATTCCTCACCCAGGGTGACGAATAACGCGACCCTATACCCTATATTATATATATATATATATATATATATACATATATACGTGTTCTGTCCTCTACAACATTCACTTATAGCTATGTCTTCATGATTCAATTTTTTTTCTGAACTAAGTGAATGTGATCGGACCCTAACCTCTTATATGCTTCTACCTCAAACTCTATCTGTCCAAATTATATGCATTCTATTGAAACCTGTCATTTCCCTTCTCTAAGTCCTTGTCAGCTGAAGACAAAGAGACAAATGTTTAAATCTGTTTTTAATGCCATATCTGAGGGAGTCCTGGATTAGGGGGTCCTCGGACGGTCAGACTATATACTTTAGCCGGACTATTGGACTATGAAGATACAAGATTGAAGACTTCGTCCCGTGTCCGGATGAGACTCTCCTTGGCGTGGAAGGCAAGCTTGACAATACGGATATGTAGATCTCCTCCCTTGTAATCGACCTTGTGTAACCCTAGCCCCCTCCGATGTCTATATAAACCAGAGGGTTTAGTCCATAGGACAACAACAATCATACCATAGGCTAGCTTCTAGGGTTTAGCCTCTACGATCTCGTGGTAGATCAACTCTTGTAATACTCATATCATCAAGATCAATCAAGCAGGAAGTAGGGTATTACCTCCATCGAGAGGGCCCGTACCTGGGTAAACATCGTGTCCCCCGCCGCCTGTTACCATCCGCCTTAGACGCACAGTTTGGGACCCCCTATCCGAGATTCGCCGGTCTTGACACCGACATTGGTGTTTTCATTGAGAGTTCCACTGTGCCGTCACCATAAGGCTTGATGGCTCCTTCGATCATCGGCAACGATGCGATCCAAGGTGAGGTTTTCCTCTCCGGACAGATCTTCGTATTCGGCGGCTTCGCACTGCGGGCCAACTCGTTTGGCCATCCGGAGCAGATCGAGAGCTACGCCCCTGGCCATCAGGTCAGGTTTGGAGCCCATGTCAAGTGCGCCGCACAATCACGACGAGCACGACTTAGCTATGCCATCGGACAGTGCTCGGGAGATCGCACCTGCAACTACTCCGGGCCTCAATCTGGAACAAATTGCGCCATCTGAGGACGGGTGGATGGACCCCGCCCCAGAGGCCACACTCTCAGCGGCGATAGAGCCGAATACTGACTTCACCTCCTACGAGTCCCGTGTTGCCGAACTGTTGGATTCGTCCCCGCCCATGGGCTCCGGGCCGCCTGCGTCCATGCCTACCAAATCCGATTGGGCACCGATCATGGAGTTTACCTCCACGGATATCTTCCAGCACTTGCCCTTCGGCGACGTGCTAAACTCGTTGAGGTCTCTCTCTGTCAGGAGACCCTTGGCCGAATTATGTCCGGCTAGAATGGGATGCGGATGACGAAGAAAGTCGCTCCCCACCCACCACCCACTTAGTAGCCACTATCGACGATTTAACCGACATGCTCGATTTCGTCCCCGAAGACATCGACGGAATGGACGACGATGCAGGAGACGAACAGGAACCATCGCCCATAGGGCGCTGGACAACCACTTCATCCCATGATATATATATGGTGGATACACCCAAATAAGAAAATGATGAGGAACGGGAGGATGCAACGAAGGATAACCCCCTCGAGAAGCAACTAAAGCGATGACGCAGACGCCGCTCCAAATCCCGCCTCGGCAAAAACAACGATAACAGCTCAAGAAAGAATGAGACCCCGGTCGACTCCAATGCAATAGAGCAAGACGAGCCAGCGGACGGTGAACATAGTATGGAGCCACTGTCCGATCATGGCAACGCCGAGGGTAGAAATCATCAAACTGTCTCCGGAGAGGAGAATAGTCCAGATGACGATATACATACCATCCCGGAAAGGAACTTGGAACAAGAGAACCTCCACAGAAGGCTTATTGCCACCGCAAGGAGCCTTAAGAAGCAGAAACAAAGGCTTAAGGCCGCATAAAATACACTCATCAGTAGATGGAACAAAGTTCAGGACACTACGGAAAAGTACGGTGGCAGTCGCCACACAAAGAGTTACCCAAAGCGCAAGCTGCTGCCCGAATTCGATGACGAGGCCTTAGAGCCTACACAACCGAAAAATAAAACGGCCGATCGGTCAGATCGACCACCTCGCGGCCACGATAGAGCGGCTAACGAGGCCGTGCATAAGTCAGCACACAATTTACGTGAGGACTTGCATAAAAAAGATGGCATTACCAGATCCATCTACGGATCTAGGAAGCGCGCTACAACGCAGAATCAAAACCGAACACTACAACCGTCAAAACGCCAAGATACATCCAAATACAGGGGTGCTGCACACCCCCTATGCTTCATCGATGAGGTACTGGATCATGAATTTCCAAAGGGATTCAAACCCGTGAACATAGAGGTGTACGACGGAACGACAGACCCTGGGGTTTGGATTGAGGACTTCATCCTCCATATCCATATGGCTCGCGGAGACGATCTCCATGCCATCAAATACCTGCCCCTCAAGTTGAAAGGACCAGCTCGGCACTGGCTAAAGAGCCTCCCCGAAAATTCAATTGGCAGTTGGGAGGAGCTTGAGGATGCTTTTAGGGCTAACTTTGAAGGGACCTACGTCCGACCTCCGGATGCAGACGACCTAAGTCATATAGTTCAACAGCCCGGAGAGTCTGTCCGAAAGCTTTGGAACAGATTTCTCACTAAGAAGAATCAAATCGTCGATTGCCCGGACGCCGAAGCCTTAGCAGCTTTCAAACACAGCGTCCGAGACGAATGGCTCTCCAGACACCTCGTCCAAGAAAAGCCAAGGCAATGGCAGCCCTAACAAGCCTCATGACCCCCTTTTGCGCGGGCGAAGATAGCTGGCTGGCCCGTAGTAGCACCAGCGACCGAGGCACATCTGAAGTCAGGGATGGCAATGGAAAACCACGACGCATTGAAAACAAGCATCGAAATAACGAAGACAGCCCAGACAACACGACGGTAAATGCCGGATTCAGGGGCTCTCAACCCGGTTAGCGGAAAAAGCCTTTCAAAGGCAACAGAGATGGACCGTCCAGCCTAAACAAGATTCTAGACAAATTATGTCAGATTCATCGCACCTCAGACAAACCTGCAAATTACACTCACAGAGAATGTTGGGTCTTTAAGCAGGCCGGCAAGTTAAACGCCGAACACAAGGGGAGGGAGACACTAAGTGAAGACGAGGATGAGCCTCGCCAGCAAAGCACTGGGGGACAAAAAAAAATCCCACCAGAGGTCAAAACAGTGAACATGATTCACGTAACAAAAAGAAGGAGCAAACATGCACTCCAAGACATATGCGCCGTAGAGCCCGTCACCCCTAAGTTCAACCCTTGGTCGGCTTGCCCGGTCACTTTTGATCATAGGGATCACCTACGAGTGTCCGGCACGGAGGACTAGCTGCCTTGGTACTAGACCCAATTATCGACGGATACCATCTCACCCAAGTCCTCATGGACGGCGGCAGTAGTCTTAATCTAATATATCAGGACACAGTCTGCAAAATGGGGATAGAACCGACAAGAATCAGCCAAAGTAATACTACCTTTAAAGGAGTAATACCAGACCCAAAGGCCCGCTGTACAGGCTCTCTAGTACTAGAGGTTGTATTCATTTCTCCCGACAACTTCCGAAGTGAAAAGTTAACCTTCGACATCGCTCCATTCCGAAGCAGCTATCAAGCACTACTCGGAAGAGCAGCTTTTGCTCGTTTTAATGCAATACCGCATTATGCTTCCCTTAAGCTTAAGATGCCCGGTCCGCGTGGCATCATCACAGCTAGCGGAAATGTTGAGCGTTCCTTACGCACGAAAGAAAGTGTGGCGGCTTCAGCAGCCGAACACTAAACGGCCTCTCCAACCAGAATAAATGATCGGTCGTCAAGACCGCGGACACGGTTAGATGAGTCCGGCACATCACTAGCTATAACAGCTTAGATAAACCTAAGATTGGTTTGACGGGTATAACCCTATAGGCGGTACCAGGGGCTTCCCGCATGTAAAAAGGACTACAGCTCGGCTCAACCTTACTTATATTGAATTTTAATGGTTTATTGAGAATAACCAATTTTTCGCATGACAACTTTCACCTAAGTTCTTCTCTTTTACATATGATAATCGTGCTACACCCTTCCAGGATACGGCACAACGGAGACACAGGCACAGACGTGCAGCAGGGACCCGCTCAAAGGTTTCTTTTTAGATTAAGACCCTGTGTAAACCTTTTTCTTTACTGTATCTTGTTGCTTCACATCCTCCGGATACTCAGTATAACCGAGAGGGATGCTGACGTTATTGGCATTTCACCACGTCGGAATAATGCATGTACCAGGACACTCGGGGTTCATTATCAAGGGCGTTACTCAGCCAGGAATATGTTGTAAAGACAATAGGGAGTGTTCGGCGTCGCGAGTTTGGCCTTATATGCATCAACTCCGAATCATGTCTTTGGTCAAATGTTGGGTTTGCCCGGCTCCCGCGTTTTGCTACCTTACATTCCGCTCTATCAGCTAAGGTGGCTCCGGGAGAACTGCTGCGATTGTGCCCCGGTTCATCCGGATGAGCACCTCAGTAGAGAAAGCCGAAAACTGACTGTCATGATAAAGCGCGAGACTGGTCAATGATACGTCTCCGTCGTATCTACTTTTCCAAACACTTTGCCCTTGTTTTGGACTCTAACTTGCATGATTTGAATGGAACTAACCCAGACTTACGCTGTTTTCAGCACAATTACCATGGTGTTATTTATGTGCAGAAACAAACGTTCTCGGAATAACCTGAAACTTCACGGAGCCACTTTTTGGAAAATATAAAAAATACCTGCGAAAGATGAAGGCCAGGGGGGCCACCACCTGTCCACGAGGGTGGGGGCGCGCCCCCTACCTCGTGGGCCCCCTGGTGCCTCTCCGACTCCAACTCCAACTCTATATATTGTGTTTCGGGGAGAAAAAAATCAGAGAGAATAAATCATTGTGTTTTACGATACGGAGCCACCGCCAAGCCCTAAAACCTTTCGGGAGGGCTGATCTGGAGTCCGTTCGGGGCTCCGGAGAGGGGAATCCGTCGCCATCGTCATCATCAACCATCCTCCATCACCAATTTCATGATGCTCACTGCCGTGCATGAGTAATTACATTGTAGGCATGCTGGATGGTGATGGGTTGGATGAGATTTATCATGTAATCGAGTTAGTTTTGTTAGGGTTTGATCCCTAGTATCCACTATGTTCTGAGATTGATGTTGCTATGACTTTGCTATGCTTAATGCTTGTCACTAGGGCCCGAGTGCCATGATTTCAGATCTGAACCTATTATGTTTTCATCAACATATGAGAGTTCTTGATCCTATCTTGCAAGTCTATATTCACCTATTATGTGTTATGATCCATTAACCCCGAAGTGACAATAATCAGGATACTTACCGGTGATGACCGTAGTTTGAGGAGTTCATGTATTCACTATGTGTTAATGCTTTGTTCCGGTACTCTATTAATAGGAGGCCTTAATATCCCTTAGTTTCTGTAAGGACCCCGCTGCCACGGGAGGGTAGGACAAAAGATGTCATGCAAGTTCTTTTCCATAAGCACGTATGACTATATTCGGAATACATGCCTACATTACATTGATGAACTGGAGCTAGTTCTGTGTCACCCTAGGTTATGACTGTTACATGATGAACCGCATCCGACATAATTCTCCATCACTGATCCATTGCCTACGAGCTTTCCATATATTGTTCTTCTCTTATTTACTTTTCTGTTGCTATTGCTATCATCACTACAAAATACCAAAAACATTACTTTTACTATTGTTACCTTTTGCTACCGTTACCACTACTATCTTATTACCTTGCTACTAAACACTTTGCTGCAGATATTAAGTTTCCAGGTGTGGTTGAATTGACAACTCAGCTGCTAATACTTGAGAATATTCTTTGGACCCCTTGTGTCTAATCAATAAATTTGGGTTGAATACTCTATCCTCAAAAACTGTTGCGACCCCCTATACTTGTGGGTTATTAAGACTATTTTCTGGCGCCGTTGCCGGGGAGCATAGCTCTATTCTTTGAGTCACTTGGGATATATATCTGCTTATCATTATGAAGAACTTGAGAGATCCAAAAACCAAGATCTATCCCTCAACTACGAGGGGAGGTAAGGAACTGCCATCTAGCTCTGCACTTGATTCACCTTCTGTTTTGAGTAAGCTTGCGACACCTACACCTGCTTCTGCTATTCGTTCTGATATGTCGCATGTTATTGATGATGCCACTTCTACTATGCATGATACTTATGATGAAACTACTTCTATGCTTGATACTACTGTGCCACTTAGTGATTTTCTTGATAAACAAATTGCTAGGGCTAGAGAGATTGAAAATATTGAATCTGATAATACTGATGAAAGTGATGATGAAGAATCACTTGTTATTCCTAAGGGTTATGTTTTTGATCAAGAAGCTTCTTTAGCTATTTTAGCTTGCAAAGATAGTTATGAACTCAAAAGGTTATTAGCTAAATGGAATAAGCAATATCTAAATGCTAGAATGAAACCTGACCCTGCTTTTGCTACTTCACCTATCTGTGCTATTGATAAGGATTATGAATCCTCTGTTGATCCTGATATAATTACTTTGGTTGAATCTGATCCTTTTCATGGTTATGAATCTGAAACTGTTGTGGCACATCTTACTAAACTGAATGATATAGCCACCCTGTTCACTAAAGATGAGAGAACTCGTTACTTTTACATCCTTAAAATATTTCCGTTCTCATTAAAGGGTGATGCTAAGACATGGTTTAATTCTCTTGATCCTAGTTGTGTGCGTAGTCCCCAGGATATGATTTATTACTTCTCTGCTAAATATTTCCCTGCTCATAAGAAACAAGCTGCTTTAAGGGATATATATAATTTTGTGCAAATTGAAGAAGAGAGTCTCCCACAAGCTTGGGGGAGGCTTCTCCAATTACTTAATTCTTTGCCTGGTCATCCTCTTAAGAAAAATGAAATACTTAATATCTTTTATAATGGACTAACCGATGCCTCCAGAGATTACCTAGATAGTTGTGCTGGTTCTGTTTTCAGGGAAAGAACACCGGATGAAGCTGAAATTCTATTGAATAATATGTTGGCAAATTAAAATAATTGGACACCTCCAGAGCCAGTTCCTGAGCCTATTCCTAAACCAACTCCGAAGAAGAGGGGTATTCTATTTCTCAGTCCTGAAGATATGCAAGAGGCAAATAAATCTATGAAAGAAAAAGGTATTAAAGCTGAAGATGTTAAGAATTTCCCTACTATTGAAGAAATACATGGTCTTAATTTACCGCCTGTTGAAGAAATATATGATCTTAATCCTTTACCTATTGAAGAAACTCATGGTCTTGATAACCCGACACAGGTAGTAAAGGTAAATTCTCTCTATAGATATGATAAAGCTGAAATCCCATTTACTAAGTTTGCTAGCCCATGCTTAGATGAGTTTGATAAATTTATGGCTAAGCAAGAAGATTTTAATGCTTATTTTGGTAGACAATTGAAATACAATTCAAATATGCTTGAACACTTGGGTGATTATATGGCTAATGTCAAAGGTGAACTTAAACTTATTAGTAAACATGCTTCTATGGTTACCACTCAAGTAGAACAAGTACTTAAGGCTCAAAATGATTTTCTCAATGAATTGAATAGTAAGAATAATGATAATGCTATTAGAGTTATGACTAGAGGTGGTAGAATGACTCAGGAACCTTTGTATCATGAAGGCCATCCTAAAAGAATTGAGCAAGATTCTCAGAGAAATAATATAGATGCACCTAGTCCTTCTAAAAAGAAGAAAAAGAAAAATGATAGGACCTTGCATGCTTCTAGTGAACCTATTACTGAAACACCTGAGAATCCAAATGATATCTCTATTTCTGATGCTGAAACACAATCTGGTAATGAACCTGAAACTAGTGATAATGTTAATGATAATGTTATTAATGATGCTCAACCTAGTAATGATAATGATATAGAAATTGAACCCGTTGTTGATCTTGATAACCCACAATCAAAGAATGAATGTTACGATAAAAAGACTTTGTTGCTAGGAAACATGATAAAGAAAGAGAGCCTTGGGTTCAGAACCCCATGCTTTTTCCTCCCAAACCATCCAAGAAAAAGGATGATGAGGATTTCGAGCGCTTTGCTGAAATGATTAGACCTATTGTAACACCCATGATGCGACTATATCTCCCACGTGTCGGAGCACGACTTAGAGGCATAACCGCATAGTAGGCATGTCGCAAAAGGGGTAATCTTTACACATCCCATGTACTGAATATGAAAGGGATAAAGAGTTGGCTTACAATCGCCACTTCACACAATACATAAATATAGCATTACACCATCCAGAATACAATCAATGTCCGACTACGGAACCAAATAAAAGAAGACCACCCCTAATGCTACAGATCCCCGATCGCCCCAACTGGGCTCCACTACTGATCAACTGGGAACGAAACAATACAACAAACACGACCTTCATCAAGCTCCTCCTTGAGCTCGGTTGCATCACCCGCAACTGGTTTTGGAAGTAATCTGTGAGTCATAGGGACTCAGCAATCTCACACCCTCGCGATCAAAGACTATTTAAGCTTATGGGTAGGTAAAAGGTATGAGGTGGAGCTGCAGCAAGCACTAGCATATATGGTGGCTAACATACGCAAATGAGAGCGAGAAGAGAAGGCAAAGCACGTTCGAGAATCTATGATCAAGAAGTGATCCTAGAAATACTTACGTTCAAGCATAACTCCAACACCGTGTTCACTTCCCGGACTCCGCCGGAAAGAGACCATCACGGCTACACACGCGGTTGATGCATTTTAATTAAGTTAAGTGTCAAGTTCTCTACAACCGGACATTAACAAATTCCCATCTACCCATAACCGCAGGCACGGCTTTCAAAAGTTCAAACCCTGCAGGGGTGTCCCAACTTAGCCCATCACAAGCTCTCATGGTCAACGAAGGATATTCCTTCTCCCAGGAAGACCCGATCAGGCTCGGAATCCCGGTTACAAGACATTTCGACAATGGTAAAACAAGACCAGCAAAGCCGCCCGGATGTGCCGACAAATCCCGATAGGAGCTGCACATATCTCGTTCTCAGGGCACACCGGATGAGCGCTCCGTACAGCTAAAACCAAACCTCGAGTTTCCCCGAGGGGGCGCTGCAAAGAACTCTGGTTTGGACCAACACTCATAGGAGCACTGGCCTGGGGGGGTTAAAATAAAGATGACCCTCAGGCTCTGGAAACCCAAGGGAAAAAGGCTAGGTTGTTAGTGCAAATGTAAAACCAAGGTTGGGCCTTGCTGGAGGAGTTTTATTCAAGGCGAACTGTCAAGGGGTTCCCATTATAACCCAACCGCGTAAGGAACGCAAAATCAAGGAACATAACACCGGTATGACGAAAACTAGGGCGGCAAGAGTGGAACAAAACACCAGGCATAAGGCCGAGCCTTCCACCCTTTACCAAGTATATAGATGCATTAATTAAACAAGAGATATTGTGATATCCCAACAATAACCATGTTCCAACAAGGAACAAACTCCAATCTTCACCTGCAACTAACAACGCTATAAGAGGGGCTGAGCAAAGCGGTAACATAGCCAAACAACGGTTTGCTAAGACAATGTGGGTTAGAGGCTTGTCATGGCAATATGGGAGGCATGATAAAGCATGTGGTAGGTATCGCGGCATAAGCATAGCAAAAGAGCGAGCAACTAGCAAGCAAAGATAGAAGTGATTTCGAGGGTATGGTCATCTTGCCTGAGATCCCGCAAGGAAGAAGAACGATTCCATGAAGAAGATAAACAGACGTAGTCGAATGGATCCTCACAAATACGACGTTATCGGAACTAACCCGAAGAAGCACAACCGGAAAGAAGCAAACAACATAGTAAACAAACAAGCATAACATGACATGATGCACCACCAAGTATGATGCATATCAAGATTAAATGTTGTTAACATGGCAAGAGGTGAAGCATATGCAAACTACCTATTAGGCAAGTTCAAATGAGGCCGGAAACACAAACAACCATTCCGGAAAATCCCCATATGCATATTTCAAATTTGGTACTGTTCTGCATAAACCATATTTTAGAGTTGTTAAACAGCAAAAATATGTGCATCATGTCAATCGATGCATTTTTCTAGACAAGTTACATATAAAGTTTATTAGATTCGGAGCTACGGTTATTAAGTTATGAAATCAACCATTTTAACATGACCTATGTGCAAAAATAATGCAAACAACAAGATTAAATATTTTAACATGGATGAAAGTTGGATATTGTGAAACTAGATAAAATTCTAAACATTTTACATGTATTGTTTGTTTAATTTGGATGCATGCATATTTGCTTATTAACAATACAAAATAGTGGCATTCCCTGTAAATATGCATGCACTGGAAAATGCAAAAATCACAGAGCAAAAAAAATATGTATGGGCCGGATTGCAGCGCAGTGCAGCGGCCCAGAAGAGAATGAGGCCTAAGTGGCTGTGTGCCAAAATAAATTGAAAATAGAGCAAAAACTATGGTGCCTGGGATTCGAACCCCAGACCCCATGGCTGGATAGTGGCCGTGCTAGCCACTCGGCTAGCTATGTGTTCATGATGCAAAGGGAGATCAGCAGGGAATAAAGCATATGGGCAACGCGACTAGGACCCAAACTGAAGCGCTGACCACTGCAATGGATGAGTGTTTATGGCACAAGGAGGGCTCGGTCCAAGATGAAACAGTTGTGCGTGTGTGTGAAATAACAGAAACAACATAAAAAGAAAAAAAGGAGGGGCGCTGGGAGTGAACCCAGGTCCTCTTGGTGTAGCTGAACATAACTATCCAGAGGGTAAACGAGTGGATGATGCTCCAAATCAGTCCAAAGGCAAATTATGGAGAATAAGAGCTGATCCTCTGAAGATGCAGAATTGCAGAAAAAAGGATGCAACCGTGGGGATTTGAACCCTGGTCGTCTAGGTGTCAACGAACTGGGCTAACCAGTAGGAGCTGAACTAAATTTGAATACAGTTAACAGAAGAACACTAACTGAACCAATAGCTCGAGCGAACCTAACCAAACAACAGAAACAAGCGGCCGGCCTTGGTTGTGCTTGCGATGGAGCTTGACAGCGAGCAGTAGGTGCTCGCCTGGGTGCCTTGGGGCCGCGCGGGGGTGCGGAATCCTGCAAGGAAGGATGCTAGGGGACGAGTGCATGCATGCTTGCATGTGAGGTTGTGCGCAGGCATGATCCTGCGGCCATGGCGGCGAAGTACGTCGAGTCATCAGCTACAAGGGAGATATGCAAGGCGCGCGGACGAGGTGGGCGTGCTGCTGTGCATGATGCGGCTATGCGCATGAATGTGCGTTGGGAGAGGCGTGCATGTGTGCTGCGAGCGCGTGGGAACAAGGGCGAAGACACCATGGATGAAGAAGCTACAGCGAGCATGGTGCAGGTGTGTGGGTACGTGCAGAGGCGTGGTGCTCGGGTGCTTGAGCGCGTGAGGTTGTGGCTTGCATGCTCGCACGTACGATCGTGCATGTGTGTGCATAGGAGCGGGCGGAACAGAGACGACACTCGTGACCATTCCGCAGCAGAGCATGGTGGCTGGGGTTTGGCATGGATGGATCGGCTCCTAGAGGACGAATATGAGGCGGGAAAAGGGCTTGGGCGACACGGCTGCTCACCTAGTGCCCACAGGACAAGAAGTTGTGGCCGTGGAGACGAAGGAGATGGCGCAATGATGTGCGGAACTTGCCGGTCTTCGGGTCCAGGAAGAAGAGGAAGAAGATGGGTCGGGGAAGTCGATCCAGAGGCTGTAGAGGTGCGTGCGTGGATGTAGTTGAAGAAGTGGGTCTTCGGGGATCTCTCGACGGTGGCCGGAGGGTCGGAGGTGCAGCGAGGAAGCTACCCCGAGCTCGAGCTCTTGCTCGCTCGGGTCATGGCGGCCGCAGTGAAGGCGTGGGCGTGGAGACTTACCTAGGCGGCATTGAGGGAAGGAGAGGGTCTGAAAGGATAGAGGAGAGGCCAGGGTAGGGTTTGGACATGATTTATAGGGGCTAGGGGCGCCGGACGGCCGTCAAATCATCGGGCGTGCCGACGTGGCTCCTCTAGATGGCCTGCCGTACAGGAGGACGAAGCTCCTGTCGCTTGCGGGCTAGCTGGGCTGTGGGAGGCTGGCTGGGCCGGTTCAGGAGGGAAGAGGCCCAGGTGGCTGCGAGTAAGTTCAGCCTTTTCCTTTTCATATTTTTCTGCCTATTAAATAAACAGCCAACAAAAGAGAAAGGCCAGGGATATTGGGTAAGAAATAGAAAGAAGTATGGATACATATGGACTCCTGGAATTATGCACCATTTTATAAAATTGGTTTGGGCATTTTTAGAGGTAGAAAAATAAAACAAGTTTGAATAAAATTCAAACTTGAGGCATTTTTGAACCTAACCAAAACAACTCCGAAAAGGCTGAATCTTGACAGAGAGGTATAAGACATGGTGCATGATTCATTGACAAAGATTGAACATTAATGGAGAAGGAAGAAATGGCACTTGCATCAAGGAAGGAATAATAAGTAATGGGGAGGTGATGATGCATGGGTCAAATGCATAGCCGAGCAACATTACAAACATAATGCAAGCACAACGAGATGAATACCACAATGCACATGATGAATGCAAAACAACAAGAGGCACAAATGCAATGTGACAATGGTGAGCATGTCAATGCAATATAACCAAAAGATGACCATGATGCAAGAAACAAAATATGACAATGGCACCATCAAGATCATGGCAACAAACAATTGGAACACCCAACCTCGACGAAATAAAAGGAAGGTAACTAGAGCATCGGTCTCGGGGCGTTACACCTATGTTTTTGCCTATGCGATTAACTGATATGCTCAAAACAAATCCTTATGCTAAGTACATGAAAGATATTATTACAAATAAAAGAAAGATACCAGAAGCTGAAATTTCCACCATGCTTGCTAATTATACTTTTAAAGGTGGAATACCAAAGAAACTTGGCGATCCAAGAGTACTCACTATACCATGCTCCATTAAAAGAAACTATGTTAAAACTGCTTTATGTGATCTTGGAGCCGGTGTTAGTGTTATGCCTCTCTCTTTATATCGTAGACTTGATTTGAATAAGTTGACACCTACTGAAACATATTTGCAAATGGCTGATAAATCAACTGGTATACCTGTTGGTATTTGTGAGGATGTGCCTGTTGTAGTTGCAAACATTACTATTTTAACGGACTTTGTTATTCTTGATATTCCCGAGGACGATAGTATGTCTATTATTCTTGGAAGACCCTTTTCGAATACTGCAGAGGCTGTTATTGATTGCACTAAAGGCAATGTCACTTTTCATGTTAATGGTAATGAGCATACGGTACACTTTCCGAGGAAACAACCTCAAGTTCATAGTATCAACTCTATTGGAAAGATTCCATCGATTATATTTGGAGGTTTTGAATTTCCTCTTCCTACTGTCAAGAAGAAATATGATATTCTTATTATTGGGGATGTGCATATCCCCGTTGAGGTAACATAGTGTTATTCGAAATTTCTTTGGTTCCATGTTATTCGAAATGAGTTCGTTAACAAGACCTAATCAACCTTGTTAGTGGATTCCTTTTGATGATCATGAGATGGATGAAACTAGAAGGCACAACCTTCTGTACCCTCCTTTTACTTTCTGTTATTTATATTAAATAAAATAAAATAGTATTTTTCTGTCTGTTATCTGATTATCCGTGCAATATAAAAATACCCTGAAAATAAAAGTTCTCCAAATGCCTTGAAATTTGAATATGATTTTTTCTAGAATATTTGAGAATATTTGGCACTTAGAACACAGCAGGGGGGTCATCCACCTGGCCACGAGGGTGGAGGGCGCGCCCCCCTGCCTCGTGGGCCCACGATGGCCCTCCTCCACTTATCCTTTCACCCATACACTTCTTATTCCTTCCACAAACACGAATAACCAGCTCAAACCCGAGTCCAAGCTCGTTTTGCTGCCATTTTCGATCTCCTTGCTCAAAGGACCTCTCACAAAACTGCTTGGGGAGATTGTTCCTTGGTATGTGACTCCTCCATGGGTGCAATTAGTTTTTGTTCTAGTGCTTTATTCATTGCAAATTTTTGTTGCTTGGGTGACCCTGTTCTTGAGCTTGCATGTCAAATTTATATGGTCAAAAGTAGTTTTGATGCATGATATAGGCTCTAGGCACTTGTATGAGTAGTTGCTATCAATATTATTATTGAGTTTGGTTTACTTTTATCTTGAAGTTACTAAAAAAATTATAATTTTTCAGAAAATGATAAAGAGATTTTTGAGGGGCTCATCGAGCCGAAGCTCGAGGGAAAAGCAAAATGAAGAGGCACAGAAGCCTAAATATAATTTGCCTCGCATCACGGAGGCCTCACCGACTTCCTCCACGACCAACGCGAACAGCAAGTACCTCGTCTTGTCGAAGGACATTCACGCCTACCGGAACCCTACATCAGCCATAGAGCCAAAGGCGGAACCACAAGTTGATCCTCCGCGACAGTCTAATTACCTGTGGGATCCGGAGATGATTGCCAACCAGTGGAAATCAGAGTCTTCTTCATCTCAGTACGACCCCAACTTCTACTACGGATATCAGCCAGGCCAGCCGTGGCCATAGACCAACTTAGGCCAAAAGCCTAAGCTTGGGGGAGTACGTATTTCCCACCAACATTACATTTATGTTCACACACTCATTGCTAGATGTCGGTGCTCATACTTTTTCATGGTATCATCCATGCTAGTTTATTTTCCTTTTTATGCTTTCTTCTTGTGTGTTTAATAAACCCTAAGAAAAACCAAAAAAATTAGTTGTAGCTTTTAATTAATTCACTTTCCATGCTTGTAGCAGTAATTAAAAAGAAAACCCAAAAAGATTTCATGTTCTCCTTTTGCTTGTTGGGAGATTTCCTGTGTAAATAGTTTTATTTCTTTTCTTTTCTTTGGGGGTCGATAGGAGAACACCATAATTAAATTGTTGAAGTAGCTCTTATATGCATTATTGTTGATCTGAAAAAAGAGCCCATATTGCCTTGTCTTCTCCTGTTTATTGAATGCTTGCAGATTCCAGCTTAGTCCAATGCACGTGCACTATTATTATTATTATTATTATTATTATTCACATCATTCGATCGTGCAAGTGAAAGGCAATAATGATGTTATATGATGGACTAACTGAGATAAGAAAAACTGGTATGAACTCGACCTCTTTTGTTTTTGTAAATATGATTAGTTCATCATTCCTGATTCAGCCTATTATGGATAAACATGTTTGGAATGACAACTAGAGATCATAGTTTCTTGTGTCATGCTTGATTAGCTATGAGTTATAATGGTTTACCTTGCGTGCCAACATGCTATTAAAATGGTTATGATGTGGTATGATAGGGTGGTATCCTCCTCTGAATGATTTTAAGTGACTTGACTTGGCACATGTTCACACATATAGTTGAAACAAAATCAACATAGCCTTCACGATATTTATGTTCATGGTGGATTATATCCTGCTCATGCTTGCATTCGGTGTTGATTAATTTTAATGCATGTTCTTGACTGTTGTCGCTCTCTAGCTGGTCGCTTCCCAGTCTTTTGCTAGCCTTCACCTGTACTAAGCGGGAATACTGCTTGTGCATCCAACTCCATAAACCCCAAAGTTATTCCAAATGAGTCCACCATACCTACCCATATACGGTATCTACCTGTCGCTCCAAGTAAATTTGTATGTGCCAAACTCTAAACCTTCAAATAATTATCCTATTTTATATGCTCGAATAGCTCATGTATCAACTAGGGTTGTCCGTATGTTCCATGTTAGACGGGTTATTCTCAAGAGGAGTGGACTCTGCTCCTCACTCACGAGATAAATGGCTGGTCACCGGGATGCCCAGTCCCATGCTTTATGCAAACTAAATCAAAATAATTGCAAACAAAACTCCCCCGGGACTCTTGTTAGTCGGAGGCACTCGTTGTTTCGAGCAATCCATGGATTGATGCTTGTTGGTGGAAGGGGGAGTACAAACTTTACCATTCTGTTTGGGAACCGCCTATAATGTGTGTAGCATGGAAGATATTGCCATCTCTTGGTTGTTATGTTGACAATGAAATTATACCGCTCAAAATATTATTCACCTCTATTTCAAAAACGAGCTCTGGCACCTCTACAAATCCCTGCTTCCCTCTACGAAGGGCCTATATATTTACTTTTATGTTGAGTCATCCTCCTCTTATTAAAAAGCACCAGTTGGAGAGCACCGCTGTCATTTGCATTCATTATTATTAGTTTACATTGAGTATGACTTGACTGGGTCTCTTTTACCATGAATTACAATGTCTAGTTAGTCCTTAATCTTTAAAGGTGCTCTGCATTTATATTTTGCGGTCTTAGAAAGGGCTAGCGAGATACCATCTTGTTATATTATATTATGATTTTTTTGAGAAAGTGTTGTCATCCGAGATTTATTATTATGGCTCGTTAGTTGATTATGCCATTGACATGAGTAAACTTGAGACCTATGCGTTATTGTGAATGTGGTTAGTTATAATCTTTGCTAAAAACTTGAATGCTGGCTTTACAAATTTACAACAACAAGAGCAAACCGAGTTTGTATAAGTTTTTCTTTATCACTTTCAGTTTATCAACTGAATTGCTTGAGGACAAGCAAGGGTTTAAGCTTGGGGGAGTTGATACGTCTCCGTCATATCTACTTTTCCAAACACTTTTGCCCTTGTTTTGGACTCTAACTTGCATGATTTGAATGGAACTAACCCGGACTGACGCCGTTTTTAGTAGAATTACCATGGTGTTATTTATGAGCAGAAACAAACGTTCTCGGAATGACCTGACACTTCACGGAGCCACTTTTTGGAAAAGATAAAAAATATCTGCAAAAGATGAAGGCCAGGGGGCCCACCACCTGTCCACGAGGGTGGGGGCGCGCCCCCCTACCTCGTGGGCCCCCTAGTGCCTCTCCGACTCCAACTCCAACTCTATATATTGTGTTTCAGGGAGAAAAAAATCAGAGAGAAGAAATCATCGCGTTTTACGATACGGAGCCGCCGCCAAGCCCTAAAACCTCTCGGGAGGGCTGATCTGGAGTCCGTTTGGGGCTCCGGAGAGGGGAATCCATCGCCATCGTCATCATCAACCATCCTCCATCACCAATTTCATGATGCTCACCGCCGTGCGTGAGTAATTCCATCATAGGCTTGCTGGACGGTGATGGGTTGGATGAGATTTATCATGTAATCGAGTTAGTTTTGTTAGGGTTTGATCCCTAGTATCCACTATGTTCTGAGATTGATGTTGCTATGACTTTGCTATGCTTAATGCTTGTCACTAGGGCCCGAGTGCCATGATTTCAGATCTGAACCTATTATCTTTTCATCAATATATGAGAGTTCTTGATCCTATCTTGCAAGTCTATAGTCACCTATTATGTGTTATGATCCGTTAACCCCGAAGTGACAATAATCGGGATACTTACCGGTGATGACCGTAGTTTGAGGAGTTCATGTATTCACTATGTGTTAATGCTTTGTTCCGGTACTCTATTAAAAGGAGGCCTTAATATCCCTTAGTTTCCGTAAGGACCCTGCTACCACGGGAGGGTAGGACAAAAGATGTCATGCAAGTTCTTTTCCATAAGCACGTATGACTATATTCGGAATACATGTCTACATTACATTGATGAACTGGAGCTAGTTCTGTGTCACCCTAGGTTATGACTATTACATGATGAACCACATCCGGCATAATTCTCCATCACTGATCCATTGCCTACGAGCTTTCCATATATTGTTCTTCGCTTATTTACTTTTCCGTTGCTATTGCTATTATCACTACAAAATACCAAAAACATTACTTTTACTATTGTTACCTTTTGCTACCGTTACCACTACTATCATATTACCTTGCTACTAAACACTTTGCTGCACATATTAAGTTTCCAGGTGTGGTTGAATTGACAACTCAGATGCTAATACTTGAGAATATTCTTTGGCTCCCCTTGTGTCGAATCAATAAATTTGGGTTGAATACTCTACCCTTGAAAACTGCTGTGATCCCCTATACTTGTGGGTTATTAGTCAACCACTCGATGACTTAGCGGAATCTTCGGGATTCCTCCGCATTAACGAAGGGCCGGTTTCCCGGTCATGTACGTACGCGCCCCGTATTCGGATGAGCGCGGAAGTACTAAGGGCTATATAGTAGCCCCACTGTCAAACTCCTATGGTTAAGTGAAAGTGTTAAAGCAATATAGTCCGATTGCCTCGTTCACCGCGCTACCACCTCCTTAATGGACCAAGACGTTGGATCAAGTGTGAAGACACGCTTTTGCAAACACCCCCGCATTATATGCGTGGGGACTGAAGCCGACGACTGCAAACTTTCAGGATATATATATATGTATGTATGTATGTATGTATGTATGTTTGTATATATATATAAATGACCGCACATGAGGCGTAATAATACTTTCAGGCAAAAGTATAAACACAGCCTTCATAATAATACGAGACGAATTCCTAGAGATCCCGGTTCTTCCGGACGAGCACCTCAGTAGAGAAAGCCAACAACTGTCTGTCATGGTACGGCGAGAGCTGGTCAGCTCTTCGAG
Source organism: Triticum aestivum (assembly GCF_018294505.1). Taxonomy (NCBI): domain Eukaryota; kingdom Viridiplantae; phylum Streptophyta; class Magnoliopsida; order Poales; family Poaceae; genus Triticum; species Triticum aestivum. Next base: position 308,677,905 of record NC_057806.1, on the reverse strand, counting down.
AGGTCATAAAATCTTCAAGGATTTCTCCTGCATAATGCAATAACCAATGCAGACTACGATGGATCGGTTTTTTCTCTAATCAGGTGCTTATAGAACCCCTAGTACGGTCTTCTGAACACTAGGGGCTGCGTCTACCTTACTAAAGCTCCTATGGCCAAGTGAGAGTGATAAAGCCCTATAGTCCGATTGCTTGGTTCGTTGTGCTGAGCACCTCCTTCAAAGGACCCAAAACTGGGATAAAGAGTGCTCAGGTTAATCCTGAACACCCCCGTACTTCTTACGTGGGGGCAGAAGCCGACGACTAGCCAACTCTCGGGCTTAATATATAAAACGACCGCACAGGAGGGTAAACTTTTATATAACAGGCAATAAATAAATGACCTTATTCAAACACTAGAAAGGACAACATGATTGGCATTCATGGGAATATAATATCCTTGGTGCATAGGTCCGCAGCATGGTAGGATTCCTTCAGGACACCTTCATAATATAATTCGGGCTTGCGGTGTTTCATGTCTACTACAAAACCTTCTTCTTGTAGATGTTGTTGGGCCTCCAAGTGCAGAGGTTTGTAGGACAGTAGCAAATTTCCCTCAAGTGGATGACCTAAGGTTTATCAATCCGTAGGAGGCGTAGGATGAAGATGGTCTCTCTCAAGCAAACCTGCAACCAAATAACAAAGAGTCTCTTGTGTCCCCAACACACCCAATACAATGGTAAATTGTATAGGTGCACTAGTTCGGCGAAGAGATGATGAAACAAGTGGTATATGGATAGTAGATAAAGGTATTTGTAATCTGAAATAATAAAAACAGCAAGGTAGCTAATGATAAAAGTGAGCGTAAATGATATTGCAATGCGTTGAAACAATGCCTAGGGTTCATACTTTCGCTAGTGTAAGTTCCCTCAACAATAATATCATAATTGGATCACATAACTATCCCTCAACATGCAACAAAGAGTCACTCCAAAGTCACTAATGGCAGAGAACGAACGAAGAGATTATGGTAGGTTACGAAACCACCTCAAAGTTATTCTTTCCAATCAATCCGTTGGGCTATTCCTATAATTGTCACAAACAGCCCTAGAGTTCGTACTAGAATAACACATTAAGACACAAATCAACCAAAACCCTAATGTCACCTAGATACTCCAATGTCACATCAAGTATCCGTGGGTATGATTATACGATATGCATCACACAATCTCAGATTCATATATTCAACCAACACAAAGGACCTCAAAGAGTGCCCCAAAGTTTCTACCGGAGAATCACGACGAAAATGTGTGCTAACCCCTATGCATAGGTTCATGGGCGGAACCGCAAGTTGATCACCAAAACATACATCAAGTGAATCATGTGGTATCCCATTGTCACCACACATACGCACGGAAAGACATACATCAAGTGTTCTCAAATCTTTAAAGACTCAATCCGATAAGATAACTCCAAAGGGGAAACTCAATTCATTACAAGAGAGAAGAGGGGGAGGAGAAACATAAGATCCAACTATAATAGCAAAGCTTGCGATACATCAAGATCGTGCCAAATCAAGAACACGAGAGAGAGAGATAGAGATCAAACACATAGCTACTGGTACATACCCTTAGCCCCGAGGGAGAATTACTCCCTCCTCGTCATGGTGAGCACCGGGATGATGAAGATGGCCACCGGAGAAGGATTGCCCCCTCCGGCAGGGTGCCGGAACGGGTCTAGATTGGTTTTCGGTAGCTACGGAGGCTTCTGGCGGCGGAACTCCCGATCTATTGTGTTCTTGGATGTTTTTAGGGTATATGGAGATATATAGGCGGAAGAAGTACGTCAGGGGGGGCACGAGGGGCTCACGAGGGTGGAGGGTGCGCCCTAGGGGGGTGGGCGCGCCCCCTGCCTCGTGGCTTCCTCGTAGGTCCCTCGACGTGCACTCCAAGTCTTCTGGGCTTCTTTCCTTCCAAAAATAACTTCTCCAATTGATTTCGTTCCGTTTCGACTCCGTTTGATATTCCTTTTCTTCGAAACACTGAAATAGGCAAAAAACAGCAAATCTAGGTTGGGCCTCCGGTTAATAGGTTAGTCCCAAAAATAATATAAAAGTGGATAATAAAGCCCAGTATTGCCCAAAACAGTAGATAACATAGCATGGAGCAATCAAAAATTATAGATACGTTGGAGACGTATCAGTGTTCCTTCCCCTCTGGCGGCCCTTCGGTCATCAGCTTCTCAACATCCATCTTCCCCCAGTGCACCTTCGCGCGAGCGAAGGCCATTCGCGCACCCTCTATGCATGCAGACCGCTTGATGACGTCAAGTCAAGGGCAAGCGCTCACAAGACGCTTCACGAGCCCGAACTAGCTGCCTGGAATCGGCTCTGCAGGACACAACCGGATAATGAAATCCTTCACGGCTAGTTCCGCCGCATTATGCAGTTCGATCAGCTGTTTTAGTTGATCGACAAAAGGCACCGGATAATTTGGTGCCAAATATTGCAACCAGAAGAGCTTATCCACAGTGTTCCTTTCTTCGGCCTGGTAGAATTGGGCGGCATCTGATATGCTGCGGGGCAGCTCCGCAAATACCCCTGGAGAAATCCGAATTCAAAATTAGAAACATAATCTTCTCCTCAAATACTTGCTTTACAAGGAAAAAGCCTTACCCGCCATGATCTTCCTCGCCTCTTGGATCCCCTGCAGGGTGCTTTGGGTTTCCCCACGGGCATCGCTCATGGCCTGACGTGCCTTGGTGAGTTCGGATTCTTTCTCCGTTAAACTCTGCTCCAAGGTCTCGCATTTCTTCACGGCCTCTTGCAGCTCCTGCTCAGCATTAATAGCCCCGGCCTCGTACTTCTCATGAAGAGCCTGCTCTGTGGTTGCCTTTTCCTCGGCCTCGGCCACAACCTTCTTGAGGGCCTCGACTTCGGTCGCCATCCCTAGCGCAAATCATGAAGCCTATTTCATCATACTGAAAATTCATTCGCAATAAACATGAACAAGCCTTGTGCATACCTTGTTTCTCTCCCAACTGCATTTTCAACTGGCCAAGTTCTTCTTTGGCCCGCTCCAGACTTTGATTCAGTCCAGAGATATCCGCAGTATGAGAGGGAGCAGCCGCTTCAGACGCCTGCTTATAACAGACGAGAAATATATGTCATTCAATGAGTCTTCCCGCGAACACAAAATTTGATCCTCTGTCCGGCTTTTTCTTTCACCGAACAGTGTATCAGGGGCTACTATCCATACTATGACACTCTTCGAAAAACATACCTCAAAACCTTTTATAAGGCTGCTACAAGCCCCATTCAATCCACTCTCACCAGACTGAATCCTCTCAATCACCGCACCCATAAGGGCACGGTGTTCATCGACAATGGAGGCGCTCTTCAGCGCCACCAACAAAGCATCCGACGCCTCTGGTTGGACAGAGGTTGTCGGTATACCCCCTCCAGCTAAGAGAGGATGCTTGCTTGATTCTAGAGCCGTATTGGTGTAACGCCCTGGGACCGACGCTCCAGAAGACTTCCAGCTATTCCGGGTTTCGCCGTGTGTTTCATTTGTGCCTGCCCTTTTATTTTTGCATTGCATCATGTCATCATGCCATCATATCATTAATTTTTAAAAACCTCAACTAAATAAATTGCATAGATCGTTGATCTATTTAAATCGAGGGATACTCACATGGTGACTTCTCTTTATAACATACCCTCCCGATATTTAGGGAGCTATAATAAATATTTCATTTTTTGGAAATCACCATAACACACTTGCAAAATATCCAATGCCTTTGTTGTCTTAATTCTTGATCTCCAACTTTGCCATTTATTCTTTCATCATTTTCCGGAGCTCCACCAATAATCCGAACATTTTTGGACCTTCCTTTCATCAAGTCCTAGTTCAAACCCATTTGAATTTCAAATGAGTTTGAATTTAAATCTTTCGATCATGCCCACTTCTATTTTTTCCTGGATCGAGCTCATTTTTGTGAGTCCGGGAAAATTGTCTCCATGCGCAAATCCTTTCCCTAACCCTCTCTTTCCTTTTCTTCTCTTTTATTGTTTTCTGCTAAGAAAATATAAGAGAGAGAGAGAAGAGGGCCGCTTCCCCGCAGCCCATTTGACCCAAGGCTAAGCCGGCCCAAGGCCCAGCCACGCCCCCCTCTAACCCTAGCCCGACTCCCTCCTGTCGATCTCTCCCTCTCGTTCCCCTGTTAGCGCCGCCTCTCACACGCATCGAGCCAGGGACACGAGCTCCCTGCGCCCGATCCTCTCGCGGCCGCTCCCCTCGATCCCCTCGCCTCCCTCCTCTCGATCTCTCCCTCTCCCTCGCTCGTGCCCCCTTCCACAGAGAAAGAGAGAGGAGCGAGACCCCTCCTCCCGAGCGCGCCTCCCATGGCACATCTCGCGTCGCACCCCGTTCCATCAGCCCCGCGCCCGGCCTCTGCAACACCACCAGGATGGCCAACTCCGGCGGCCCTCCGTCGCCTGCGGTCGTGTCCCTCCCCTGCACCCGCATCTGTCGTCCTCCGCCGCCCGGACCTCTCCTGCACCCTCATCGTCCCGGCCTTCCTCGCACTTCCTGATGCCAAGCGTCGCCGCTGCCGGACGCCCCGCGGCGTCGACTTGCCACCAGTGCCCGTGCCTCCTCCTCCCTCACCTGCGGCCTCCTCCTCGTCGCCCCGCGCCTCCCGGAGGGCCACCCTACACGCGACCCCGTCTCCGTGTCTGCCCAGCGCCGCTGCCTCGCCAGCTCCTCCGCTGGATCTCGCCTCCGTCAGAGATGGCAGCAGCAACAGCTGCACCTTCCCTATTGTGGCCATCCCCTGCTCGTCTTTTCGCCTGAAGACCCGTGTACCCGGAACGCCAAGACCCTTCCATGGATGCGTCAAGTACCCCTGCCTCCACAACCACCGAACCAGGAACGCCAAGTTCATCTACGAAAAACGTGTACCACTACCGTTGCCCCGAAGATGTTGGATTCGTCAAGTACCTCTCCGAAACGAACGTGTATAACTACTTCCACTACCGGTAGCGTGAACGACTACTTCCACTACTACCGTCGCGGAACAACTACTTCCTCTACTTCCCTCGATGACCCGTGAACGACTACTTCCTCTTCGAACCGGTCCGCTTTGAAAATGCATGCCTCGAAGGTATAACCCCGAGACGACGCCCGTGAACGAATGTTGCGTGTTGTATGAAATGCTCGTGTTTACTCCGTGTTGGAGTTGTTCGGAGCACGTTGCCCCTCTTTTGCCTTGCCACCGACATGTGGGAACCTCGTAATCGGGAGCACCCCACCATCCTTGCATGACACGCTCCCGTCACTTCCTTTTGCACCGGTATCCCCGTGGGCTACCGGAGAACCGATATGTTGTCGTGGCATCATTTTCGGATTCATCGTCGTGGCACCCTTTTCCTTTCCACCACGATGTCAAATGCTTCATAACATGTTCATGTTATCGTTTTCATAAAATTGCTTAAAACTTGTATATGTCATCCGCATCATGATAACAACATTTAAAATGTTTAAACTTGTTGTTGCATTAAATTGCTAAATGCATATGGGGATTTACCGGATTTGTTGTTTTTATATCCGGCCCCATTTAAATTGTTTAGATGGTATAGTTTATGTTATGCTTCACCTCTTGCCATGTTTAACAACAGTTAATATTGTTGGGTAGCTTAAACGAGAGATAACTAAATAATTGATGTGGTGTTTCGTCAACATGCACCTCGTTGCATATTGAGCTCCACTTAACTTGTAGTATTGTTTGTTGCACTTTGCCATGCCATGCCTCATTAAACCGGACATGCATCATACTTGTTTGTGCATCATGACTTGTTTAGGCTTGTGTGTTTACTATGTTGTTTGTTTCTTTCCGGGTTGCTTCTCACGTTAGCTTCGGTTTTGTTCCGGAGTTGTGAGGATTCGTTCGTCTACGGCCGTTTGTCTTCTTCTTGGATTCGTTCTTCTTCCTTGCGGGATTTCAGGCAAGATGATCATACCCTCGAAATCACTACTATCTTTGCTATGCTAGTTTGCTCGCTCTTTTGCTATGCCAATGCTACGATGCTTGCCATTTGCTTGTCAGCCTCCCAAATTGCCATGTCAAACCTCTAACCCACCATGTCCTAGCAAACCGTTGATTGGCTATGTTACCGCTTTGCTCAGCCCCTCTTATAGCGTTGTTAGTTGCAGGTGAAGATTGAAGTTTGTTCCTTGTTGGAACATGGAGATGTTGTTCCTTGTTGGAACATGTTTACTTGTTGGGATATCACAATATATCTTACTTAATTAATGCATCTATATACTTGGTAAAGGGTGGAAGGCTCGGCCTTATGCTTGGTGTTTTGTTCCACTCTTGCCGCCCTAGTTTCCGTCATATCGGTGTTATGTTCCTGGATTTTGCGTTCCTTACACGGTTGGGCTATAATGGGAACCCCTTGACAGTTTGCCTTAAGTAAAGCTCCTCCAGCAATGCCCAACATTGGTTTTACCATTTGCACTAACAACCTACCACCTTCCCTTGGGTTCTGCAGACTCAAGGGTCATCTTTATTCTAACCCCCCGGGCCAGTGCTCCTCTGAGTGTTGGTCCGAACTGAGCTGCCTGCGGGGCCACCTCGGGGAAACTTGAGGGTTGGTTTTACTCGTAGCTAGTCTCATCTGAGTGTGCCCTGAGAAAGAGATATGTGCAGCTCCTATCGGGATTTGTCGGCACATTCGGGCGGTGTTGCTGGTTTAGTTTTACCCTGTCGAAATGTCTTGTTGTACCGGGATACCGAGTCTGATGGGAACGTCTCGGGTGGAGGTCTATTCCTTCGTTGACCGTGAGAGCTTGTGATGGGCTAAGTTGGGACACCCCTGCAGGGTATTATCTTTCGAAAGCCGTGCCCGCGGTTATGGGCAGATGGGAATTTGTTAACGTCCGGTTGTAGAAAACCCGAAGTTGACCTTAATTAAAATACATCAACCGTGTGTGTAACCGTGATGGTCTCTTTCCGGCGGAGTCCGGGAAGTGAACACGGTGTTGGAGTTATGCTTGACGTAGGTTGCTATAGGATCACTTCTTGATCATACTTTTATCGACCGTGCTTTGCCTTCTCTTCTCGCTCTCATTTGCGTATGTTAGCCACCATATATGCTAGTCGCTTGCTGCAGCTCCACCTCATTACTCCATCCTTCCTATAAGCTTAAATAGTCTTGATCTCGCGGGTGCGAGATTGCTGAGTCCCCGTGGCTCACAGATACTTCCAAAACCAGTTTGCAGGTGCCTATGTTACCGAGCAGGTGACGCAACCAAGCTCAAGGAGGAGCTCGATGAAGATCTTGCCCTTTGTGTTGTTTCGTTCTAGTTGATCAGTAGTGGAGCCCAGTTGGGGTCGATCGGGGACCTTTGTCGCATTTGGGGTTCTTCTTTTATTTTGGTTCCGTAGTCGGACCTTGATTGTACCTGGATGATGTAATGCTTTATTCATGTAATTGTGTGAAGTGGCGATTGTAAGCCAACTATGTATCTCTTTCCCTTATGTATTACATGGGTTGTGTGAAGATTACCTCACTTGCGACATTGCTTTCAATGCGGTTATGCCTCTAAGTCGTGCTTCGACACGTGGGAGATATAGCCGCATCGAGGGCGTTACAATTGGTCTTCGGAACTGCATCCGGCTAGGAGCTGAATTCAAGATGGCCCCCGCCGTCAGCTCCCATGGGAATTTGCTCCCCCATGCGTTCGGCCCCTGAAGTTTGATCTCCAGGCGCCGCCTTCACGGTCTTTTCCTCTCCCCCTTGACAGAGGTCCCTCTGGGACAAAGCCTCGATGGCATTCACCTGTTCGAAGGAAGGGGCCTTCGGGGGCGTCCCGCTTTCCATATCATCCGAGCTTAGGGAATCCTCTGATGAGGATTGTTCGGTACGGGACCTCGCCGGACTGCAAAAAATGTGGCTCAGATTGAAATATTATTCCATGATAAGTCTAAACGCATAAACATACTCGGACTGTATATACTCACGAGTTTACCAAGGGCTGGGCCCTAGGATCCCATGCCGGGCCGCTATCGGCGGCGGCAGTGAGCTCCTCCGAAGGAGGAACTTCCCGCCTTTTAGGCAACTCGGCCTCCAAGTGTGCAGAGGCCTTCCTCTTCTTTCTTTCCCCCGTAGGGGATTCATCTTCCTCCTCCTCACCGTCCTCTTCGGAGGCAGAACGGGCATCAGAGCCTTCGGATATTGTGTCCGAAGTGCCGCGGCGACGAAGGCCGCCCCGAGTCTTTTTGGCCTCCTTCTCGGCCGTCTTCTTCGGCACCTTGTAAGGAGCCATGACCAGCATCTTCGTCAGAAGTGGGACGGACGGTTCTTCGGGCAGCAGGGCCGGACAATGAATCCGCTCCACCTTCTTCGTCCAGCCCTAGGATAATTATGGAAAACATGTTAAGTGCTTCCCTTGGGTCATGCAGACAAAAAGTATGATTACTTACCGAACTTGCAGGGCGGGACAGTTGGTACCCGCGGTCTTCGGCGGAGTCTGGCCATGATTTGCTGGACTTGAAAAGCACCTTCCAGATGTCCTTGTGCAAGGAGCCAAAAAGCTCCCGCAAGGTTTGGTGCTTGGCCGGATTGAATTCCCATAGATTGCAAGTCCGATGTTGACAAGGTAGGATCCGACGAACTAACATCACCTGGACCACATTGACGAGTTCAATGTTCTTGTCTCCCATATCTTTAATGCGCGTCTGGAGCACTGACAATTCGTCAGACGAGGACTAGTTCAGGCCCTTCTTGACCCAGGATGTGAGCCGCAGGGGGGCACCGGATCAAAACTCGGGAGCAGCGGCCCATTCCGTGCCGCACGACTCGGTGATGTAAAACCAATAATGTTGCCACTCCTTGACGGAATCGTTAAAGATGCCGGTTGGCCATGTAACGTTAGGCATCTTGCTCACCATAGCGCCCCCGGACTCGGCGTGCTCGCCACCCACTACCTTTGGCTTCACATTGAAAATCTTCAACCATAAGCCAAAATGTGGCGAGATGCGGAGAAAGGCCTCGCACACAATGATGAATGTCGAGATGTTGAGGAAGGAATTAGGGGACAGATTGTGAAGATCGATCCCATAATAATACATGATGCCGCGAACGAACGGGTGGAGGGGAAACCCTAGTCCCCAGACAAATTGAGGGAGGAATACAACCCTCTCGTGGGGTTCCGGGGTGGGGACGGTCTGTCCCGCCGTCGGGAGACGATGGCTGATTTTCTTAGGCAGATACCCGGCCTCCCGAAGCTTTTTGATATCCTTCTCCCGGATGGTAGAGGCCATCCATTTGCCTCCTGCTCCGGATCTGGACATTTTCGGAAAACCTTTGTGGGCAGAGAAGATGGACGCTTGGGCGCTGAAGCTTGGGTGGAGGGGAACAGATCGGGAAGGAGAAGGCGTGGGTGCGAAAGGGAGTCCTTATCCCCTTATAAAGGCAACAAGGATTCTGTGCCTCCCCACTTGCCTGGTGAAACCGCTTATTCCCCAAGCGCCGTAATTGTTGGCGCGGTTGGGTCACCCGCACCCATATTGATGAGAATCCCATGATAAGGGGACACGATCTCTGCTTTGGCAATACGTGCCAAGAAAACCGCCTCGCAATATGTGCAGTAGCTGGTTGAGAAAAACGGTTCAAATAATGATCGGGCCGTAGTGTGATGTCATGCTGTAGAATGTGTCAGCAGATTAGATTTGTGGAAATATTATTCTCTCTACGGAGGTATGTGGAACTTGTTTTGCAGAGCCGGACACTATCCTTGTGTTCAAAATCTTCCATGGAATATTCGGAGGAGGAACCCACCTTGCAATGCCGAAGACAATCTGCGCGCCGGACTCATCGTCATTGAAGCCTAGTTCAGGGGCTACTGAGGGAGTCCTGGATTAGGGGGTCCTCAGATGGCCGGACTATATACTTTAGCTAGACTATTGGACTATGAAGATACAAGATTGAAGACTTCTTCCCGTGTACGGATGGGACTCTCCTTGGCGTGGATGGCAAGCTTGGCAATACGGATATGTAGATCTCCTCCCTTGTAACTGACTTTGTGTAACCCTAGCCCCCTCCGGTGTCTATATAAACCGGAGGGTTTAGTCCATAGGACAACAACAATCATACCATAGGCTAGCTTCTAGGGTTTAGCATCTACGATCTCGTGGTAGATCAACTCTTGTAATACTCATATCATCAAGATCAATCAAGCAAGAAGTAGGGTATTACCTCCATCGAGAGGGCCCGAACCTGGGTAAACATCGTGTCCCCCGCCTCCTGTTACCATCCGCCTTAGACGCATAGTTCGGGACCCCCTGCCCGAGATCCGCCGGTTTTGACACCGACAATATCCTTTTTGCCTGAATACCGGAGAAGCCGGAACGACGACCCGACAATCCAGGCGTGTGTGGGAACATGGAACAACTTCCAATGAGTTGCATGCATGCCATGTGTCCTTCAGATGTGAACCGCCGGGGGGCACCTGCATAATAACATTGTGTCGTCCCTGTCCTTATAAATACACACCTCACCGCGGTCATTATCTCTTCTTCCGCCTCTTCTCCTCGCACCAAAACCGTAGCGCCTCCGCTAGCTCGCGTCGATGCCAGAGACGAAGCGCTTAGCTGCCGCGACATCTTCGACGCCGTCCTCACGCCGGCCACGGATCTCGTCCTCTCCGCCGCCGCCGTAGGTGTCTTCCGTTGCCAAGTTATGGCGCGGGAGATTGAACTGCTCGGCCTCTCTCTCCATCTCGTCTAGCAGTTCGTCAAGCGGTAATTAAAACTTACTTTTTACTACCTTTTTGATCCGTCAAATCCATTCACTTCATCGAAAAGTAGTTTCTTCACTTTCATATCTGGATCTGTCCATGTCTGCATCTCATATCATGCCAAGTATATTCACTTATGCTTCACAACTAGTTAGATTCCTCACGTGTACTTATTCATGGATTCGTACAAATCTGGAACCGACTCTCTTCAAATAAGTGAATGTCTTTGCACTATGAGGTCAATGTCTTCAAACTGATTTATCTTCAAAATCATCTGAGAATGCATATGACCTCTTCCCCTTCCCTCGCACCTTAATGCTGTCACACGTACATGTCCGTGGGAGAATCCCTTGGTTCTCATAGTCTGCATTTATTTGTAGAGTTTTTGCAGCGTCACATCAACTCTCCTGAAGACAGTTCCCGTTTGACCAGCAAGAGGAAGCCATTTACAGTCTTGAAGTTGTTCAGTCTAAATCCAATGGCCACCGACAAGTCTGTAAGGAAGGGCGGCATGCAGCACCGTGGGAATACAACTAAGGATCTACCTCCGGATCTCTTTGAAATGTACAAGTCAGATCCTGAAGAAACCTATGGCGAGCGCAAGACCCGAATCCAATGGATTCGAAGATACTGGGCCGAAGAATGGTTCAAGTACAGATTTGTGACTGCTGAATATGCTGAAAAGAACGATATCAAGCGTCCATGGGGAGATATTTTGTACCGAAATCTACAACCCAAGTCCAAGCCCGAAGCCATTGCTCAAGGTTTCTATCCGTGCATGGTCCAAGGGCCACAACCAGAAAACGCCGACCCATCATCTTTGTTATGGTGTCGTGATGACAATCTCTTCAAGTGCAACTATCAGTTTGCAAAAGAGTCAGCTAAGAAGAACAAGAAGGACCTTGGACTCAATTTCAACCCTGGTCCGTCTGCTCCAAGGGCTGATGGTACCCGCGATGCCAATCCCAATGAAATCGGTCCCTTCTACAACCTCGAAGGCCTCATCACTCACATTGCTGTATAGGGGGCTACGATGGATCACTCAGCTGACGACGCAGATTCTGATGAAGCGCCAGCTCCACCTCAGTCGCAGAAGCAGAAGAAATCAAAGGCTTCAAAGCCCTCTGCCGCATCGAAAGTTTCGCGTGTGAAGCCATTGGCAACTGCACCTCCTGAACCCAGTGTGCAATCAGAAGATCTCTCTCGTGTCTCAAAGAAGAAAGAGAAGCCCAAGAAGAAGAAGCCCATGAAGATTTCTGGGCATGAACTTACTCCAGCTTCCATTCTGCGAAACGACGATGAAACCATTGATCTCTCCAGTGATGAAGATCTTGGTGATGATGCCCTTGAGCTGCTGATCTAGAGCAAGCAAGAGGCGGAGATCTTCAACAATCTGCCCCACTTTGATGTGGATATTGTGAACCACTTCATCGACGAATGGTTTGATGACCTGAGCCTCAGCATTATGATCTTCAGCTGCCAGTTGACATCAGCGTCACCTTCCACGGAGCCATTGCTAATGAGTTGGCCTTGGCTCAGAAGATTGTCGAGCTGAAGAACAAAATTGATTTTGAGAAGGTGCAGTTCAAGAAGAACATGGCAAAGCTCAGCGTGGCAGAGGTTCAAAGCTTCAAGAAAATGCTGCATGAGCTTAAAGAACTGTTTCATGAGAAGCATGAAGAAGCAAAAGGTTCAAGAGAGCGGATGAAATACTTCGCAGAGAAATGTGTTCAAGCACACAATGAGGCAGAGAAGCGCAATGCACTGGGGCGCCCTGCTATCGACCCCAGAATGGCTGCCAAACAGAAGAAGAAGTCTGCTGCAGCCCGAACTGAAGCACCACGGCAGGAAGAACCTCGCATTGTCTTCCCTGCCAGCATGACAGGCTCGAAGCCTAAGGTCACCTCAGCAACTTAAGAATTGAAGAAAACCAGGGCAGTTGAAGCTGATGCCAGGAAGCGAAAGCACAAAGATGCTTCTAATGATACTCCATCCAAGAAGAAGCAGAAGACCAAGTCTTCAAAGAAAGAGCATACTGTTGCTGTTGCCTCTGAGCCCCTTGTGATTGAGCCAATTTCTGTTGCCCGTCCTGCCTCCACGAGCCAAGAGCATCGTCTAGTGATTCATGAGCCTGCTACCACAGAGGCCCCTAAAGATTTAGAAGTACCAGCTATTGACCCCACCACAGCTTAAGACATTGGTCGTGAAGACAATGTAGAAGATGATGAAGTCCTTCCTCAACTCGAGTACCAACCGGTATCATCGCCTGTTCTTATAAACAACGAACTCATCAGCATTGGTCGTCCTCTGACGCCAATTGCTCAGGATGATTCGTGGGTTGATCGCCCCCAACAAGTCACCCCCATTCAAGATGAAACTCCTAGAACTCCAACCCCCAAGTCACCACTCCGGTGCTTGACAATGACTACATGGTGCAGACCACTCCATCACCATAGGCGTCGCCCGCATTTCGTAGGCTTCGCAAAGGCCCTAGGCCACAGGTCACCATGTCGAGCATTCCAAAAGGAGAAGTGCAACAAAGCTCAGTAGCACGCGAAGTGTTTCCTGATGCCACTCCCACTGAGAATGTCTCCGAGTCTGAAGCCAAAGCTGCTAAAGACATTCCGGCTGCATTAGCCGAAGAAAATCAAGAACCACGTCAAGAAGAATAAAGAGTTGCCACACCCCCTACCACTGAAGAAGTCATTCTCGAGGAGAATGTGTCTGTGCCCGACCCTCCTGTCATTGAAGACACGGAGGTTGAGAACACTGAGGCTACTACCAACAATGATACTGAAGCCAATGATGTTGTCATGGCTCAAGATAATGTGGAGCTTGAAGCCAATGTTGTGCCTGAAGCTCATGTGCAACCTGAAGCCCATGTGGATGCTGAAGCCACTGTTCCATCTCCTAGGCCTTACATAATTGAATAGGCCTTCGATCATGGACAGTTGGTCACTGTGAAATGGCCAATCATGGTGCCTCCCACTGCTCCCGGACCTTAGTATGACTATCATGTGGAGAAGAGGCCATAGGTTCAAAAGCCAAAGCCCAGGCTGCCAAGGCTTCCCGGAGTTGCAACCTCCCCAGGATCGTTCAGTGTGAACAGCTTCAGAGCCCACAACACCTTCTTTGATAGCGCCAAGAATCCTTACTCGAAGCCAAAGATCTCTTCTGATCGCTTCTGGAGATATCAGCAGCGCAGCTACTACTCATGCATCCTATACTGTAACACCCACAATGCGGCTATATCTCCCACGTGTCGGGGCACGACTTAGAGGCATAGCCGCATGGTAGGCTTGTCGCAAGAGCGGTAATCTTTACACATCCCATGTACTGAATAAGAAAGGGATAAAGAGTCGGCTTACAATCACCACTTCATACAATACATGAAAAATCCATACATCATCCAAAGTACAATCAAAGGTCCGACTACGGAACCAAAATAAAGAAAGACAACCCCAAATGCTAGATCCTCGATTGTCCCAACTGGGCTCCACTACTGATCATCCGAAAAAGAAACATAGTAATGGCCCGAATCCTCGTCGAACTCCCACTTGAGTTTGGTATCGTCACCTGCACTGGTATCCTCGGCACCTAAAACTGTTTGGAAGTATCCGTGAGTCATGAGGACTCAGCAATCTCACACTCGCGAGATCAATACTATTTAAGCTTATGGGTAGGAAAGGGGTAGTGAGGTGGAGCTGCAGCAAGCACTAAGCATATATGGTGGCTAACATACGCACATAAGAGCGCAAAGAGAATCAACGCACAGTCGAGAAGCTATAAGTGATCCTGAAGCTACTTACGTTCAAGCATAACACGAGACCGTGTTCTCTTCCCAGACTCCGCCGAAAATAGACCATCATGGTTACACATGTGGTTGATTCATTATAATTAAGTTAGATGTCAGGTTCTCTACAACCGGATATTAACAAATTCCCATCTGCCACATAACCGCGGGCACGGCTCTCGAAAGTTTATACCCTGCAGGGTTGTCCCAACTTAGCCCATCACAAGCTCTCATGGTCAACGAAGGATATTCCTTCTCCCGGGAAGACCCAATCAGTCTCGGAATCCCGGTTACAAGACATTTCGACAATGGTAAAACAATACCAGCAAAGCCGCCCGATGTGCCGACAAATCCCGATAGGAGTCGCACGTATCTCGTTCTCAGGGCACACTGGATAGGTCAAGCTACAAGTAAAACCAACCCTCATGTTGCCCTGAGGTGGCCCCGCAGGCTGCCCATTTCGGACCAACACTCAGAGGAGCACTGGCCCGGGGGGGTTTAAAATAAAGATGACCCTTGAGTCTGCAGAACCCAAGGGAAAGGTATATGGTGGTAGGTAGGCAAATGGTAAAACCAAGGTTGGGCCTTGCTGGAGGAGTTTTATTCAAAGCGAACTGTCAAGGGGTTCCCATAACACCCAACCGCGTAAGAAACGCAAAATCAAGGAACATAACACCGGTATGACGGAAACTAGGGCGGCAAGAGTGGAACAAAACACCAGGCATAAGGCCGAGCCTTCCACCCTTTACCAAGTATATAGATGCATTAAAGTAAATAAGATATAATAATGATATCCCAACAAAATCCATGTTCCAACAAGGAACAAAACTTCATCTTCACCTGCAACTAGCAACGCTATAAGAGGGGTTGAGCAAAGCGGTAACATAGCCAAATAACGGTTTTCTAGGAAAGGTGGGTTAGAGGCTTGACATGGCAATATGGGAGGCATGATATAGCAAGTGGTAGGTTTCACGACATAGCAATAGAGCGAGCAACTAGCAAGCAAAGATAGAAGTGATTTCGAGGGTATGGTCATCTTACCTGCAAAGTTCTCAGAGTTTTCGAAAGCTTGATCCTCGTAAGCGTGCTCAACAGATTCCTCGGTCACGTACTCGTCTCCCAGCTCTACCCAAGGCAAGAACACAAGCAAAGGAACACCAATCAACCACGGTGCAATGCACAAGCAACATGATGCAAAACATGGCATGATATGCAAGACATGATATGCAATGCATATGCGTGCTTCGGAAGGGAAATAATGAACAAGTCATCAACTTGGCAAACCAAGTGTGCCGCTGAAAAGATAAGATGATTTCGGTCGAAATTGATATAAAGATCACCGGAAATGGATGCACGGTTTGAAAATGGCAAGCAAAACAAGAATGACACAATTCTGTGATTAACAGCATGATGCCATCTAGAATGCAACAAGAAACTAAGATACTGCACTCCAACATAGCAACAAGGCATATGGAAGTGATTTACAAGAGATGCTTGACAAAACATGAACACTGAGCTACGGCTAAATCCCACTAGAACAGGTTCAAACAAGCATGGCAAAAGTGCAAAAAATATCAGCTTCACAGACTTAGTGAAAATACTAACATGTGAAAAACAACATCAGGAAGCAATGTTTAGAGCAAGCAAACATCATGCTACAGGAACATATCATAACAAACAAAGGCATCGCATGATTCCACTAAAAGCATGGATCAAAAGTCCCTTACTGATGATGAGCCAAAAAGGCACAAAAGATATGATGGAACCCATGTAAACATAGCAAGTTTTATTAATAGTTTCAGACTTAGCAGAATAACAGAGCATGGCATAGACAGAATTATGAAAGCAACTTTGCGAGCTCAAAACACTCACCACAAAGCATTGCATGACAATATAAGCATGGCAACAACAAGATGACATGTTCATGAAGCTAACCATGGCAAGAGCAAGTTCATAGGATGCATGGATCACTAGCAACAACCATGGCAATATTTAACATGTTAACATTCTGCCAGGAACATTTTATAACAAATGTAGAGCAAGCACAAGACATGCTAGAGCACTCCATAATTGCAAATAGGGGCATGGATGGATAGAGCGTAACCGCATGTTCAAAATAACCTTACTGAAGCAACTCAAAACAAGCATGGATCTCACTGTAGCATCATGTTTACAAGGCATCAAAATAACAGTAGGAAAAGGACTTTGCAAAATCATAAGTCCCTGAAAACAACAACATTGCGGAGGCTACTTTGCATGCTTGTGCTAGTCACCACATAGATCACAAAAATACAAAATAAGCACCTATGCAAATATGGCATGTCATAGTTCAAAACTCATGTAGACCTCAAGCTCATACGATGCACACATCAAATGCAACAAAAATGACAAAACCTCATAAATTGACAAGTACCAGTAGTTAACATTTTATAGCACTCTTGCATCAATGAAAATGGCATCATACTAAACATGCATGGAAATGCTACTGGCATCAAGAGCTCAACGAGACGAACAAAATGACATATCATATGCATCATTTGGAGCAACGAGCGCAGAGATACGATGCGATGAACATGGCATAAAAATAACAGAGAGCTCCGGGACTTAGTGGAATTTCACCTCCGCGAAAGTGAACGCGGGACGAGGTGGTTCCAGGACGGAGTGGATCGGGACACGGGGAGCGTTTGGTTGGGGCACCCGGTGGATCTGGTCCGGCGACGACTCCGGCGAGGCGGTGGGGAGGCACGGGCGAGCTCCGTCGAGGTGGCGCGTCGGCCGACGATGGAAGAAGGCGGTGGGGCGAAGGTGACGGAGACCCGCGGCGGCGGTGGCTCGCGGTGGCCGAGGCGCTGCGACGGCGGTGATGGCCCGGCGTGGGGCGGCGGTGGCCGGCAAGCGGGGCGACGGAGCGCGGGGCGAAGGCGCACGCCGGCGAGGCGGCGGTGGCCGGCGAGCGGGGCGGGGAGCGCAGGGCCATGGCTCGGGCGACGGTGGGCCGGCGCGGGTCCGCAACGGGCCCGATGGGCCGGCGGTGGGTGGCGGCGGAGCGGGACAGGTGGCACACTCCGGTTGGACGGGACGCGGCGGTTGGAGCGAGACAGGTGGCAACTAGCAAACAAAGATAGAGCGGGACAGGTGGCTCTCGTGGCCAACGACATGGGCCTGCCCGTTCTGGCCACAAATTGGTGGAATAACATAACCTCTGACCTCAGATGTCGAGCCAAGAAGACTGCTATATACACCTCTTAGGATATATGGAAGGAATGCAATCGCCGTGTGTTTGAGCACAAATCGTTGCAGGAGGAGGCTGCTCTTCTTCATCTAATCAAGCAAGACATCATACTGCCATCCCTCTCTGCCGATTGGCTATCTGATGTTGAGAACTCTCCTGAGCCAGAACCTGATTGATCCTTGTGCCTTTTTCCTTTTGGTGTGGGACACCTTAAACCCATCTCTGTAATGCGACCTTTTCGTGTTTTTTCTGCTTAATATATTTAGGCAGCTCGACTGCCAATTCCTCAAAAAAAAGATACAAAGAGACGAAATGTGTGTTTATGTTTCACCTTGTATTTCACGGTGCAAAATTCATGGTGTTCAAATACTATATATGTATATATCTATGTGTTATATCGTCATAATAAAATTTCCATTTAAAATCACTTTTCGATGCAGTTTTTAAGTCGACCAAGTTAAGTTTCACAAAAATTTATAGGTGACACCTTTAGGTATATAAAGGATGTGCAGGTTGCTTCATCCGGCGGCTGAAAACACAACACTACAGAAAAAAAAAACACATTTTCTAGTATTTCTTCGTAACTTTCACGGACACTCGTCTTATTATTGTGTAAGCCGAGTACACATGAGAACACACACGGCAATACGCCGAGAACCACTGAAAAAACACTTGACTTATACATAGCTCTCGGTATATTCCGGGAAAAGCATACACTTGGCTCGGCAAAGTAACTGCCACCTGGCCATGCCCGCATCACTTAACGGCTCCATGTCAGCGACAGCTATAAGTAGAGTGCTCTCTAAGGGCGCACCCACCTTACACTTTTCCTTTTATTTTTTTAAATTGCCAAACCCTTCATCTCCCCATAAGCCGAGTAACCAAGAGAAGACACACGACTTACATTTGGATGTTTTCGTGCTCATGCCCCCCTTCATCTCCCTATTATAAATTAAGCACGGTTCGACGCCCTCAACCACCTCATCCCCACCGCCCTCCTCTGCCTCAACCTTGATGCCGCCAGTGATCTGCGACAATGTGCAATGCCACACCTCTGGCAGCACCTCCATCCCGGCCACCGCCGCCATCGAGCTCCACCACTTTGATGCCGGCAATCACCACCAACCCCGACGTCGGCCCAACTGGACACCGACCGGCATCCCACATCCCGAGTTGAGCATTCACACAAATAGATATAGCATTTTAATTTGTATAGATATAGGTTAATTGATGTGTACGTAGTAAATTTTAGCAAGATTGATAAACAAATAAAAGAAAAGAAAAAGGAAATGTAAGGAAACTAAAATAAAAATAAGTTAGTTAAAAAAATATCTTCTATTAAAATGTGGACATGTGTGTAAATATTCACAAATGTGTGGTATGTAGTGTTCTATATGTTACATGTTGCTTTTTCTTTTTTTATGAATAATGACATCTTTGTATGGTTTTGTGAAGATGGACGACAGTAGAGGATGGAACAGGATGTTTGAGACGCATGCGGCGACCATGCCGTGAAGTTGGTGAAGATAAAAGAGATTGCTTCCTCGCATGCCACCTTGAAGGATATTGGTGGTCGCGGCAGAGTATGCGGTCATATGCCTCACCAAAGAGGAGCAACATCGGATGATTACCAAATATGGTGAGTAGGCCATTGGAATAGATGTCCTTCTCTGGGCGGTCCGCGAGGCGATGTCTGATTATGTCGACCAGTCATGATGCTCGAAAGACTACCACTCTCGCATTCCAAGACGATGAGGTCCCAGAGGTAGTGATATTTTTGCACTCATTTCACCATTGTGTAAACTCGATAATCTTGGAATATGAGAGAAACACTTTGATACTGTCACTAATGACTAGTGAATGCAGGAAGACATGAAAAACTTTATTTAATGTGTTTCCAGAGGAAATTGGCCAAAACATGAAAGAAAATAATCACATAGAAGGAAACACCAAGTGTGGGAGTCAAGCCAAGCTAGATGGAGTCGCCACAAGGGCAACAGAGCAAAAAACAACGCATGGTATGAGTGATCCTGATCGTACCAGCGGTCGTACCACGCGCAGGAGCACTGTAGTATCCACTTCAACACACTTTGTAAAAGGGGTCCAGGCCCCTTCGCAAAGGAGAAACAGAGAAAGCGATAATGGAGAACCAGACGCCATTGACAAACCCTAGTTGCCGTCATTTCCTCATCTTAGCTCCATAGTCATCACCTCTATCACTACCCTAGCGATTCTCCCTGAGTAGCCATGCTTGTATTCGCTGCATCACAATTGGCAGCATTGTAAGACTATTCATCAATTAATGATTCATCTTTATGTCATCGTAAATGATTTCTTCTTGCAATCCAATCGTGATGTGTGAGTAATTCAGTAAGTCAATGGGGGTTGAGGCAAGGCCTTGCAACCCTACGTATTTGTGCACAGAGTCATTAGATGACTTTACCTAATCGACATTATCTGTATGTATGATTCACAAGGGAGTTGTCTTTTGTCTTCGTCTCGTTCCAAGGCCCACAGAAACCCGGGATTCCGTAGATCGACCAAGGAGGAGGTAAGAAGAGATGATGCATGGAACGCTATTTTAAAAACCACTGATAGAAGGGATTAGTACAATAATGGAAAACGATTCCTTGGGGGAAAATGAGGTGTAGTCATTAAACGCCCAATACTATCATCTAAAAAATTTCCTTAAACAAGGTAATTTGCTGGAAATCAGAACCTAATCTGGTTGAGACAGTCAAAATGATGAGAAATAGCGAAGACTCTTCATAAGATAAGAGTCATGTGATAGAACCTTCATACTCGGTAGTGGACTTTGTGAAGATGTTGACTCACAAGCATCCACTACCTAAGAATTAAGCAAAAAATTGGACGGATGGGACTTTTTTTAGTATGGCCCTTGAATGCATTTTATACTACACATGTGAACCTTCGTACTCAGTTTTTTGCCAAAAAAACTTAGCACAGACACATGCAAAATAACTGGACGATATAAACACATGCGAACCTTCATACTCGGTTTTTTTGCCTTTTTTACACAACACATGTGTTAAAGCTCAAAATTAGGCAAGAAAACTGAACGGATGGTTCTTCATTTGGTATGGACCTTGAAGGCATTTTATGTACATTGTATGAGTGCACAGCCACACCCAAGAATTTGGGGGATAACATTGAAGGTAACATTCTACATGCCTGAAGAAAGGGCATATTAACCACACACCAACCCTGCTTCCCTTTCTTCTTTCTCATAACATGGATGCACTCATAGTCTGTGATGGTGTTGTCAGTAATGAGCCGCCCTGGAACGAAAGCACTTTGCTCCTTGGAAATGATCTCATCTAAAATCTCACTAGGACACACTTTATTTGGCAGTTTTATGGATGTTAAATACCATTGGGTGAGTTACTTTTTATTGGCATTGGAAACATCTCACATTATGGCAGGGCAATGTTTCACAAAAGACAGTTAGCCAACACTATAGAGCAAAGCTTGTAAATAACATTAAAATGGCTTCTTTGCTTTCGTACACCATCGCCTGAGCATCCTCCAGTGTAGTAATCTTGTTGTGTGCCCGTCACGCAGTTGATTAGGCATGGAAGAATCATGTGTTTTGATCCCCAACCTGCAACCAATCAACATGTCATCTTTGTCGTGTCATGATCTCCTCACACTATAACAGTTCATTATGTTGTCGAGCCAACTCCTTCTCACCTGGTGACGAGCCCCGATACAAGGAGTTACTCTTCCCTCTCTCAAACTCCTTACGGACCTTTTTAATTTGCGTCTAACATCTCTGATCTTCTTAGACTTCCAATCACCAAGGTGGCTATGCATGTGAATAAGATTAGGTCTACGAGACAAAAATATCTGCTATCTTCCATGAAATCATTGGACACCTCAGCCTCATTAGTCTTTTTCTTATTTAAGGTTTCCTGATCCACCTACATGAGGAGTGTATCCCCCACCCCCAATTTCCATTCCCTATATTTCCATCCATGTTCACACACCTATAAAGAGTGTCTATGCCATGTCCCGGGCCCCATTGAAAGGGTGCACCTCTGCTAGCTACGACGTCGCCCCTAGCATTAAACTGGCACAACGCTACTGTAACCCTCCTACTGCCCAACTTATTTGGAGGTGTCACCTCCTCCCTTTTTTTACTTGCTCCTCCTCCCATTTTCTCATATTCGTTGTGAGATCCCAAAGGATCTCCATATCCATGATACGGCGCACTCCCCAACTTTTCTTACAAGTTGGCATCCTCAACTCACCATACGAAAGTCCCCCCTGACTATCTCTTTCTGACGGTGTCAGACGGTGCAGTTCTGCATGCCCAAACAGACCGTGGGAGAAAAAAAATAAGGCAATGATTCATGATGGATATCATAAAACACATCCTCCTTTGTTCTTGTTGATTCTAGCCGAACCCACCTCATCAATGGCTCGGGCACATCAATCCACAATCGTGTTCTCAGTGCTTCCCCATAGGCAAAGCCCTTTGCGTCCACATATACCCCAATGACCTTTCCTGAAGTTTTGATATCCTTTCTAGACATGGAGGGCATCGAAGATTGAAGGGTAAATCGATCACCCTTGTCTAGATCTGCATCATCTCAAATTTGAGGTCTGAGGGCCGCGATCTCACATCAAAAATCAACAACACAACCGCGTGTTTCCCCGCCATCCACGGACCTCCCTCAAAGATCCCATCGTTGTCCTTTTTTTCCTTCAAAACTTGCCACAAACATGTTGTCCCCCGACTGAGCTAAATGAGAGACCCCTCAAGTTGCCCTAGGCAGGACGAAGAGCATCAGTAATGGTGTTGACATGCAACACCTTCCCAACCACCGCCACTATCGGTTCCCCTTGTTCCTCCTCTTGATCATCCACAACTAGCTTTGCACTCTCCCTATCCGTCGGATTCATCATCTTTTCCACACCTTCCTTCTCTTTTCCAGCCGCCGCTGAACTTGCCATCTCCGGCGATCCCCCTTAAAAAACCCCAACCCTTGAACCACACGTGTGCACCAAGGGCGGGTAGGGTCACTAGGACCCCTCTTGTTCACCCCAAGCGCAGGAACCGGAGACGGAGGAGGGAGCGAAGGCAGAGGGAGTCACGTAGAAGAATCACTTGATCGCGTCATGGGAGAAGATCGCCCGTGAGCCACTGCTCCACTCAAAACCATAGAAAATAGATGGAGCCCGAATACACGGCCCATTGGACCATCATTGCTTATCTGTTATATCACAATTTCTATCTTAGTTAACTATGTGTTCTTTGTTCAAATTCAAATATTTCAATTTTTTTGCTCGGCATATGCAAATCTTGTGGGGTGGCGAGAAACGCGGATACCAGACAGTATCCAAATTTTCGCCCGGTAGCCAAACCCTGACGAATACCCATTATACATTTCACTCGCAAAAAAATACCTGTTATATATTTAAATATTTATTCAAGAACATCACTAAGTAATGATACAAAAGCAGGCAACAGCTAACTCGAGGAGCTCAGGTGAGGTCATCTTCAGTTAAAAACGAGCGCAGCGGCGGCGAGCAGAGCGGCGGCCACGCCCAGCGAGGAGTAGCCCGGGCCGGCGACCCCAGCCACGCCATTGTTGGAGGAGTTGCCGTATTAGCGCCCTGGAGATGGATGGCCAGGCACAAGCAGACGACGAGCAGCACGAGGAGAGAAAGGTGGTCCATCTTGATGATCTTGCTCTGCTTCTCAAGCTTGATCGCTCTCGTGTCGAACAACACAGGTTTTGGACACCTTGGGGTCTTGGACAAAGCAAGAAGAAAGAGAGAAATTTGACTAGTTCTTTCAGGCTGGAGCGTCGTTTCACCCGCCAAGTGGTACGGTTTCTGGTGTCGTGCACTCGTGCTGAGCTGAACCAAGCTAGGATGTTGGCATTGCGAATCCGTCTAACAAAGGCTTGTTTCTGGCTGCATCTCTGGCGACTGCGTCAGAGAGATTTCGACTATTTTTTGTGCTAGGCGGAGGAGCCCGTTGACAAGGTTACTCTTTTATTTGTGTTGGCGGGACGTGCAAGGCACCGGACAGCAACGATGCCCAAGCCAAGAGCTGGCAGACCAGAAGAACCACGGGATACAATCACAAATGTTTCTGCTACAGCCCTGTCACCTCTGTGCTTCCACTCTGCTGGCATTGGATCATTTAGAAAGAGGGCGCCAACATGACATCAGAGTACAAATAGCCAACAGAGGAGATTTCACAATTCCTTCAAACAGTGTTGTTCATAAGCAGATTTGATGGAGTAAAGAGAGGATGAGAATTACCAAATGAACCTTTGTCGTTGCTCTCTCTTCATCGCTGAAATAGAGCGCTAAGCTGTTGTTTCGTCAAAAGAAAAACAGAAAACAAATGAAGTGATCTTCCTGTTGCATGGACTGGGCATCGATGAGTACAGTTATACACTAAAAATGAATTAGCATCTACCTCACCTGCAAAGTTTCAGCATGTGTTTTTGATCTTCTGGTACCACAAAGAACGTGAAATTAGATTATCATCTAGTTAAATTGCCAAGCTTGAAAATTTGCACATATTTTGCCCGTGCTACTTGTAGAGTTGACCACAGTGAAAAAAAACTACAAAGTTAAAACGATGACTTCCACCAATGTCCCCCGGCTCTGCTCAGGACAAGTTTGGCAAACTTCCATTTGGGTTTGGAACATCACTGTACCTTCCAAGTTCTTATTTCCTTCCCTATTTTCATGCTAGGATTAGTTGCGACCAGAGATTTTCATTTCCTGTGTGCATAATCAAGCTGGACGAGCTCCCACATCTTCAGCTAGGGACATCCGCTTAGATTCTATTCTAGAATACTGAAAGTCAGAAACAACTTCCGCAAAATAGACTGTCACATACAATAGTTAGTTGGTGCTCCCTCCACTTTTATCCGGGCTTGGGACCGGCATTGGCAGTGTTACGCACCCTCACCCACCCCATACATACGCTTCACATATAAAGAATAAATCTACAGAGGCAAATATGAAACATGTCAACAGGGCAAACAATACAAACTGTAAATAGAGATGCAAACAACATACACAGCTCACATCAAAATGAGATGCAACAACTAATGCAGCCATCAAGAGGGGACATATCGACACTATCAGAAATGGTTAAGAAAATGACCTACTGAGACTCTTTTTTGCACACAAATAACACACACAAAATGCAAGGCTATGAAAACAAACCCATCGACAAAACGATATCCCTTTCAAAGGAAATCATACAAATAGAAG
This sequence comes from Triticum aestivum, assembly GCF_018294505.1. Taxonomy (NCBI): domain Eukaryota; kingdom Viridiplantae; phylum Streptophyta; class Magnoliopsida; order Poales; family Poaceae; genus Triticum; species Triticum aestivum. Next base: position 308,652,835 of record NC_057806.1, on the reverse strand, counting down.
CTACCGCCAAGCAAAACTCAATCTATCCAACATAAAAGACTTGTGCGCCGATATAAAATAATAAAACATAAATAGCAAATTCTCATGACTATTAATTGCATAAATTGCAGTTATATTAATTAGCTCAACTATTTCACGCAGATGAGGTCAGCATACACAAATTAACACCTTGCATCATGACTGTACAGTATCACACTAGAAATTCCGACATGCACCAAATCTGAGACCCTGTCAAAATAAGTATCTAATATAATTAAGACAGCCATACTCACAACAACGATGGATAAAAAGTTGATATGAAAATATAATTGATATGTTTAGCTAAGTTGTTGAATTGATAGCTAAGTTGAATGCAGCAAAAAAAAACAGAAAATGTAGGAACTTGCATTTCAGATGTGTGCTAATGAACATACAATATAGGCACTAAAATTGTTTTGGACAAAATCGCAAACAAAGGAAACATAAAATTGAAGAACACGTTATCACAACAAAGCTTATAAATGTAAAAAAATCAGTTAGTACCTTCAACTATCTGAAGAATAAAATTGAAGAAAATATCTGAAGTATTAGCATCCAAGTCATACCCAAGAAAACAAAGCAAAACATATCCGTCTGTATCATTCCAGTATTCTTAAATGAGAAGGCCTCTTTTGGAGGGGTCATTTTGCACACAATAGCGCACAACATGTCAGATTAACACAAATTAACAACATGTCCCAACCAAGAAAGATAACTAATTCAGGAAACAAAGATACGAAATATTGTAAGGCATAAGCACTCCCAACTTTTACTATTAACTGAACAATCAACTATTCCTATTCAAAATCATCAATTATATGGGAAGAAACTCAACAATCAACTATTCATGTTCGAAATTATCAATTATATAGAAAGATACTGCCACAATTGCAAGAGACAAAACTCAACGAAGGCATATACTGCAACACTCTGACTCATTATGCACACACTGAACACAAGAGAACTGTATACCAGATGAAAACACAAATCCACATTAACAAATCAAAGCCATGTAAGGTGCTACTGATTCAAGAACCGGCGCAAAGATTTTTAATGGACACAAACACTCGTATTTATAGGAAGATAAACGATTCACTTCAAAACAAATCATACACACCGTCCAAAAAATGAATCATACACATTTATTACAAATAGGAACTGTAACATCTTTTAAGAGGCACGATTCAATCAGTCAAATACAAAAAAGTACTACCTCTGTTCATTTTTATAAGACGTTTTAGACATTCAGACACTGTTTAAAACAATACAAAACAAGCTGTCTGAAACGTCTTATAAAAACAAACGGAGGGAGTAGTTCTGTATATCATAATGCACTAAAGAAAATACACAACACCTATAGAGATCTAAAAAGAAGTGCACTGAAGCTAACAAATACACCGCCCAAGTCCCAGACCAAACCAAATTCAACTTCTCAAGCTTGCAATTGTTACAGTTACATCAAAAGGCCAAACTAATATCAGGTACTTGACTGTCCGGTAAACCGAGTGAACATTCTTCAAATAGTTGTTATTTTCAACAAATCAAAATGCCGCCAAAGCTTTGAAAAGAGACCAATAACTAACCGGGACAAAAGGTCAACATGCAAAATTAACACTTGATAATTACCACAAGCACACTTCAAATTCAGCCATGCACCAAATTTGGGACAATGCAGAGCCAAAAAAGTTGATGCACGATGCACCATTTAAGATAAAATAGCCATTTTCAAAACAATGCTATAACAACGGAAAAAAATAGTCCTTCCGTTTCTTTTTGAGAAGTATCAAACATCTACAGTATCAAATACAATATGAAAATATATTCTATGATGAATCTTACTGATATTGTTTTTGTATTGTGAATGTTGGTGTTTTCTTTTCTACATACTTTTTGTATTGTGAAAGTTTTGACTTAAAAAGAGATAGAGGGAGTACCAAATTAACTTGACAATGGTATGATATATGAACTTTGAGTAAAAATGTATGGCCTAGTTTGTACAACACGAAAAGATGTCTGGAAGAAAGTTAAATATATGAACTCACATTTCGGAAAGCATGGTGCTACTGAACCTACAAGAGCTACTTATTTGCAAAATTATAGGCATGTAATAGTTGTTAAGTTTAGAAGAAAGAACTGTTGGAGTACGTAATGGGCCTAATGGGCCTGGGCTGGCGGTATAGCCTGTTAGTCTTAGGGTTAATTAGAGATAAGGGTCGCTTGCTTAGGGGTCAAGTAAGCCTTGCTGGGGAGTCAAGTAAACCTCTATATAAGGGGAGGAGATGTATCAATCTAGTCAAGCAAGAATTAAGAAGGAAATCCCTTCCATCTTGCCCGGCCGTGGGCAAAAGGCCCCCGGCCGGCCCTCTCGCGCCCTCCTTCTAGCAGCGCCATAACAAAATACAAATAGGAGAAACATACATTTTTAACAACACAACAGTAAAGATTGAAACAAACAACATATATTATATTGTCATTCAAAATGCAACAGATGAGGAAAGAAAAACACTGTCTAATAACAATCTGGTACAAATCAATTTGACATTCACGTACAAGTATAGTACTTAGTAATTAGATCACAAGTAGAATCAGTAAAAGATTGTTTACTGTACACATAAGTTATTTAACATTATAAATTAACAACGTACAAGATGGTGACTGAACTGCACAGAACTACATAGCGATCAAGACTAAACAAACTCTTTCTCAAAATAAATCTCTATGTCAACAGTGTCAATAAGATGTGCAAACATGAAATAAACGGCAGTACGAACTAGCTTGCCCACCTAATTCTCAACAAAGAAACTTGTAAGGTATTACCTGGCGATGAATAAAAATGTATTTGAGTTTGTTAAGGATATACACGCAGCACATCAAAAGATTTTAAAATATCTTAAAGCGGTGCAACATGGGGATAGGGAACAGAGCTCAAATCCAGACTAGAACAAAACAACAAGAGGGTTAGGGGCATACCAAGACTGACCAAACATTTATTATTAGCAAAAAACTGAAAATGCAGTACAAACAACAAATACCGATAGGCCAGAAAATTCTATTTAGACACATGTACAGCATAACAGGCTTAAAAGGAAACTAAGAACTCATATGAACAAATCAAGTTTTTTGAACTAAAATAAAAAGCTACCAACTTATATACAACTGGTCACCAAGGCTGAGAAATTAAAAACCCTATGATGTATTTTCCAGGTGACTTGTATCTAACTAAATAATAAAGCGTAGAATGTAGCAACACCTACTTGGCTCGTAACATCATCCTAACCATTAAAAAATCATGTGAATAGTGACCAGTAGCAAGATAAATAATTTCAACAGATAGCATAATTCTATGTCAAGCAAAAGAAAATTAGAACCGTAGGAATTGGAACTCAAGTAACAAGTTAAACGGCACAACATTATTTACATTATTCAGGAAAAAGCGTCAAAACTAGATCATGCAGACAATTTAAGAGTAGTTAAGCACAACAAATAAATCGTATTTTCTGTTAAGACTGCTCTAGTTAGTCAAGAGGATAAGACTCAGCTAGTTGCTGAGCTAATAAGAACTAGTAAACAAACAGAAGCCCACATCCAAGGACGCAAAAGGAACATCAGGTCATATACAACAACTGCACTGTTCAGACCTAAGAGATGAATACAACACAACGAATCAGGGACAAGTAGTTATTCAAATAATCTCACAGCATAATAAAATGTTTTTATTTTGAAAACAAGGCACCTGAAAATTACCGTACATACCATGCTTATGCTTATCATCTGAACAAAATAAGGAGGGAAGGAAAGCTAAATCACATGCAAATAAATCTTCTACCAAGCTTGAAAGTTGCAGTATGTGCCATATAATCTCAATTCTCAACCAGAGGGGGGGGGGGGTGTTAAATCAGAACTTATTGCATGTTAATCAAGTTCCAAAAACAGAACTAGAATCTTAATTCACTGACAAGATGGAAACTATAAGAGTGAAAATAAATTGTAAACAACATACGCGTAGAACTACGATTAGACCAACGCCACTTATCACTATATTGCCTTTGAATACTTGCTCAAAACTGTTACAGATCATATAAGGTGTTCCATGAACAGTATAAGATCTTAACTGACACTAACTAGGTTGGGAACTCAAGAGTAAAAGCAGACTGTAAATAATTCAAACATAGAACTCTATATATGGACTAACATAGTTATCTCACAGTATTACCCTCACATTAACATGAACTTCAAGCTTATAATACCAAACTACGTAAAATAGCAACATAATATGATACTCATGAATGATATATGTGAAATCAAGATTAAATGCAAGCACCCCATGTGATAATTAAAATTAATCTTCTGCATATGGACAGCACAACAAGCACCATATTTCACAGTTAAACTGATTAAACGGATGATCGGACAACATAACGATGGATAACGTAACAAAGTTCAAAATGTTAGGTCAAAAGTCATCATTGTTAACTTGAGATGATGAGAACTACAAAAGCAGGATGTTCCCAACAATATCCACTGAATTTGCATGGATGAACAATGAATAAAAATGTAACTTATGCAGGAAAAAAGAACATCACGCTATGAAATTCAGTTGCTATTTGGTTACAGCTTTTATACACCAAACAAAATGAAGACGAAGGGCTAAATTATGGCATCCATATATCATTCAACAATTACATCGGTTACAGTAAGCAACATCAGAACAGATGCATAATTGACAGTTGTGTACAACATAAATTGCATTAGAACATACTAATCATAAAAACATGGCTACAGATTACAATAAGAGTACTAATTATCAGGCTAAGACTAATCCAACACCGGACAGAGCATGAAACCGGCTGAAGCCCAACCGAATATCCATGTAGAAAATCAAACGCACAAGCTAGTGATCAGAAGGATTGGTAGAATCCCACACAGTAACCAGCATCTGAATAGACCTTGACATACCACTCCAGAAAAACACAGCAGCAGTAAACTAATTTTGCAGACACAATCCAATAGTTTCTTCACTCTAGTTGAAAGAACCTTCAAACAGATCACTTCAAAAGCAAAACTTCCATGTTCATTTGAGGTACTTCCCAAGATAATTACGTCTAGAATGCAAACACAACCTCCGATTTTCCTAGCAATCTTGAAATGAAACCAACCAAAAGTTGACACCAAAATATAGCCACTGAAGAATCACACCTCCACCATGAGCATGTGCACACAGTTCAAGAAAGACATATCCCAGCTCTACCTTCGTAACATGGTAATATAGCACAATCCTTTTCATATATAATCTGACATGTATAGGCTGCTAGGCGAAAGCAAATATATCCGGATAGACCTAGCAAACCTTTTTCCAACTTCCTCTAATTCTTATTGAGTCTGACTATGTATGAATGAACGGGATCAAAGGCAAAAATACTGGAGAATTTTGACTGTCTGAACTGTCGCCAACCCACTGTTTTTCGCCGCAAAAATATGAAGCACTTTGTACGCAGAACATTACTGAATCACCTTGAATTGAACAGAAGAATCGAAACTGAAACCACAACCTTCAATCTCTCATTCGGATCATGTCAAACATCTCCACGGGGCCAACTAAACCGACCAGGCCAATCCGCCATAACGAACAGAACTGAAACCAAACGAACTGCTCCACGTGTCTATACCAACATAACTCGTAATTCGCACCAAATATAATCTCCGTTACTCATCACAACCTTAACTCAAATCAGCAAATATGATACACGACCCTAAATCATATCGCAATCAGAGCATGATGGATCCCTAAATCAGATCAGAAGTCAAAGCAAAATAGATTAGCCGCGACCCTAAATCAAAGCAGCAAGGTTCAGAACACGTACGGTACCAATATCAACGAAACAGACGAGAAACCACCGGGACTAAGAACTCGACGGAAGGAGCACCTCAACCAAGACAGAACGCTCGCCTGGAATACAATCAAACGAAGAACAGCGAGCAGAGCGCGAGATCGGGACCGATTACGAATACCATACCTGCGACTTACCCAACGACGAGAGGTGGAAGAGGAGAAGACAAGTCAATCAAATCCTCCGATGCGGGGAAACCATGGGGGGCTTGTGTGGTATTTATATAGGGGGCGTGGAGCTGGTGGCGGCGATGGGTTTCCGGGAAAGAGTCGGTGCGCGCGGTGGCGGTTTGACCTTTTCCAGTCGTGGTCGGAGACGAACCGACGTCGGAGGGCCACGCGGGTTTGGTGGCAAGGGGAGCGCTGGGTCTGGGTGGGCGGTGGGCGGGGCGGTGGGCGGGTTGCTGCTATCGTTATCCCGTGCGTGGCACGACTGTGTTCTTATCGGTTGATGACGGGCACGTCACACACGTGGTGGGGTGGGTCCATACAAATGTAAAAACATACTCATTTTTTTATTATTAAAATAATAATTTTGAGTTGCGAATCAACATGTGGTTAGATGGTTAAAAGAACAGTGGTATTCCAGCTCACTAGGGTACTGGTGCTCTCAAGATGATATGCCAGCATTGTGTTAAAAGTAATGACTTTGAGTTAAAAAAAGTCTTCATCAACAGGTCTTGTAAACAAAAAAAACACCAATAATAAGGCGTTATCTTGGACGGGTTAGGCTGGTCATAATGCGGAGTAAATTAGACTAGTAATTAGTAACATGCATATGTTACGTCAGTTTTAGCAGATCCCGCAACCAGTGCGGTCCACGAAACGCGTATAAGGGCGCCCATAAAAAAATTTACGGTGCCGCGAGCGCTCCTGCGGAACAAATCCCGCAAATGCATCCCGCTACCTTAAATTTTGCATAGCATCAAACACATTACACATTTCAATGATATCAACCGAATGAAATCATAATATAAATTCAACATACATATAAATGGTCCGAAAAGCAATTCACAATACAATAATAGTTTTCATTACAACAAATGTTCAATTCAAATAATTATTAGAACACAGTGCCGGCATATCTCACACGAATAGAAATGAAGAAAAATGGGGATCTAATCTTCGCTCATAGAGTTGCCACCAATACTCAATGAGATCATGCTGGAATTGGTTGTGCGAATCACGGTTCTCGATCTTCCAGTAGGTCTTAAGAAATGCACTGATCTCTTTTGCGTCCCTGGCGGGCTTCACACGGCTACCAACATTGTCATAGTTGTACTCCAAGTCCAAATCACTCTTATCCTCAACGATGATGTCGTGTAAAATTACACAAGCAATCATGATATTTCTGAGTGATTTTTTATCCCAAAAGCGAGCAGGACCTTGAACAATGGCAAACCGAGCTTGCAACACACCAAATACCCTCTCAATATCCTTTTGGCAAGCTTCTTGTGTTTCGTCAAAAAAAATTGTGCTTCTTGATTTTAGGGTCACTAATGGTCTTCACAAATGTTGACCATGATGGATAAATACCGTCGGCAAGATAATACCCCATGGTATAGTCATGGCCATTGATTGTATAGTTGCAAGCCCGAGCTTTGCCACTAGCTAGCTGAGCAAACAAATGAGATCGCTGCAGAACATTGATATCATTGAGAGACCTCGGCAAACCAAAGAAGCAATGCTAGATCTATAGATCATGTGAAGCCACGGCTTCAAGCACGATGGTGAGTCTATGTTTGTGACCGGTGTATTGCCCTGCCCAAGCCACCGGGAAGTTCTTCCACCTCCAATGCATGCAATCAATACTACCTAGCATGCCCGTCCATCCCCTTGCTCCGTTCATTGCCATGGGGTTCTTTGTGTCTGCTTCAATTGGAGTTCAAAGGTACTCCGGGACAAAAACCCGGATGACTGTCTTCGCAAAGACACTGACACATTTGATGGTGGTATCTTCGCCAATGCGAAGATATTCATCTGCATAGTGGGCGGGAACACCATATGCAATCACTCTCATCGCCATCGAATTTTTTTATATGCACTAAAGCCAATCAAAACGGGGGCATTCCTACACTAAGTGAAGAAACGTCAATTTTGCTCGCAAGCTTTGACGAGCGAACTAAAAGTGACATATACATTCGATATTATCTACGAAAGAGGTGAGCCGGATATGTCGATACCTCGGCAAAGTAGTCTTTCATGAGCATCTTGTCACCGAGAGCTCGGTTGCGGGGAATGCATAGCCAGCCGACCATGGATCCACGCCACGATTTCTTCGGCCCCGCCTCAAATTCGTCGACGAGATACAACAACACTAGGTTGTCATCATCATCGTCAAGGGATCATCTCTTCTATGTACGAATCACCGGACGAAGACAACAAGGACGAACTCCAATCCATCTATAAAATGCATGCAAAATGGCCATGAATTTCACCTGAACCTACTCCGTTCCAAATTGAGCACAAACCCGCGGGTGTTATACATACCTCAACCGAAGCAAAGTCACGCCACCTCTTTGTTCTCCCCGGCCGACCGAAGCAAAGACGCGTGGCGCCGCCCCTTTCTTCTCCCCGCCGGACAAAGCAAAGACGAGTCGCCTCTTCCTCTGACGCGCGCCACTCATAGGTGTCGGAACCAACCAGGTCTACAAGCTACAAGCCCATGCACCAAGCTCCGAGGCGGATCCATGGCGCCAGCGACAGCCGTGAGGGGCGGACACAAATAGGTACACCCCCCAGCACAGAAACAAGGTGGAATGGATGCGGCGCAGGGCAGCCGGGGACAGCGAAAAGGGGCGGGGATTTGCGGTAGCGACGGGGAGTGGAGGCGGGAACTGAAGTCGGCAGAAGTGGGTTCGCGCCAACAGAAAGGGGGCCCGGCAAAGTCAGGTGAAATCTCGTAGATATGGAGGAAATGCGTCCGTAGATTCGGGATCCCACAAAAAAATTGGGACAGCGGATTTGGAGAATCTAGTCGGGACAGGTATACGGTATCGATCCCGGAAACCGGCGGTTATTATACTGGATGGCTCGGTTTTACGCGATCTGCTAGAGATGCTCTTAGTAGTCTATTGTTATTACCTCTATAGTGGGTAGTGTCATAGATGTGATAACACAGAGTGCTTCATTTATTACTTTATAGAGTCATTTTACATTGGGAACCACTATACTATGGTAACATATTATGTTACTCCATTTGCATCTCTCCTCATTAATTACTTGTCACATCATACTTTTTATCTATGTGACATGCATGTTACTATTTATGTTACTTCCTCTATGTAGCCTTAGTAGAATTGTCATTGTAGTGATATTACAAAAAAAATATTTGCTATGTTGAAAAGAAAAAAAAATTGTCATGCTAGTAGAAAGATTTTCAATCATTTGCCATACCGCAGTAGAATAAATTGCCCTGCATTTCAGGGATTTTGCCATGATGCAACATAGAGAATTGTCGGGCTAAAGGAAAAAAATGCCACACATTTTCATGAATTGCCATGCTACACCAGATAGTCTTGTATGCTACATTAGAGGATTGCCACACTACATGAAAAGAAATTTGCCTATCTGTGCAAGAGTTATCACGCTGGCAGAAGGGGCTTACCGTGCTACATGAGAGAAAACTGTTGGAAATTGTCATGCTCTAGATACAAAATTTGTCATCCATATATGATTTTGAGGGGGGTTGTTAAGGGATACGATGGGGGTCTCGCCATGAGAGCGAACATTTAGTGTCATACAGATAGTCATTCGCTCTGAGAGGTGCATTTGAGCCAACAAGGATTGTCACGTGGATCATGAGATTTGCACACGGGAATTGGATGTACGTCCTAGGGAATGCAAGATCAATAGCATTTCTAATTTTTTTAAGGGGGGCCATATAATCAACCCAACTTCCCCTCCGTCAAGGGAAGATGACTCTTCTCGTAAATCTTGCAGTAAGCGTGGTAGGAGACAACCGTTAAAATTTCGGGGGCCCGCCACTCTGTTGCCTTCCGACAAACTCAGCCGCGTTGTATGTACCAGCTCCCCCCGTCGCGTCTCCTCCTTACCTCTTCCCCTTCCTGCCCAGCTGCATCGTCTGTCCTGCCTCTCTGTGTCGCTCGTCGGTCTCTCCTTAACCTCCTCTCCATGCATATGCCATTTGTATGTTAGTTTAAAGAGAAATAGAAAGAAAACATGTTTTAGGGGAACATGTATGAGGAACTTGCAAAAACACCACATCTAAGAACCTCAGATAAATTATTTGGACATCCCGTGTGGTCACTTTTAGAGTGGTATATGGGACTTGTGAAGGAAATATGCCCTAGAGGCAATAATAAAGTTGTTAATTATATTTCCTTATATCATGATAAATGTTTATTATTCATGCTAGAATTGTATTAACCGGAAACTTAGTACATGTGTGAATACATAGACAAACAGTGTCCCTAGTATGCCTCTACTTGACTGGCTAGTTAATCAAAGATGGTTAAGTTTCCTAGCCATGAACATGTGTTGTCATTTGATGAACGGGATCACATCATTAGAGAATGATGTGATGGACTAGGCCCATCCGCTATCTTAGCACTATGATCATTTAGTTTATTACTATTGCTTTCTTCATGACTTATACATGTTCCTATGACTATGAGACTATGCAACTCCCGAATACTGGAGGAACACTTAGTGTGCTATCAAACGTCACAACATAACTGGGTGGTTATAAAGATGCTCTACAGGTGTCTTCGATGGTGTTTGTTGAGTTGGCATAGACCGAGATTAGAATTTGTCACTCCGATTGTCGGAGAGGTATCTCCGGGCCCTCTCGATAATGCACATCACTATAAGCCTGGAATACAATCAAACGAAGAACAGCGAGCAGAGCGCGAGATCAGGACCGATTACGAATACCATACCTGCGACTTACCCAACGACGAGAGGTGGAAGAGGAGAAGACAAGTCAATCAAATCCTCCGATGCGGGGAAACCATGGGGGACTCGTGTGGTATTTATATAGGGGGCGTGGAGCTGGTGGAGGCGATGGGTTTCCGGGAAAGAGTCGGTGCGCACAGTGGCGGTTTGACCTTTTCCAGTCATGGTCGGAGACGAACCGACGTCGGAGGGCCACGCGGGTTTGGTGGCAAGGGGAGCGCTGGGTCTGGGTGGGCGGTGGGCGGGGCGGTTGCTGGGTTGCTGCTTTCGTTATGGGAAACGTTTAAAACCGGTACGCCGGCCGAAGCGCTCGGCCGGTCTCAGGCCAGCCGGGCGATCCTCAGGATCGTGCGTCGCCCACTCTTGCGCATAGGCCTAACCAACCCTTTTTTAGGGCCCATAATTACACATCCCTAGTTCTGGTATGATCCTAGGCTTGCTTGTGTATCATGTTTAAATTTTAAATAAATTTGAAATGGGGAAAGTTGCAAACCCTAGCACCAAAGTTTTTCCAATAGGTTCAACTTTAAAATGGATTTTCATTGAACCCAAAATGCTCTTTAAAAATGTTCATGCTCTTTGGATAATGTTGGGAACAACAACCAGAGGTGATGCACATTTTTGCTACACATTTTGGATTTTTGAATCAATGCATAAATATTTGATTTGGAGCTGTTTAAATTATATAAATATTTTAATGGCTCCAAAAATGTTGGGAATTGGTGAGGGCCTCTGGAATATTATATCTAGATGCCACAAATATTTTCAGCATTTATGGAAATGTTTTAACATTTTTTTAGATACAAAACAAATGTCAGAAATAGAAAAAGAAAACAGGAAAAGGAAAAGGCTTACCTGGCCTTACCTGGCAGCCCAGCCGGCCTGGCACTGTTGGCCCAGCCCACCAGGGGCAAGGTTGTCTTCAACCTTGTGCCCACTAGCAGCCAGCGCACGCAGCCGACCGCGCCACCTCCAGCTTCGTCGTGTCGCGCTCCCCGTCAACCCAATCCCGCGCCTGGAGACGCCTCGAAGCCCCTCTCTCCTCTCCCTCACTCGCTGCTCTCTCTCCCCTCTTCTGTTCCTCTCCCCGCAGCACACCCGAGCGCGCTCGTCGTCGCCGCTCGCTGTCACCACGGCCATCGTCCACCACTCGCCTCGCTGACGCATCCGGAAGAACCGCAACACCGCCCACGTCCCCTCCGCCGACTCACGCCTCGCAGGAGGCCCTGCTTCATCGTCATCGCGGTCATCTTCAACCTCGGGCACCCGAGCCCCTCGTCGTCGATTCGCGCCGGCAAGGACGTCCCCGAGCCCACTGACCTACTCCGCCGCCTCCCTGTGAGCTCCTGCTCCCAACCCCTCTCTCCCCGCCGTCGAATCCCTCCTCTAGCCCCCCTGGCCACCGTAGTCGAAGCTCGCTGCCGCCGTGCCTCGTCGCCGTCGTGGCTAGAGCCATTATTGCTCGAAGCCAAGCACACCATTGTGCTCAACGCAACTCCAGGAGCCCGCCCATCCTCTCAGCGAGCTTGCTAGCCAAGCGTAGCCCGCGCCCGCGCATAGCCGTGCTCCGGCCGCCGCCTCGCTCGCCGCCATTGCTGTTTCCGACCACCTCATCCCCTCCCGCTTGCATAGATCGATGCGGCCAAGCGCCCGCAATGCGTAGATGCCCACCGCCGCGCGAATGGTCGCCGGAATAGAGTTTCCGACAAGCCTCCGCCGTCCTGTAAGGTCGCCGGCAACTTGATCCGGTGATGCTGACGTGGCAGTGGTTAGATTAGGGCCTAATCACTGCTTAGTTAACCTCTTAGTCACTGACAGTGGGCCCGACCCTGTTAATCGTTAGATTAAGTTTATTCTAAAACATGTTACCTAACTGAGCCAATGACATGTGGGGCCAACGGGTCAGGTTTGACCTGGTCAGCCCCGTTGACCCGCTTACATCATGCTGACGTAGAGCTGACGCAATAATTGATTTCTGGAATTACTTTAACTCGGGAAATTCCAGAATATTGCCTAAACTTCAAAAAATCATAATAATTCAACCGTAGCTCAGAATGAAATAATTTATATATGAGAAATTATCAGAAAAATGCAAGGAATCTATTTATGCCAGTTTCATGCATGAAAAACCAACTTATACTTGCTGTATAAGTGAAAACGTAATAATGGCATGTTATATACTTAATTTGGGGTTTGCATATGAACCCTTGGTTCATATGGACTTCAACCAAATTGATGCTAGATGCATTAGGGCAAATAATAGCATCTTTGAAATGTCATCTTCATGCATCATATTGTTGCATATGATTGTTTGTTGATTGCCGGCACCGTCCCCTCTCGATAGGTTCTACTCTGGAAGGTGTCTCGAGTACCTGTCTGAGGAGCAGTGCTTCTTCGTGGATCTATCAGGCAAGCAAACCCCCTTGAGCATCTTGATAAATCCCACTCTCTTGCTCCTGCTCCTTATACTGCATTAGGACAACAACGATTCAAACTGCTATTTTCTGCTGCGGTAGTTGAACCCATTCCTCTGCATGACCTGTCATTGCCACAGTAAATAGTTGAAACCCACTAGCATGAGTAGGAGTTGCTTGAGCCTTGATGTGCCTGCTCATCCATGCTTGTTTTTCTTTATGCCAGCTATGCTTAGAGTTGTGTCAGGTCTGATTCATCGGGAATGAATCGGAGTGGTGAACATGTCCTACCGGTAAAGGCTAAGTGTGTGAACACGTTTTGGTAAAGGTAGCGATGAGAGGCCATGTAGGAGTACATGGTGGGTTGTCTCATTGGAACCGTCCTTAAGCACTGAGTTCTGTGTATGTTATCCAAGTCCAGTTACTACCACACATTGGGTTCCGGTTATCCGGCCCCTCTCGGCTTATTAATCCACTTGATCTCTGTCCAGGAGTTGCAACTAGTTTCTGGCGTTTGTAGGTAGTGCTACTTGTCTACCAGGTGGTGTCCGACGGGACGGGCTTGGGACAGACTAGGCACCGTGGCACGGTGTACCAAGTGGCACCCGGATGGTGGGCTTGGGAACCCTGCACACATCGTTTGGGGCTGTGAGCGACACCCCGGCCGGATCTCCTTGCGGATGGAACCCGAATAGGCGATAAACCTGGACAAGAGACTTGTGTGGTTAGTCAGGTCGTGGCCAACACCCTCGCCCGGCTTCCGCTTGAAGGTTGCCGAGGTACATGACGTGTACAGGGCTATAAGTGGCGAGAGCGTGTGTGACGAAGTACACCCCTGCAGGGTCAATATTATCTATTAGAATAGCCGTTTTCCTCGGATATGGAAACTTGGAGAACTTATCTAGTACATAGACAACTTGAAGTGGATACTTTAAAATCCGCAAGATAAGCGTGAGTGCTATGGATGGCCTTCTCGTAGGAAGACGGGAACAGATCCATAATGGAGTATTGATATGGTGAACATGTGGACTCGTGTGCGTCTTCTCACCTCAAAGAAGTTTCTGATACTCATAGTATAGATTAGCCACTGAGTCAAAGCTGGCTTGCTGCTGTTAAAACTCCACCACCCCCTTTGTTGATAATGTTGCATATGTAGATAGTTCTGATGTAAGACTTGCTGAGTACCTTTGTACTCACGTTTGCTTATTTATGTTTTGCAGTTGGTTACGCTAGTGACTTCGACGAGTAGCTTGTATCCCAGCTACGATCTTGTACCCTTGGGAGGGTCGTGTTTAGTCAGGCTTCTTAGTCTTTTCCTTTGTAGTTGTCTATACTCAGACATGTAATGCTTCCGTTGCTTGTATGCTCTGAATGATGGGTCATGAGACCCCTGTTTGTATTGAATGCTATGTGGCTCTTCTGGGCCTTTATCTATATGAGTTTGAGTTATGTTGTGATGCCATGTTGTACAGCACATACTTGCATGTTATGCGTACGTGTAACATGTATTGCTATGTGTGGGATTCGTCAACCTAGTTGTTTACCTCTAGTAGCCTCTCTTATGGGGAAATGTAGTCTTGTGCTTCCATGTGCCATAGTAGTCCGCTACAGCCCGGTTCACCGGAGTCCTGCTAGCCCAGCACTTCTGCTCCAGAACACTTGACTGGCCGGCATGTGAATCACTTTGTTCCTGTGTCTGTCCCTTCGGGAAATGTCACGCGGTGACATCCGGAGTCCTGCCTAGCCTGCTATAGCCCGGGTTCCCAGAGTCCTGTTAGCCCAGTGCTACAGCCCGGATTCATACGCTGTTGACCGACATGCTCGTGGTTGATTCATGTATGCCTGTCCCTGTAAGTTAGTGCCACTTTGGGTTCACGACTAGTCATGTCGGCCTGGGTTCTCTGTCATATGGATGCTAGCGACACTATCATATACGTGAGCCAAAAGGCGCAAACGGTCCCGGGCCAGGTAAGGTGGCACCCGTGGGAATACCGTGCGTGAGGCCGCAAAGTGATATGAAGTGTTACATGCTAGATCGGTGTGACTTAGGATCGGGTCCCGACACATAACCAATCCTTATCCATCTAGTCACTTTCCTTCGTCTTCCCCGCGCTCTCCCGCAAGCAACTCCTGCTCCTCCGCCATGGCCCTCGTCGGCCCAAGCTCCGCCCACCCTAGGGGACCCTCACCAAAGCTGCTCCATCCCAGGCACACGAGCCCTTGTGCATCCCTGCTCCATTCATTGCCGATGCTGGACAGGAAAACGCTGTGTGCAGCCAGGGTCGCTACAATGACAAGCTCAGGCGACTATGGTGCGCGGCCGGAGTGAAACTGATTAAACAAGCGTCACGAGGGGGGTTATTGCGACCGTTGATGTGAGATGCTGGAACCAGGTGACGAAGGAGCTTCAACCCGTGGCAGAATTTGCTACAACCAAATACGGCGAGGGCATGACCCAGGACGGCGGCGACATAGTTTTTGATGCAACCGTCATCAATTTTTGCTACTACTGATGTCTACAATTGTTATCGCCGGCAACATCATTTTCTACATCCTTCACGATGATGCCGCAACCCTGGCGGCGGCGACGACATTCTTTTACTGCAACAGGCTATGGAAAAATCTACCACCGGTGAGTTTTGTTGCTACAACCGTGTATCGGATTAGCTGCGACCCGGGTCGGCGGCGATGACATTAGCTACAACCGTTGTCGGTTTTTGCAACTACCGACATCATTGTTTGCTACATGCTTCAGAGCTTAGCTGCGACATGCGGCGACATCAATTTTTGCTGCAACCGTAATTGGCTGTTGGTACTACCAGCGAAATTTCTTGCTACATCCATCAAGCCAGAGCTGCGACCTCATGACAGCGGCGATGGTGATTTTGCTGCAACCGTAGTCGGGTTTTGTTACGACCGGCGAAGTTTTTTGCTACATCCATTCAACGGCGTGATTGGCTGGTGGGAGTCGTCGACGCAATTCCGTTCATCGAGCATGAACGGCGAGGTGCGGCGGAACTATAACCGGAGCCGCTGAAAGCTGAAAACCGTAGGTGCAGCTGTTGCATGCATGGGTCGAGGCAGCGACAAGGAGGACCGGCGAGGGTGGGAACCAACGACGAGGACAGCCGGCCAGGGTGGGGACCGACGACGAGGACCGGCATGTCTTTTTGCTGGAACCAGTCGAGCGCCGGCGACAACAACGACGCGGAGCTGCATCCACAACAAATTTTTGCTACGAAGAACATGTGTTTTTTGCTCGAACCAATCAAGCGTCGGCAATAATGGCGAGGCGGAGCTGCATCCACGGCAAAAATTGCTACGACCAGCATCTGTCTTTGCTGGAACCAATCAAGCATCGACGATGGCGGCGAGACAAGCGCGAACGGCCGGCGAGCACGGGCGGCGGAGGGGACAAGCGCGGATGTCACCGATGGCCGGCAGGCACGGGCGGCTGCGAGCGCAGTCTCCGCCATGGCCGCGAACTACTGGTCAACGGGCGCGTGAGACATGGAAGGAGGCACGAGGATGAAGCGTTTTTTGCTTAGAGAATAATGTGGGGATAAGATCTGACGGGTATTGTTGATCTAATCCAACGCATGCGCGGGGACCGGCCCAAATTTCAGCCGGTCTGCCGGCGCCTATCATTCCCCTTTCGTTATCCCGTGCGGGCACGACTGTGTTCTTATCGGTTGAATAGTAGAGTGCCTGTGCGTTGCCACGGGCTTTTAAAATAGTTTGCAAAAGTTACATGTTAAATTTCATATGTACAAACAATATAACACAAACACAATTATTGAATAATTGAAGTCCAATTTTGTAATGTAAATTGATAACAAAACTAAAGATTAACAACATGTCCATGTAACAAACTGAGCGATGTTCGAACTAAACATCTGTTACAAAACTATCAATATCTAGATGATGCGCTTAAGAAATTCTTTCACAATATCTGGAAAGTTTTCTTTAGCTTCATTCCCACGACGTTTTAGCAAGTATAGTAAAAATTGCTTCCTCAACTCATACCCATTCTGCACAAACAAATATATATAGTTAGTATGAGAAGTTCACGCCAAAGGTCTTAAAACATGTAACGGACAATACTCACCGTGCAAACTGGCTTAACCAATTCTTTACCGTTCCACCAAAGCATAAAATGAAAAACAAAATAGGCAAACACATTTCTGCAATTTTTTAAATTAATAAATAAAAAATATAGTGATAACAAAAATAAAAGTTTTTCTTATGAATTCATTACCATCTATACTCGTTGGAATACTAAACGGAAATAAATGTTGCCATTTAGATATATCGGAATTCCAACCAGACAACTTTATTTTGAGTGCTTCTTTGAAATCTCTTGCAAAACTTTTTAATTTCAGTGCATGCCTCAAATTTTTATCCTCTGACGATTGTGATGTTTGAATAGGGTCCATAATATATAGACGACGTGCCTCTTTGTCGATGACGTACAAGATGTATCGGCCGATGAATGCATAGGGAAGATAAATCTACAAATGGAGCTATTAGAAACAACAATAAACCATGATAACAATAGACAAAATACTTTACTTACCATGTTGCACGATGGGATGCACGTGCGTTGCAACGGGCTGCATCGGCAACTACCTTTTTACCCTTGAAGCGCTCTTCTTTTCTTTCTTTCTTGATTCTCCCAACTAAAAAATGTTTATCGAAGTGATATGTGAATTGATAAATTTAGGACCATACTAAAATATTAATAGCTAAAAACATATTTATCAAAGAACATTTCTAGAATACATTCGACATGAACGTTGTCGTGTCTAATAGATTATGAACAAACACAATGATTACTTATCACCAAATCCCATTTATATTTTAGAATGTGGTTGAAATTATAGCTTTATAGAAGAAAAACTTATCAGAAATGTGCTACAAAAATAACATCTTGTGTTTAAACCCATAGAAATGAAGATCTTTAATAAGGCCATAAGAAGACATGTAGAAAGCAACATAGTACTCCCTCCGGTCCTTTTACTCGCATATAAGATTTGTCTAAAGTCAAACTTTGTAAAGTTTACCAACTTTATAGAAAATACAAAAAAAATCACAATATGGAATCAATATCATTAGATGCACATCACGAGTTCAATTTTTATAATGTATAACTTTAGTATTGCATAAGATGATATTTTTCATATAAATATGATCAAAAATATTCTAAATATCTCGGTATTAAGGGTGTCAATTATATGTCAGACTATGAAAATTGGATGCAAAGTTGATTTATGAGGGTTGTTGGGTCTTTAGTCGGATGGTTGTTGTTTATCCTCTACCCCAGACCTCTTCCTCCTACTGAACCGCCAACTACAATCGGCTGATCCACCCATCGCCACCACCCTCGACCGCGTTGCTTCCCTGCCCTCCCCTGTCGCCACCCTCGACTATCCCTGTGGACCACCCCGGTAACCAGATTTTTTCAGCGAGCTATCGCACCCCCACCCACACCTGTCAACCCTCTTTCCGCCTTCGACTATGACGCCACTGCTCGAGCAACGTTGGATCTTCATCGAATGGTTGTTGTTTGTCTTCTACCTTGGGCTTCTTCCTCCTTAACAACCAGCCACCACCCGCCAATCCACTAGCCGCGACCGCCACCCCGACCAACCCTCTGAACCAGCCTAGCGGCCAGATTTTTCCGGTGAACCACCGCACCCCTATGAACCTTCTTCCTCGCCTCCGACTATGACGCCACTCCTCACTACCGCCTAGCGACCAGATTTTTTCGGTGAACCACCGCACCCCTACAAACCTTCTTCCTCGCCTCCCACTATGACGCCACTCCTCACTACCGCTCGAAGTGTCGTCCTTGTCTCCTACGAGGGCTCAGCCTCGCAGTGCCATCGATGCCTTCGGCATCGCCATTGCATCTCGTAGTGCCATCAATGACTTCGTCCTTAGGTTGCACTTGTGTTCTCCCAAAAATCAACTTGCAAAGATTCAAAATTCAATTGACTCACGAGTAGCTCGTGCACAATACTAATCATGTATAACTTGTTACCTTTAGATACTCACATGGACATCACATTTCTCCCATTGCCCGTGCGTTGCAACAGGAGCAGACTTATTCTGATGATTTAATAGTGATCCTATCCTCATGGACATAAGACGGAACTTAAATCTATCTGCCCCTAATACAATGTTGGCATCACCGTACCCGACCCGCAATCTCTTCTATGCACACCCCCATTCAACCAGAATGGTAAAAGTCAATTTCAAACATAAACATTAAACTAAATTAACTAAACACCGTACCTGACCCATAATCTCTTCTATCCACACCCTGATATAAAAGCAGCTTCTCCAAGGTCCTTCATTGAAAAACACTTGTTCAAGTAGGCCTTTATGCTTTCCAAGAATTCTATATCATTTCCCATCAACAGTATGTCATCCACATACAATATGAGAAATGCTACAGAGCTCCCACTCACTTTCTTGTAAATGCAGGCTTCTCCATAAGTCTGCATAAACCCAAACGCTTTGATCATCTCATCAAAACGAATGTTCCAACTCCGAGATGCTTGCACCAGCCCATAAATCGAGCGTTGGAGCTTGCACACCTTGTCAGCATTCTTAGGATCGACAAAACCTTCCGGCTGCATCGTATACAATTCTTCCTTAAGGAAACCATTAAGGAATGCCATTTTGACGTCCATTTGCCATATCTCATAATCATAGAATGTGGCAATTGCTAACATGATTCGGACGGACTTCAGCTTCGCTACGGGTGAGAAAGTCTCATCGTAGTCAACCCCTTGAACTTGTCGATAACCCTTACCGACAAGTCGAGCTTTATAGATGGTCACATTACCATCCGCGTCTCTCTTCTTCTCAAAGATCCATTTATTTTCTATGGCTCGCTGATCAACGGGCAAGTCAGTCAAAGTCCATACTTCGTTTTTATACATGGATCCTATCTCGGATTTCATGGCTTCCAGCCATTTGTCAGAATCCGGGCCCGCCATCGCTTCTTCATAGTTCGAAGGTTCACCATTGTCTAACAACATGATTTCCAAGACAGGGTTGCCGTACCACTCTGGTGCGGAACGTGTCCTTGTGGACCTACGAAGTTCAGTAGCAACTTGATCTGAAGTTTCATGATTATCATCATCAACTTCCTCTCTAGTCAGTGCAGGCACGTCAGGAACATTTTCTTGAGCTGCGCCACTTACCGGTTCAAGAGGCAATACTTCATCAAGTTCTACTTTCCTCCCACTTATTTCTTTCGAGAGAAACTCTTTCTCTAGAAAGGACCCATTCTTGGCAGCAAAGATCTTGCCTTCGGATCTGAGGTAGAAGGTATACCCAACAATTTCTTTAGGGTATCCTATGAAGACGCATTTTTCCGATTTGGGTTCGAGCTTTTCAGGTTGAAGTTTCTTGACATAAGCATCGCATCCCCAAACTTTTAGAAACGACAGCTTAGGTTTCTTCCCAAACCATAATTCATACGGTGTCGTCTCAATGGATTTCGACGGAGCCCTATTTAAAGTGAATGCGGCAGTCTCTAAAGCATAGCCCCAAAATGATAGCGGTAGATCGGTAAGAGACATCATAGATCGCACCATATCTAATAGAGTGCGATTACGACGTTCGGACACACCATTACGCTGAGGTGTTACAGGCGGCATGAGTTGTGAAACTATTCCACATTTTCTTAAGTGTGTTCCAAATTCGTGACTCAAGTATTCTCCCCCACGATCTGATCGCAAGAACTTGATTTTCCTGTCACGTTGATTCTCAACCTCACTCTGAAATTCCTTGAACTTTTCAAAGGTCCCAGACTTGTGTTTCATTAAGTAGACATACCCATATCTACTCAAGTCATCAGTGAGGGTGAGAACATAACGATAGCCACCGCGAGCCTCAACACTCATTGGACCGCACACATCAGTATGTATGATTTCCAATAAGTTGGTTGCTCGCTCCATTGTTCCTGAGAACGGAGTCTTGGTCATTTTACCCATGAGGCATGGTTCGCATGTGTCAAATGATTCGTAATCAAGAGACTCTAAAAGTCCATCTGCATGGAGCTTCTTCATGCGTTTGACACCTATGTGACCAAGGCGGCAGTGCCATAAGTATGTGGGACTATCATTATCAACCTTACATCTTTTGGTATTCACACTATGAATATGTGTAGCATTACGCTCGAGATTCATTAAGAATAAACCATTCACCATTGGAGCATGACCATAAAACATATCTCTCGTATAAATAGATCACGAGCGGAAGCGTTCAAGAGAATGGGGTTGATGGAGTCGTACTCGACGTGATTCAAATCACCGATGACCAAGTGCCGAACAGACAACACCTTCGCGTTCAACACATGTACGGTTGGGAAGACGTCTCCTCCAACTTGATCCAGCAAGGGGGAAGGAGAGGTTGATGAAGATCCAGCAGCACGACGGCGTGGTGGTGGAAGCAACGGTAATCTCGGCTGGGCTTCGCCAAGCGCTGGTCGACGGAGGAGTGTCACGGGAGGGAGAGGGAGAGGCCAGGGGCTTGGGTGCGCAGCCCTCCCTCCCCCCACTATATATAGGGTGCCTAGGGGGGCGCCGGCCCTAGGAGATCCAATCTCCTAGGGGGGCGGCGGCCAAGGGGGTGCCTTGCCCCCCAAGGCAAGGGTGGCGCCCCCACCCCTAGGGTTTCTAACCCTAGGCGCAGGGGGAGGCCCAAGGGGGGGCACACCAGCCCACCAGGGGCTGGTTCCCCTCCCACTTCAGCGCATGGGGCCGTCCGGGATAGGTGGCCCCACCCAGTGGACCCCCGGGACCCTTCCGGTGGTCCCGGTACAATACCGGTGACCCCTGAAACCTTCCCGATGGCTGAAACTGGACTTCCTATATATAAATCTTTACCTCCAGACCATTCCGGAACTCCTCGTGACTTCTGGGATCTCATCCGGGACTCCGAACAACTTTCGGGTTACCGTGTGCTAATATCTCGACAACCCTAGCGTCACCGATCCTTAAGTGTGTAGACCCTACGGGTTCGGGAGACATGCAGACATGACCGAGAAGCCTCTCCGGTCAATAACCAACAGCGGGATCTGGATACCCATGTTGGCTCCCACATGCTCCACGATGATCTCATCGGATGAACCATGATGTCGAGGATTCAATCAACCGTATAGAATTCCCTTTGTCAATCGGTACGTTACTTGCCCGAGACTCGATCGTCGGTATCCCAATACCTTGTTCAGTATCGTTACCGGCAAGTCACTTTACTCGTACTGTAATGCATGATCCCGTGATCAACCACTTGATCACATTGAGCTCATTATGATGATGCATTACCGAGTGGGCCCAGACATACCTCTCTATCATACGGAGTGACAAATCCCAGTCTCGATTCATGCCAACCCAACAGACACTTTCGGAGATACCTGTAATGTACCTTTATAGTCACCCAGTTACGTTGTGACGTTTGGCACACCCAAAGACTCCTACGGTATCCGGGAGTTGCACAATCTCATGGTCTAAGGAAATGATACTTGACATTCAGAAAAGCTACAGCAAACGAACTACATGATCTTTGAGCTAAGCTTAGGATTGGGTCTTGTCCATCACATCATTCTCCTAATGATGTGATCCCGTTATCAATGACATCCAATGTCCATAGTCAGGAAACCATGACTATCTTTTGATCCACGAGCTAGTCAACTAGAGGCTCACTAGGGACGTGTTGTGGTCTATGTATTCACACATGTATTACGATTTCCGGATAACACAATTATAACATGAACAATAGACAATTATCATGAACAAAGAAATATAGTAATAACCATTTTATTATTGCCTCTAAAGCATATTTCCAACAAAAAGCACATCAACGTGGAGTCCCGCAGCTGAAAAACGTTATGTAATAAAAATAGATGCATGTAACATTAAAAAATGCAGACACCAATAGAGTAAGCATCCGAGTAACTAATAGGTTGTTGTATCAACTACTTGCATGTATACATGAATTCATCTTAAATTTCTAGGAAAGGAATGCAGGTTGTGGGGCTTACTGTTATTGTCCTATCAGCAAAACCAGGACAAAACCATTTGTTCCCTGGATCAAATGCTACAGATCGCACCCATCCCAAGTGACCACTAATGACCTGTATTACGGAAATAGAAAATGTATTTTATCACTTAGTGAAAACTAAGATGCTCTCATAGTATAATTCCAAGAAAATATGCAAAAGAATCTAGAAGATTTAACTATTTAAACCAGTACATAAAATCTCAAAGTAGGGTTATTACAATTGCATGCATGATCAAACTAAATCTTATTTTATAATTGAAATATGACATTGGTATTTCGAGAATTTATCTGAGGCGCCAAACCTTATAGTTGCAACAAAATAAATTGGAAGGTCACACTTGAAAATTGTGCAACAAACAAAATACTCCGATGGAGCATGCCATGGAGGTTTAGGCTACTGGCGCAGATGTCAAGAATTTGAAAGACATATCAAGACATGAGCAACTTAAAATAACAACCAGAAGTGCACATTACGTCCTAAAAGTACAATGTCCCAAAGTACAATGATCAGACCACCATAGAAGGAAATGTAAGTGATAAAACGTGTGAGATGACCAGGAAAACAAGAAGGGAAGACCAAATCTTGCAAATACAATTAATTAAATCTCGCTCCTGTCCTTGCGGTGACACATGGCTTGCTAATCGGCCTTGGCTCCCAATATACTACACTCTGTAGGAATTACATATAAAAATAATATTTTAGAGAACTAAGAATGAAACTCTAAATTCCGATTAAACTAATCATTTTTGACTATACATGATAATAGCATGACAAACTGAAGCTCATACATCTTACATGTGAAAATAATAGCATTAGCTACCATCATGCTGCTCCATTTCCTTGCACACCACCACCATACGTGATAATAGGATCATCCATCTGCTAGATTATTTTTTGAGAATCTAAAAGCTATCCAATAACCTCCATTGATTCTTTTAGCATTACGATCTAGCCCACCTTGCACACCACCATCATGGTCCAAAGAGTGAAACTGAAACATATGGCCTGGTTTCATGTGAACCTAAACTACTATGATGGAATAATGAACACAAAGGAAACGTCAAAATAGAATTATTTTTTAAATATTTTTCTGATGAATGATTCGAGTGATAAGAGACCCAAAGCAACATAAACACACCACTATTATCCTTCTGAGATATGGATGTTGAGGAATCAAAAGGTTTGTCAGGAAAATACTATATTTTTTCAAAAAATATATTTGAACTAAGAAATCTTCTCTTATAAAGGGAGAATTATTTTAACAAAGTTAACATTCATATGTACAGCCAAGCGCTAAATTTTTATTGGTATATTGTTTCAGTTCACCAAAAACCAAATTTCTCCTTAAGATATCTTGAATGAAATTACTGGGGGGGGGGGTGCATTCATTAGATGGATATGGAGATACCATAGTTCGAGAAATTCTGAAACATAATAGATACTCCAAATACTTGTAAAGCAAACAAAGAGTAAACAAGGTATTAATCATTACTCAAGTTTATTTTATAATGTACGTGCACACACGTCAAGACCAGGACATCCATATAATTTAGCATGCTAATGGCTTTCAAACTTCAAGCAGAAGGTATCCGGCTACTTCATGAGTTGACCGTATAATATAATCAACTTGTGTATGAGTGAAATCAGCCTATCTATTTGTTCCGGTGAGATGCCCATGCGCCTACCCATCTCAATCGTAATAAAGGCACCATCTTGGTCACAACGAAATTTACTTCTACTTGGTCATGTCAGTCATATGTTGTTGGACGTAGTCAGTAATCAGTTGAGCCTGAAAAGCAGTCGCTAACCAATCAGGCACTGTAAGGGCTGATGGGCATTTCTTCTATCATAAGACTAACTTTCTTCTATGAAGCTAGTAGGCATTTTCAATTTTTATGGTGTACTCTTGAAGATCTGATAGCTAGATATGTTCTCAAGAAATAAGATGAAGCTAAGATGCTACTACATGACTAATTATACCCACCACCAAAGTAACAATAGTAAGAATCAAGCTGCTACTAAGAGTTTAATTGCAAACATACGACAATTTGTGTTTGGGTCACTCTTATTTGTGAACCTTTTTTCCTGGTAAATTTTTGATGTTTGTTGATCCAGTCCAAGGTGACATCCTCCCATGACGAACTTAGGTTCGCTGTGTGGCTAAGTCATCAGAGATGTCTTGTCCGATGACCGGCAGCCGCACATGAGGGCATTCTTGGGGATCAGGAACTTGTCATCCTCTCATGATCACGAGGTATGCCAGTTCATAGTAGTATTGCCAGAAGCAGGATTCTAAGTAATTTTTAAAAAATGGAACACAACTCAATCTTGTCGACAGTCTAGAGTTTTCAAAGAAAGCACAATATCCTTACCTAAACAATGTACCGCAAAATGCCATCTCTCAAGGTGTAGATCTACCTGCTTTTCGGCAACCATTTTCCTCCTTTCACACTGCACCAAAATTTAAGACTCGCTCAGATTCAGATCACATAAAATAAAGCCGGTGGGAATAGCTGGGAGTGGGAGGTGGGAGGGAGGACGAAAAAACAGTGTTGGTGGGACGAAATTTAACCGGTGAGTGGAGACTACCAACTGAGACATTAGGAGTACAGATGACCGGATGACGGCTACCTCACCTTCGCCATGGCGCCCCCTCTGCTTCACACCGTACTTTCCCATGAACTGCCAAGGATGAGTCCCCCGCCAACCACCCTGCTCTCCGCCCTGATCCCCCCTCGTGTTCATGTCCATCCACCACGGCCATCAAGGGGGCCGAGGCGTGCGCCACCCATAACGCCCCCAGCCAAGAAGGTAGATCTGATATCTCTTGAGCCATTGTCATAGTGTCTGTTATTAAGTCTTGAAGCAACCAACCGGTACATTTACCCTTATGTCATAACCAAGAAAATGTACGACTTGATGAAAAATGCATGAACCACTCGCTCATGCAATTTGCTGTAAATCAATCTCTAATGAAATGCAATTTGCCATATTTTCTGAAGTAGGGAAATAATTTCATGCATACAACAGACCAATCCCAACCCCGTCCCTCTCACTCTCGGCCCTCACCCTTATCACAAAATCCACTAACTATTGTTCTAAATAAGCCAGTGATTGACGCCACCGTGGCAACCCAGCAGCAAGGGACAAGGGCGGCAACAGCCTTCCTATCTTAATGCTAGTCACCCGAGGCTCTACGATCCCTTACCATCAAAATCCTTCATTGCACAATCTCGAAGAAAGTAGCTTATTGGAAACAAAGAGGAAAAGTTAGAGCTTCCATCCAGAGGAATGAGAGCACAAAATATTTCCATGGCTCTGCCTCTCAAAGGTTTAGGAAAAATAAAACTCAAACCCTTGTTCCAAATGGAGTCGAGTTCTCTAACCACACCAAAAAAATAACCCAACACACTGACTTTTACAAGGATACACTATTAAGAGTCATAGTACACCTATAGGGTTTCGTTTGGAGGGGATTTATAGTCTGGGGTAAAATTCACAGGCCGGACACACTAATGAAATTGAGGTGGGTAATTAATAGGGTGTTTCCTATTTAGCGCGGCAGGCACCAATTATAGCCACAGAAGCATCATCTTATGCATGTATGTAACACAGCCTAGCTAGTCAAACAAAGAGACTGTAGCTTACTCAACAGATAATTCCTTCAAGACAGGAAGAGGATAGAAGCTTAACTCCAGTTGTTTATGAGAAATATAATATGCTCTTAGATATGCAACTTTAGAATATTTAGAAGGCCTGCACTTTATTAATTATCACTACATCACAACCATTGCAAATGGTGGCATGCCACTTGAAGTTCTCTGAAAATTCGCATGATTACTTGGCTCTCTTGTGACTTGGCAAGATTACAAAGCTTTGTGTGAAAATTTCAGGACATCATTGAATGAGAGAGGGCATGTCTTACAGATTAGTAACTTTTGTGTTGAAATTGTGAGTTATCAGGCAAGTACCTGAAGCAGGATATCTGCAATTGTAAACATCATGACATATTTAAACCTCTCGACCTTCCGTTTTCATGTCTGCATAGGCACTAAGGACCAAGTCATACTTGTTTCAATTGAAGGGACAACTTTAAAACATTTCTTCTCTGCCTTGGTGAACATCATGACATCTTTAAACCAAAGAAAATGCATGATAATGTAGAGAACTGAAGATGGACGGTTGGAAAAAAGAACCTCACTAATTCAGATTGACTACAATCAGTCCAAAACTCAGATTTCAGACCAAGGCAAACCAGGAGAAGTGATACTACCATATTAGGTAATTGACCACATACGACACTATACATCAATGAATCGGGGTCATCACAACATGTAATAACAAAAAACTAATGGCATGGCCTCCCTTATAAATCATACCAAGATGAAAAATAGTTACAAGCAGGGTCTAATAGTTTATTGGAGAGAGGAAAGGTAGCAGTTCCATTTATCCTTAGAAGACGATTAATTAGAAATTATGCACAAAGAAATCACTTATTGTACTATTTGACTCTGACTTCTATAACCTGTATGAATCTACTTTAAAATCTTTTCTAAATTGGCCCGTGTCGGTGTCAAAACCGGCGGATCTCGGGTAGGGGGTCCCGAACTGTGCGTCTAGGCCGGATGGTAACAGGAGGCAAGGGACACGAAGTTTTACCCAGGTTCGGGCCCTCTCGATGGAGGTAAAACCCTACGTCCTGCTTGATTAATATTGATGATATGGGTAGTACAAGAGTAGATCTACCACGAGATCAGAGAGGCTAAACCCTAGAAGCTAGCCTATGGTATGATTGTTGTTGTGTATGTTGTCCTACGGACTAAAACCCTCCGGTTTATATAGACACCGGATAGGGTTAGGGTTACATAGAGTCGGTTACAATGGTAGGAGATCTACATATCCGTATCGCCAAGCTTGCCTTCCACGCCAAGGAAAACCCCTTCCGGACACGGGACGGAGTCTTCAATCTTGTATCTTCATCGTCCAGGAGTCCAGCTGAAGGTATAGTCCGGCCATCCGGACACCCCCTAATCTAGGACTCCCTCAGTAGCCCCCGAACCAGGCTTCAATGATGATGAGTCCGGCACGCAGATTGTCTTCGGCATTGCAAGGCGGGTTCTCCTCCAAATTCCATGTACCTGTTGAATAAAGTCCGGTTTCTTGTAGATGTTGCGCTCCTTGGCTTCTACGCCCAATAATGGCTGCTTCCCACGCGTCAAACGAATATGAAAAGTATGAGTGTTTTTACATTCACGCCCCTAGCCGCGTAAATGAGCTGACCTATTTAAGGGGACGAGGATTTAGATCCAAACCACACCTTCTCCCTTTCGCGAGTGTTCATCAGAGCGCATCCGACAAAGGTCCATTCCACCATGGCCAGCCGCCGCAACTCCTCCCTTCGCCCTTCCAGCCCTAAGCCTGGATATTGGGAGAGATGCCCCGTCCCGCATAGCGAGCTAGTGACGCTTCAGACCAAGGGATTTCTCCCCCCGGCCTATATGATCCCGGTTCGAGCCGGTCTTGTTGTCTATAACGGCGGAGAGCAAGCGGAGAGTGCCCCTAATCCCTCCAAAGGAGAGTGGGTGTGCCTCGTCCCTTATTTAATAAGGGGGCTCGGATTTCCAATCCATCCATTCCTCTGGGGCTGCTGGAGTTCTACGTCCTCCAGCTACATAATCTCACGCCTGCCTCCGTATTGCATATCGCGGGCTTTGTAGCCCTCTGCGAGCTGTTCTTGGGTGTTGAGGCTCATTTCAGGCTGTGGAAAGAGCTATTCTGCCTCGTGCCCCGTCCCAGGAAGGGGTCAATGTATCAAGTGGGCGGAGCCGAAGTGTGGCGCATCGCCGGGACCGGATATCTGTCCGGAACCCCAAAGAAGGCGTCTGAAGACTGGCCCTCGGAATGGTTTTACATAGAAGATGTCCTGCTGCCGGATCCTGTCCGGATCGGCCTCCCTGAATTCGACAGTGCTCCCTTAAAGAAATGCCTAAGCTGGCATCCACGGAGCCCTCAGAGGGAAAGTGACAGGGACGTTATTTACCTGATGGGTCGGATAAGATTGTTAGCTCATTCCGGACTAACCATGATCGGGGTCATGGCCACATGCATCATGCGAGGGGTGCAGCCGCTACAGTATAGAGGCCACCCCATGTGGGATTTCAACGGGGAGGACGACACCACTCGCTACGGCCGTAAGGGGCCGGATTCGGATGCGGCTCTAATAAAGACCTTGTCCGCTTTGTACAAGGGAGAAGAGGAGGATTTTCTCCGCGTCGACCCAAAGGGTGGATTTTCAATGTACAATCCTCCAAGCTGGGTGAGTGGTCACATCTTGCCCATCTGTTTTATATCCCCATTTTTAAATATTCAATCTAGTGATTTCAACGCAGGAACTACGCCAGGCTGTTAAAGAAATAAGCAGCCCTCCTCCAC
Source organism: Triticum aestivum (assembly GCF_018294505.1). NCBI lineage: Eukaryota > Viridiplantae > Streptophyta > Magnoliopsida > Poales > Poaceae > Triticum > Triticum aestivum. The sequence goes on along the minus strand of NC_057806.1, from coordinate 308,623,089 downwards.
AACCCGAGGACCCAGGACGGTGCCTCGACCAGGCCTCTCAAGAGGATCCGGACTTATCTGTGGAGCTGATTGATGGGGTGTTCCATCAATTGAGCAAGGACAACGCCTTGGTGGCCATTATGGCTGATTACCCAGGGCTAATCCCGGCCTCCCAGAAACGGGAGGCCGAACCTGCAGCGACAAGCCAACGAGGGGCCGCAGGGCCCTGTGGGCAGAAAAGAGGTGCAGTCCAGACCGAGACGTCAGCGGAAAGGTATGGCGTGCCCCCTTATCCCAGGTGTTACACCTTCAAGGCACATTAACACTCGTGCTCTCTTCAGGACAAAGAGACCTCGCCGAACTATATTCGGAGAGACTGCCAATCGTGCCTCGACCAGCCAGGCTCCAAAGCCTGGTCCGGAAGCGGAGCCGAACACAAGGCGCGCACCGGACGCTCCTCCGATGGAGGATGTGGACGGGTTGTGTGCCACCAACTCTGAGGTGGAGAGTGCCATGAACCACAGGCGTCGCCGGACAATTCTTCGTGACGCTTGTTTCTCCCAAGAGGCGTTAGATGCCTTCAAGTCGAGAGATGCGTACCTCCGTGCCGCTCAAAATGGTCTAGCCAGAGCCACGGAGCAATATGTAAAAGACATACGGGTAAGAAAATTTTGGTAATTATATATATATACCAGCAGCCCCCGAGACTTGAAACAGTTAGACTAACTGATTTAAGGATCATTTGTTATGCAGGTTCTTACAGAAAAGAATGCCCTACTGTCCAAGGAGCTGGGAGAGTGCAAATCCCAACTTGAGGCCGCACTAGTCGCGACAGGGGAGCCCTAGGAGACCCCCTCTGGTAATATACACTTCGAAAGATAAGTATTTTGCGAAGCACGGCATGGATGCGAATCTGACAAATGAAATTGCAGATGGCGCCGGATTGAATCCGGAAAGGCAACACCTCCTACGCCAGCTAAAGGCTGGTGAGAAGGTGCTGACAAAGGTGAGGCGGGAGAAGAATGATCTCCAAGATGCCAACACCAAGCTGGGCATCGAGCTGAAAGATGTTCGTGCCCAGCTGTCAGACTCCGTGAAGGAGAATCAGTGGCTTCGGCGCGGCATATTTAGTAAGTGCTTGAATGAACCTTTGAAAGAAAGTTCGGCGGGGAAGTCGACTAACAAAGCAATGTCTGTAGGTGTGCTAACAGGTCGTCCTGCAGAGGAGATGCCCGGTTCTACGGGTGACCTTCTTCCCGAGCTCTCGCAACTGCTCGATCGAGTTCGGCAAGCGATGCAAGGCCTCGACCAGGCCCTGTGGCCATCCGTCTCCATGCCCGAAGGTCTTGGAGAGCTTGCGGAGAAGCTAAAGGGAGCACGGCGGCGCTTCCAATTGTGGAAGATATCGGCCTGCCGTCAAGGCGCTAGGGAGGCCTGGGCCATGGTGAAGACGCGGTATGCAAAGGCTGACCCCAACCACATGGCCGAGGTCGGTCCTGTAGGGCCCGATGGGAAGGAGATCCCTGTAAGCTTAGTATACGGCCAAGTAGAGTTGGCCGCAAAGTATTCCCAACATGACTGTAAATTAGACAGCCTGTTAGATGGTATTGAAGAGGAATACAATCAGTCAAAATGACTATGTAATTTAATTGACATTTATAATGCCTTCTAGCGGGATTATAGATCATTTGTCATGGCCGACCGTTTCGCTTCAGCCTCGGGACCTGACGGTCCGGAGTGTGTCCGAATTCCCATGCGGTTATATAGGAACTGGGGAATGCATGGAGACCAGGCATAGGGGTCATTAGTGCGTGAACAGACAAGTGCCCGACTAGTTATGTTATATTACATGGTTAGTAAGAAACATCTTCCAGGGAGAATAGTTCCGTTAGGGGTTCCTTTCCCTAGGAGGCATGCCCTAAGGTGCATGTCCATGCTGCGAAAATAAACGCAGGAAAAACATCTGGGGGCGTATAGATAAAAATGAAAAAGGATCATCTTTAGTTCACCGACCGAATATTCCCTTAAGAACGCTAGCTTTCGGCTTCACCCAGTCTGAGGTACACGTCCGGCTGACCCGGCAGTAACAATCGCAGAGGTGCTCCCTTTACCACCTAGACGAACAATCGGGAACGTAGGGGTAGGCACAGGAGCCAGGCAACCCAGCTTGGCCAAAACTTAAGTCATATCGATGCATATAATGGTGAATAAAAGGTACATGCGGAAGTGTGACACATGTGTTGGGCATGAAGCCCGTATGAATAAGCTTCTGTTTAAAGAAGCCCCCAGGTTTAATGAGCGCGGATAGCGCGTCACTGTATGAGCCTTTAAAGGCTATAAGAGAGAGAGAGAGGGAAGAAGAGAAATGTAAGACAGAAAATATATAAAAAATGGACAAAGGAAGGAGACGAACACAGAGTCCGGCGCTAGGCATAGAATCTTCGGAGACGGGCTGCGTTCCATGGGTTCGGCTCGAGTCGGTTATCCGATGCATCCCGCAGGCGGTACGCTCCACCAGTCAGGACTTGGTCAATTATGAAGGGACCTTCCCACTTGGGCTTGAGTTTTTCCTTTTTCTTGTCCAGTAGTCGTAGAACTAATTCGCCAACGTTGTAATTTTTGGCCCGTACTTCTCTGCTTTGGTATCTTCGAGCCTGCTGTTGATAGAATGCGGAACGGGCTTTTGCCACATCACGCTCCTCCTCCAGTGCGTCCAAGCTATCCTGCCGATCGAGCTCGACTTCTCTTTCTTCATACATGCGCACTCGAGGTGATTCATGAATTATGTCGCAAGGTAAAACTGCCTCTGCGCCGTACACCATAAAGAATGGTGTGTATCCGGTGGTGCGATTCGGCGTGGTCCGCAGCCCCCAGAGTATGGAGTCGATCTCCTCTACCTAGTGCGTGTTAGATTCCTTGAGGGATCGCACTAATCTGGGTTTGATGCCGCTCATGATAAGACCATTTGCATGTTCGACCTGGCCGTTAGTTTATGGGTGATAGATGGAAGCATAGTCGAGCTTGATGCCCATGTTTTTACACCAGAGTTTTACCTCGTCGGCCGTGAAGTTCGTGCCGTTATCAGTGATGATGCTGTGGGGGACGCCGTTACGGTGTACAACCCCGGATATAAAGTCTATCACCGGTCCGGATTCGGCCGTCTTAACAGGCTTGGCTTCTATCCATTTGGTGAACTTATCCACCATGACCAGTAAGTATTTTTGCTTGTGGGTTCCGCCTTTAAGGGGTCCAACCATGTCAAGCCCCCAGACCGTGAAGGGCCAAGTAATGGGGATAGTTTGGAGGGCGGTGGGTGGCATATGGCTTTGGTTTGCAAAGAGCTGGCAACCGGTGCATTGTTGGACTAAGTCCTGAGCGTCTGCCCGGGCCGTCGGCCAATAAAAGCCTGTACGGAAGGCCTTGCTTACAAGGGACCGAGCTGCAGCGTGATGACCCCCGAGTCCTGCATGAATTTCAGCTAGGAGGTTCCGCCCCTCCTCTTTGGAGATGCACCTTTGAAGGACTCCGGTAGTGCTTTTCTTATAAAGTTCTCCCTCGTGGACTCTGTAGGCTTTGGATCGCCGCACTATGCAACGTGCCTCATTTTGGTCCTCGAGGAGTTCCTGCCTAGTAAGGTAGGCGAGGAATGGTTCTGTCCACGGGGTGATGACGGCCATTATTACGTGGGTTGAAGGTGTTATTTCATTGGCAGAGCCTCCGATTGTGTCAGGATGTTTGGTGTCGGGCAGTGCGGTTGGGTCCGGGCTGCTATTGTTCGGCTCCCCTTCCCATACTACGGATGGCTTGAACAGCCTTTCCAAGAATATGTTGGGGGGACTACATCGCGTTTTGCGCCGATGCGTGCCAGGGCATCTGCCGCCTGATTATTTTCCTGGGCTACATGGTGGAATTCAAGCCCTTCGAACCGAGCTGACATTTTTAGGACGACGTTGCGGTAAGCGGCCATTTTTGGATCCTTGGCATCGAAGTCTCCATTTATTTGGGATATTGCGAGGTTCGAGTCCCCGCGCACCTCTAGGCGTTGAATACCCATGGATACTGCCATCCGGAGACCATGTAGAAGGGCCTCATATTCGGCTGCATTGTTGGAGTTCGTGTACATAATCTGGAGTACGTATTGAACTGTGTCTCCTGTGGGGGATGTCAAAACGACGCCAGCCCCCAGTCCGGCCAACATCTTGGAGCCGTCGAAATGCATGATCCAATTTGAATATGTGCCATACTCTTTAGGGAGTTCGGCCTCCATCCATTCTGCGACGAAGTCGGCCAAGACTTGTGACTTGATGGCTCACCATGGCTTATAAGTTATGTCGAATGGGAGGAGCTCAATGGCCCATTTTGCAATTCGGCCCGTTGCGTCACGGTTGTTTATAATATCGTTAAGTGGCACTTCCGAGGCTACTGTTATTGAACATTCTTGAAAGTAGTGTCATAGCTTCCAGGATGCCATGAATACCGCGTACGCAATCTTTTGATAATGCGGGTACCGTGATTTGCAGGGAGTGAGGATAGTGGACACATAATAGACCGGCTTTTGAAGGGGGAATTTGTGTCCGTCCGCTTCTCGTTCGACGACGAGCACTGCGCTTACAACCTGATGTGTTGTTGCAATGTATAATAGCATTGGTTCGCCAATGTTTGGTGCGACCAGGACTGGGTTTGTTGCCAGTATGGCTTTTATTTCGTAAAGTCCGGCCGTAGCTGCATCCGTCCATTCGAAGTGTTCGGTGCGCCAAAGGAGGCGGTAAAGGGGTAGTGTCTTTCTCCCAAGCGGGAGATAAAGCGGCTTAGAGCCGCCACGCATCCGGTTAACTTTTGTATTTGTTTGAGGTCCTTTGGGATATCCAGTTGCGACAGAGCTCGGATCTTGGCTAGATTTGCTTCAATTCCTCTACCGGATACAATGAAGCCCAAGAGCTTTCCGGCTGGAACGCCGAAAACGCATTTTTCTGGGTTGAGCTTGATGTCGTATGTTCAGAGGTTATCAAATGTGAGCCTCAAGTCATCTACTAGAGATTCGACATGTCTTGTTTTGATGACCACATCATCTACATATGCCTCCACTGTTTTGCCGATCTGGTTTGCCAGTCATGTCTGAATCATGCGCTGATATGCACTACTAGGGAAAAGCCTATACACAGAATCTTACCAGCAGCGCGCTTTAAAATCAGGCGCTGCTGCTAAGTAGCAGTAGCGCGGGTTTTTAACCCTCGCTACTACTAAGTTGATAGCAGTAGCGCTGGTTTTTTACCCTCGCTACTACTAAGCTGTCTCTACCGTGCCCCCCGGGACATGCCATAGTAGTAGCGCAGGTTTTTAACCCTCGCTACTACTAAGTTGATAGCAGTAGCGCTGGTTTTTACCCCTCGCTACTACTAAGCGGTCTCTACCGTGCCCCTGGGCCATGCCATAGTAGTAGCGAGGGTTATAAAAACCCGCGCTACTACTAAGTTTTTACCCCTTGCTACTACTAAGAGGTCTCAACCGTGCCCCTCTGGGACATGCCATAGTAGTAGCGAGGGGTAAAATCCCTCGCTACTACTAAAGGTCCCATTTTGAAACTCTATCCCCCCCCCCCCCCCCCCGTGGATTGCCTTTTCGGTTTTGTAAAAAGCAAAAGAAAATGATAAAAACTTCAAAAATTAAAATCCTTCGAGATGTAGTTATGTTACTACATCTACTAGTTAGGAAAATTTAAAAACTTAAATTTGGACATGTTTTGCAAAAAGTGTAGGGAAAATGTAAAACGGCTATAACTTTTGCATACGATGTTAGAAAAAAAACGTATAATATATCAAAATGTTTCAAAAATTAAAATCCTTCGAGACGTAGTTATGTTACTACATCTACTAGTTAGGAAAATTTAAAAACTTAAATTTGAACATGTTTTGCAAAAAGTGTAGGGAAAATGTAAAACGGCTATAACTTTTGCATACGATATCAGAAAAAAAACGTATAATATATCAAAATGTTCAGCACGAAAATCCACATACGATGGAGACCGCCTACGGCCTGTTTGCAAATTTTTAGAATCCTCAAATTCTAAAAGGAAAAAAGTTATGCTCAAATTTCAGTTTTTTTAATTTTGGTCAAATCTGGTCAAACTGTGGTCAAACTACTTATTCAAGAAGTATTAGTGTTACTAAATAATTATTCAAGAATATTAGTGTTACTAAATAATTATTTCAGTTTTTTGGAATTTTGGTCAAATCTGGTCAAACTTTGGTCAAAATGTGGTCAAACTCCTTATTCAAGAAATATTAGTGTTACTAAATAATTATTGTTTTTTAGAACAATAGTTTTAAACTCAAACAGCAAAATGTGTGACTTCATGCTCAAGCTAAACTCCTGAAGGTTAATAGGATTGACATCTTACTATTGTCAAGAAAACAATAAGTGCAGACTTGGAATCGAGGGAGAATAGAACCCGGAAGTTAGATGATTTGGAATGATGAGGGGTGATTAGAGATTAAATTGAGCAGCGATGAGGGTGATTAGAGATTAGAGGTTAAAATAATTCAGAAATTTGAAAATTCGCGCAAAAAATTCGAAAAAAAAATCTGCGGGTTAGTAGTAGCGCGGGTTTTTACCCATGCTACTACTAACGGACGTAGTAGTAGCGCGGGTGGCACCCGCGCTGCTGCTATACGTTAGCTGTAGTGCCTTATTAGTAGCGCTGGCCCCCGCGCTGCTAATAGGCCCAAAACCCGCGCTGCTGCTAGGCTTTTCCCTAGTAGTGATGTTGCGCCGGCGTTTTGAGTCCGAAGGGCATCGTGTTGAAGCAGAATGGGCCGTATGGTGTGATAAATGCCGTTGCGGCTTGGTCTGGCTCTGCCATCTTAATTTGATGGTAGCCGGAATATGCGTCGAGGAAACACAACGAATCGTGTCCTGCGGTAGCGTCGATAATTTGATCGATGCGGGGGAGGGGGAAGGGATCCTTTGGGCAAGCCTTGTTAAGGTCTTTAAAATGAACACATAGGCGCCAGGATTTGTCCTTCTTTGGTACCATCACCAGGTTTGCTAGCCAGTCCGGATGTTTTATGTCTCTGATGAATCCGGCCTCCAATAGCTTTGCTAGCTCCTCTCCCATGGCATGTCTCTTAGGTTCGGAAAAACGCCAAAGAGCCTGTTTGACAGGTTTGAATCCTGTTTGGATATTTAAGCTGTGCTCGGCCAGCCTGCGTGGGATTCCTGGCATGTCTGAAGGGTGCCAGGCAAAAATGTCCCAGTTCTCTCGTAGGAACTCTCGCAGTGCGACGTCTACATCAGGGTTTAACTGTGCCCCGATGGAAGCTGTTTTATTGGGGTCCGTTGGATGGACTTGGAATTTGACTATTTCGTCCACCAGTTTAAAGGAGGTGGACTTGGATCTTTTGTCGAGTACCACATCATCCCTATTCACCGTAGAGCGCAGCACAGTCAGTTCCTCAGCCGCTAGGGCTTCGGATAGTGCCTCGAGGGCCAGTGCGGCTGTCTTGTTTTCGGCGCGGAGTGCTGTGTCCGGATCACTAGCGAGAGTGATGATCCCGTTAGGCCCGGGCATCTTGAGCTTCATGTACCCGTAATGGGGTATTGCTTGGAAGATTGTAAACGCTTCCCGCCCTAGCAGAGCGTGATAACCGCTGCTGAACGGAGCCACATAGAACGTGATCTCTTCGGACCTGTAATTATCCGGCGTGCCGAACACCACATCTAGTGTGATTTTTCCTACACAGCGCGCTTCCCGACTGGGGATTATTCCTCTAAAGGTTGTGCTGCTTCGCTTAATGCGGTTCCAGTCTATTTCCATTTTTTGAAGGGTTTCCTCATAAATGAGGTTCAATCCGCTGCCGCCGTCCATGAGTACCTTGGTAAGATGAAAGCCGTCCACTATTGGACTGAGGACCAATGCAGCTGGTGCTCGGGCTGTTCAAAATTTAGGTTCATCACTGGCGTTAAAGGTAATAGTCGTGTCACTCCATGGGTTTATTGTTGCTACTTGGTAGACTTCGTCAAGGCTGCAGAGTGTCCTTTTTCGCATATTATTTGATGCGAAAGTCTCGAAGACTGTTAATACCGTATTGGTGTCTCTAGGGTGGCTTTCTGTGGCCTCCGGAATTAGGAGATTTTCGCCAATTTTGGCCACCTGCCGGAGTATCCAACATGCTCTAAGGCTGTGAGTTGGTGTGGCATCCTCTGTGAATTTTACAGGGTCCATTAAGCCATCCTTCCAGTACGGTTCCATGCCCTGTAGAGGGTTTTTGCTTTTTGGTGTTTGACCCGGGTGTCTGCTGATGATGCACCCTTTTATTTCGGACTGGGTTTGTATTCAGGGCCGGATTGTCCCAAAATTTTATTTTGGTTTTCCAGGCACTTTCCATCGCACAGTACTTTCGTACAATGGACGCCAAGTTAGCGAAGCGTGTAATATCACGGTGACTTATGGCGTTGAGTATTCCCTTGTCCCGTGCAATTATTGCAGAAGATTGAGATTGCGTCTTCCTCGCGGCAGTCCCTTAGCCTGTTCTTAACCAGGAGGAATCTGGCCCAGTAATGATGTACTATTTCATCGGGTTCTTGCCTGATTTTGGATAGATCGCTTATGTTGGGGTGGGTGGGTGGAATTAAATCCGAAGCCTCACCCCATCTGAGGCTCAGAGGCCGAGGAATTTCCGAACTCGAAAATTTGGATTCCTGGATGTTGTCCAATGAATCCAGCCCGTCGCCTGACTCTAAGTTTAGGTCTTGAGTGATATCCTCCCCTACGCGAGTATCCGGCTTGGAGGGATCGGGAATCCGGACGTAGCGAGTCCTTAAGATAGATGAAGGGTCGCCGCACTGTCCCTATACCACGGCAACATGATGGGTGACTTGGGGAGAGTTAATCTCTCTCAGGTCGGGTTTAGGCCCAATCTGGTCGTAATCTGTGGCGACCCCCAGGGCAGTGAAGCGATCCAAGAGCTCGTTTATGGAGGAGAGCTCCATTGGATCTAACTGCTCGGCGAGTTCCGAGCTGACATGAAGATTGTTTTCGATGGCTCGAGAGGTCATCATCGGCGCAGAAGCCGAACAGGTGGTCATAAGAAAACCACCTAGCCGGAGGGTTTGGCCGACAGCCAAAGCTCCCCTAGCAACGGTGCCATCTTTAAAGACGGGGCGAGGCATCCTTCCTGATGACGACGACACAGAGGAACTCTCAATGAAAGCACCAATGTCGGTGTCAAAACTGGCGGATCTCGGGTAGGTGGTCCCGAACTGTGCGTCTAGGCCGGATGGTAACAGGAGGCAAGGGAAACGAAGTTTTACCCAGGTTCGGGCCCTCTCGATGGAGGTAAAACCCTACGTCCTGCTTGATTAATATTGATGATATGGGTAGTACAAGAGTAGATCTACCACGAGATCAGAGATGCTAAACCCTAGAAGCTAGCCTATGGTATGATTGTTGTTGTGTATGTTGTCCTACGGACTAAAACCCTCCGGTTTATATAGACACCGGATAGGGTTAGGGTTACATAGAGTCGGTTACAATGGTAGGAGATCTACATATCCGTATCGCAAAGCTTGCCTTCCATGCCAAGGAAAATCCCTTCCGGACACAGGACGAAGTCTTCAATCTTGTATCTTCATAGTCCAGGAGTCTGGCTGAAGGTATAGTCCGGCCATCCAGACACCCCCTAATCCAGGACTCCCTCAGCCCGACTTACACCAGAGTGAGCTACACAAATGATGTGATGAATGTGCTATTAGTGATACCTGGCAGGAGGCAATCATTAGTCAAAAGACGGGAAAGCGTCACATGTATACTAACAGATATTGTGTACATTTCCTTGTTTGAATATTCCTGCTCCACTCTAAATATGTTTGAATGAATTATGCGGCAAGCTACTAAAGGAAAACAATACTTATCTCTTTGGGCTTACTCTCCTTGAGCCATTGATTTCTCATATTGTCAAAAAAACTTGATCTAATCCCACTTCCCTAAGCACATATAACCAACTCTGGTCTATTTTTACTCTAGCCCATTTATGCAATCCACCAAAGATGTTGAATAGAACCTTTATTCTGCCAATCCATGCATGATGTGTGTAGAAAGGGTGGTGCACTGGTTTTGTGAAAAAAACTTCCGGTCACAATTTACTAAAATCTAAATGAGTAAATCAAATCATGTACCACAGATTCTTTAGTTTTTCAAACTTTCTATACAAAATTAGATCGATGGATATCATAATTCAGTATACTTATTAAGTAATCAATCACCTAAGGATAGAGCCTCTCCAACCGGTAGTAGTAAGACTCTGTTGATGGACACTATTCTACAACATTCTTCATCTTCTTAGTAAAAGCCTTCAGGCCATCGATCCAGTTGTAGCTGACGCCGTCACTGAGCTGCATTCCTTCTGCCTACACAAGATACAATGTGAAGGGGAACATTGTAGTTGCAGAAAGCATTAGTTCAGAACGCAGCCGATGTGCAGGCGACCGAGGGCCCCTCTCCATGGCATCGACCACCGCTCCTTGGCCACGACCACCGCGTCAGACCGCTCCGGCTGGGCTCCGCTTCATGTTCAACATCGTCCTCCAAGAGTGGGCGCACACACGCAGGCCATGAAGGATGGGAGGCGACGGCGACGACTTGAGCAGGAGGATGGAGACAGCATGAGTAGGAGGATGGAAACAGCCATATGGAGGCAATCAAAACATTTGCACACAAAAAAGTGAAGGGCCAAAAAGTGTGCAAAACTGGGTGAAAAGTGTTGGGTTTCGTAGTAATTTCAAAAATTTTCCTACGCGCACACAGGATCATGTGATGCATAGCAACGAGGGGAAGAGTATTGTCTACGTACCCAACGCAGACCGACTGCGGAAGCGATGACACGACGTAGAGGAAGTAGTCGTACGTCTTCACGATCCAACCGATCAAGCACCGAAACTACGGCACCTCCGAGTTCGAGCACACGTTCAGCCCGATGACGATCCCCGGACTCCGATCCAGCAAAGTGTCGGGGAAGAGTTCCGTCAGCACGACGGCGTGGTGACGATCTTGATGAACTACAGCAGCAGGGCTTCGCCTAAACTCCGCTACAGTATTATCGAGGTATATGGTGGCAGGGGGCACCGCACACGGCTAAGGAATAGATCACGTGGATCAACTTGTGTCAACTTGTGTGTCTAGGGTGCCCCCCTGCCCCCGTATATAAAGGAGGGAGGGAGGACGAGGCCGGCCTAGGGAGGAGGCGCGCCATAGGGGAGTCCTACTCCCACTGGGAGTAGGATTCCCCCTTTCCTAGTCCAACTAGGAATCCTTCCATGTAGTAGGAGTAGGAGACTAGGAAGGGGAAGAGAGAAGGGAAGGAAGGAGGGGGTGCGGCCCCTCCCCCTAGTCCAATTCGGACTAGGCCTTGGGGGGCGCACGGCCTGCCCTAGGCAGCCCCTCTCTCTTTCCCGCAGGGCCCAATAAGGCCCAATACTTCTCCCCGGCGAATTCCCGTAACTCTCCGGTACTCCGATAAATACCCGAATGACTCGGAACCTTTCCGAACTCCGAATATAGTCGTCCAATATATCGATCTTTACGTCTCGACCATTTCGAGACTCCTCGTCATGTCCCCGATCTCATCCGGGACTCCGAACTCCTTCGGTACATCAAAACTCATAAACTCATAATATAACTGTCATCGAAACCTTAAGCGTGCGGACCCTACGGGTTCGAGAACAATGTAGACATGACCGAGACACGTCTCCGGTCAATAACCAATAGCGGGACCTGGATGCCCATATTGGCTCCTACATATTCTACGAAGATCTTTATCGGTCAGACCGCATAACAACATACGTTGTTCCCTTTGTCATCGGTATGTTACTTGCCCGAGATTCGATCGTCGGTATCCAATACCTAGTTCAATCTCGTTACCGGCAAGTCTCTTTACTCGTTCCGTAATACATCATCTCACAACTAACATATTAGTTGTAATGCTTGCAAGGCTTATGTGATGTGTATTACCGAGAGGGCCCAGAGATACCTCTCCGACAATCGGAGTGACAAATCCTAATCTCGAAATACGCCAACCCAACATCGACCATTGGAGACACCTGTAGTACTCCTTTATAATCACCCAGTTATGTTGTGACGTTTGGTAGTACCCAAAGTGTTCCTCCGGTAAACGGGAGTTGCATAATCTCATAGTCATAGGAACATGTATAAGTCATGAATAAAGCAATAGCAACATACTAAACGATCGGGTGCTAAGCTAATGGAATGGGTCATGTCAATCAGATCATTCTACTAATGATGTGACCTCGTTAATCAAATAACAACTCATTGTTTATGGTTAGGAAACATAACCATCTTTGATTAACGAGCTAGTCAAGTAGAGGCATACTAGTGACACTCTGTTTGTCTATGTATTCACACATGTATTATGTTTCCGGTTAATACAATTCTAGCATGAATAATAAACATTTATCATGATATAAGGAAATAAATAATAACTTTATTATTGCCTCTAGGGCATATTTCCTTCAGTCTCCCACTTGCACTAGAGTCAATAATCTAGTTCACATCGCCATGTGATTTAACAGCAATAGTTCACATCACCATGTGATTAACACCCATAGGGTTTTACTAGATTCAGTCATCTAGTTCACATCGCTATGTGATTAACACCCAAGGAGTACTAAGGTGCGATCATGTTTTGCTTGTGAGAGAATCTTAGTCAACGGGTCTGTCACATTCAGATCCGTAAGTATTTTGCAAATATTTATGTTAACAATGCTCTGCACGGAGCTACTCTAGCTAATTGCTCCCACTTTCAATATGTATCCAGATTAAGACTTAGAGTCATCTGGATCAGTGCCAAAACTTGTATCGGCGTAACCTTTTACGGCAAACCTTTTGTCACCTCCATAATTGAGAAACATATCCTTATTCCACTAAGGATAACTTTTGACCAATGTCCAGTGATCTACTCCTAGATCACTATTGTACTCCCTTGCCAAAGTATGTACTCATTGAAAATCTTATCAAGCGTCTTGATCTATCTCAATAGATCTTGATGCTCAATATGTAAGTAGCTTTTACTGAGGTCTTTTCCTTTTAAAGAACTCCTTTAAAACACTCCTTTATGCTTTGCAGAAGAATTCTACATTATTTCCGATCAAAAATATGTTATTCACATATACTTATCAGAAATGTTGTAGTGCTCCCACTCACTTTCTTGTAAATACAGGCTTCTCAAAAAATCTGTATAAAACCATATGCTTTGATCAACTCATCAAAGCGTATATTCCAACTCCGAGAGGCTTGCACCAGTCCATAGATGGATCGCTGGAGCTTGCACATTTTGTTAGTACCTTTAGGATTGATAAAACCTTCTGGTTGCATCATATACAACTCTTCTTTAATAAATCCATTAAGGAATGCAGTTTTGTTTATCCATTTGCCAGATTTCATAAAATGCGGCAATTGCTAACATGATTCGGACAGACTTAAGCATAGATACGAGTGAGAAAATCTCATCGTAGTCAACACCTTGAACTTTGTCGAAAACCTTTTTGCGACAATTCTAGCTTTGTAGATAGTAACACTACTATCAGCGACCGTCTTCCTCTTGAAGATCCATTTATTCTCAATTGCTTGCTGATCATCGGGCAAGTCAACCAAAGTCCAAACTTTGTTCTCATACATGGATCATATCTCAGATTTCATGGCCTCAAACCATTTCGCGGAATCTGGGCTCATCATTGCTTCCTCATAGTTCGTAGGTTCATCATGGTCTAGTAACATGACTTCCAGAACATGATTACCGTACCACTCTGGTGCGGATCTTACTCTGGAAGACCTACGAGGTTTGGTAGTAACTTGATCTGAAGTTTGATGATCATCATCATTAACTTCCTCACTTATTGGTGTAGGAATCACTGGAACTGATTTCTGTGATGAACTACTTTCCAATAAGGGAGAAGGTACAGTTACCTCATCAAGTTCTACTCTCCTCCCACTCACTTCTTTCGAGAGAAACTCCTTCTCTGGAAAGGATCCATTTTAGCAACGAATGTCTTGCCTTCGGATCTGTGATAGAAGGTGTACCCAACAATTTCCTTTGGGTATGAAGACGCACTTCTCCGATTTGGGTTCGAGCTTATCAGGATGAAACTTTTTCACATAAGCATCGCAGCCCCAAACTTTAAGAAACAACAGGTTAGGTTTACTGCTAAACCATAGTTCATACAGTGTCGTCTCAACGGATTTAGATGGTGCCCTATTTTAAAACGTGAATGCAGCTGTCTCTAATGCATAACCCCAAAACGATAGTGGTAAAGAGATATCATAGATCGCACCATATCAAATAAAGTGCGGTTACGACGTTTGGACACACCATAACGATGTGGTGTTCCAGGTGGCGTGAGCTGTGAAACTATTCCACATTGTTTTAATTGAAGACCAAACTCGTAACTCAAATATTTGTCTCCGCGATCAGATCGCAGAAACTTTATTTTCTTGTTACGATGATTTTTCCACTTCACTCTGAAATTCTTTGAACCTTTCAACTATTTCAGACTTATGTTTCATCAAGTAGATATACCCATATCTGCTCAAATCATCTTGTGAAGGTCAGAAAACAACGATGCTTGCCACGAGCAACAGCACTCATTGGATCGCATACATCGGTATGTATTATTTCCAACAAGTCAGTAACTCGTTCCATTGTTTCGAAGAACGGAGTTTTAGTCATCTTGCCCAAAAGGCACGGTTCGCAAGCATCAAGTGATTCATAACCAAGTGATTCTGAAAATCCATCTTTATGGAGTTTCTTCATGCGCTTTACACCGATATGACCCAAACGGCAGTGCCACAAATAAGTTGCACTATCATTATTAACTTTGCATCTTTTGGCATCAATATTATGAATATGTGTATCACTACGATTGAGATCCAATGAACCATTTTCATTGGGTGTGTAACCATATAAGGTTTTATTCATGTAAATAGAACAACAGTTTATTCTCTTACTTAAATGAATAACCGTATTCCAATAAACATGATCAAATCATATTCATGCTCAACGCAAACACCAAATAACATTTATTTAGGTTCAACACTAATCCCGAAAGAATAGGGAGTGTGCGATGATGATCATATCAATCTTGAAACTACTTTCAACACACATCATCACTTCACCCTTAACTAGTTTCTGTTTATTCTGCAACTCCCGTTTCGAGTTACTACTCTTAGCAACTGAACCAGTACCAAATACCGAGGGGTTGCTATAAACACTAGTAAAGCACACATCAAACACCTGTATATCAAATATACCCTTTTTCACTTTGCCATCCTTCTTATCCACCAAATATTTAGGGTAGTTCCGCTTCCAGTGACCATTTCCTTTGCAGTGTAAGCACTCAGTTTCAGGCTTTGGTTCAGCTTTGGGCTTCTTCGTGGGAGTGACAACTTGCTTGTCAATCTACTTGAAGTTCCCCTTTCTTTCCCTTTGCCCTTTTCTTGAAACTAGTGATCTTGTCAACCATCAACACTTGATGCTCTTTCTTGATTTCTACCTTCGTTGATTTCAACATCACGAAGAGCTCGGGAATCATTTTCATCATCCCTTGCATACTATAGTTCATCACGAAGTTCTACTAACTTGGTGATGGTGACTAGAGAATTCTGTCAATCACTATCTTATCTGGAAGATTAACTCCCACTTGATTCAAGCGATTGAAGTACCCAGACAATCTGAGCACATGCTCACTAGTTGAGCGATTCTCCTCCATCTTTTAGCTATAGAACTTGTTGGAGACTTCATATCTCTCAACTCGGGTATTTGCTTGAAATATTAACTTCAATTCCTGGAACATCTTATATGGTCCATGACGTTCAAAACGTATTTGAAATCCCGATTCTAAGCCGTTAAGCATGGTGCACTAAACTATCAAGTAGTCATCATATTGAGCTAGCCAAACGTTCATAACGTCTGCATCTGCTCCTGCAATAGGTCTGTCACCTAGCGGTGCATCAAAGACATAATTCTTCTGTGCAGCAATGAGGATAAACCTCAGATCACGGATCCAATCCGCATCATTGCTACTAACATCTTTCAACACAATTTTCTCTAGGAACATATCAAAATAAGCATATGAAAGCAACAACGCGAGCTATTGATCTACAACATAGATATGCTAATACTACCAGGACTAAGTTCATGATAAATTAAAGTTCAATTAATCATATTACTTAAGAACTCCCACTTAGATAGACATCTCTCTAATCCTCTAAGTGATCACGTGATCCAAATCAACTAAACCATGACCGATCATCACGTGAGATGGAGTAGTTTTCAATGGTGAACATCGTTATGTTGATCATATCTACTATATGATTCACGCTCGACCTTTCGGTCTCCGTGTTCCGAGGCCATATCTGCATATGCTAGGCTCGTCAAGTTTAACCTGAGTATTCTGCGTGTGCAAAACTGGCTTGCACCCGTTGTAGATGGACGTAGAGCTTATCACACCCGATCATCACGTGGTGTCTGGGCACGATGAACTTTGGCAACGGTGCATACTCAGGGAGAACACTTCTTGATAATTTAATGAGAGATCATCTTATAATGCTACCGTCAATCAAAGCAAGATAAGATGCATAAAAAGATAAACATCACATGCAATCAATATAAGTGATATGATATGGCCATCATCATCTTGTGCTTGTGATCTCCATCTCCGAAGCACCGTCATGATCACCATCGTCACCGGCGCGACACCTTGATCTCTATCGTAGCATCGTTGTCGTCTCGCCAATCTTATGCTTCCACGACTATCACTACCGTTTAGTAATAAAGTAAAGCATTACATCGCGATTGCATTGCATACAATAAAGCGACAACCATATGGCTCCAGCCAGTTGCCGATAACTCGGTTACAAAACATGATCATCTCATACAATAAAATTTAGCATCATGCCTTGACCATATCACATCACAACATGCCCTGCAAAAACAAGTTAGACGTCCTCTACTTTGTTGTTGCATGTTTTACGTGGCTGCTACGGGCTTAAGTAAGAACCAATCTCACCTACGCATCAAAACCACAACGATAGTTTGTCAAATAGACTCCGTTTTAACCTTCTCAAGGACCGGGCGTAGCCATACTTGGTTCAACTAAAGTTGGAGAGGCAGTCGCCCGCAAGCCATCTCTGTGCAAAGCACGTCGAGGGAACCGGTCTCGCGTAAGCGTACGCGTAAGGTTGGTCCGGGTCGTCTCGTCCAACAATACCGCCGAACCAAAATATGACATGCTGGTAGGCAGTATGACTTGTATCGTCCACAACTCACTTGTGTTCTACTCGTGCATATAACATCAACATCATTAACCTAGGCTCTGATACCACTGTTGGGTTTCGTAGTAATTTCAAAAATTTTCCTACGCGCACACAGGATCATGTGATGCATAGCAACGAGGGGAAGAGTATTGTCTACGTACCCAACGCAGACCGACTGCGGAAGCGATGACACGACGTAGAGGAAGTAGTCGTACGTCTTCACGATCCAACCGATCAAGCACCGAAACTACGGCACCTCCGAGTTCGAGCACACGTTCAGCCCGATGACGATCCCCGGACTCCGATCCAGCAAAGTGTCGGGGAAGAGTTCCGTCAGCACAACGGCGTGGTGACGATCTTGATGAACTACAGCAGCAGGGCTTCGCCTAAACTCCGCTACAGTATTATCGAGGTATATGGTGGCAGGGGGCACCGCACACGGCTAAGGAATAGATCACGTGGATCAACTTGTGTCAACTTGTGTGTCTAGGGTGCCCCCCTGCCCCCGTATATAAAGGAGGGAGGGAGGACGAGGCCGGCCTAGGGAGGAGGCGCGCCATAGGGGAGTCCTACTCCCACTGGGAGTAGGATTCCCCCTTTCCTAGTCCAACTAGGAATCCTTCCATGTAGTAGGAGTAGGAGACTAGGAAGGGGAAGAGAGAAGGGAAGGAAGGAGGGGGTGCGGCCCCTCCCCCTAGTCCAATTCGGACTAGGCCTTGGGGGGGCGCACGGCCTGCCCTAGGCAGCCCCTCTCTCTTTCCCGCAGGGCCCAATAAGGCCCAATACTTCTCCCCGGCGAATTCCCGTAACTCTCCGGTACTCCGATAAATACCCGAATGACTCGGAACCTTTCCGAACTCCGAATATAGTCGTCCAATATATCGATCTTTACGTCTCGACCATTTCGAGACTCCTCGTCATGTCCCCGATCTCATCCGGGACTCCGAACTCCTTCGGTACATCAAAACTCATAAACTCATAATATAACTGTCATCGAAACCTTAAGCGTGCGGACCCTACGGGTTCGAGAACAATGTAGACATGACCGAGACACGTCTCCGGTCAATAACCAATAGCGGGACCTGGATGCCCATATTGGCTCCTACATATTCTACGAAGATCTTTATCGGTCAGACCGCATAACAACATACGTTGTTCCCTTTGTCATCGGTATGTTACTTGCCCGAGATTCGATCGTCGGTATCCAATACCTAGTTCAATCTCGTTACCGGCAAGTCTCTTTACTCGTTCCGTAATACATCATCTCACAACTAACATATTAGTTGTAATGCTTGCAAGGCTTATGTGATGTGTATTACCGAGAGGGCCCAGAGATACCTCTCCGACAATCGGAGTGACAAATCCTAATCTCGAAATACGCCAACCCAACATCGACCATTGGAGACACCTGTAGTACTCCTTTATAATCACCCAGTTACGTTGTGACGTTTGGTAGTACCCAAAGTGTTCCTCCGGTAAACGGGAGTTGCATAATCTCATAGTCATAGGAACATGTATAAGTCATGAAGAAAGCAATAGCAACATACTAAACGATCGGGTGCTAAGCTAATGGAATGGGTCATGTCAATCAGATCATTCTACTAATGATGTGACCTCGTTAATCAAATAACAACTCATTGTTTATGGTTAGGAAACATAACCATCTTTGATTAACGAGCTAGTCAAGTAGAGGCATACTAGTGACACTCTGTTTGTCTATGTATTCACACATGTATTATGTTTCCGGTTAATACAATTCTAGCATGAATAATAAACATTTATCATGATATAAGGAAATAAATAATAACTTTATTATTGCCTCTAGGGCATATTTCCTTCAAAAAGCAATGAAAACAAATAGAGTAGTACTGTAAAGGGAAGGGGGCAATTGGCGACAGCCAGGAAGCAGGGACCGTGCGGTGCATAGTCGTGGTCGGGCTGGAGAGCGGGTCCTCGTCCTCCTCTGCGTCACCGTCGTCTTCTCGCCTACTGTTTGAAATTGGAAAAAACGCAAATCAATCACACACAAATCGACAAACCAGGATAGAAAAAGAATATTTGAACAGAGTCGTCTTTCAGCATACATAATGGTGCTTACTTGTGCTTGGACTCAACTTGCATACATGAGTCAGTGCAGCGCTCAACAACCAAGGAGAAGGACATGAACAACATCTGGAGAGAGCTATCTTCTACATAAACATCCATATGGAGGCGGTCAAAATGTTTGCACACACAAAAGCAATGAAACTAAATATTAGTTCTTTGAAGGAGAGGGAGAGGGAGGAGCTACCCAAGCAAAGGGAAGGGCAGGCAGGAAGCAGGGGCCTTTGTGCAGTGCGTTGTAGTGGTCGTGCTCGAGCTCGGGGCCTTTTCATCTTTGGCATCGTCGTCATCCTCGCCTGCTATTTGGAATCGTAAAAAACGCAAATCGATTGCACACAAATCAACAGGGTGAATCGAAAGAGGAAAGGCGAGAGGCGGATCGAACCTTGGGAGTCAACGCCGGCGGTGGCTGTAGGGAGCTGGATACCGAGGCTGGTCAGGCGAGAACAAATCTGGCGCCCACATCCTTGGAGGTCGAGGAAACGGAGGCGCACCGATGTTCGTCGCCGCCGTGCTCGTCCCGACCGGCGGCTGCAGCAGGGTGCGCCTGAAGGCAATATGCCCTAGAGGCAATAATAAAGTTATTATTTATTTCCTTATATCATGATAAATGTTTATTATTCATGCTAGAAGTGTATTAACCGGAAACATAATACATGTGTGAATACATAGACAAACAGAGTGTCACTAGTATGCCTCTACTTGACTAGCTCGTTGAATCAAAGATGGTTAAGCTTCCTAGCCATAGACATGAGTTGTCGTTTGATTAACGGGGTCACATCATTAGAGAATGATGTGATTGACTTGACCCATTCAGTTAGCTTAGCACTTGATCGTTTAGTTTGTTGCTATTGCTTTCTTCATGACTTATACATGTTCCTATGACTATGAGATTATGCAACTCCCGTTTACTGGAGGAACACTTTGTGTGCCACCAAACGTCACAACGTAACTCAGTGATTATAAAGGTGCTCTACAGGTGTCTCCAAAGGTACTTGTTGGGTTGGCGTATTTCAAGATTAGGATTTGTCACTCCGATTGTCGGAGAGGTATTTCTGGGCCCACTTGGTAATGCACATCACTATAAGCCTTGCAAGCATTGCAACTAATGAGTTAGTTGTGGGATGATGTATTACGGAACGAGTAAAGAGACTTGCTGGTAACGAGATTGAACTAGGTATTGAGATACCGATGATTGAATCTCGGGAAAGTAACATACCGGTGACAAAGGGAACAACGTATGTTGTTATGCGGTCTGACCGATAAAGATCTTCATAGAATATGTAGGAGCCAATATGGGCATCCAGGTCCCGCTATTGGTTATTGACCAGAGAGGTGTCTCGGTCATGTCTACATAGTTCTCGAACCCGTAGGGTCCGCACGCTTAACGTTCGTTGATGATATAGTACTATATGAGTTATGTATGTTGATGACCGAATGGTGTTCGGAGTCCGAGATGAGATCACGGACATGACGAGGAACTCCAGAATGGTCCGGAGATAAAGTTTGATATATGGGATAGTAGTGTTTGATCTCCAGAAGGGTTCCAGAATTCACCGGAAGGGGTTCCGGATGTTTCCCGAAATGTTTGGGCACGAGAACACTTTATCTGGGCCAAAGGGGAAAGCCCACGAGGCTTTTGGAAAGTGCAAAAGGAAGTTTTGCGGAGACCAGAGGCTAGATGCCAGGAACCCTGGCATCTAGGGGGTAGACGTCGGGACCCTGGCGTCTAGCCCTGGAGTCCGAGAAGGACTCTTGCCTTTCGGGTGAAACCGACTTTGAGGAGGCTTTTACTCCAAGTTTCGACCCCAGGGCTCAACATATAAATAGAGGGGTAGGGCTAGCACCAAAGATACATCAAGAAACACCAAGTCGTGTGCCAGCAACCCCGTCCCCTCTAGTTTATCCTCCGTCATAGTTTTTGTAGTGCTTAGCCGAAGCCCTGCGGAGATTGTTCTTCACCAACACCGTCACCACGCCGTCGTGCTGCTGGAACTCATCTACTACTTCGCCCCTCTTGCTGGATCGAGAAGGCAAGGACGTCACCGAGCCGAACGTGTGCAGAACTCGGAGGTGCCGTGCTTTCGGTGCTTGGATCGGCCGGATCATGAAGACGTGCGACTACATCAACCGCGTTGATATAACGCTTCCGCTTACGGTCTACGACAGTACGTAGACAACACTCTCCCCTCTTGTTGCTATGCATCACCATGATCTTGCGTGTGCGTAGGAAATTTTTGAAATTACTACGTTCCCTAATAGCGCCATACCGTTCCTCGATTCGATGACCTGTTGGACTCGTTGCCGGCGAATCCTGCGGTGCGAATCCCGTGCCGCACCTCCAGCCCAGTCCACACAGGCACGAGCTAGGGTTCCGGCCGCGAGGAGGGAAATTTCGTGGGTTTGATGCGTCCGCAAGGGAGAGAAGGAGAGGGGAGGAGGAGATTCGACGATGGGGTAGACGGTGGAGGATGGGAGGTCGCCGGTGGGATGAGGGAGGGGCACGCATAGGCGGCATGGGCGGCCGGGAGCGAGGGAGGAGGTGGGGGCGGGGCAGCGCCGGGATCCAGGAAGGTTGGGGGTTGGGCGGCGCCAGTGGTGAGGGAGAAGGCGCCGGGAGTGAGGGAGAAGGTGGGGTGGGGCGACGCCAGGATCGCAGGAGGAGATGGGGAGCGGGCGCCGCTGGGAGCCAGGGAGGTGGACGGGGCTGGCGCGTCGGGCGGTGGCGAAGGGATCTGGAGGCCTCGCTGGTGCGTGCGAGTCGCCTCATTTTTTGTCCTTGTTTTTTCTTTCGTAGGTCTTTTTTCATAGGTCTTTTTTTGCTGGTCTTTTTTCATTGAGGCATGCGAGTGCGAGGACTGGAGGCATCGCTCCCTTTTTACCTGGTTTTGGTTGGTTTTCTTTTTGGTACCAGGAAGTGGGAGGTGGGATTTAGGACGAAAAAAAAACCGGACGAAAATGGTGGGACGAAAATAAAACCCGGAACGCGACCTACCAACTGAGACATTAGGAGTAGAGATTTTTTCGCTGGTCTTTTTTCATTGAGGCATGCGAGTGCGAGGACTGGAGGCATCGCTCCCTTTTTACCTGGTTTTGGTTGGTTTTCTTTTTGGTACCAGGAAGTGGGAGGTGGGATTGAGGACGAAAAAAAACCGGACGAAAATGGTGGGACGAAAATAAAACCTGAAACGCGACCTACCAACTGAGACATTAGGAGTAGAGATGACGGACATGTCACACACGTGGTGGGGTGGGTCCACATAAATGTAAAAACATACTCACTTTTTTCATTATTAAAAATAATAATTTTAAGTTGCGAACCAACCTGTGGTCGGATGGTTAAAAGAACAGTGGTATTCCAGCTCACTAGGGTACTGGTGCTCTCAAGATGATATGCCAGCATTGTGTTAAAAGTACTTTGAGTTAAAAAAAGCCTTCGTCAACAGGTCTTGTAAATGAAAAAACACCAATAATAAGCGTTCTCTTGGACGGGTTAGGCTGGCCATAATGCGGAGTAACTTAGACTAGTAATGAGTAACATGCATATGTTACGCCAGCTTTAGCAGATCCCGCAACCAGTGCGGTCCACGAAACGCGTATAAGGGCTCCCATAAAAAATTTACGGTACCGCGAGCGCTCCTGGGGAACAAATCCCGCAAATGCGTCCCGCTACCTTAAATTTTGCATAGCATCAAACACATTACACATTTCAATGATATCAACCAAATGAAATCATAATATAAATTCAACATACATATAAATGGTCCAAAAAGCAATTCACAATACAATAATAGTTTTCATTACAACAAATGTTCAATTCAAATAATTATTAGAACACAGTACCGGCATATCTCACACGAATAGAAATGAAGAAAAATGGGGATCTAATCTTCGCTCATAGAATTGCCACCAATACTCAATGAGATCATGCTGGAATTGGTTGTGCGAATCACGGTTCTCGATCTTCCAGTAGGTCTTAAGAAATGCACTGATCTCTTTTGCGTCCCTGGCGGGCTTCACACGGCTACCAACATTATCATAGTTGTACTCCAAGTCCAAATCACTCTCATCCTCAATGATGATGTCGTGTAAAATTACACAAGAAATCATGATATTCCTGAGTGATTTTTTATCCCAGAAGCAAGCAGGACCTTGAACAATGGCAAACCGAGCTTGCAACACACCAAATACCCTCTCAATATCCTTTTGGCAAGCTTCTTGTGTTTTGTCAAAAAAATTGTGCTTCTTGATTTTAGGGTCACTAATGGTCTTCACAAATGTTGACCATGATGGATAAATACCGTCGGCAAGATAATACCACATGGTATAGTCATGGCCATTGATTGTATAGTTGCAAGCCCGAGCTTTGCCACTAGCTAGCTGAGCAAACAAATGAGATCGCTGCAGAACATTGATATCATTGAGAGACCCCGACAAACCAAAGAAGCAATGCTAGATCCATAGATCATGTGAAGCCATGGCTTCAAGCACGATGGTGAGTCTATGTTTGTGACCGGTGTATTGCCCTTCCCAAGCCACCGGGCAGTTCTTCCACCTCCAATGCATGCAATCAATACTACCTAGCATGCCCGGCCATCCCCTTGCTCGTTCATTGCCATGAGGTTCTTTGTGTCTGCTTCGATTGGAGTTCGAAGGTACTCCGGGACAAAAACCCGGATGACTGTCTTCGCAAAGACACCGACACGTTTGATGGTGGTATCTTCGCCAATGCGAAGATATGCATCTGCATAGTGGGCGGGAACACCATATGCAATCACTCTCATCGTCATCGAATTTTTCATATGCACTAAAGCCAATCAAAACGGGGGCATTCCTACACTGAGTGAAGAAACGGCAATTTTGCTCGCAAGCTTTGACGAGCGAACTAAAAGTGACATATACATTTGATATTGTCTATGAAAGAGGTGAGCCAGATATGTCAGTATCTCGGCAAAGTAGTCTTTCATGAGCATCTTGTCGCCCAGAGCTCGGTTGCGGGGAATGCATAGCCAGCCGACCATGGATCCACGCCACGATTTCTTCGGCCCCGCCTCAAATTCGTCGATGAGATACAACAACACTAGGTTGTCATCATGATCATCAAGGGATCATATCTTCTATGTACGAATCATTGGACAAAGACAACGAGGACGAACTCCAATCCATCTACAAAATGCACGCAAAATGGCCATGAATTTCACCTGAACCTACTCCGTGCCAAATTGAGCACAAACCCGCAGGTGTTGGACATACCTCAACCGAAGCAAAGTCGCGCCACCTCTTTGTTCTCCCCGGACGATCGAAGCAAAGACGCATGGCTCCACCCCTTTCTTCTCCCCGCCAGACAAAGCAAAGACGAGCCGCCTCTTCCTCCGATGTGCGCCACTCATAGGTGTCAGAACTAACCAGGTCTGCAAGCTACAAGCCCATGCACCAAGCTCCGAGGTGGATCCATGGCGCTGGCGACAGCCGTGAGGGGCAGACACAAATAGGTACCCCCAACACAGAAACAAGGTGGAATGGATGCGGATCAGGGCAGCCGGGGACAGCGAAAAGGGGCGGGGATTTGTAGTAGCGACGGGTAGTGGAGGCGGGAACTGAAGTCGGCAGAAGTGGGTTCGCGCCAACAGAAAGTGGGGCCGACAAAGTCGGGTGAAATCTCGTAGATATGGAGGAAATGCGTCTGTAGATTCGGGATCCCACAAAATAATTGGGACAACAGATTTGGAGGATCTAGTCGGGACGGGTATACGGTATCGGTCCCGCAAACCGGCGGTTATTATACTGGATGGCTCGGTTTTACGCGATCTGCTAGAGATGCTCTTAGTAGTCTATTGTTGTTACCTCTATAGTGGGTAGTGTCATAGATGTGATAACACAGAGTGCTTCATTTATTACTTTATAGAGTCATTTTACATTGGGAACCACTATACTATGGTAACGTATTATGTTACTCCATTTGCATCTCTCCTCATTAATTACTTGTCACATCATACTTTTTATCTATGTGACATGCATGTTACTATTTATGTTACTTCCTCTATGTAGCCTTAGTAGAATTGTCATTGTAGTGCTATTACAAAAAAATATTTGCTATGTTGAAAAGAAAAAAAATTGTCATGCTAGTAGAAAGATTTTCAGTCATTTGCCATACCGCAGTAGAATAAATTGCCCTGCATTTCAGGGATTTTGCCATGATGCAACATAGAGAATTGTCGGGCTAAAGGAAAAAAAATGCCACACATTTTCATGAATTGCCATGCTACACCAGATAGTCTTGTATGCTACATTAGAGGATTGCCACACTACATGAAAAGAAATTTGCCTATCTGTGCAAGAGTTATCACGCTGGCAGAAGGGGCTTACCGTGCTACATGAGAGAAAACTATTGGAAATTGTCATGCTCTAGATACAAAATTTGTCATCCATATATGATTTTGAGGGGGCTGTTAAGGGATACGATGGGGGTCTCGCCATGAGAGCGAACATTTAGTGTCGTACAGGTAGTCATTCGCTCTGAGAGGTGCATAAGAGCCAACAAGGATTGTCACGTGGATCGTGAGATTTGCACACGGGAATTGGATGTACGTCCTAGGGAATGCAAGATCAATAGCATTTCTGATTTTTTAAGGGGGGCCATATAATCAACCCAACTTCCCCTCCGTCAAGGGAAGATGACTCTTCTCGTAAATCTTGCAGTTAACATGGTAGGAGACAACCGTTAAAATTTCGGGGCCCCGCCACTCCGTTGCCTCCCGACAAACTCAGCCGCGTTGTATGTACCAGCTCCCCCCGTCGCGTCTCCTCCTTACCTCTTCCCCTTCCTGCCCATCTGCATCGTCTGTCCTGCCTCTCTGTGTCGCTCGTCGGTCTCTCCTTAACCTCCTCTCCACGCATATGCCATTTGTATGTTAGTTTAAATAGAAATAGAAAGAAAACATGTTTTAGGGGAACATGTATGAGGAACTTGCAAAAACACCACATCTAAGAACCTCAGATAAATTATTTGGACATCCCGTGTGGTCACTTTTAGGGTGGTATATGGGACTTGTGAAGGAAATATGCCCTAGAGGAAATAATAAAGTTGTTAATTATATTTCCTTATATCATGAGAAATGTTTAATATTCAAGCTAGAATTGTATTAACCGGAAACTTAGTACATGTGTGAATACATAGACAAACAGAGTGTCCCTAGTATGCCTCTACTTGACTAGCTAGTTAATCAAAGATGGTTAAGTTTCCTAGCCATGAACATGTGTTGTCATTTGATGAACGGGATCACATCATTAGAGAATGATGTGATTGACTAGGCCCATCCGCTATCTTAGCACTATGATCGTTTAGTTTATTACTATTGCTTTCTTCATGACTTATACATGTTCCTATGACTATGAGATTATGCAACTCCCGAATACTGGAGGAACACTTAGTGTGCTATCAAACGTCACAACATAACTGGGTGGTTATAAAGATGCTCTACAGGTGTCTTCGATGGTGTTTTTTGAGTTGGCATAGATCGAGATTAGGATTTGTCACTCCGATTGTCGAAGAGGTATCTCCGGGCCCTCTCGATAATGCACATCACTATAAGCCTTGCAAGCAATGTGACTAATGAGCTAGTTGCAGGATGATGCATTACGGAACGAGTAAAGAGACTTGCCAGTAAAGAGATTGAACTAGGTATGATGATACCGACGATCGAATCTCGGGCAAGTAACATACCGATGACAAAGGGAACAACATATGTTGTTATGCGGTTTGACCGATAAAAATCTTCGTAGAATATGTAGGAGCCAATATGAGCATCCAGGTTCCGATATTGGTTATTAACTGGAGATTTGTCTCGATCATGTCTACATAGTTCTTGAACCCATAGGGTCCGCACGCTTAATGTTCAACGACGATTTGTATTATGAGTTTTGTGATTTGATGACCGAAGTTTGTTCAGAGTCCTGGATGAGATCACGGACATGACGAGGAGTCTCGAAATGGCCGAGACGTAAAGATCTATATATTGGAAGGCTATATTCGGAGATCGGAAAGGTTCTGAGTGGTTCGGGTATTTTTCGGAGTACCGGGGAGTTACGAGAATTCGCCGGGGGAAGTATTGGGCCTTCATGGGCCTTAGTGGAAAGGAGAGAAGGGCCACAAGGGGAGGCCGTGCGCCCCCCATGGTCTGGTCCAAATTGGACTAGGGAGGGGGCGGCACCCCCCTCTTTCCTTCTCCCTCTCCTCTCCTTCCTTCTTCTCCTACTTGGACCAGGAAAGGGGGAAACCTACTCCTACTAGGAGTAGGAATCCCCCCTTTGGGCGCGCCCCTTGTGGCCGACCCTCCTCCTCCTCCCCTCCTTTATATACGGGGAACGAGGCACCCCATAGACACACAAGTTGATTTCTTAGTCGTGTGCAATGCCCCCCTCCATAGTTTTCCACCTCGATCATATTGTCGTAATGCTTAGGTGAAGCCCTGCATCGGTAACTTCATCATCGCCGTCAACACACCATCATGCTGACAAAACTCTCCCTCGACCTCAGCTGGATCTAG
Organism: Triticum aestivum; assembly: GCF_018294505.1. NCBI lineage: Eukaryota > Viridiplantae > Streptophyta > Magnoliopsida > Poales > Poaceae > Triticum > Triticum aestivum. Next base: position 308,595,141 of record NC_057806.1, on the reverse strand, counting down.
AGTTCGAGGGACGTCACCGAGCTGAACGTGTGCAGATCGCGGAGGTGTCGTGCATTCGGTACTTGATCGGTTGGATTGCGAAGACGTTCGACTACATCAACCGCGTCACTCAACGCTTCCGCTTTCGGTCTACGAGGGTACGTAGACACACTCTCCCCTCTCGTTGCTATGCATCTCCTAGATAGATCTTTTGTGACCGTAGGAATTTTTTTGATATACTACATTCCCCAACAGTGGCATCAGAGCTAGGTCTATGCGTAGATGTTATATGCACAAGTAGAACACGAAGAGTTATGGGCGATAATAGTCATACTGCTTACCAGCATGCAGGAGGCTAGTGGGTGTCTATTTCTCCAACTTTAGTTGAATCGAGTTTGACTACGCCTGGTCCTTGTTGAAGGTTAAAACAACACACTTGATGAAAAATCGTTGTGGTTTTGATGCGTAGGTAAGAACGATTCTTGCTAGAAGCCCATAGCAGCCACGTAAAACTTGCAACAACAAAGTAGAGGACGTCTAACTTGTTTTTGCAGGGCATGTTGTGATGTGATATGGTCAAGACGTGATGAGATATAAATTGTTGTATGAAATGATCATGTTTTGTTAAAGTTATCGGCAACCGGCAGAAGCCTTATGGTTGTCTCTTTATTGTATAAGATGCAAGCGCCATATAATTGCTTTATTTTATCGCTATGCGATAGCAACTGTTGCAAAAGCAATAGTTGGCGAGACGACCATGTGATGACACGTTGATAGAGATCAAGATGATGGAGATCATGGTGTCATGCCGGTGACGATGGAGATCACGATGGTACTTTGGAGATGGAGATCAAAGGCACAAGATGATGATGGCCATATCATGTCACATATTTTGATTGCATGTGATGTTTATCTTTTATGCATCTTATTTTTGCTTAGTACGACGGTAGCATTATGAGATGATCCCTTAATAAAATTTCAAGGTATAACTATTCTCCCTGAGTATGCACTGTTGCGACAGTTCTTCGTGTTGAGACACCACGTGATGATCGGGTGTGATAAGCTCTACGTTCACATACAACAGGTGCAAGCCAGTTTTGCACATGCAGAATACTCGGGTTAAACTTGACGAGCCTAGCATATGCAGATATGGCATCGGAACACTGAGACCGAAAGGTCGGACGTGAATCATATAGTAGATATGATCAACATAGTGATGTTCACCATTGGAAGCTACTCCATCTCACGTGATGATCGGACATGGTTTAGTTGATATGGATCACATGATCATTTAGATGACTAGAGGGATGTCTATCTAAGTGGGAGTTCTTAAGTAATATGATTAATTGAACTTAAATTTATCATGAACTTAGTCCTGATAGTATTTGCATATCTATGTTGTAGATCAATTGCTCGCGTATAGCTTCCCCGTTTTATTTATGATATGTTCCTAGAGAAAACTATGTTGAAAGATGTTAGTAGCAATGATCCGGACTAGCTCCGTGATCTGAGGATTATCCTCATTGCTGCACAGAAGAATTATGTCATTGATGCAACACTAGGTGACAGACCTATTACAGGAGCAGATGCAGACGTTATGAACGTTTGGCAAGCTCGGTATGAGGACTACTTGATAGTTGAGTGCGCCATGCTTTACGGCTTAGAACCGGGACTTCAAAAATATTTTGAAACGCAATGGAGCATATGAGATGTTCCAAGAGTTGAAATTGGTATTTCAGACTCATGCCCGAGTCGAGAGGTATGAGACCTCTGACAAGTATTTTTGCCTACAAGATGGAGGAGAATAGCTCAACCAGTGAGCATGTTCTCAGATTGTCTACGTACTACAATCGCTTGAATCAAGTGGGAGTTAATCTTCGAGATAAAATAGTGATTGACAGAGTTCTCTAGTCACTATCACCAAGTTACTGGAACTTCGTGATGAACTATAATATGCAAGGGATGACAAAAACGATTCCCGAGCTCTTCGTGATGCTGAAATCGATGAAGGTAGAAAACAAGAAAAGCATCAAATGTTGATGGTTGACAAGACCACTAGTTTCAATTAAAAGGGCAAGGGAAGAAAGGAAACTTCAAGAAGAATGACAAGCAAGTTGCCACTGAAGGAAATATGCCCTAGAGGCAATAATAAAGTTGTTATTTATATTTCCTTATATCATGATAAATGTTTATTATTCATGCTAGAATTGTATTAACCGGAAACTTAGTACATGTGTGAATACATAGACAAAAAGAGTGTCACTAGTATGCCTCTACTTGACTAGCTCGTTAATCAAAGATGGTTAAGTTTCCTAGCCATGGACAAAGAGTTGTCACTTGATTAATGGGATCACATCATTAGATAATGATGTGATTGACTTGACCCATCCATTAGCTTAGCACTTTGATTGTTTAGTTTACTCCTATTGCTTTCTCCATAACTTATACATGTTCCTATGACTATGAGATTATGCAACTCCCGAATACCAGAGGAACACTTAGTGTGCTATCAAACGTCACAACGTAACTGGATGACTATAAAGATGCTCTACAAGTGTCTCCAATGGTGTTTGTTGAGTTTGCATAGATCGAGATTAGGATTTGTCACTCCATGTATCGGAGAGGTATCTCTGGGCCCTCTCGGTAATGCACATCACTATAAGCCTTGCAAGCAATGTGACTAATGAGTTAGTTACAGGATGTTGCATTACGAAACAAGTAAAGAGACTTGCCAGTAATGAGATTGAACTAGGTATTGAGATACCGACGATCGAATCTCGGGAAAGTAACATACCAATGACAAAGGGAACAACGTATCTTGTTATGCGATTTGACCGATAAAGATCTTCGTAGAATATGTAGGAACTAGTATGAGCATCTAGTTTCCTCTATTGGTTATTGACCGGAGATGAGTCTCGGTCATGTCTACATAGTTTTCGAACTCGTAGGGTCCGCACGTTTAACGTCCTGTGATGATCGGTATTATGAGTTTATGTGTTTTGATATAACGAAGGTAGTTCGGTGTCCCAGATATGATCACGGACATGACGAGGAGTCTCGGAATGGTCGAGACATAAAGATTGATATATTGGAAGGCTATGTCTGGACATCGGAACTGTTCCTGGTGAGTTCAGACATTTACCAGAGTACCGGGGGTTATCGGAACCCCCCGGGGAGTGTATGGGCCTTAATGAGCCTTAGTGGGAGAGAGGAGAAGGCGGCCTAGGTGGGGGCGCCCCCCCGAGCCCAATCCAAATTGGTTGGGGAGCCCGGCCCCCCTTTCCTTTCTCCTTCTTCGTCTTCCTTCTATTCCTGGTGGGACTAGGAAAGGGGAGAGTTCTACTCCTACTAGGAGGAGGACTCCTCCCCCCTTGGCGCCCCTAGAGAGGGTCGGTCGGCCTCCCCCTCCCTCCTTTATATATGTAGGGAGGGGGCACCCTAGAACACACAAGTTGATTGTTTAGTCATGTTCGGTGCCTCGCTCCACAGACTTCCACATCGGTCATATCATTGTAGTGCTTACGTGAAGCCCTGCATCAGTAACTTCATCATCACCGTCATCACTCAGCTGGATCTAGAGTTCGTGGGACGTCACCGAGCTGAACGTGTGCAGATCGCTGAGGTGTCGTACCTTCGGTGCTAGGATCGGTCAGATCGTGAAGACGTACGACTACATCAACCACGTTGTCATAATGCTTCTGCTTACGGTCTACGAGGGTACGTGGACAACACTCTCCCCTCTCGTTGCTATGCATGACCTAGATAGATCTTGTGTGTGCGTAGGAATTTTTTTGAAATTACTGCGTTCCCCAACAGTGGCATCCGAGCTAGATCTATGCGTAGATGTTATATGCACGAGTAGAACACAAAGGAGTTTTGGGCATGTGTATTTACATATTGCTTGACGTCACTAGTTGATTCTTGATTCAGTGGTATTGTTGGATGAAGCAGCTCAGACCGACATTACGTGCACGCTTACGCAAGACTGGTTCTACCGACATGCTTCGCACACAGGTAGCTAGTGGGTGTCAGTTTCTCCAACTTTAGTTGAATCGGATTCAATGAACAATGTTCTTTCTATAGATCAAAAAGCAATCACTATACTGCATTTGTGGTTTTTGATGCGTAGGTAAGAATGGTTCTTGCTCAGCCCATAGCAGCCACGTAAAACTTGCAACAACAAAGTAGAGGGCGTCTAACTTGTTTTTGCAGTGCATGTTGTGATGTGATATGGTCAAGACATGATGCTAAATTTTATTGTATGAGATGATCATGTTTTGTACAGAGTTATCGGCAACTGGCAGGAGCAATATGGTTGTTGCTTTATTGTATGAAATGCAATCGCCATGTAATTGCTTTTCTTTATCACTGAGCGGTAGCGATAGTCGTAGAGGCAATAGTTGGCGAGACGACAATGATGCTTCAATGGAGATCAAGGTGTGAATCCGGTGACGATGGTGATCATGACAGTGCTTTGGATATGGAGATCAAAGGCACAAGATGGTGATGGCCATACCATATCACTTATATTGATTGCATGTGATGTTTATCCTTTATGCATCTTATTTTGCTTAGTTCGGCGGTAGCATTATAAGATGATCTCTCACTAAATTTCAAGGTACAAGTGTTCTCCCTGAGTATGCACCGTTGCTACAGTTCGTCATGCTGAGACACCATGTGATGATCAGGTGTGATAAGCTATACGTTCACATACAACGGGTGCAAGCCAGTTTTGCACACACGGAATACTCGGGTTAAACTTGACGAGCCTAGCATATGCAGATATGGCCTCGAAACACTGAGACCGAAAGGTTGAGCATGAATCATATAGTAGATATGATCAACATAGTGATGTTCACCATTGAAAACTACTCCATCTCACGTGATGATCGGACATGGTTTAGTTGATATGGATCACGTGATCACTTAGATGATTAGAGGTATGTCTATCTAAGTGGGAGTTCTTAAATAATATGATTAATTGAACTTTAATTTGTCATGAACTTAGTACCTGATAGTATTTTGCATGTCTATGTTGTTGTAGATAGATGGCCCATGTTGTTGTACCGTTGAATTTTAATGCGTTCCTAGAGAAAGCTAAGTTGAAAGATGATGGTAGCAACTACACAGACTGGGTCCGTAACTTGAGGATTATCCTCATTGCTGCATAGAAGAATTACGTCCTGGAAGCACCGCTAGGTGACAAACCCGCTACAGGAGCAACACCAGATGTTATGAACGTCTGGCAGAGCAAAGATGATGACTCATCGATCATTCAGTGTGCCATGCTTTATAGCTTAGAACCGGGACTTCAACGACGTTTTGTGCATCATGGAGCATATGAGGTGTTCTAGGAGTTGAAGTTAATATTTCAAGCAAATGCGTGGATTGAGAGATATGAAGTCTCCAATAAGTTCTACAACTGCAAAATGAGGAGAATAGTTCTGCAAGTGAACATATACTCAGAATGTCTGGGTACCACAACCACTTGAGTCAGCTGGGAGTTAATCTTCCTGATGATAGTGTCATTGACAGAGTTCTTCAATCACTGTCACCAAGCAACAAGAGCTTCGTGATGAACTATAATATGCAAGGGATGAATAAGACGATTCCTGAGCTCTTTGCAATGCTAAAGGCTGCGGAGATAGAAATCAAGAAAGAGCATCAAGTGTTGATGGTCAATAAGACCACCAGTTTTAAGAAAAAGGGTAAAGGGAAGAAGGGGAACTTCAAGAAGAATGGCAAGCAAGTTGCTGCTCAAGTGAAGAAGCCCAAGTCTGGACCTAAGCCTGAGACCGAGTGCTTTTACTACAAAGGGACTGGTCACTGGAAGCGGAACTTCCCCAAGTATTTGGCGGAGAAGAAGGATGTAAGTGCATCTAGTGCCACCCCTAGTTGGTTTTGGAGTATTGACGACAACTTGGTTGAGGGACTAATGTGTTTGTGAGAATTGTAGGATAACACAGGTAGTAGTCCCTCATTGATTCGGTTTACCTACCAGAGATGACCCCTAAAAATGTGTGAAGACATTGAAGACAATGGTGGTCTGTGAAGATATTCGCAACGAAAATTATGACTCAAGAAGACATTCACGTGAAGACTATGGAGTGTGAAGACATAGTTGTTTCGTAGTTTCCTTTTCTTCTTTGTTGAGTCATAGGAACCATCGCACTGTTAAGTGGGGTCCAAGTGAACAAAGTCAGAGTGACTGAAGTGATGCTCAACCAAATCCTATGTCTTCGAGTGAAGACAATGAGAGCAAATCTTATCTAGAGCTGGATGAGTCAACTTTACTTGTAGCCCAAGTCAAGCTGCCGCATGTGTTTGCAATCTAACTATTAGACACGTGTCAGTTCCTTAGTGACCCAGGGTCATTTCGGACAAATCAGGTCGGGTTGCCTCCTAGCTATAAATAGCCCACCCCCTACACCATAAATTGGTGGCTGCTCAGAGTTAGTGCACGGCTTTTGTCGTTTGAGAACAACCCACCTCCGAAGCATTTGAGAGAGAAATCCTTGCGAGGACAAAGCCCTAAACACCTAGAGCCAAAGAGTGTTAGGCATCACTGAAGTCTTTCTGTCTGCGTGACCTGAAGACTTGTTGCACTTGAGGACTGTGAATCCTCCAACCAGTTAGGCGTCGCGTTCTAAGCATCCAAGAGTCATTGTGGATTGCCGATGAACGAAGTCTGTGAAGGTTTGGAAGTCTCCCTTGAAGACTTACCATTGTGATTGGGTGAGGACTGTGTGTCCTTAGCTCAAGGGGAATAAGGTGAAGATGCGGTCTTCTGAGTTGAATCTGAGCCTCCCTAACCAGACATACAGTTGTCACAGCAACTGGATCGGGTCCAACAAATCCTTGTCCTCACAAAGCAACTGGTTCTATCCTTTACCTCTCTTTACTTACATTTTGTCTTCATGAAGTCATTGCCTGCTTGCATGATCTGATTGACTTCATTGTGTGAAGACTTTTGTTGTTTGGCTTCATACTATCTTCCATCCTAATCCATACTACCTAGCTGCTGATAGTCTTCGTGCTTTCACTTCATTGCTTACTTGACTATGGCTTGTCTAGTGTAGTCTACCTTCCGCTGCATATCAATAGGTTCATTTCTACTGTTTGTCTTCAAAGCCCTCATATTTTGAAGTTCATAAAAATCGCCTATTCACCCCCTCTAGTTGATAACTAGCACTTTCAATTGTATCAGAGCAAGGTGCTCCCTTGTTCTGTGTGATTCGGTTTAACCACCTGGAGTTTTAGTTATGTCGACTGCAGGGACAATCAAGGTCTCCGCTGTGTGCCCCATTTTCGATGGTCATGATTATCCCTGATGGAAGGCTATGATGAAGAAGCGCCTTCTAGCTATGGACAGTGAGCTTTGGACTGTCACGAAGATTGGTCTCACAGATTTATGCAAGATGGCGCGTGCTGATGATATTCAGAAGTACACCCTTCTAGATACAAAGGCGAAGGCTGTTATATGCTCCTGTCTGTCAAGAGACGAGTTCAGGCGCGTCATGCATCTATGCAATGTGAAGCTTATATGGGACCGGATCTCTAACGTCTATGAAGGTCATCGAACATGTTAGGACCCATGGTTCCTCGAATTCAAGGAGTCTCTCCAAACGATGACTCCCGAACATGAGCCATCTTCTCCCACCTACTGCTTCATGGCACGTGGTGCCAAGGTAAACTCACGCGATGCTTACTTTCAAACTTCAAGTGAAGATGACTCTGGATGTGAATCTAAACCTAGTTACAAAACACTTGCTAAAATTGCAACAGAACAACAAAATGCTATGGAACATATTCAAACGTTGCTAGACAAAAGCGATGACCTGTTGGACGCGGAAATGACTCGAACTCAGTCCTTAATTAAAGACATTAGAAGTCTTCATGTTAAGTACGAGGAACTTGAAAGTCGTCATGAAACGCTCTCAACTACTCATGAAAAGCTCTCTTATGATTATCTTCAAAGGAAACAAGAGCTTGAGAACTTGAGATCGGCTCATGAGGATCTTCAAAAGAAGAACGAGTCACTCCGGGCTCAACAGATTAGTTCCGCTCAGGAAGGATTTGAACCACCATGTCTAAAATGTCTTGAGCGTGATAATGTTGTCTCTGTTGCTGAATGTTCTACTACTACTATTATTACAATATCTTCAACCGATGATGTGTTAACTAACCCCTATGTTGAGGATAACACTACTATTGCTGATGAGAATGCCAGGTTGAAGACATTGCTTGAGACAGGAATGCACAAAAGTCTCAAAGGGCATCAGGCACTATGTGATGTCCTCAAGAAACATATTCTGAACCGAAACCCTAGGAAAGAGGGTGTTGGGTTCGAGAGGAAAATGAATGTTGATGGTTCTTACTGGAAGCCTGAGCAGTACCCCAAAACCACATGGGTTGCTGCAAAGGGACCTTCAGTGGATCCATCTACCTTATCTGGCTTCACTTGTGCTAACCCGATTATCATTGATGAATCCTTTGATGCAAACTATAAACTGTTTAAGAATCGGAATGGTGAAGTGATTGCCAGGTATATTGGTACTAACTGCAGGAATGGACCCCCTTTGAAGAAGATCTGGGTGCCCAAGAGTTGTCTTGAAAATCTTCAGGTGAATGTCATCATGACACCACCTGGGAAGAAGACAAACCCAGACCAAAGGCTTCATATAGTCCAAAGGCTTCATACAGACAGATGACTCACCAGAGTCACCCTAACACCAATGTTTTGCAGGGAAACCATACTGAGGCCTATGAATATGAGTGTGTTTCATCAAACCGCCATGTTCATAAGACCAAGAACTACTCTGCTTATTCTTATGAGTATTATTCACCTCCTGTAAGGCTATTTGCTAGGGCTCCAAAGCCGAAGTTCTTAGATGCTGCACTTAGACTCATTGCTTCGAAGCCACCCCTGAAAATGTGGGTGGTTAAGAAAACTTAACTCTCTTTTGTAGGGAAGGGTCTCCAGCCGGAAATCAAAGGCGTCTGATGCTTATGTTGGGGACCTAAAACATCTTGTGGGGCGCAACATAAAATGCCCAAATGGTCTTACTATGTATTTTGTTCCTGGTTTACTTGACAGTCATCCGATCTGTCCTAACCAGGATCTGAACTTTGATAATATTCTTGTTCATCAAATATTTATGCTTCACGTTTCCCTTGGTGAAGCCTATCCCCCTAACTACACTGTAGGGTACGATACCAAAGGCTTCTAAATGGATTATGGACAGTGGATGCACTAACCACATGACTGGTGATCGAAGTCTTCTCATGGACTCAACCTTATGTCCATCTGACAAGAGTCACATCACATTTGCTGACATTGGTAAAAGCAAGGTATTGGGTCTAGGTAGAGTTGCAATCTCAAAGGATCAACACATGGATAAAGTGATGCTTGTTGAATCCCTTGGTTTCAACTTAATGTCTGTCTCAATGCTTTGTGATCTAAATATGTTAGTGATATTTGGAAAGTATTGTTGCCTTGTGCTTATGGAATCTGATAAATCTCTAGTCTTTGAAGGATATCGAAAGGACGATTTGTACATGGTAGATTTCTCAATAGGACCACAGTTGGCCGTATGTCTTCTAGCAAAGGCGTCAGAATGCTGGCTCTGGCATTGGAGGCTAGGGCATGCTGGCATGATAAACTTGTACACACTCACGAAGAAGAAACATGTCGTAGACATCGAGGGCGTCAAGTTCAAGAAGGATCATCTGTGTGGTGCCTGCGAAGCTAGAAAGATAACAAGGTCTGAGGGAGTCTTGGATTAGGGGGTGTTCGGGTAGCCGGACTATACCTTCAGCCGGACTCCAGGGCTATGAAGATAGAAGATTGAAGACTTCGTCTCGTGTCCGGATGGGACTTTCCTTGGCGTGGAAGGCAAGCTTGGCGATGCGGATATTCAAGATCTCCTACCATTGTAACCGACTCTATGTAACCCTAACCCTATCCGGTGTCTATATAAACTGGAGGGTTGTAGTCCGTAGGGAATCAGCTCCATATACAACAATCGTACCATAGGCTAGCTTCTAGGGTTTAGCCTCCTCGATCTCGTGGTAGATCTACTCTTGTACTACCCATATCATCAATATTAATCAAGCAGGACGTAGGGTTTTACCTCCATAGAGAGGGCCCGAACCTGGGTAAAACATCGTGTTCCCTGCCTCCTGTTACCATCCGGCCTAGAGGCACAGTTCGGGACCCCCTACCTAAGATCCGCCGGTTTTGACACCGACATTGGTGCTTTCATTGAGAGTTCCTCTGTGCCGTCACAATCAGGAAGGATGCCTCCTCCCGTCTTTAAAGACGACGCCGTTGCTAAGGGAGCCTTGGCTGTCAGCCAAACCCTCCGGCTAGGTGGTTTCCTCATGACCGCCTGTTCGGCTGTTGCGCCGATGGTGACCTCTCGGGTCATCAAAAGCAACCTACACGTCAGCTCGGAGCTCGTCGAGCAGCTAGATCCAATGGAGCTCTCTTCCATAAACAAGCTCTTGGATCGCATCACCGCCCTGGGGGTCGCTACAAATTATGACCAGGTTGGGCTTAAACCCGATCTAAGAGAAATTAACTCTCCCCAAGTCACCCACCACGTTGCCGTGGTAGAGACGCGGTGCGGCGACCCTTCATCTATTTTAAGGACTAGCTACGTCCGAATTCCCAACCCCTCCAAGCCGGATACCCGCGAAGGGGGAGACGTAACTCAAGACCTGAGCTTAGGATCAGGCAACGGGCCAGATTCACTGGACAACATCCAAGAATCCGAACTTCAGAGTTCGGAAACTCTTTGGCCTCCAAATCTTGGATTGGGTGAGGTTTCAGATTCAACGACACCCGCGCACCCGATTATAAGCGATCTCTCCCAAATCAGGCAGAGGCCCGAGGAAACAGTACATCATTACTGGGCCAGATTCCTCCTGGTTATGAACGGGATAAAGGATTGCCGCGAGGAAGACGCAATCTCAATTTTCTGCAGTAATTGCACGGACAAGGGAATCCTTAACGCCGTAAGTCGTCGTGATATCACACGCTTCGCTGACTTGGCGTCCATAGTATAAAAATACTGTGCGATGGAAAGCGCCTGGAAAACCGAATTTTTTTTTGGGATAATCCGGCCTTGAATAGTAATCCCGTCCGAACTAAGAGGGTGCATCATCACAGGACACCCGGGATAAACACCAAAAAGCCAAAACCCTCTACAGGGCATGGAACCGTACTGGAAAGATGGCTTGATGGACCCTGTAGAATTCACAGTATAGAGGACGCCACACCAACTCACAGCCTTAGAGCATGTTGGATACTCTGGCAGGTGGTCAAAATCGGTGAGGACCTCTTAATTTCGCAGCCATTACCTTGAACGTGCCTCGCCGAAGTCTATCAAATTGCAACAATAAATCCATGGAGTGACACTGCCATTACCTTCAATGCAAGTGATGAACCTAGATTCTGAACAGCCCGAGCACCAGTCGCATTGGTCCTCAGTCCCATAGTGGACGGCTTTCGCCTCACCAAGGTGCTCATGGATGGAGGCAGCGGATTGAACCTCATTTATGAGGAAACCCTTCAAAAAATGGAAATAGACTGGAACCGCGTCGAGCGAAGCAGCACAACCTTTAGAGGAATAATCCCTAGTCGGGAAGCGCGCTGCACAGAAAAAATCACACTAGATGTGGTGTTCGGCACGCAGGATAATTACAGGTCTGAAGAAGTCACGTTTCAGGTGGCCCCGTTTAAGAGCGGATATCACGCTTTACTAGGGTGGGAGGCATTCACAATCTTCCAAGCAATACCCCATTACGGGTACATGAAGCTTAAGATGCCCAGGCCAAATGGAATTATCACTCTAGCTAGTGATTCGGACATAGCACTCCGCGCCGAAAACAAGACAGCCGCATTAGCCCTTGAGGCGCTATCCGAAGCCTTAGCGGCCGAGGAACTGACTGCGCTGCGCTCCACGGTTAATAGGGATGATGTGATACTCGATAAGAGATCCAAATCCACGTCCTTCAAGCCAGCTGACGAAATAGTCAAATTCCAGGTCCATCCAACAGACCCTAATAAAACAGCTTCCATCGGGGCACGACTGAACCCTGATGCAGACGCCGCACTGCGAGAGTTCCTATGAGAGAACTGGGACATCTTCGCCTGGCACCCTTCAGACATGCCAGGGATCCCACGCAGGCTGGCCAAACACAGCTTAAATATCCTAAAAGGATTTAAACCTGTCAAACAAGCCCTTCGGCGTTTTTCCGAACCCAAGAGACATGCTATGGGGGAGGAGCTAGCCAAGCTATTAGAGGCCGGATTCATCAGAGACATAAAACATCCGGACTGGCTAGCAAACCTGGTGATGGTACCAAAGAAGGACAAATCCTGGCGCCTGTGTGTCGATTTTAAAGACCTTAAAAGGCTTGCCCAAAGGATCCCTTCCCCCTCCCCTGTATCAATCAAATTATCGATGCCACCGCAGGACACGATTTGTTGTGTTTCCTCGACGCATACTCCGGTTACCATCAAATCAAGATGGCAGAATCAGACCAAGCTGCAACAGCATTCATCACACCATACGGCCCATTCTGCTTCAACACAATGCCCTTCGGGCTGAAAAACACCGGCGCAACATATTAGCGCATGATCCAGACATGTCTGGCAAACCAGATCGGCAAAACAGTGGAGGCGTATGTGGATGATGTGGTCGTCAAATCAGGACATGTCGAATCCCTAGTAAACGACTTGAGGCTTACATTCGATAACGTCCGAAAATATGACATCAAGCTCAACCCAGAAAAATGCGTCTTCGGTGTTCTAGCCGGAAAGCTCTTGGGCTTCATTGTATCCGGTAGAGGAATTGAAGCAAACCCATCCAAGATCCGAGCTTTGTCACAATTGGATGTCCCAAAGGACCTTAAACAAATACAAAAATTAACCGGGTGCGTAGCAGCTTTAAGCCGCTTCATCTCCCGCTTGGGAGAAAAGGCACTACCCCTTTATCGCCTCCTTCGGCGCATCGAACACTTCGAGTGGACGGATGCCGCCACGGCCGGACTTGATGAAATAAAAGCCATATTGGCAACAAACCCAGTCCTGGCCGAGCCAATCACCGGCGAACCAATGTTATTGTACATTGCAGCAACACACCAAGTTGTCAGCGCAGTGCTCGTTGTTGAGCGGGAAACGGACGGACACAAATTCCCCCTTCAAAGGCCGGTCTACTACATGTCCACTATCCTCACTCCATGCAAATCACGGTACCCGCATTATCAAAAGATTGCATACGCGGTATTCATGGCATCCCGGAAGCTACGACACTACTTTCAAGAGTGTTCCATAACAGTAGCCTCGGAAGTGCCACTAAACGATATTATCAACAACCGCGATGCAATGGGCCGGATTGCAAAATGGGCCATCGAGCTTCTCCCGTTCGATATAACCTATAAGCCACGGCGAGCTATTAAATCGCAAGTTTTGGCCGACTTCGTCGTAGAATGGACGGAGGCCGAGCTCCCTAAAGAGTATGACACATATTCAAAATGGATTATGCATTTCGACGGCTCCAAAATGTTGGCCGGACTGGGGGCCGGCGTTGTCCTGACGTCCCCCACAGGAGACACAGTCCAATATGTGCTCCAGATCATGTACATGGATTCCAACAATGCAGTCGAATATGAGGCCCTCCTACATGGCCTCCGGATAGCAGTATCCATGGGTATCCAGCGCCTAGAGGTACGCGGGGATTCAAACCTCGCAATATCCCAAATAAATGGAGACTTCGATGCCAAGGACCCAAAAATGGCAGCTTACCGCGACGCCATCCTAAAAATGTCAGCTCGGTTCGAAGGGCTGGAGTTTCACCATATAGCAAAACAATCAAGCGGCGGACGTCCTAGCACGCATCGGAGCAAAACGCGATGCAGTCCCCCCCAACGTCGTTTTGGAAAGATTGTTCAAGCCATCCGTAGCATGGGAGGGGGAACCCGCAAATAACAGCCCGAACCCAGCCGCACCACTCGACGCCGAACAATCTGACACAATTGGAGGCTCTACCAACGAAATTACACCTTCAGCCCACGTAATAATGGCGGTTATCGCCCCATGGACAGAACCATTCCTAGCCTACCTTACTAGGCAGGAACTCCCGGAGGACCAAAACGAGGCCCGCTGCATAGTGCGGCGATCTAAGGCCTACAGAGTCCATGAGGGAGAACTTTATAAGAAAAGCACTACCGGAGTCCTTCAAAGGTGCATCTCCGAAGAGGAAGGGCGGAACCTCCTGGCGGAAATTCATGCCGGACTCGGTGGTCACCACGCTGCTGCTCGGTCCCTTGTTAGCAAGGCTTTCTGTACAGGCTTTTACTGGCCGACGGCCCGAGCAGACGCTCAGGACCTAGTCCAACGATGCGCTGGTTGCCAACTTTTTGCCAACCAAAGCCATATGCCACCCACCGCACTCCAAACTATACCCATCACCTGGCCTTTTGTGGTCTGGGGGCTTGACATGGTCGGACCCCTTAAAGGTGGAACCCATAGGAAAAATACTTACTGGTCATGGTGGATAAGTTCACCAAATGGATAGAAGCCAAGCCTGTTAAAACAGCCAAATCCGGACCTGTGATAGACTTCATATCCGGGGTTGTACACCGTTATGGCGTCCCCCACAGCATCATAACCGACAATGGTACAAACTTTACCTCCCACGAGGTAAAACTCTAGTGCAAAAACATGGGCATCAAGCTCGATTATGCTTCCGTCTATCACCCACAAACCAACGGCCAGGTCGAACGCGCAAATGGTCTTATCATGAGCGGCATTAAACCCAGACTGGTGCGGTCCCTCAAGGAATCTAACACGCACTGGGTAGAGGAGCTTGACTCCGTGCTTTGGGGGCTGCAGACCACGCCAAATCGCACCACCGGATACACACCATTTTTTATGGTGTACGGCGCAGAGGCAGTTCTGCCCTGCGACATAATTCATGACTCACCTAGAGTGCGCATGTACGAAGAAAGAGAAGCCGAGCTCGATCGGCAGGACAACTTGGACGCCTTGGAGGAGGAGCGTGACGTGGCAAAAGCCCGTTCCGCATTTTATCAACAGCAGGCCCGAAGATATCAAAGCAGAGAAGTACGGGCCAAAAATTACAATGTTGGCGAACTAGTTCTACGCCTGCCAGATAAAAAAAGGACAAACTCAAGCTCAAGTGGGAAGGTCCATTCATAATCGACCAAGTCCTGAATGGTGGGGCGTACCGCCTGCGAGATGCGTCGGATAACCGACTCGAGCCGAACCCGTGGAACGCCACCCGTCTCCGAAGATTCTATGCCTAGCGCCGGACTTTGTGTTCGTCTCCTTCCTCTGTCCATTTTTTGCATTTTTTTGCATTCTTCTGTCTTACATTTCTCTCCTTCCCCTCTTTTCTTTTATGGCCCTTAAAGGCTCATCTAGTGACGCGCCACTCGCGCTCATTAAACCTGGGGGCTTCTTTAACAGAAGCTTATTTATACGGGCTTCACGCCCAACACATTTGTCAAACTTCTGCATGTATCTTTTTCTTCACCATTATATGCATCGATATGACTTAAGTTTTGGCCTAGCTGGGTTGCCTGGCTCCTGTGCTTACCCCTACGTTCCCGATTGTTCAGCTAGGCGGTAAAGGGAGCACCTCTGCGATTGTTACTTCCGGGTCAGCCGGATGTGTACCTTAGACTAGGTGAAGCCGAAAGCTAGCGTTCTTAAGGGAATATTCGGTCGGTGAAATAAAAGATGATCTTTTTACCCATTTTATGCGCCCCCAGATGCTTTTTTCTGCGTTTTTTCACGCAGTCCAGACATGCACTTTAGGGCATGCCTCCCAGCGAAAGGAACCCTAACGGAACTATTCTCTCTGGAAGATGTTTCTTACTAACCATGTAATATAACATAACTAGTTGGGCACTTGTCTGATAAAGCACTAATGACCCCTATGCCTGTTCTCCACGCATACCCCGGTTCTTATATGACCGTATGGTATTCGGACACACTCCGAACCGTCAGGTGCCGAGGTTGAAGCGAAAAGGTCGGCAACGACAAACGATCTACAATCCGGCTAGAAGGCATTACACATGTCAATTCAAAATTACATAGTCATTCTGACTGATTGTATTCCTCTTCTATACCATCTAACAGGCTGTCTAATTTACAGTCCTGCTGGGAATACTTTGCGGCCAACTCTACTTGGCCGTATACTAAGCTTACAGGGATCTCCTTCCCGTCAGGCCCCACTGGTCCGACCTCGGCCATGTGGTTTGGGTCAGACTTCGTAAAACGGGTCTTCACCATGGCCCAGGCCTCCCTAGCGCCTTGTCGGCAGGCCGATATCTTCCATAACCGGAAGCGCCGCCGAGCTCCCTTCAGCTTCTCCGCAAGCTCTCCAGGGCCCTCGGGCACGGAGTGGGCAGGCCATAAGGCTTGGGCAATACCCCGCATCGCCTGCCGAATTCGCTCGTGCAGTTGCAAGAGTTCGGGAAGAAGGTCACCCGTAGAACCGGGCATCTCCTCTGCAGGACAACCTGTGAGCATACCTACAGACATTAATATGTTAGTTGACTTCCTCGCCGAACTTTTTTTCAAAGTTCGTTCAAGCACTTACTAAAAATGCCGCGTCGAAGCCGCTGATTCTCCTTCGTGGAGTCCGACAGCTGGCCACCGACATCTTTAAGTTCGACGTCCAGCTTGGTGTTGGCATCCTGAAGATCATTCTTCTCTCGCCTCACCTTTGTCAACATACTCTCACCGGCCTTTAGCCGGCGTAAGAGTTGTTGCTTGTCCGGATCGAGTTCGGTGCCATCTGCAATATGATTTGTCAGATTTGCACCCACACCACACAATACAAATCTTTCAAAGTGTATCTTACCTGAGGGGGTCTCTTTGGGCTCCCCTGCTACGGCTAGTGCGGCCTCTAGTTGGGCCTTGCACTTTTCCAGCTCCTGGGACAGTACGGCATTCTTCTCTGTAAGAACCTGCATATTAAATGATCCTTAAATCAGTTGCTTTAACTGCTTCAAGTCTCGGGGGCTACTGGCATATATATATATATATATATATATATATATTTAACCAAAATTTTCTTACCCGTATGTCTTTTACATACTGCTCCGTGGCTCTGGCTAAACAATTTTGAGCGGCACGGAGGTACGCATCTCCCGAATTAAAGGCATCTAAAGCCTCTTGGGAGAAACAAGCGTCGCGTAGAATGGTCCGGCGACGCCTGTGGTTCATGGCACTCTCCACTTCAGAATTTGTGGCAGACAGCCTGTCCGCATCCTCTGTCAGAGGAGTGTCCGGTGCGCGCCTTGTGCTCGCCTCCGCTTCCTGGCCAGACGTTGGAGCCTGGCTGGTGGAGGCGCGATTAGCAACCTCTCCGGATGTAGTCCGGCGAGGTCTCTTCATTCTGGAGATAGCACGAACGTTAATATGCCCTGACAGAATAACTCCAGGGAAACAGAGGGTGCACAATACCTTTGTGCCGGCATCTCAGTCTGGACTACACTCCTTTTTGCCCCACGGGGCCCTGCGGCCCCTCATTGGCTAGCCGCCGCAGGTTCGGCCTCCTGCCTCGGAAATCTCCCCTGCAAAACGCGGTTGTCATCAGAAACACCGGGCTACGTGAGGGTGGAATCTCTTTCAAGGGAATAAGACCTCGGTTTCTGTCACCTGGGAGGCCGGGATTAACCCTGGATAATCCGCCGTAATGGCTACCAAGGTATTGTCCTTGCTTAGCTGATGGAACACCCCGTCGATAAGCTCTACCGATATGTCTGGATCCTCTTCAGAGTCCGGATTGAGGGACCGTTCTGGGTCCTCGGGCTGTGGAGGGCGGCTGTTTATATCCTTTACCTCCTGTCGCAGTTCCTGCATTGAAGTCGGTAGACTACCTATCTAACCATGGGAGTATAGAACAAACGGGCAGGCGCAATTGTTCACTGACCCAACTTGGAGGATCGTACATACTGAATCCGGCCCGCGGGTTGACGCGGAGGAATTCCTCCTTTTCTCCCTTGTACAAAGAGGATAAGATCTTTACTAAGGCGTCGGCTGAGGCCGGCCCCTTACGACCGTAACGTGTGGCATCATCCTCCCTGTTGAAATCCCACATGGGGTGGCCTCTATATTGAAGCGGCTGCACCCCCCGCATAATGCATGCGGCCATGACTCCAATCATGGTTAGTCCGGAATGAGCCAACAGTCTTATCCGGCCCATCAGGTAAAGGATGTCTCTGTCGCTTTCTCTCTGAGAGCTCCGCGGACGCCAGCTCAAGCGTTTCTTCAATGGAGCACTGTTGAACTCAGGGAGACCGACCCGGAAGGGCCTAGTAGCGGGACGTCATCTATGTAAAACCATTCCGAAGGCCAGTCCTCAGACGCCTTCCTTGGGGTTCCGGATAGGTATCTGGTCCCGGCGATGCGCCATACTTCGGCTCCGCCCACTTGGTATATAGACCCCTCTTGAGAACGGGGCACCAGGCAGAATAACCTCTTCCACAGCGCGAAATGAGCCTCAATGCCTAAAAATAGCTTGCAAAGGGCGGCGAAACCCGCAATATGCAATACGGAGGCGGGCGTGAGATTGTGCAGCTGGAGGCCGTAGAACTCCAGAAGCCCGCGGAGAAATGGATGAATTGGAAATCCCAGTCCCCTTATTAGATAGGGGACGAGGCACACCCGCTCTCCTTTAGAAGGATTGGGGGTGCTCTCCGCTTGTTTTCCGCCATTGTAGGTGGCGAGACCGGCTCGGACCGGGACCATGTATGCCAGAGGGAGAAATCCCTTGGCCTGAAGCGACACTAACTCGCTATGCGGGATGGTGCAACTCTCCCAGTCCTCGGGTTTGGGACCGCAGGGGCGAGGGGAGGAGCTGCGACGACTGTTCATGTTGGAATGGACCTTTGCTGGAAGCGCTCTGATGATAACTCACGGAAAGGAGAAGGTGCGGTTTGGACCTAAATCCCCATCCTGTTAAATAGGCGGCTCGTTTATACGGCTAGGGGTGTGGATGTAAAAACGCCCCGGCTTTTCGCATTTGTTTGACACGTGGAAGATGGCCATTATTGGGCGTGGAGGCCGAGGAGCACTACAAAAATCGGACATTGTTCCTACAGGAACACAAGATTTGGAGAAGAACCCGCCTTGCAATGCCGAACAATCTGCGCGCCGGACTCGTCGTCATTGAAGCCTGGTTCGGGAACTATTGAGGGAGTCCTGGATTAGGGGGTGTTCGGGTAGCCGGACTATACCTTCAGCCGGACTCCAGGGCTATGAAGATACAAGATTGAAGACTTCATCCTGTGTCCGGATGGGACTTTCCTTGGCGTGGAAGGCAAGCTTGGCGATGCGGATATTCAAGATCTCCTACCATTGTAACCGACTCTATGTAACCCTAACCCTATCCTGTGTCTATATAAACCGGAGGGTTGTAGTCCGTAGGGAATCAGCTCCATATACAACAATCATACCATAGGCTAGCTTCTAGGGTTTAGCCTCCTCGATCTCGTGGTAGATCTACTCTTGTACTACCCATATCATCAATATTAATCAAGCAGGACGTAGGGTTTTACCTCCATCGAGAGGGCCCAAACCTGGGTAAAACATCGTGTTCCCTGCCTCCTGTTACCATCCGGCCTAGACGCACAGTTCAGGACCCCCTACCCGAGATCCGCCGGTTTTGACACCGACAAGGTCCAAGCATCCCTCGGAGACAATCATGACGACATCTCAACCTTTCGAGCTGCTTCACATGGACTTATTTGGCCCTACTCACTACTCTACTCTCACTACCACTTCTTGCCTCAATGGTTTCGTCATTGTCGATGATTATTCAAGATACACATGGGTGCATATAATCCTTTACAAGAATGAAGTGCAGGATGACTTCGGACGATTCGTCAATCGTGCCATGACGAACTATGGCATCAAGATCAAGCACATCAGAAGTGACAACGGCACAAAGTTCAAGAACACCGGCCTCGACACTTATCTCGATACATTGGGCATCACTCATGAGTTCTCAGCTCCATACACACCTCGGCAGAATGGCATCATTGTCGGGGATATACCCCGCGACATAAACCAGCCGGAAGTATAACCCGGCCGGACTTGGCGGTTTACTTGAGGCCCGGTGAGACTTGAAGATTCACTGGTGACTCGTTTGGACTTGGCGGTTTATGATTCATTGGTAATCCGGCAGGCGGGTCAGAGGAGCGACAAGACCCGGTGGCCCAACGGGCGGTTCATGAAGGCCGGTTCATACTATGGTGGGCCGGTTTAAGAGGAAAGGCATGAGGAATATTTGTCTTACAAAGAGTTAAGACCTGGACTTGTATCCGTTTTGTATTAGAGATAGACTAGTCCTAATCCTAATAGGACTCCACATGTAAACCACCCCTTCAACATATATAAGGAGGGGCAGGGCTCCTCAAAGGGGGAGAAGATTGACAAGTTCCACGAGTTGGACAAGTTAGGTTTAGACAATAGCTCGCGAGATAGAGCAATCTTGTAACCGTGGTCATCATCATCAATATCAATGAAGCAGGATGTAGGCTTTTACCTCCACCGTGAGGGGCCGAACCTGGGTAAAATATCGCGTCTCTCGTCCCGCTCAACCCCTCTCAAGCTACCATATAGATGCACTGGCCTCGCGACTAAGTCCTGACACTAAGGACATCTGCCGTGACAATTCCACCTATCGGGAGCTTGGTCGTGTCCGACCATGGTAACGCCATCTGATCAGCTCAAATAAGCCTCTTTTTGCAAATGGTTTTATCATTGCCTTTGCTTCAATATTTTCCTTGATAACTGTTTCTTTTATTTTTGTTGCGTTTTTAAACCGACAAAGTTTTAAACCGGCCCAAACTGTCAATTACAAATTGACGGAACACGGTCAAATCTTAATCCGGAGACTATCTGCCCGGTTTGATTTTCTGTTACCATCCTATTATGGAGTAAACCGGTGTTTATCACAGCCCGGCACGGTTTTATCATAAACCGGCACAATATGGAAGGAGTTATCAGTACTCAAGATTGGGGTTATCACCTTTACTACAAAAGGTTGGTAAAACCAAACAACGTGATTCAATGTCACAGGTATGATCTATTTCATATTTGATTATTCTTAAGGGTAGCCTTGGTTATAAACCCGGGTTATATGTTGGGCATTATGACCCGTCCGGCGGTAAACCGCCAGGACACTTTAAACTTGTTGTATGCAGAAACAGTTTTGTTAAACCTTCCTGGCTTTGGACTATAAGTCGCCAGTATATATATTTGGATTGCGCCATTTGAATCATGCGCTTATAAATCATTGGGTCATATTATTCAAATAGCCAAACTTGGCTGAATTTTCATTATGATATTGAATGAATAAGGTTTTCATACCGGATTATATTATCTTGAATAGCCAACATGGCTGGATTTTTATGGTTATTAATAACCGGTATTATTGAGTTTTCAAAGTCGCTTTAGCGCAATGGCTATTATTTTATCAAAGGATATGATTTATTCTACAATGGAAGGAATAGTCCCGAGTCGCTGCAGGCTTACAACCCGGCACTTGGGGGCTACATTATTCAAATTGAGATTACATGCAAGTCTCATGTCGCTGCAAGCATGCACCATGACACTTGGGGGCTAATGCAAAGTCATTTTTACTAGTCTTATTGAAGACCCGACTCATCATATTATAATGAGCCGGCCCTTGGGGGCTACCAATTGCTCCTGTCAACAATTCAAGGTACACAAGTTTTCGTCCATAATATTGAAGAATCCATTGCTCAGTTGGTAAAGCACAAAGCTCTTAACCTTGTGGACGTGGGTTCAAGCCCTACGATGGAAGCTACATTATAATATGTTATTTTCATTAAAGTATATATATCAAGTCCCGGTTCAGTATTATCTTACTAAGCCGGCCTTTGGGGGCTACACATTGCTGTTCAAAGTTTACAAGATTATATTTACAAAGTCCCTGCTCATTATTGCATAATGACCCGGCCATTGGGTGCTACACTGGTTGAAGTTTTTATGAGCATCAAGCAATTACATGTCCCAGGTTGCTGCAAACATGACAACCCGGCACTTGGGGGCTACATATATGGAGTATTCAGTTTTGAGATGAACAAACCGGATTTCTTCAAGGTTGAAACACTTATTGGAGCAAGTCTTAAGTTATCACTATGTTCTCCTTTTAAGACTTGGGGGCTACAGGTATTATGCATATAAAGGAGGAATATCTTCATTTTTATCAGTTTTGAGCAAATCAGGAAGATCAATTACATAACCCGGTGTTGACAACAATTATGACCCGGTGCCATCAATATTTATAAACCGGCCATGTTGGTAATATTAAACCGGCAAGTTTTACATCTTCAAACCGGCTGAATATCAGATAAGTATTTCAAGACCCATATTTCTTGAATCGGCGCTTTGGGAGCTGAGTCAAAGGAGTTATTCTTCACAATATTTCTCTGTGACAAACCAATGTCGGCAAATTGATTATGAAGCTGGTCTGTTGACCCGGACTTCCCAGAAGGAGGAAATAACAAGGACTTAAGGGTGATCAGGTGCCGGTTTACAAAGAATTCTTAACCCGGAGCATAACCTGTCAAATTTGTTCTTGTGTTTATTTTGCAGCATAAGTTTACCATGGATAAATCCAAGCTAAACTTGGGGGCTAATGTCGGGGATATACCCCGCGACATAAACCGGCCGGAAGTATAACCTGGCCGGACTTGGCGGTTTACTTGAGGCCCGGTGAGACTTGAAGATTCACTGGTGACTCGTTTGGACTTGGCGGTTTATGATTCATTGGTAATCCGGCAGGCGGGTCAGAGGAGTGACAAGACCCGGTGGCCCAACGGGCGGTTCATGAAGGCCGGTTCATACTATGGTGGGCCGGTTTAAGAGGAAAGGCATGAGGAATATTTGTCTTACAAAGAGTTAAGACCTGGACTTGTATCCGGTTTGTATTAGAGATAGACTAGTCCTAATCCTAATAGGACTCCACATGTAAACCGCCCCTTCAACATATATAAGGAGGGGCAGGCCTCCTCAAAGGGGGTGAAGATTGACAAGTTCCACGAGTTGGACAAGTTAGGTTTAGACAATAGCTCGCGAGATAGAGCAATCTTGTAAATGTGGTCATCATCATCAATATCAATGAAGCCGGATGTAGGCTTTTACCTCCACCGTGAGGGGCCGAACCTGGGTAAAACATCGCGTCTCTCGTCCCGCTCAACCCCTCTCAAGCTACCACATAGATGCGCTAGCCTCGCGACTAAGTCCTGACACTAAGGACATCTGCCGTGACAATTCCACGACAATCATGAAGCGCAAGAACAGAACACTCATTGAGATGGCTCGGATGATGCTTGATGAGTACAAGACTCCAAGGAAGTTCTGGCCTGAAGCTATTGATACTGCATGCCACGTCATCAACCATGTTTATCTTCACAAGCTTTTAAAGAAGACATCATATGAGCTACTGACTGGTAAGAAGCCAAACGTAAGCTACTTCAGAGTATTTGGTGCTTGGTGCTGGATCAAGGATCCGCATCACACTTCAAAATTTGCACCGAAAGCACATGAAGGTTTTATGCTTGGTTATGGAAAGGTTCGCACTCCTACAGAGTCTTCAACCTCTTTCACTATAAAGTGGTTGAAACTGTGGATGTGCGGTTCAATGAAACTAATGGCTTGCAAAGAGAGCACCTGCAAAATGTGCTAGATGAAGTCTCACCAAGTGAATCCATCAAGCTTATGGGTACTGGAGAAATCGTACCTTCAGAGGCACATGCTGAAGAAGAACTTATCATTTTTGTACCAAGTCAACCTGAAGACACTTCTTAGCCTGAAGCCAATGATGAAGACGAAGACAATGATTAGCAAGGGCAAAATCTTCATCCAGTTCATCCTCGTGTTGCAAATGAAGTACAAATTGAGAAGATAATTGATAGAAACAATGCACCTGATCCCCTCAGTCGTTCAAGAGCAACACAGCTAGCAAATTTATGTGGGCACTTTGCATTTGTCTCTATATCTGAACCCAAGAAAGTTGTTGAAGCCTTCATGGAACTGAATGGATTCAAGCGATGCAAGAAGAGCTTCAACAGTTCGAGCTGAACAATGTGTGGGAATTGGTCAAGCGTCCTGATCCTCGCAAGCACAACATCATAGGCACCAAATGGATCTATCGCAACAAACAAGATGAGCATGGTCAAGTAGTCAGAAACAAGGCTCGTCTCGTTGCTCAAGGATACACTCAAGTTGAAGGGATTGGCTTTGATGAAACATTTGCTCCGGTGGCTAGGCTTGAAGCCATTCACATACTGCTAGCCTATGCCAACCATCGCAACATCCTCCTGTACCAAATGGATGTGAAGAGTGCCTTTCTCAATGGCAAGATTGAAGAAGAAGTGTATGTTGTACAACCTCCTATCTTCGAAGACCCAAAACATCCTGACATGGTATACAAGCTCAATAAGGCACTGTACGGCCTTAAACAAGCCCCTCGCGCTTGGTATGACACACTCAAAGACTTCCTGAAGAGCAAAGGCTTCAAACCTGGTTCCCTGGATCCCACTCTTCACGAAGACATACGATGGTGAATTGTTTGTATGCCAGATCTATGTGGATGACATTATCTTCGGCTGCACCGACAAGAGATACAGTGATGAGTTTGGACACGTGATGCAAGAGCAGTATCGGATGTCCATGATGGGTGAGCTGAAATTCTTCCTTGGTCTTCAAATCCGTCAGCAAAGCAACGACATCTTCATATCTCAAGAGAAATACCTCAAAGATTGCCTGGAGAAGTTTGGGATGCAAGACTGCAAAGGATACACGACGCCAATGCCAACCAAAAGTCATCTGGGCCCCGACGACAATGGTAAAGAGTTCGATCAAAAGGTATACCGCTCCATGATTGGTTCTTTACTGTACTTGTGTGCATCTAGGCCAGATATAATGCTTAGCGTCTGCATGTGTGCCTGATTCCAAGTGGCACCAAAGGAGTTGCATCACTTAGCCGTGAAGCGAATTCTTTGATATTTCGCTTACACCCCAACACTAGGATTATGGTATCCAAAGGGCTCAGAGTTTGATCTAGTTGGATTCTCAGATGCTGATTATGCTGGTGACAAGGTTGATCACAAGTTTACTGTAACACCCACAATGCGGCTATATCTCCCACGTGTCGAGGCACGACTTAGAGGCATAACCGCATGGTGGTTTAGTCGCAAGAGGGGTAATCTTCACGAAATCCCATGTACTGAATAAGAAAGGGATAAAGAGTCGTCTTACAATCGCCACTTCACACAATACATAAATATATCATACATCATCCAGAATACAATCAAGGTCCGACTATGGAACCAAAATAAAGAAAGACAACCCCAAATGCTAGATCCCAGATCGTCCCAACTGGGCTCCACTACTGATCAACAGGAAACAAAACAACACAACGAAAAGATCTTCACCGAGCTCCCAGTTGAGCTCGGTTGCATCACCTGCACTGGTATCATCGGCACCTACAACTGTTTGGAAGTATCTGTGAACCACGAGGACTCAGCAATCTCACACCCACGAGATCAAGACTATTTAAGCTTAAGGGTAGGAAAGGGGTAGTGAGGTGGAGCTGCAGCAAGCACTAGCATATATGGTGGCTAACTTACACAAAAGAGAGAGAGAGAAGAGAAGCAAAGCATGATCGAGAAGCTAAAAGTGATCAAGAAGTGATCCTGAAGCTACTTACGTTCAAGCACAACACGAGACCGTGTTCTCTTCCCGGATTCCGCCAAAAAAAGACCATCACGGCTACACACGTGTTTGATTCATTTTAATTAAGTTAAGCGTCAAGTTCTCTAGAACCGGACATTAACAAATTCCCATCTGCCCATAACCGAGGGCACGACTTTCAAAAGTTCAAAAACCTGCAGGGGTGTCCCAACTTAGCCCATCACAAGCTCTCACGGTCAACGAAGGATATTCCTTATCCTAGGAAGACCCGATCAGACTCAGAATCCCGGTTACAAGACATTTCGACAAATCTAAAACAAGACTAGCAAAGCCGCCCGATGCGCTGACAAATCCCGATAGGAGTCGCACGTATCTCGTTCTCAGGGCACACCAGATGAGCGCTCCGTACAACTAAAACCGAACCTCGAGTTTCCCCGAGGTGGCGTTGCAAAGGACTCTAGTTCGGACCAACACTCAGAGGAGCACTGGCCCCAGGGGGGGCTTAAAATAAAGATGACCCTTGAGTATGCAGAACCCAAGGGAAGGTATACGAAGA
The DNA here is from genome assembly GCF_018294505.1 of Triticum aestivum. Taxonomy (NCBI): domain Eukaryota; kingdom Viridiplantae; phylum Streptophyta; class Magnoliopsida; order Poales; family Poaceae; genus Triticum; species Triticum aestivum. Next base: position 308,568,835 of record NC_057806.1, on the reverse strand, counting down.
ATTAATTGCACTTCACGATACAAGAAGAAAAGATACTTGAGCTCCTCCAACAAAAATCTTGACGAACACTAGAAGAATGAATTAAATCCAGCTAAACCACCATTAAGAACCTCGATAACCAAAAGATGATGAGATAGAATTGAAAGATTAAAAGAATAAGATAAAATCCTTGCGATGATTTAGATGGAGGTTCCGACGAGATAAGCGAGAGAACTTGGAAGTCCGGAAGGAAAAGATGTAAACACTTGTGATTGGAATATATTCAACACGAACAAATTCCGAAGGAAGGGATTAATCAACTTGATGCAAGAAGAATAAGAATTATGTTATGCGTATCCTTCACCAATTTAAATTGATGACAAGCAATGGATTTGCATACCAGTTATTCGCGTTGGAAAAGATTACGGGGGGATATAGCGCCACATATGGGAAGGTCTTCAGCGAACCACCGGTAGGATTGGAAAGAACGAATGAATATATGTGATAAGAACGGAAAAAGGAATCTTGAACGAACCACCGTAAGAATTCAAAATTGAATGACAAAAGAGAATGAATCATCGGGAAGAATTAGAAAAGCACAAAGATACTTGAGGGAATTAAGAGACAAGAGAACGAAGGGACCGCGAATTGATTGAAGAATATTGAACGAAGCACCGGAAGAATATTGAGACGAACGAAGGGGCACGGATATATAATAAATGGAGAACGAATCTGAAAACTTAGAATGAAGAAATATTCCAAAAAGATGGCCTCCGGATGATCGAGACGGAAAAACAACTCCTGAAATACTCCGGATGGATAAGAAAAGAATTTCTGGCAAACGAAATAATTTGAGAGGATAACATGAAGTAGAACCACGAATCTTCTAGAGAACGGATAAGATTTAGAGGAAAACTCTTCTTCGGTCTTCAAATGTTGCGAATGGCGACGAGAAACACCATCAAAATTGTTGAGATACTCGGAGAGAATGAAAAGAGGAAAGATTGACCTGAACATGAGAGAATTTGAAAGCAATCTTGGAGAAGACATCTGACTGATGAAATTCATACTTACGTCAAACTTCGAAAAGAATTTGAGAATAACTCCGAAAAATTAGAAGAGTCAGGTAAGATACTGGGAAAATACCTGTGGGTTAGGGCCCACTCAAAATAAACACCTTCAAATGATTACTTGAAAGGGAGATTACATCGGTTGAATTAAATGGCTTGAATAAGATAAGACCTCGAAATAGCTTTAAAGGATTATGAATAGAAACTTGAATGTTGTGTGATATCTTCCGCGCTCCAGATAAACAAGAATAGCAAGAGGTGGATGCTTAAGAGGTGCACCGGCATGAGAAAACATTTGAACCGAGGAAAAGGATATGATCGACAATGCTTGAATTAAATCCACCGGAGAAGAAAACGAGAACGAAGAATGATGGACTTGTAGAGCATCTCCATGAGAACCACTGGGTAAGAACATTGACGAAAAAGAATGGAAAGACGTCCCATCAATAAAAGGATACTTGATGAAGACATCTGATTCCTTGAAGGAAAAAGGGTGGGATGGCTGGAAAACAGAGGCAACTTGGAGACGGATGAAACAAACACCGTTGACGAAAACTGAGATTGGATCTTGCGGATGTTGAAAATGAACGGATCCACTTGAAGAGGCACACGCCGGTTAAAAAGGATTGACATGACAAACTCGATTATCATGAAGGATTGGTATTCACATCAGAGTATGAGAACACCATTTAGGAAAGGTATGGAATCGACACTTGACTTCGAAGCAACTCGAATACCACAACTGAAAAAAAACAAAGGATTGGCTTGCAAAATAAGCCGGAAACAAACATATGATAGATCCCATATCGTATCATGTGTCTGTTAGAATGACATCCTACGTGATACTTGAATTCCCACTTATAAACTCCCGAAACTTTCTCGTTATGCAATCAGGTGTTGGGGATACAGGGGAAGCATAATATCTCACCTACCTACATCCAGCTGTATCCATCCTTCAACACATAACCAAGAAACCTTCGGAAATCGTTTACCTCAACCTTCGAAAAGCATCCGTTATACGAGTTATGGCAATACTACCGAACTCCCGCCCCAATACTGGGTGGCGTTGAGGTTATCTCACCAACAACTGCATAAAAGTGATTTTCGATGTCGGCGAAACTCAGGTATTCCAGAATTGCAACAATAAAATTGTGACGACAACACCTCGGAGCTCAACTCCCCGGGACACTGCCACAACCCCTAAATGTCAGGAGGCACCAAGAACAATGTTCTCGTCACAAAACCATCAGAATGATTCCAAGATACCCATGTGATCCTAAATTTTTTTAGTGAAATTTGAGAAGAGAAGAGTCAAAACTCTACGTGAGGATGCCTCACCAGAGCGACGAAGGGACTGAGGAGTAAAAAGAATCCTACTCTCCGATATATATAATCCTAAAAGACTCAAAACATTTTCTAGACTCAATAACGCCAGCGATTCGATCAAGCAGGGGGCTCCTAAGTCGGGGAAGGCTCTGATACCAACTTGTAACACCCACGATGTGACTATATCTCCCACGTGTCAGAGCATGACTTAGAGGCATAAACGCATATTAGGCATGTCACGAGAGGGGTAATCTTTATACATCCCATGTACTGAATATGAAAGGGATAAAGAGTTGGCTTACAATCGCCACTTCACACAATACATAAATATAGCATTAATCATCCAGAATACAATCAATGTCCGACTACGGAACCAAATAAAAGAAGACCACCCCTAATGCTACAGATCCCCGATCGCCCCGACTGGGCTCCACTATTGATCAACTGGAAACGAAACAACACAACGAACATGACCTTCATCAAGCTCCTCCTTGAGCTCGGTTGCGTCACCTGCACGGTATCATCGGCACCTGCAACTGGTTTTGGAAGTAATCTGTGAGTCACGGGGACTTAGCAATCTCACACCCTCGCGATCAAGACTATTTAAGCTTATGTGTAGGTAAAAGGTATGAGGTGGAGCTGCAGCAAGCACTAGCATATATGGTGGCTAACATACGCAAATGAGAGCGAGAAGAGAAGGCAAAGCATGTTCGAGAATCTATGATCAAGAAGTGATCCTAGAAATACTTACGTTCAAGCATAACTCCAACACCGTGTTCACTCCCCGGACTCTGCCGGAAAGAGACCATCACGGCTACACACGCGGTTGATGCATTTTAATTAAGTTAAGTGTCAAGTTCTCTACAACCGGACATTAACAAATTCCCATCTGCCCATAACCGCGGGCACGGCTTTCGAAAGTTCAAACCCTGCAGGGGTGTCCCAACTTAGCCCATCACAAGCTCTCACGATCAACGAAGGATATTCCTTCTCCCAGGAAGACTCGACCAGGCTCGGAATCCCGGTTACAAGACATTTTGACAATGGTAAAACAAGACCAGCAAAGCCGCCCGGATGTGCCGACAAATCCCGATAGGAGCTGCACATATCTCGTTCTCAGGGCACACCGGATGAGCGCTCCGTACAGCTAAAACCAAACCTCGAGTTTCCTCGAGGGGGCGCTGCAAAGGACTCTAGTTTGGACCAACACTCAGAGGAGCACTGGCCCGGGGGGGGGGGGGTTAAAATAAAGATGACCCTCGGGCTCCGGAAACCCAAGGGAAAAAGGCTAGGTTGTTAGTGCAAATGTAAAACCAAGGTTGGGCCTTGCTGGAGAAGTTTTATTCAAGGAGAACTGTCAAGGGGTTCCCACTATAACCCAACCGCGTAAGCAATGCAAAATCAAGGAACATAACACCAGTATGACAGAAACTAGGGCGGCAAGAGTGGAACAAAACACCAGTATGACGGAAACTAGGGCCGAGCCTTCCACCCTTTACCAAGTATATAGATGCATTAATTAAATAAGAGATATTGTGATATCCCGACAATAACCATGTTCCAACAAGGAACAAACTCCAATCTTCACCTGCAACTAACAACGCTATAAGAGGGGCTGAGCAAAGCGGTAACATAGCCAAACAACGGTTTGCTAGGACAAGGTGGGTTAGAGGCTTGTCATGGCAATACGGGAGGCATGATAAAGCATGTGGTAGGTATCGCGGCATAAGCATAGCAAAAGAGCGAGCTGTTGGGTTTCGTAGTAATTCAAAATTTTCCTACGCACACGCAAGATCATGTGATGCATAGCAACGAGAGGGGAGAGTGCTGTCTACGTACCCACGCAGACCGACTGCAGAAGCGTTGACACAACGTAGAGGAAGTAGTCGTACGTCTTCACGATCCAACCGATCAAGCACCGAAACTACGGCACCTCCGAGTTCGAGCACACGTTCATCTTGATGACGATCCCCGGACTCCGATCCAGCAAAGTGTCGGGGAAGAGTTCCGTCAGCACAACGGTGTGGTGACGATCTTGATGCACTACAGCAGCAGGGCTTCGCCTAAACTCCGCTACAGTATTATCGAGGAATATGGTGGCTGGGGGCACCGCACACGGCTAAGGAATAGATCACGTGGATCAACTTGTGTGTTTCTGGGGTGCCTCTGCCTCAGTATATAAAGGAGCCAAGGGGGAGGGGGCCGCCGGCCAGGAGGAGGGCGCAGGAGGAGTCCTACTCCTCCCGGGAGTAGGACTCCCCCCCAATCCTAGTTGGACTAGGATTCCCCGAGGGGGAAAGAGAGAGAGGGCGGCCGGCCACCTCTCCTAGTCCTAATAGGACTAGGAAGGGGGGAGGCGCGCGGCCACCTTGGGCTGCCCCTTTCTCCTTTCCACTAAAGCCCATTAAGGCCCATATGGCTCCCGGGGGGTTCCAGTAACCTCCCGGTACTCCGGTAAAACCCCGATTTCACCCGGAACACTTCCGATGTCCAAATATAGGCTTCCAATATATCAATCTTTATGTCTCGACCATTTCGAGACTCCTCGTCATGTCCGTGATCATATCCGGGACTCCGAACAACCTTCGGTACATCAAAATGCATAAACTCATAATATAACTGTCATCGTAACCTTAAGCGTGCGGACCCTACTGGTTCGAGAACAATGTAGACATGACCGAGACACGTCTCCGGTCAATAACCAATAGTGGGACCTGGATGCCCATATTGGCTCCCACATATTCTACGAAGATCTTTATCGGTCAGACCGCATAACAACATACGTTGTTCCCTTTTGTCATCGGTATGTTACTTGCCCGAGATTCGATCGTCGGTATCCAATACCTAGTTCAATCTCGTTATCGGCAAGTCTCTTTACTCGTTCTGTAATACATCATCCCGCAACTAACTCATTAGTTGCAATGCTTGCAAGGCTTATGTGATGTGCATTACTGAGAGGGCCCAGAGATACCTCTCCGACAATCGGAGTGACAAATCCTAATCTCAAAATACGCCAACCCAACATGTACCTTTGGAGACACCTGTAGTGCTCCTTTATAATCACCCAGTTACGTTGTGACGTTTGGTAGCACCCAAAGTGTTCCTCCGGCAAACGGGAGTTGCATAATCTCATAGTCATAGGAACATGTATAAGTCATGAAGAAAGCAATAGCAACATACTAAACGATCGGGTGCTAAGCTAATGGAATGGGTCATGTCAATCAGATCATTCAACTAATGATGTGATCTCGTTAATCAAATAACAACTCTTTTGTTCATGGTTAGGAAACATAACCATCTTTGATTAACGAGCTAGTCAAGTAGAGGCATACTAGTGACACTCTGTTTGTCTATGTATTCACACATGTATTATGTTTCCGGTTAATACAATTCTAGCATGAATAATAAACATTTATCATGATATAAGGAAATAAATAATAACTTTATTATTGCCTCTAGGGCATATTTCCTTCACGAGCAACTAGCAAGCAAAGATAGAAGTGATTTCGAGGGTATGGTCATCTTGCCTGAGATCCTGCAAGGAAGAAGAACGATTCCATGAAGAAGATAAACAGACATAGTCGAACGGATCCTCACAAACACGACGTTATCAGAACTAACCCGAAGAAGCACCACCGAAAAGAAGCAAACAACATAGTAAACAAACAAGCATAACATGACATGATGCACCACCAAGTATGATGCATGTCAAGATTAAATGTTGTTAACATGGCAAGAGGTGAAGCATATGCAAACTACCTATTTAGGCAAGTTTAAATGAGGCCGGAAACACAAACAACCATTTCGGAAAATCCCCATATGCATACTTAAAATTTGGTACTGTTCTGCCTAAACCATATTTTAGAGTTGTTAAACAACAAAAGTATGTGCATCATGTTAATCTATGAATTTTTCTAGACAAGTTAGATATAAAGTTTATTAGATTCCGAGCTACGGTTATTAAGTTATGAAATCAACCATTTTAACATGACCTATGTGCAAAAATAATGCAAACAACAAGTTTAAATATTTTAACATGGATGAAAGTTGGATATTGTGAACTAGATAAAATTTTAAACATTTACATGTATTGTTTGTTTAATTTGGATGCATGCATATTTGCTTATTAACAATACAAAACAGTGGCATTCCCTGTAAATATGCATGCACTGGAAAATGCAAAAATCACAGAGCAGAAAAAAATATGTACGGGCCGGATTGCAGCGCAGTGCAGCGGCCCAGAAGAGAATGAGGCCTAAGTGGCTGTGTGCCAAAAGAAATTGAAAACAGGGCAAAAACTGTGGCGCCTGGGATTCGAACCCCAGACCCCATGGCTGGATAGTGGCCGCGCTAGCAACTGGGCTAGCTATGTGTTCATGATGCAGAGGGAGATCAGCAGGGAATAAAGCATATGGGCAACGCGACCAGGACCCAAACTGAAGCACTGACCACTGCAATGGATGAGTGTTTATGGCACAAGGAGGGCTCGGTCCAAGATGAAACAGTTGTGCGTGTGTGTGAAATAACAGAAACAACATAAAAAGAAAAAAGGAGGGGCACTCGGAGTGAACCCAGGTCCTCTTGGTGTAGCTGAACATAACTTTCCAGAGGGTAAACGAGTGGATGATGCTCCAAATCAGTCCAAAGGCAAATTACAGAGAATAAGAGCTGATCCTCTGAAGATGCAGAATTGTAGAAAAAAGGATGCAGCCGTGGGGATTTGAACCCTGGTCATCTAGGTGTCAACGAGCTGGGCTAACCAGTAGGAGCTAAACTGAATTTGAATACAGTTAACAGAATAACACTAACTGAACCAATAGCTCGAGCGAACCTGACCAAACAACAGAAACAAGCGTCCGACCTTGGTTGTGCTTGCGATGGAGCTCGGCATCGAGCAGCAGGTGCTCGCCTGGGTGCCTTGGGGCCGCGCAGGGGTGTGGAATCCTGCAAGGAAGGATGCTAGGGGACGAGCGCATGCATGCACGCATGTGAGGTTGTGCGCAGGCATGATCCTGCGGCCATGGTGGCAATGTACGGCGAGTCATGAGCTACAGGGGAGATATGCAAGGCGCGGGGACGAGGTGGGCGTGCTGCTGTGCATGATGCGGCTATGCGCATGAACGTGCATCGGGAGAGGCGTGCGTGTGTGCGAGCGCATGGGAACAAGGGCGAAGACACCATGGATGAAGAAGCTACAACGAGCATGGTGTAGGTGTGTGGGTATGTGCAGAGGCGTGGTGCTCGGGTGCGTGAGCGCGTGAGGTTGTGGCTTGCGTGCTCGCACGGACGATCGTGCATGCGTGTGCATAGGAGCGGGCGGAACAGAGACGACGCTCGTTACCATTCCGCAACAGAGCATGGTGGCTGGGGTTTGGCATGGATGGATCGGCTCCTAGAGGATGAATATGAGGCGGGAAAAGGGCTTGGGCGACGCGGCTGCTCACCTAGTGCCTATAGGACAAGAAGTTGTGGCCGTGGAGACGAAGGAGACGGCGCGATGACGCGCGGAACTTGCCGGTCTTCGGGTCCGGGAAGAAGAGGAAGAAGATGGGTCGGGGAAGTCGATCCAGAGGCCGTAGAGGTGCATGCATGGACGTAGTTGAAGAAGCGGGTCTTCGGGGATCCCTCCACAGTGGCCGGAGGGTCGGAGGCGCGGCGAGGAAGCTACCCCGAGCTCGAGCTCTTGCTCGCTCGGGTCATGGCGGCCGCTGTGAAGGCGTGAGCGTGGAGACTTACCTAGGCGGCATTGAGGGAAGGAGAGGGTCTGAAAGGATAGAGGAGAGGCCGGGGTAGGGTTTGGACATGATTTATAGGGGCTAGGGGCACCGGACGGCCGTCAAATCATCGGGCGTGCCGACATGGCTCCTCTGGATGGCCTGCCATACAGGAGGATGAAGCTCCTGTTGCTTGCGGGCTAGCTGGGCTGCGGGAGGCTGGCTGGGCCGGTTCAGGAGGGAAGAGGCTCAGGTGGCTGTGAGTAAGTTCAGCCTTTTCCTTTTCATATTTTTCTTCCTATTAAATAAACAGCCAACAAAAGAGAAAGGTCAGGGATATTGTGTGAGAAATAGAAAGAAGTAAGGATACATATGGACTCCTAGAATTATGCACCATTTTATAAAATTGGTTTGGGCATTTTTAGAGGTAGAAAAATAAAACAAGTTTGAATAAAATTCAAACTTGAGGCATTTTTGAACCTAACCAAAACAACTCCCAAAAGGCTGAATCTTGACAGAGAGGTATAAGGCATGGTGCATGATTCATTGACAAAGATTGAACATTAATGGAGAAGGGAGAAATGGCACTTGCATCAAGGAAGGAATAAGAAGTAATGGGGAGGTGATGATGCATGGGTCAAATGCATAGCCAAGCAACATTACAAACATAATGCAAGCACAACGAGATGAATACCACAATGCACATGATGAATGCAAAATGACAAGAGGCACAAATGCAATGTGACAATGGTGAGCATGTCAATGCAATATAACCAAAAGATGACCATGATGCAAGAAACAAAATATGAAAATGGCACCATCAAGATCACGGCAACAAACAATTGGAACACCCAACCTCGACGAAATAAAAGGAAGGTAACTAGAGCATCGGTCTTGGGGCGTTACACCTATGTTTTTGCGTATGCGATTAACTGATATGCTCAAAACAAATCCTTATGCTAAGTACATGAAAGATATTATTACAAATAAAAGAAAGATACCGGAAGCTGAAATTTCCACCATGCTTGGTATTTATACTTTTAAAGGTGGAATACCAAAGAAACTTGGCGATCCAGGAGTACCCACTATACCATGCTCCATTAAAAGAAACTATGTTAAAACTGCTTTATGTGATCTTGGAGCCGGTGTTAGTGTTATGCCTCTCTCTTTATGTCGTAGACTTGATTTGAATAAGTTGACACCTACTGAAATATCTTTGCAAATGGCTGATAAATCAACTGCTATACCTATCGGTATTTGTGAGAATGTGCCTGTTGTAGTTGCAAACGTTACTATTTTAACGGACTTTGTTATTCTTGATATTCCCAAGGACGATAGTATGTCTATTATTCTTGGAAGACCCTTTTTGAATATTGCAGGGGCTGTTATTGATTGCACTAAAGGCAATGTCACTTTTCATGTTAATGGTAATGAGCATACGGTAGACTTTCCGAGGAAACAACCTCAAGTTCATAGTATCAACTCTATTGGAAAGATTCCATCGATTATATTTGGAGGTTTTGAATTTCCTCTTCCTACTGTCAAGAAGAAATATGATATTCTTATTATTGAGGATGTGCATATCCCCATTGAGGTAACATAGTGTTATTTGAAATTTCTCCGGTTCCATGTTATTCGAAATGAGTTCGTTAACAAGACTTGATCAACCTTGTTAGTGGATTCCTTTTGATGATCATGAGATGGATGAAACTAGAAGGTACAACCTGCTGTACCCTCCTTTTACTTTCTGTTATTTATATAAAATAAAATAAAATAGCATTTTTCTGTCTGTTATCTGATTATCCGTGCAATATAAAAATACCCCGAAAATAAAAGTTCTCCAAATGCCCTGAAATTTGAATATGATTTTTTCTAGAATATTTGAGAATATTTGGCACTGAGAACACAGCAGGGGGGTCATCCACCTGGCCACGAGGGTGGAGGGCGCGCCCCCTGCCTCGTGGGCGCACGGTGGCCCTCCTCCACTTATCCTTTCACTCATACACTTCTTCTTCCTTCCACAAACACGAATAACCAGCTCAAACCCGAGTCCAAGCTCGTTTTGCTGCCATTTTCGATCTCCTTGCTCAAAGCACCTCTCACAAAACAGCTTGGGGAGATTGTTCCTTGGTATGTGAATCCTCCATGGGTGCAATTAGTTTTTGTTCTAGTGCTTTATTCATTGCAAATTTTTGCTGCTTAGGTGACCCTGTTCTTGAGCTTGCATGTCAAATTTATATGGTCAAAAGTAGTTTTGATGCATGATATAGGCTCTAGGCACTTGTATGAGTAGTTGCTATCAATATTATTGAGTTTGGTTTACTTTTATCTTGAAGTTACTAATTTTTTTATAATTTTTTAGAAAATGATAAAGAGATTTTTGAGGGGCTCATCGAGCCGAAGCTCAAGGGAAAAGCAAAATGAAGAGGCACAAAAGCCTAAATATAATTCGCCTCGCATCGCGGAGGCCTCACCGACTTCCTCCACGACCAACGCGTATAGCAAGTACCTCGTCTCGCCGAAGGACATTCACGCCTACTGGAACCCTACATCAGCCACAGAGCTAGAGGCGAAACCACAAGTTGATCCTCCGCGACAGTCTAATTACCTGTGGGATCCAGAGATGATTGCCAACCAGTGGAAATCAGAGTCTTCTTCATCTCAGTACGACCCCAACTTCTACGGATATCAGCCAGGCCAGCCGTGGCCACAGACCAACTTAGGCCAAAAGCCTATGCTTGGGGGAGTACGTATTTCCCACCAACATTACATTTATGTTCACACACTCATTGCTAGATGTCGGTGCTCATACTTTTTCATTGTATCATCCATGCTAGTTTTTTTTCCTTTTTATGCTTTCTTCTTGTGTGTTTAATAAACCATAAGAAAAACCAAAAAATTAGTTGCAGCTTTTAATTAATTCACTTTCCATGCTTGTAGCAGTAATTAAAAAACAAAACCCAAAAAGATTTCATGTTCTCCTTTTGCTTGTTGGGAGCTTTCCCATGTAAATAGTTTTATTTCTTTTCTTTTCTTTGGGGGTCGATAGGAGAAGACCATAATTAAATTGTTGAAGTAGCTCTTATATGCATTATTGTTGATCTAACAAAAGAGCCCATATTGCCTTGTCTTCTCCTGTTTATTGAATGCTTGCAGATTCCAGCTTAGTCCAATGCATGTGCACTATTATTATTATTCACATCATTTGATCGTGCAAGTGAAAGGCAATTGTGATGTTATATGATGGACTAACTGAGATAAGAAAAACTGGTATGAACTCGACCTCTTTTGTTTTTGTAAATATGATTAGTTCATCATTCCTGATTCAGCCTATTATGGATAAACATGTTTGCAATGACAACTAGAGATCATAGTTTCTTGTGCCATGCTTGATTAGCTATGAGTTATAATGGTTTACCTTGCGTGACGACATGCTATTAAAATGGTTATGATGCGGTATGATAGGGTGGTATCCTCCTCTGAATGATTTAAGTGACTTGACTTGGCACATGTTCACGCATGTAGTTGAAACAAAATCAACATAGCCTTCACGATATTTATGTTCATGGTGGATTATATCCTACTCATGCTTGCATTCGGTGTTGGTTAATTTTAATGCATGTTCTTGACTGTTGTCGCTCTCTAGCTGGTCGCTTCCCAGTCTTTTGCTAGCCTTCACCTGTACTAAGCGGGAATACTGCTTGTGCATCCAACTCCATAAACCCCAAAGTTATTCCAAATGAGTCCACCATACCTACCCATATATGGTATCTACCTGCCGTTCCAAGTAAATTTGTATGTGCCAAACTCTAAACCTTCAAATAATTATCCTATTTTGTATGCTTGAATAGCTCATGTATCAACTAGGGCTGTCCATATCTTCCATGTTAGGCGGGTTATTCTCAAGAGGAGTGGACTCCGCTCCTCACTCACGAGATAAATGGCTGGTCACCGGGATGCCCAGTCCCATGCTTTATGCAAACTAAATCAAAATAATTGCAAAAAAAACTCCCCTGGGACTCTTGTTAGTTGGAGGCACTCGTTGTTTCGAGCAAGCTATGGATTGATGCTTGTTGGTGGAAGGGGGAGTATAAACTTTACCATTCTGTTTGGGAACCGCCTATAATGTGTGTAGCATGGAAGATATTGCCATCTCTTGGTTGTTATGTTGACAATGAAAGTATACCGCTCAAAATATTATTCACCTCTGTTTCAAAAACAAGCTCTGGCACCTCTACAAATCCCTGCTTCCCTCTATGAAGGGCCTACATATTTACTTTTATGTTGAGTCATCCTCCTCTTATTAAAAAGCACCAGTTGGAGAGCATCGCTGTCATTTGCATTCATTATTGTTAGTTTACATTGAGTATGACTTGACTGGGTCTCTTTTACCATGAATTACAATGTCTAGTCAATCCTTGATCTTTAAAGGTGCTCTGCATTTATGTTTTGCGGTCTCAGAAAGGGCTAGCGAGATACCATCTTGTTATATTATATTATGATTGTTTTGAAAAAGTGTTGTCATCCGAGATTTATTATTATGGCTCGTTAGTTGATTATGCCATTGATATGAGTAAACTTGAGACCTATGCGTTACTGTGAATGTGGTTAGTTATAATCTTTGCTAAAAACTTGAATGCTGGCTTTACATATTTACAACAACAAGAGCAAACAGAGTTTGTAAAAGTTTTTCTTTATCACTTTCAGTTTATCAACTGAATTGCTTGAGGACAAGCAATGGTTTAAGCTTGGGGAAGTTGATACGTCTCCGTCATATCTACTTTTCCAAACACTTTTGCCCCTGTTTTGGACTCTAACTTGCATGATTTGAATGGAACTAACCCGGACTGACACTGTTTTCAGCAGAATTACCATGGTGTTATTTATGAGCAGAAACAAACGTTCTCAGAATGACTTGAAACTTCATGGAGCCATTTTTGGAAAATATAAAAAATACCTGCAAAAGATGAAGGCCAGGGGGCCCACCACCTATCCACAAGGGTGGGGGGCGCGCCTGCCCTCCTAGGGCGCGCCCCTACCTCGTGGCCCCCCTGGTGCCTCTCCGACTCCAACTCCAACTCTATATATTGTGTTTCGGAGAGAAAAAAATCAGAGAGAAGAAATCATCGCGTTTTACAATACGGAGCTGCCACCAAGCCCTAAAACCTCTCGGGAGGGCTGATCTGGAGTCCATTCGGGGCTCCGGAGAGGGGAATCCGTCGCCATCGTCATCATCAACCATCCTCCATCACCAATTTCATGATGCTCACCGCCGTGCATGAGTAATTCCATCGTAGGCTTGCTAGACGGTGATGGGTTGGATGAGATTTATCATGTAATCGAGTTAGTTTTGTTAGGGTTTGATCCCTAGTATCCACTATGTTCTGAAGAAGCAAACATCATGTGAAGAAGCAAAAACTTAGGATCAACCGAAACTAACCGATAGTTGTTGAAGAAGAAAGGTGGGATGCCAACCGGGGCATCCCCAAGCTTAGACGCTTGAGACTTATTGCAATATTATATTGGGGTGCCTTGGGCATCCCCAAGCTTGAGATTTTGTGTCTCCTTAATTCCTCTCATATCACGGTCTCCCTAAATCTCAAAAACTTCATCCACACAAAACTCAACAAGGACTCGTGAGATAAGTTAGTATAAACCATTGCAAAAACCTTATCATACTCTACTGTAGCAAATCACTAAACTTATTATTCAACATTGCATACTAAATGCCTCTGCATATTTAATAGTCTTATCCTCAAATAGAATCATTAAAGAAGCAAACATATGCAAACAATGCAAACATAACAGCAATCTGCCTAAACAGGATAGTCTGTAAAGAATGCTGCAACATCCATACTTCCCTAACTCCAAAAATTATGAATGAAAATTCCCGAAAAAGGTTTCCACATTTTATCACATTCTGACTTTTCTAGGGAATTATTGCGACAGCGGTAAACTTTCTGTTTTCAAACAGCAACATGTATACTTGTAACATAGGCATAGTAAAGGCTATCAATGCCACATTTATTGAAATAAAAGATGCAAAACATTGTTCTAAATAACAGAAAGAAAATCCTAACAAAATAAATTGACTCTCCAAGCAAAACACATATCATGTGGCGAATAAAAATATAGCTCCAAGTAAAGTTACCGATGAACGAAGACGAAAGAGGGGATGCCTTCCGGGGCATCCCCAAGCTTAGGCTCTTGGTTATCATTGAATATTACCTTGGGGTGCCTTGGGAATACCCAAGCTTAGGCTATTTCCACTCCTTATTCCATAGTCCATTGAATCTTTACCAAAAACTTGAAAATTTCACAACACAAAACTTAAAGTAGAAAACTCGTGAGCTCCGTTAGCGAAAGAAAATGAAAGACCACTTCAAGGTACTGTAATGAACTCATTCTTTATTTATATTGGTGTTATGACTACTGTATTCCAACTTCTCTATGGATTATAAACTATTTTACTAGCCATAGATTCATCAAAATAAGCAAACAACACACGAAAAACAGAATCTGTCAAAAATAGAACAGTTTGTAGTAATCTGTAGCTAGCGCAAGATCTGGAACCCCAAAATTTCTAAAATAAATTGCTGGACGTGAGGAATTTATCTATTAATCATCTACAAAAATAAGTAACTAAATATCACTCTCCAAATAAAAATGGAAGCAATTCTCGTGAGCGCTAAAGTTTCTGTTTTTTACAGCAAGATCAACAAGACTTTCCCCAAGTCTTCCCAACGGTTCTACTTGGAACAAACACTAACTAAAACATAAAAACTCAATAATAACAGAGGCTAGATAAATTATTTTTTCTAAACAGGAGCAAAAAGCAAGGAACAAAAATAAAATTGGGTTGCCTCCCAACAAGCGCCATCGTTTAACGCCCCTAGCTAGGCATGATGATTTCAATGATGCTCGCATAAAAGATAAGAACTGAAACATAAAGAGAGCATCATGAAGAATATGACTAGCACATTTAAGTCTAACCCTATTACTATGCATAGGGATTTTTTGAGCAAACAATTAATGAGAACAATAATCAACTTGCATAGGAAGGTAAAACAAGCATAACTTCAAAATTTTAAGCACATAGAGAGGAAACTTGATATTATTGCAATTCCTACAAGCATACATTCCTACCTCATAATAATTTTCAGTAGCATCATGAATGAATTCAACAATATAACCAGCACCTAAAGCATTCTTTTCATGATCTACAAGCATAGAAAATTTACTACTCTCCACACAAGCAAAATTCTTCTCATGAATAATAGTGGGAGCAAACTCAACAAAATAATTATCATGTGAGGCATAATCCAATTGAAAACTAAAATCATGATGACAAGATTCATGTATATCATTATTCTTTATAGCATAAAAGTCGTCACAATAATCATCATAGATAGCAACTTTATTCTCATAATCAATTGGAAGCTCTTCCGAAATAGTGGAATCATTACTAAATAAAGTCATGACCTCTCCAAATCCACTTTTATAATTATCACAATAAGATTCAACATCCTCCAAAATAGTGAGATCATCACTTCCTAAAGTTGACACTCTTCCAAACACACTTTCATCAATATAATCATCATAAATAGGAGGAATGCTTTCATCATAATAAATTTGCTCATCAAAACTTGGGGGACAAAAATTACCATCTTCATCAAACATAGCTTCCCCAAGCTTGTGGCTTTGCATATCATTAGGATCATGGATATTCAAGGAATTCATACTAACAACATTGCAATCATGCTCATCATTCAAATATTTAGTGCCAAACATTTTATAGATTTATTCTTCTAGCACTTGAGCACAATTATCCTTTCCATCATACTCACAAAAGATATTAAAGAGGTGAAGCGTATGAGACAAACTCAATTCCATTTTTTAAAGTTTTCTTTTATAAACTAAACTAGTGATAAAACAAGAAACTAAAAGACTCGATTGCAAGATCTAAAGATATACCTTCAAGCACTCACCTCCCCGGCAACGGTGCCACAAAAGAGCTTGATGTCTACTACACAACCTTCTTCTTGTAGACGTTGTTGAGCCTCCAAGTGCAGAGGTTTGTAGGACAGTAGCAAATTTCCCTGAAGTGGATGACCTAAGGTTTATCATAATTGGATCACATAACTATCCCTCAACATGCAACAAAGAGTCACTCCAAAGTCACTAATAGCGGAGAACGAACGAAGAGATTATGGTAGGGTACGAAACCACCTCAAAGTTATTCTTTCCAATCAATCCGTTGGGCTATTCCTATAGTTGTCACAAACAGCCCTAGAGTTCGTACTAGAATAACACCTTAAGACACAAATCAACCAAAACCCTAATGTCACCTAGATACTCCAATGTCACCTCAAGTATCCGTGGGTATGATTATACGATATGCATCACACAATCTCAGATTCATCTATTCAACCAACACAAAGGACCTCAAAGAGTGCCCCAAAGTTTCTACCGGAGAATCATGACGAAAATGTGTGCCAACCCCTATGCATAGGTTCATGGGTGGAACCCGCAAGTTGATCACCGAAACATACATCAAGTGAATCACGTGGCATCCCATTGTCACCACAGATACGCACGACAAGACATACATCAAGTGTTCTCAAATCTTTAAAGACTCAATCCGATAAGATAACTCCAAAGGGGAAACTCAATTCATTACAAGAGAGAAGAGGGGGAGGAGAAACATAAGATCCAACTATAATAGCAAAGCTTGCAATACATCAAGATCGTGCCAAATCAAGAACACGAGAGAGAGAGAGATCAAACACATAGCTAGTGGTACATACCCTTAGCCCCGAGGGAGAACTACTCCCTCCTCGTCATGGAGAGCACCGGGATGATGAAGATGGCCACCGGAGAAGGATTGCCCCCTCCGGCAGGGTGCCGGAACAGGTCTAGATTGGTTTTCGGTGGCTACGGAGGCTTCTGAAGGCGGAACTCCTGATCTATTGTGTTCTCGGATGTTTTTAGGGTATATGGAGATATGTAGGTGGAAGAAGTACGTCAGGGGGCCACAAGGGACTCACGAGGGTGGAGGGCGTGCCCTAGGGGGGTGGGCGTGCCCCCCTGCGTCGTGGCTTCCTCGTAGGTCCCCCGACGTGCACTCCAAGTCTTTTGGGCTTCTTTCCTTCCAAAAATAACTTCTCTAGTTGATTTCGTTCCGTTTCGACTCAGTTTGATATTCCTTTTCTTCGAAACACTGAAATAGGCAAAAAACGGCAAATCTGGGCTGGGCCTCCGGTTAATAGGTTAGTCCCAAAAATAATATAAAATTGGATAATAAAGCACAATATTGCCCAAAACAGTAGATAACATAGCATGGAGCAATCAAAAATTATAGATACGTTGGAGACGTATCAGTGTTCCTTCCCCTCTGGTGGCCCTTCGGTCATCAGCTTCTCAGCATCCATCTTCCCTGAGTGCACCTTCGCGCGGGCGAAGGCCATTCACGCACCCTCTATGCATGCCGACCGCTTGATGACATCAAGTCGAGGGCAAGCGCTCACAAGCCGCTTCACGAGCCCGAAGTAGCTGCCTGGAATCGGCTCTGCAGGCCACAGCCGGATAATCAAATCCTTCATGGCTAGTTCTGTCGCCTTAGGCAGTTCGATCAGCTGTTTCAGTTGATCGACAAAAGGCACCGGATAATTCGGTGCCAAATATTGCGACCAGAAGAGCTTATCCGCAGTGTTCCTTTTTCGGCCTGGTAGAATTGGGCGGCATCTGATATGCTGCGGGGCAGCTCTGCAAATACCCCTGGAGAAATCCGAATTCAAAATTAGAAACATAATCTTCTCCTCAAATACTTGCTTTACAAGGAAAAAGCCTTACCCGCCGTGATCTTCCTCGCCTCTTGGATCCCCTGCAGGGCGCTTTGGGTTTCCCCACGGGCATCGCTCATGGCCTGACGCGCCTTGGTGAGTTCGGATTCTTTCTCCGTTAAACTCTGCTCCAAGGTCTCGCATTTCTTCACGGCCTCTTGCAGCTCCTGCTCAGCGTTAATAGCCCTGGCCTCATACTTCTCACGAAGAGCCTGCTATGTGGTTTCCTTTTCCTCGGCCTCGGCCACAGCCTTCTTGAGGGCCTCGACTTCGGTCACCATCCCTAGTGCAAATCATGAAGCCTATTTCATCATACTGAAAATTCATTCGCAATAAACGCAAACAAGCCTTGTGCATACCTTGTTTCTCTCCCAACCGCATTTTCAACTGGCCAAGTTCTTCTTTGGCCCGCTCCAGACTTTGATTCAGTTCAGAGATCTCCGCAGTATGAGAGGGAGCAGCCGCTTCAGACGCCTACTTATAACAGACGAGAAATAGATGTCATTCAATGAGTCTTCCCGCGAACACAAATTTGATCCTCTGTCCGGCTTTTTCTTTCACCGAACAGTGTATCAGGGGCTACTATCCATACTATGACACTCTTCGAAAAACATACCTCAAAACCTTTTATAAGGCTGATACAGGCTCCATTCAATCCACTCTCAGCAGACTGAATCTTCTCAATCACCGCACCCATAAGGGCACGGTGTTCATGGACGATGGAGGCGCTCTTCAGCGCCACCAACAAAGCATCCGACGCCTCTGGTTGGACAAAGGTTTCCGGTATACCCCCTCCAGCTAAGAGAGGATGCTTGCTTGATTCTGGAGCCATATTAGTCTCCGGAACTGCATCCAGCTGGGAGCTGAATTCAAGATGGCCCTCGCCATCAGCTCCCATGGGAATTTGCTCCCCCATGCGTTCGGCCCCTGAAGTTTGATCTCCAGGCGCCGCCTTCACGGTCTTTTCCTCTCCCTCTTGACCGAGGTCCCTCTGGGACAAAGCCTCGGTGGCATTCACCTGTTCGAAGGAAGGGGCCTTCGGGGGCGTCCCGCTTTCCATATCATCCGAGCTCAGCGAATCCTCTGATGAGGATTGTTCGGTACGGGACCTCGCTAGACTGCAAAAAATGTGGCTCAGATTGAAATATTATGCCATGATAAGTCTAAACGCATAAACATACTCGGACTGTATATACTTACGAGTTTACCAGGGGCTGGGCCCTGGGATCCCACGCCGGGCCGCTAGTGACGGCGGCAGTGAGCTCCTCCGAAGGAGGAACTTCCCCCCTTTTAGGCAACTCGGCCTCCAAGTGTGCGGAGGCCGTCCTCTTCTTTCTTTCCCCCGTAGGGGATTCATCTTCCTCCTCCTCCTCGTCCTCTTCGGAGGCGAAACGGGCATCAGAGCCTTCGGATATTGTGTCCGAAGTGCCGCGGCGATGAAGGCCGCCCCGAGTCTTTTTAGCCTCCTGCTCGACCGTCTTCTTCGGCACCTTGTAAGGCGCGGTGACCAGCATCTTTGTCAAAAGTGGGACGGCCGGTTCTTCGGGCAGCAGGGCCAGACAATGAATCCGCTCCACGTTCTTCGTCCAGCCCTAGGATATTTATGGAAAACACGTTAAGCGCTTCCCTTGGGTCATGCAGACAAAAGTATGATTACTTACCGAACTTGCAGGGCGGGACAGTTGGTACCCGCGGTCTTTGGCGGAGTCTGGCCATGATTTGCTGGACTTGAAAAGCACCTTCCAGATGTCCTTGTGCAAGGAGCCGAAAAGCTCCCGCAAGGTTTGGTGCTTGGCCTGATCGAATTCCCATAGATTGCAAGTCTGATGTTGACAAGGTAGGATCCGACGAACTAACATCACCTAGACCACATTGACGAGTTCAATGTTCTTCTCTCCCATATCTTTAACGCGCGTCTGGAGCACTGACAATTCGTCAGACGAGGACTAGTTCAGTCCCTTCTTGACCCAGGATGTGAGCCGCAGGGGGCACCGGATCAAAACTCGGGAGTAGCGGCCCATTCCATGCCGCACGGCTCGGTGATGTAAAACCAATAATGTTGCCACTCCTTGACGGAATCGTTAAAGATGCCGGTTGGCCATGTAACGTTAGGCATCTTGCTCACCATAGCGCCCCCGCACTCGGCGTGCTCGCCACCCACTACCTTGGGCTTCACATTGAAAATCTTTAGCCATAAGCCAAAATGTGGCGAGATGCGGAGAAAGGCCTTGCACACAATGATGAATGTCGAGATGTTGAGGAAGGAATTAGGGGACAGATCGTGAAGATCGATCCCATAATAATACATGATGCCGCGAACGAATGGGTGGAGGGGAAATCCTAGCCCCCGGACAAAGTGAGGGAGGAATACAACCCTCTCGTGGGGTTCCGGGGTGGGGACGGTCTGTCCCGCCGTCGGGAGACGATGGCTGATTTTCTTGGGCAGATACCCGACCTCCCGAAGCTTTTTGATATCCTTCTCCCGGACGGTAGAGGCCATCCATTTGCCTCCTGCTCCGGATCCGGACATTTTCGGAAAACCTTTGTGGGCAGAGAAGATGGACGCTTGGGCACTGGAGCTTGGGAGGAGGGGAATAGATCGGAAGGAGAAGGCGTGGGTGCGAAAGGGAGTCCTTATCCCCTTATAAAGGCAGCAAGGATTCTGCGCCTCCCCACTTTCCTGGTGAAACCGCTTATTCCCCAAGCGCCGTAATTGATGGCGCGGTTGGGTCACCCGCACCCGTATTAATGAGAATCCCGTGATAAGGGGACACGATCTCTGCTTTGACAAGACGTGCCAAGAAAACCGCCTCGCAAAATGTGCAGTAGCTGGTTGAGAAAAATGGTTCGAATAATGACCGGGTCGTAGTGTGATGTCATGCTGCAGAATGTGTCAGCAGATTAGATTTGTGGAAATATTATTCTCTCTACGTAGGTATGTGGAACTTGTTTTGCAGAGCCGGACACTATCCTTGTGTTCAAAATCTTCCATGGAATATTCGGAGGAGGAACCCACCTTGCAATGCCGAAGACAATCAGTGCGCCAGACTCATCGTCATTGAAGCCTAGTTTAGGGGCTACTGAGGGAGTCCTGGATTAGGGGGTCCTCGGACGGCCGGACTATATACTTTAGCTAGACTATTGGACTATGAAGATACAAGATTGAAGACTTCTTCCCGTGTACGGATGGGACTCTCCTTGGCGTGGATGGCAAGCTTGGCAATACGGATATGTAGATCTCCTCCCTTGTAACTGACTTTGTGTAACCCTAGCCCCCTCCGGTGTCTATATAAACCGGAGGGTTTAGTCCATAGGACAACAACAATCATACCATAGGCTAGCTTCTAGGGTTTAGCCTCTACGATCTCATGGTAGATCAACTCTTGTAATACTCATATCATCAAGATCAATCAAGCAGGAAGTAGGGTATTACCTCCATCGAGAGGGCCCGAACCTGGGTAAACACCGTGTCCCCCGCCTCCTGTTACCATCCGCCTTAGACGCACAGTTCGGGACCCCCTACCCGAGATCCGTCGGTTTTGACACCGACAATATCCTTTTTGCCTGAATACCGGAGAAGCCGGAACGACCACCCGACAATCCAGGCGTGCGTGGGAACATGGAACAACTTCCAATGAGTTGCATGCATGCCATGTGTCCTTCAGATGTGAACCGCCAGGGGCACCTGCATAATAACACTGTGCCGTCCCTGTCCTTATAAATACACACCTCACCGCGGTCATTATCTCTTCTTCCGCCTCTTCTCCTCGCACCAAAACTGTAGTGCCTCTACTAGCTCGCGTCGACGCCAGAGACGAAGCGCTTAGCTGCTACGACATCTTCAACGCCGTCCTCACGCCGGCCACAGATCTCGTCCTCTCCGCCGCCGCCGTAGGTGTCTTCCGTTGCCAAGTTATGGCGTGTGAGATTGAACTGCTCAGCCTCTCTCTCCATCTCGTCTAGCAGTTCGTCAAGCGATAATTAAAACCTACTTTTTACTGCCTTTTTGATCCATCAAATCCATTCACTTCATCCAAAAGTAGTTTCTTCACTTTCATATCTAGATCTGTCCATGTCTGCATCTCATATCATGCCAAGTATATTCACTTATGTTTCACAACTAGTTAGATTCCTCACGTGTACTTATTCATGGATTCGTACAAATCTCGAACCGACTGTCTTCAAATAAGTGAATGTCTTTGCACTATGAGGTCAATGTCTTCAAACTGATTTATCTTCAAAATCATCTGAGAATGCATATGACCTCTTCCCCTTCCCTCGCACCTTAATGCTGTCACAGGTACATGTCCGTGGGAGAATCCCTTGGTTCTCATAGTCTGCATTCATTTGCAGAGTTTTTGCAGCGTCACATCAACTCTCCTGAAGATAGTTCCCGTCTGACCAGCAAGAGGAAGCCATTTACAGTCTTGAAGCTGTTCAGTCTAAATCCAATGGCCACCGACAAGACTATAAGGAAGGGCGGCATGCAGCGTCGTGGGAATACAACTAAGGATCTACCTCCGGATCTCTTTGAAATGTACAAGTCAGATCCTGAAGAAACCTATGGTGAGCGCAAGACCTGAATCCAATGGATTCGAAGATACTGGGCCGAAGAATGGTTCAAGTACAAATTTGTGACTGCTGAATATGCTGAAAAGAATGCTATCAAGCGTCCATGGGGAGATATTTTGTACCGAAATCTACAGCCCAAGTCCAAGCCCGAAGCCATTGCTCAAGGTTTTTATCCGTGCATGGTCCGAGGGCCACAACCAGAAAACGCCGACCCATCATCTTTGTTATGGTGTCGTGATGACATTCTCTTCAAGTGCGACTATCAGTTTGCAAAAGAGTCAGCTAAGAAGAACAAGAAGGACCTTGGACTCAATTTCAACCCTGGTCCGTCTGCTCCAAGGGTTGATGGTACCCGCGATGCCAATCCCAATGAAATCGGTCCCTTCTACAACCTCGAAGGCCTCATCACTCACATTACTGTACAGGGGGCTATGGTGGATCACTCAGCTGATGATGCAGATTCTGATGAAGCGCTAGCTCCACCTCAGTCGCAGAAGCAGAAGAAATCAAAGGCTTCAAAGCCCTCTGCCGCATCGAAAGTTTCGCGTGTGAAGCCATTGGCAACTGCACCTCCTGAACCCAGTGTGCAATAAGAAGATCTCTCTCATGTCTCCAAGAAGATGGAGAAGCCCAAGAAGAAGAAGCCCATGAAGATTTCTGGGCATGAACTTACTCCAGCTGCCGTTCTGCGAAACAACGATGAAACCATTGATCTCTCCAGTGATGAAGATCTTGGTGATGATGCCCTTGAGATGCTGATTAAGAGCAAGCAAGAGGCGAATATCTTCAACGATCTGCCCCTCTTTGATGTGGATATTGTGAACCACTTCATCGATGAATGGTTTGATGACTCGAGCCTCAACATTATGATCTTTAGCTGCCAGTTGACATCAGCGTCACCTTCCACGGAGCCATTGCTAATGAGTTGGCCTTGGCTCAGAAGATTGTCGAGCTGAAGAACAAAATTGATTTTGAGAAGGCGCAGTTCAAGAAGAACATGGCAAAGCTCAGCGTGGCAGAGGTTCAAAGCTTCAAGAAAATGTTGCATGAGCTTAAAGAACTGTTTCACGAGAAGCGTGAAGAAGCAAAAGGTTCAAGAGAGCGGATGAAATACTTCGCAGAGAAATGTGTTCAAGCACACAATGAGGCAGAGAAGCGCAAGGCACTGGGGCACCCTGATATCGACCCCAGAGTGGCTGCCAAACAGAAGAAGAAGTCTGTTGCGGCCCGAACTGAAGCACCACGACAGGAAGAACCTCGCATTGTCTTCCCTACTAGCATGACAGGCTCGAAGCCTAAGGTCACCTCAGCAGCTTAAGAACTGAAGAAAATCAGGGCAACTGAAGCTGACGCCAGGAAGCGAAAGCACAAAGATGCTTCTAATGATACTCCATCCAAGAAGAAGCAGAAGACCAAGTCTTCAAAGAAAGAGCATACTGCTGCTGCTGCCTCTGAGCCCCTTGTGATTGAGCCAATTTCTGTTGCCCGTCCTGCCTCCACGAGCCAAGAGCATCGTCTAGTGATTCAGGAGCCTGCTACAACAGAGGCCCCTGAAGATGAAGAAGTACCAGCTATTGACCCCACCACAACTTAAGACATTGGTCGTGAAGACAATGTAGAAGATGATGAAGTAACATCATCGCCTGTTCTTACGAACAGCAAACTCATCAGCATTGGTCGTCCTCTGATGCCAATTGCTCAGGATGATTCGTGGGTTGATCACCCCCAACAAGTCACCCCCATTCAAGATGAAACTCCCAGAACTCCAACCCCTCAAGTCACCACTCCGGTGCTTGACGACGACTACATGGTGCAGACCACTCCATCACCATAGGCGTCGCCGGCATTCCGCAGGCTTCGCAAAGGCCCTAGGCCACATGTCACCATGTCGAGCATTCCAAAAGGAGAAGTGCAACAAAGCACAGTAGCACGCGAAGTGTTTCCTGATGCCACTCCCACTGCGAATGTCTCCGAGTCTGAAGCCAAAGCTGCTGAAGACATTTCGGCTGCATCAGCCGAAGAAAATCAAGAACCACGTTAAGAAGAAGAAAGAGTTGCCACACCCCCTACCACTAAAGAAGTCATTCTCGAGGAGAATGTGTCTGTGCCTGACCCTCCTGTCATTGAAGACACTAAGGTTGAGAACACTGAGGCTGCTACCAACAATGATACTGAAGCCAATGATGTTGTCATGGCTCAAGATAATGTGGAGCTTGAAGCCAATGTTGTGCCTGAAGCCCATGTGGATGCTGAAGCCACTGTTCCATCTCCTAGGACTTACATAATTGAACAGGCCTTCGATCATGGACAGCTGGTCACTGTGAAATGGCCAATCATGGTGCCTCCCACTGCTCCCGGACCTTAGTATGACTATCATGTGGAGAAGAGGCCATAGGTTCAGAAGCCAAAGCCCAGGCTGCCAAGGCTTCCCGGAGTTGCAACCTCCCCAGGATCGTTCAATGTGAACAGCTTTAGAGCCCACAACACCTTCTTTGATAGCACCAAGAATCCTTACTCGAAGCCAAAGATCTCTTCCGATCGCTTCTGGAGCTATCAGCAGCGCAGCTACTACTCATGCATCCTATACTGTAACACCCACAATGCGGCTATATCTCCCACGTGTCGGGGCACGACTTAGAGGCATAGCCGCATGGCAGGCTTGTCGCAAGAGGGGTAATCTTTACACATCCCATGTACTGAATAAGAAAGGGATAAAGAGTCGGCTTACAATCACCACTTCACGCAATACATGAACAATCCATACATCATCCAAAGTACAATCAAAGGTCCGACTACGGAACCAAAATAAAGAAAGACAACCCCAAATGCTAGATCCCCGATCGTCCCAACTAGGATCCACTACTGATCATCTGAAAAAGAAACATAGTAATGGCCCGAATCCTCATCGAACTCCCACTTGAGTTCGGTATCGTCACCTGCGCTGGTATCCTCGGCACCTAAAACTGTTTGGAAGTATTCGTGAGTCACGAGGACTCAGCAATCTCACACCCGCGAGATCAAGACTATTTAAGCTTATGGGTAGGAAAGGGGTAGTGAGGTGGAGCTGCAGCAAGCACTAAGCATATATGGTGGCTAACATACGCACATAAGAGTGCAAAGAGAATCAACGCACGGTCGAGAAGCTATAAGTGATCCTGAAGCTACTTACGTTCAAGCATAACACGAGACCGTGTTCTCTTCCCGGACTCCGCCGAAAATAGACCATCACGGTTACACACGCGGTTGATTCATTATAATTAAGTTAGATGTCAGGTTCTCTACAATCGGATATTAACAAATTCCCATCTGCCACATAACCGCGGGCACGGATCTCGAAAGTTTATACCCTGCAGGGGTGTCCCAACTTAGCCCATCACAAGCTCTCATGGTCAACGAAGGATATTCCTTCTCCCGGGAAGACCCAATCAGTCTCGGAATCCTGGTTACAAGACATTTCGACAATGGTAAAACAATACCAGCAAAGCCGCCCGATGTGCCGACAAATCCCGATAGGAGTCGCACGTATCTCGTTCTCAGGGCACACTGGATAGGTCAAGCTACGAGTAAAACCAACCCTCAAGTTGCCCTGAGGTGGCCCCGCAGGCTGCCCATTTCGGACCAACACTCAGAGGAGCACTGGCCGGGGGGGGGGTTTAAAATAAAGATGACCCTTGAGTCTGCAGAACCCAAGGGAAAGGTATATGGTGGTAGGTAGGCAAATGGTAAAACCAAGGTTGGGCCTTGCTGGAGGAGTTTTATTCAAAGCGAACTGTCAAGGGGTTCCCATAACACCCAACCGCGTAAGAAATGCAAAATCAAGGAACATAACACCGGTATGACGGAAACTAGGGCGGCAAGAGTGGAACAAAACACCAGGCATAAGGCTGAGCCTTCTACCCTTTACCAAGTATATAGATGCATTAAAGTAAATAAGATATAATAATGATATCCCAACAAAATCCATGTTCCAACAAGGAACAAAACTTCATCTTCACCTGCAACTAGCAACGCTATAAGAGGGGTTGAGAAAAGCGGTAACATAGCCAAATAACGGTTTGCTAGGAAAGGTGGGTTAGAGGCTTGACATGGAAATATGGGAGGCATGATATAGCAAGTGCTAGGTATCGCGGCATAGCAATAGAGCGAGCAACTAGCAAGCAAAGATAGAAGTGATTTCGAGGGTATGGTCATCTTGCCTGCAAAGTTCTCAGAGTTTTCGAAAGCTTGATCCTCGTAAGCGTACTCAACAGGTTCCTCGGTCACGTACTCGTCTCCTGGCTCTACCCAAGGCAAGAACACAAGCAAAGGAACACCAATCAACCATGGTGCAATGCACAAGCAACATGATGCAAAACATGGCAAGATATGCAAGACATGATATGCAATGCATATGCGTGCTTCGGAAGGGAAAGAATGAACAAGTCACCAACTTGTCAAACCAAGTGTGCCGCTGGAAAGATAAGATGATTTTGGTCGAAATTGATATAAAGATCACCGGAAACGGATGCATGGTTTGAAAATGGCAAGCAAAACAAGAATGACACAATTCTGCGATTAACAGCACGATGCCATCTAGAATGCAACAAGAAACTAAGATACTGCACTCCAACATAGCAACAAGGCATATGGAAGTGATTTACAAGAGATGCTTGACAAAGCATGAACACTGAGCTACGGCTAAATCCCACTAGAACAGGTTCAAACAAGCATGGCAAAAGTGCAAAAGATATTAGCTTCACAGACTTAGTGAAAATACTAACATGTCAAAAACAACATCAGGAAGCAATGTTTAGAGCAAGCAAACATCATGCTACAGGAACATATCATAGCAAACAAAGGCATCGCATGATTCCACTAAAAGCATAGATCAAAAGTCCCTTACTGACGATGAGCCAAAAAGGCACAAAAGATATGATGGAACCCATGTAAACATAGCAAGTTTTATTAACAGTTTCAGACTTAGCAGAATAACAGAGCATGGCATAGATAGAATTATGAAAGCAACTTTGCGAGCTCAAAACACTCACCACAAAGCATTGCATGACAGTATAAGCATGTCAACAGCAAGATGACATGTTCATGAAGCTAACCATGGCAAGAGCAAGTTCATAGGATGCATGGATCACTAGCAACAACCATGGCAATATTGATTAACATGTTAACATTCTGCCAAGAACATTTTATAACAAATGTAGAGCAAGCACAAGACATGCTAGAGCACTCCATAATTGCAAACAGGGGCATGGATGGATAGAGCATAACCGCATGTTCAAAATAACCTTACTAAAGCAACTCAAAACAAGCATGGATCTCACTGTAGCATCATGTTTACAAGGCATCAAAATAATAGCAGGAAAAGGACTTTGCAAAATCCTAAGTCCCTGAAAACAACAACATTGCGGAGGCTACTTTGCATGCTTGTGCTAGTCACCACATAGATCAAAAAAATACAAAGCAAGCACCTATGCAAATATGGCATGTCATAGTTCAAAACTCATGTAGACCTGAAGCTCATACGATGCACACATCAAATGCAACAAAAATGACAAAACCTCATAAACTGATAAGTACCAGCAGTTAACATTTTATAGCACTCTTGCATCAATGAAAATGGCATCATAATAAGCATGCATGGAAATGCTACTGGCATCAAGATCTCAACGAGACGAACAAAACGACATATCATATGCATCATTTGGAGCAACGAGCGCAGAGATACAATGCGATGAACATGGCATAAAAATAACAGAGAGCTCTAGAACTTAGTGGAATTTCACCTCCGCGAAAGTCAACGCGGGACGAGGTGGTTCCGGGACGGAGTGGATTGGGACACGGGGAGCGTTTGGTTGGGGCACCCGATGGATCCGGTCCGGCGACGACTCCGGCGAGGAGGTGGGGAGGCACGGGCGAGCTCCGGCAAGGTGGCGCGCCGGCCGACGGTGGAAGAAGGCGGCGGGGCGAAGGTGACAGAGACCCGCGGCGGCGGTGGCTCGCGGTGGCCGAGGCGCTGCGGCGGCGGGGATGGCGCGGCATGGGGCAGCGGCGGTGGTCGGCAAGCGGGGCGACAGAGCACGGGGCGGAGGCGCACGCCGGCGAGGCGGCGGTGGCCGGCGAGCGGGGCGGCGGAGTGCGGGGGCACGGCTCGGTCGGCGGTGGGCCGGCGCGGGTCCGCAACAGGCCCGGTGGGCCGGCGGTGGGTGGCAGTGGAGCGGGACAGGTGGCACACTCTGGTTGGACGGGACGCGGCGGCGGACGCGTCTGGCGCCGTCCGGACGTGTCCGGCGCGGAGGGAGACGGAGGATCTAGGGTTTAACCCGAATTTTTGAAGGAGGAGGCCTTTTTATAGGTAGAGGGAGTTTGGAGTGTCCAAATGAGGTGTAGTTTTCTCCCACACGATCGTGATCCGATGACGGAGGACATGGAAGTGGTTTAGATGGGTTATTGGTCTGTTTTGGAGGGGTGTTGGGCTGGAACACACAAGAGGCTTTCGCGGTTACCCGGTTAACCGTTGGAGCATCAAACGGACTGCAAATGGAATGAAATTTGATAGGCGGTCTACCGATGGTGTACCAAGGCCACTTGGCAAATCTCGGTCCATTCTGAGAATGTTTAACACCCACTCACGAAAAGAGACAAAAGGGGTGCGCCGGTGCATGTGGGAGTGTCGGATTGCGAAACGGACAACGGGGAAAATGCTCGGATGCATGAGATGAACACGAATGCAAATGTGATGCACATGATGACATGATATGAAATGCATGACATGAACAAAATGCAAAACGAAGAGAAAACCCAACCACGAAGGGAATCTCATAACTTAAAGCCGAAAATGGCAAGAGTCGGAGTTACAAATAAGGCAAGTTACATCCGGGGTGTTACAACACTCCACCACTACGAGAGGATCTCGTCCCGAGATCTAGGACTGAAAGAACTCTGGATATTCAGAACGGAGGTGATCCTCGCGTTCGCAGGTGGCTTCTCGGTCGGAATGGTGTGACCACTTCACTTTCAAGAATTTTATTGACTTGTTGTGAGTCTTGCGCTCGGTTTCTTCAAGAATAGCAACAAGATGCTCATGATAAGACAAATCTTCTTGAAGATCAATCTCTTCAAAGTTGATGGTGCGCTTAGGAGTCTTGAAGGACTTGCGAAGCTGTGACACGTGAAACACATCGTGCACATTTGCGAAGTTGGACAAAATCTCAAGTTGATAGGCGGGGTCGCCTCTTTTGCCAATGATCTTGAAAGGACCCACGTATCTAGGGGCAAGCTTCCCTTTGATACCGAAGCGACGAGTACCTTTCATTGGAGAGACGCGGAGGTAGACATGGTCTCCTATCTCGAAAGCCAAGTCATGGTGCTTGCTATCATAGTAACTCTTCTGGCATGATTGCGCGGCTTTGAGATTTTCATGGATGACTTTACACATTTCTTTAGCTTCTGTGATCAAGTCGTTGCCAAGAAGTTGGCGTTCACCAGTCTCTGACCAATTGAGAGGAGTACGACACTTTCTGCCATAGAGAATTTCGAATGGGGCCTTGCTCGAACTCGCTTGGAAGCTGTTGTTGTAGGAGAACTCGGCAAATGGAAGACAATCTTCCCACTTCATACCAAAGGAAATGACACAAGCCCTGAGCATATCTTTAAGGATTTGATTGACTCGCTCGACTTGGCCACTAGTTCGAGGATGGAAGATTGTGCTGAAGTGAATGTTGGTGCCCGTGGCCTTCTGAAAGGAATCCCAGAACTTGGAGGTGAAAATGCTTCCATGATCTGACGATATCAATTGTGGAATGCCGTGCAAAGAGACAATCCTAGAGGTGTATAGCTCTGCCAGCTGGGCTGCTGTGATAGATTCTTTGATTGGAAGGAAATGAGCCACTTTAGTAAGCTTGTAAATGACAACGAAGATAGCATCATTTCCACGCTTGGACTTGGGAAATCCAGTAACGAAGTCCATCTCGATATGATCAAACTTCCATTTTAGAATATCAAGAGGTTGGAGGAGACCAGCTGGCCGTTGGTGTTCTGCTTTCACCCTTCTGCAGACATCACATTCATTCACGAATTGAGCAATTTCTCGCTTCATTCGAGTCCACCAATACGACTGCTTGAGGTCATGGTACATATTCGTACTTCCAGGATGAATGGGTAGAAGGGAATTGTGCGCCTCATTCATAATGACTTTCCTTAGATCACCTTTAGGAACCACAATCCGGTCCTCGAAGAAGAGAGTGTCTTTGTCATCAATGCGATATCACTTGTATTTGGGTTGGCTCTTGGCAATCCCATTTTTCACATTCTTCACCATGGAATCCAGGAGTTGTGCCTCACGAATTTGATCTTCCAAAGTAGGAGAGACTTGGAGTTTGGCAAGAAATCCTTGAGGAACAACTTGGAGATTCAGTTTGCGGAAAGCTTCACAAAGGTCCGGTTGGAAGGGCTTGAGAATTAAGCTGTTGCAGTAAGCCTTCCTGCTCAAAGCATATGCAATGACATTGGCCTTGCCTGGAGTATATTCAATACTTAGATTGTATTCTTGAATCATTTTGACCCAATGAATCTGCCTGAGGTTGATGTTGGGTTGAGTGAAGATGTACTTGAGGCTCTTATGATCTGTGAATATGTCCACTTTCCTTCCCAACAAGAGATGTCTCCACATTAATAATGCATGGACAACTACCGCCAACTCAAGGTCATGAGTGGGGTAGTTCCTTTCGTTGGGATTCAACTGACGAGAGGTATAAGCCACAACTTTCTTCTCTTGCATTAACACATCACCGAGACCTTGTAAGGAGGCACCACAGAAAACTTCAAATGGCTTGGATTCATCACGAGGAGTCAAGACAGGAGCTATGACCAGTTTCTCTTTGAGGGTGTTGAAAGCAACGTCACATTCAGGTGTCCATACATACTTGACATGCTTCTGGAGGAGGTTGGAAAGAGGCTTTGCAATCTTAGAGAAATTCTCAACGAATCTTCGAGAATAGCTTGCAAGCCCAAGAAAACTGCAGAGCTGCTTGACATTCTGAGGAGGTTCCCAATTCATAATTGCAGACACCTTCTCGGGATTAACAACAATGCCCTTGGCGGAGATGATATGACCAAGGTAAAGAACTTCGTCAAGCCAGAACTCACACTTGGAAAACTTCGCATAGAATTGATGCTCTCTGAGTTTGTCGAGTACCAATCTCAAATGCTTGGCATGATCCTCCTTATTCTTGGAAAAGACCAAGATATCATCCAGATACACCAGGATGAAATCATTTCTGTAAGGGTTGAAGATGAACTTCATCATGCGAGAGAACGTTGGAGGAGCATTGACAAGGCTGAAAGACATGACATTATATTCATAAGAACCATAGCTTGTTCTGAATGTTTTCTTGAGGATATCTTGTTCACGAATGCGAATCTGATGATAACCCATACGGAGGTCAAGCTTGGAGAATACTTGGGCACCTTTAAGTTGCTCGAATAGCTCATTGATGTTGGGAAGTGGATACTTGTTCTTTATTGTCTTCTTGTTCAATGGGCGGTAGTCGACACAAAGTCGGTCCGTGCCATCCTTCTTCTGGACGAAAAGAACACCACAACCCCAAGGAGATGAACTCGGTCTGATCAGACCTAGATGCTCTTGTTCATCGAGCTGTTTCTTCAATTCCTTCAATTCCTTTGGTCCAAGCTTGTAAGGACGCTTGCAAACAGGTTCCGTGCCAGGCTCAAGATCGATAACAAATTCAACTGGCCGGTGAGGAGGCATTCCCGGAAGCTCTTCTGGAAAGACGTCTTGATATTCACAAACGACTGGAATCTGAGAGATGGCATTCAACTCGCCTTTCCCATTGAGAGAAAATAGTCGAATGGTTTCGTCCCGAGCGGCATAGATGATCACCTCCTCAGAAGAGTGTGTCAATTAAATTTCTCTGGCAGCACAATCGAGCAGAGCCTTGTGCTTAGAAAGCCACTCCATGCCGAGAATTAGATCAATATCCGAGTCACCAAGAACCATTGGAGAAGACAGAAATCTATAGTCTCCCATCTTGATGGAAATATCCGGAACCACCAAACTGGCACTCAACCGTTTCCCAGAGAAACGATATCCATGGGTTTACCCAAATGAGAAGAAGTGAATTGATGCTTGGAAAAAAATGGTCTTGACATGAAACAATGCGATGCACCAGTATCAAATAAGACTTTTGCAGGAATAGAGTTAACTGGAAGGTTACCCATGATCACTTCTGAAGAATCCTCTGCCTGAGTTGCGTTCATCATGTTCACCTTAGCATGCTTGGGATTATGCTTGAACACTGCATTGCTGGCAGATCTCATAGGAGGAGGAGGCGGAAGGCGCCTTTGGTTGAAGCACTTGTTTGCATAGTGCCCTTTCTACTGACACTTGTTGCAAGTAACCTCTGAGAGCGGACGGTGATAAGGAGAACTTGACCTTGGAGTTTGAGGCTGGGCTTTGTTCTGATAGCCTGGGTTGGGTGGGTGGGAAGATCCATTGACACCTTTGCTCTTTTGCTCGTAGGGCTAACGAAACGGAGGAGAAGGAGGCAACCAGAACTTTTGTTGCTTAGCTGCCACTTGCGATGAAGAAGAAGATTGAACTGCATCCCTGACTCTCTTCTTAGATGCCTCATGATACGTCTCCAACGTATCTATAATTTTTGATTGCTCCATGCGATGTTATCTACTGTTTTGGGAAATATTGGGCTTTATTATCCATTTCTATATTATTTTTTGGACTAACCTATTAACCGGAGGCCCAGCCCAGATTTGCTGTTTTTTGCCTATTTCAGTGTTTCGAAGAAAAGGAATATCAAACGGAGTCGAAACGGAACGAAATCAACTGGAGAAGTTATTTTTGCAAGGAAAGCTACCAGATGGACTTGGACCCCATGTAAGGAGAGAAGGGAGGTTCCCACGAGGGTGGGGGGGTGCGCCCACCCCCCTAGGGCGCGCCCCCTACCTCGTGGGGCCCCCGAAGCTCCACCGATGTACTTCCTGTACCCATATATACCTACGTATCCTAAAACTTCCAGAACGCACAATAGATCAGGAGTTCCGTCGCCAGAAGCCTCCGTAGCCACCGAAAGCCAATCTTGACCCGTTCCGGCACCCTGTCGGAGGGGGAATCCCTCTCAAGTAACCATCTTCATCATCCCGGTGCTCTCCATGATGAGGAGGGAGTAGTTCTCCCTCAGGGCTGAGGGTATGTACCAGTAGCTATGTGTTTGATCTATCTCTCTCGTGTTCTTGATTTGGCACGATCTTGATGTATCACGAGCTTTGCTATTATAGTTTGATCTTATGTTTCCCCTCCCCCTCTTCTCTCTTGTAATGAATTGAGTTTCCCCTTTGAAGTTATCTTATCGGATTGAGTCTATAAAGATTTGAGAACACGTGATGTATGTCTTGCCGTGCGTATCTGTGGTGACAATGGGATACCACGTGATCCACTTGATGTATGTTTTGGTGATCAACTTGCGGGTTCCGCCCATGAACCTATGCATAGGGGTTGGCACATGTTTTCGTCGTGATTCTCTGGTAGAAACTTTGGGGCACTCTTTGAGGTTCTATGTGTTGGTTGAATAGATGAATATGAGATTGTGTGATGCATATCGTATAATCATACCCGTGGATACTTGAGGTGACATTGGAGTATCTAGGTGACATTAGGGTTTTGGTTGATTTGTGTCTTAAGGTGTTATTCTAGTACGAACTCTAGGGCTGTTTGTGACACTTATAGGAATAGCCCACGGATTGATTGGAAAGAATAACTTTGAGGTGGTTTCGTACCCTACCATAATCTCTTCGTTTGTTCTCCGCTATTAGTGACTTTGGAGTGACTCTTTGTTGCATGTTGAGGGATAGTTATGTGATCCAATTATGTTAGTATTGTTGAGGGAACTTACACTAGCGAAAGTATGAACCCTAGGCCTTGTTTCAACGCATTGCAATACCATTTACGCTCACTTTTATCATTAGTTACCTTGCTGTTTTTATAATTTCAGATTACAAATACCTTTATCTACCATCCATATACCACTTGTATCACCATCTCTTCGCCAAACTAGTGCACCTATACAATTTACCATTGTATTGGGTGTGTTGGGGACACAAGAGATTCTTTGTTATTTGGTTGCAGGGTTGCTTGAGAGAGACCATCTTCATCCTACGCCTCCTACGGATTGATAAACCTTAGGTCATCCACTTGAGGGAAATTTGCTACTGTCCTACAAACCTCTACACTTGGAGGCCCAACAACGTCTACAAGAAGAAGGTTGTGTAGTAGACATCAAGCTCTTTTATGGCGCCGTTGCCGGGGAGGTGAGTGCTTGAAGGTATATCTTTAGATCTTGCAATCGAATCTTTTTGTTTCTTGTTTTAGCACTAGTTTAGTCTATAAAAGAAAATTACAAAAAAATGGAATTGAGTTTGTCTCGTACGCTTCATCTTTTTAATATCTTTCGTGAGTATGATGGAAAGAAAAATTGTGCCAAAGTGTTAGAAGAAGAATGCATTAAAATGTTTGGCACTAAATCTTTGAATAATGAGCATGATTGCAATGTTGTTAGTATGAACTCCTTGAATATCCATGGTACTAATGATGATTGCACTAGTTATGATGAAAATGTCTCCTATAAACATGTCAATTTTTGTGGAGTGCATTGGGTTTGCAAGTACACACCAAATAGGGAAGATAGATATCGCAAGAGGCATAAGTACTTAGAAACTAAATTGTTGCAAGAAAGTCTTGATGATTGCGCTGAAAGATTCAATATTTTTCGCGCCCCTTGTGAACTTTGCAATGAGCATGGTCATTTAAAGCTCCAATGTTATTTGTTTCATGATCAAGTCGTGTCCAAACATTGTGATAATTTGATTACCCTTGAGCATCATAAAGAGCTTAGCCTTCTTTTGGGTTATGAACAAATGGAACGTATAACTAAGGGTATTCCAAATCTTAATCTTGATATATTTCTTGATTTTGATCTAGAGAATATTTATATGTATTGTGCGGTGAATTGCATTGAAAATCCTTATATTGCCAATTACATAAAGAAAAGAAAACAAATAGAGGATGAAGAGAATACTAATGAAAGGTAAGAGACTTCCCAATATACTCCTATTATTTCTTATGATGAATCAGGTAACGAGGAGGAGCCTCCTATTCAACCAATCTCATTAATAAGGAGCTCCAAAAAGAGGATTGAACCCACACATGATGTGGTGAAGAAGAAGAAAAGAAAAAGGAAGAGAGGTAAAAATATGTCTCTCCCAAATAATGCTGCCCCTATTACTATTGTGCCTCATGAAAATATAATTATGGAAGGTAATGATACTTCTTATGATCTTGAAAATCTTTTTGGCACTTGCTTGGAAGAATATGATAATTGCTATACTATTGGTGCTATCCATACTATTAATGATGAGAGTGATTATGCTTATGATATGAAAAGGCCCAAGCTTGGGGATTCTATGTTTGATGAAGATGATGTTTTTGAGAATATATTTGCTGCAATTAATGTTTGTCCCAAGCTTGGGGATGCTACGTTTGATGAAGATGATATTTTTAGTCTCCCAAGTTTTGATATGCAAATTTATAATGATGATATCATCCCTCCTACTTATGATGATTATTGTGATGATACTTATGCTATAAAAAGTAGTGATTATATTTATAAAACTTGTCATGATTATGGTCACCCCTTCTCTGAACATTACTCTTTTAATGTGGAAACAATTTATAGTATTCGAGTTTCTTATGATACTCCCACTATTCCGAATGAGAAGAATTTTGCTTATGTGGAGAGTAATAAAATTTCTATGCTTATGCATCATGAAAATAATACTTTAGGTGCTGGTTATATTGTTGAATTCATTCATGATGCTACTGAAAATTATTATGAGGGAGGAATATATGCTTGTAGGAATTGCAATAATACCAAGTTTCCTCTCTATGTGCTTAAAATCTTGAAGTTTTGCTTGCTTTACCTTCCTATGCTAATTGATTATTGTTTCCATAAGTTGTTTTCTCACAAAGTCCCTATGCATAGGAAGTGGGTTAGACTCAAATTTGCTAGTCATATTCTTCATGATGCTCTCTTTATGTTTCAATTCTTATCCTTTATGTGAGCATCATTGAAATCATCATGCCTAGCTAGGGGCATTAAACGATAACGCTTGTTGGGAGGCAACCCAACTATATTTTTGTTCCTTGATTTTTGTTCATGTTTAGTAATAAAAAATTCATCTAGCCTCTTTTTATATGTGGTTTTATGCTTTTAACTAGTGTTTGTGCCAAGTAGAACCTTTGGGAAGACTTGGGGGAAGTCTTTGTGATCATGCTGTAAAAAACAGAAACTTTAGCGGTCACGAGAATTGCTGTCATTTTTATTTGGAGAGTGCTATTTAGTTAATTATTTTTTCCGATGATTAATAGATAAATTCCTCAGGTCCAGAAATTTATTTGAGAATTTTATGAGTTCCAGAAGTATACGTTTGATTCAAATTACTACATACTATTCTGTTTTTGACAGATTCTGTTTTTCATGTGTTGTTTACTTATTTTGATGAATCTATGGCTAGTAAAATAGGGTATGAACCATAGATGAGTTGGAATAAAGTAGATATTACACCAATGTAAATAAAAGAATGAGTTAATTACAGTACCTTGAAGAGGTGTTTTGTTTTCTTTCGCTAACGGAGCTCACGAGTTTTCTGTTAAGTTTTGTGTTCTGAAGTTTTCAAGTTTTGGGTAAAGATTCGATGGACTATGGAATAAGGAGTGGCAAGAGCCTAAGCTTGCGGATGCCCAAGGCACCCCAAGGTAATATTCAAGGACAACCAAAAGCCTAAGCTTGGGGATGCCCTGGAAGGCATCCCCTCTTTCGTCTTCGTTCATCGGTAACTTTACTTGGAGCTATATTTTTATTTACCACATGATATGTGTTTTGCTTGGAGCGCCATTTTATTTAGTTTTGCCTACTACTTGAATAAAATTTCAATATCTTAAATTCTTAAATATTAGAGAGATATTCACATAGTTGCATAATTATTCGACTACTCATTGATCTTCACTTATATCTTTTGGAGTAGTCTGTTGTTGCTCTAGTGCTTCACTTATATCTTTTAGAGCACGGTGGTGGATTTGTTTTATAGAAACTATTGATCTCTCATGCTTCACTTAGATTATTTTTTTAGTCTTAATAGCATGGTAATTTGCTAAAAATCCTAATATGCTAGGTATTCAAGAATAATAAAATTCTCTTATAAGTGTGTTGAATACTAAGAGAAGTTTGATGCTTGATGATTGTTTTGAGATATGGAGATGGTGATATTAGAGTCATGCTAGTTGAGTAGTTGTGAATTTGAGAAATACTTGTGTTGAAGTTTGTGATTCCCGTAACATGCACGTATGGTGAACCGTTATGTGATGAAGTCGGAGCATGATTTATTTATTGATTGCCTTCCTTATGAGTGGCAGTCGGGGACGAGCGATGGTCTTTTCCTACCAATCTATCCCCCTAGGAGCATGCGCGTAATACTTTGTTTCGATAACTAATAGATTTTTGCAATAAGTATGTGAGTTCTTTATGACTAATGTTGAGTCCATGGATTAACGCACTCTCACCCTTCCACCATTGCTAGCCTCTCTAGTACTGCGCAACTTTCGCCGGTACCATAAACCCACCATTTACCTTCCTCAAAACAGCCACCATACCTACCTATTATGGCATTTCCATAGCCATTCCGAGATATATTGCCATGCAAATTTCCACCATTCCGTTTATTATGACACGCTTCATCATTGTCATATTACTTTGCATGATCATGTAGTTGACATCATATTTGTGGCAAAGCCACCGTTCATAATTATTTCATACATGTCACTCATGACTCATTGCACATCCCGGTACACCACCGGAGGCATTCATATAGAGTCATATCTTGTTCTAAGTATCGATTGTAATTTTTGAGTTGTAAGAAAATAAAAGTGTGATGATCATCATTATTAGAGCATTGTCCCAGTGAGGAAAGGATGATGGAGACTATGATTCCCCCACAAGTCGGGATGAGACTCTGGACGAAAAAAGAGAGGCCAAAGAAGCCCAAATAAAAAAAGAGGCCATAAAAAAAGAGAAGGCCCAAATAAAAAAATGAGAGAAAAAGAGAGAAGGGGCAATGCTACTATCCTTTTACCACACTTGTGCTTCAAAGTAGCACCATGATCTTCATGATAGAGAGTCTCCTATGTTGTCACTTTCATATACTAGTGGGAATCTTTCATTACAGAACTTGGCTTGTATATTCCAATGATGGGCTTCCTCAAAATGCCCTAGGTCTTCGTGAGCAAGCAAGTTGGATGCACACCCACTAGTTTATTTCGTTGAGCTTTCATATACTTATAGCTCTAGTGCATCCGTTGCATGGCAATCCCTACTCACTCACATTGATATCTATTGATGGTCATCTCCATAGCCCGTTGATACGCCTAGTTGATGTGAGACCATCTTCCCCTTTTTGTCTTCTCCACAACCACCATTCTATTCAACCTATAGTGCTATGTCCATGGCTCACGCTCATGTCTTGCGTGAAGATTGAAAAAGTTTGAGAACATCAAAAGTATGAAACAATTGCTTGGCTTGTCATCGGGGTTGTGCATGATTTAAATATTCTGTGTGGTGAAGATGGAGCATAGCCAGACTATATGATTTTGTAGGGATAGCTTTCTTTGAGAAGACATAATTGCTTAGTTAGTATGCTTGAAGTATTATTATTTCTATGTCAATATGAACTTTTGTCTTGAATCTTATGGATCTGAATATTCATACCACAATTAAGAAGAATCACAATGAAATTATGCCAAGTAGCACTCCGCATCAAAAATTCCGTTTTCATCATTTACCTACTCGAGGACGAGCAGGAATTAAGCTTGGGGATGCTTGATACGTCTCCAACGTATCTATAATTTTTGATTGCTCCATGCTATGTTATCTACTTTTTTGGGCAATATTGGGCTTTATTATCTACTTCTATATTATTTTTGGGACTAACCTATTAACCGGAGGCCCAGCCCAGATTTGCTGTTTTTTGCCTATTTCAGTGTTTCGAAGAAAAGGAATATCAAACAGAGTCGAAACGGAACAAAATCAACTGGAGAAGTTATTTTTGGAAGGAAAGCTACCGGATGGACTTGGACCCCATGTCAGGAGAGAAGGGAGGTGCCCACGAGGGTGGGGGGGCGCCCACCCACCTAGGGCGCGCCCCCTGCCTCATGGGGCCCCCGAAACTCCATCGACGTACTTCCTGCACCCATATATACCTACGTATCCTAAAACTTCCAGAACGCACAATTGATCGGGAGTTTTGCCGCCAGAAGCCTCCGTAGCCACCAAAAGCCAATCTAGACCCGTTCCGGCACCCTGCCGGAGGGGGAATCACTCTCCGGTGACCATCTTCATCATCCCGGTGCTCTCCATGACGAGGAGGGAGTAGTTCTCCCTCGGGGCTGAGGGTATGTACCAGCAGCTACGTGTTTGATCTCTCTCTCTCTCCCTCTCTCGTGTTCTTGATTTGGCACGATCTTGATGTATCGCGAGCTTTGCTATTATAGTTCGATCTTATGTTTCTCCTCCCCCTCTTCTCTCTTGTAATGAATTGAGTTTCCCCTTTGAAGTTATCTTATCGGATTGAGTCTTTAAAGATTTGAGAACACTTGATGTATGTCTAACCGTGCGTATCTGTGGTGACAATGGGATACCACGTGATCCACTTGATGTATGTTTTGGTGATCAACTTGCGGGTTCCGCCCATGAACCTATGCATAGGGGTTGGCACATGTTTTCGCCGTGATTCTCTGGTAGAAACTTTGGGGAACTCTTTGAGGTTCTATGTGTTGGTTGAATAGATGAATCTAAGATTGTGTGATGCATATCATATAATCATACCCGCGAATACTTGAGGTGACATTGGAGTATCTAGGTGACATTAGGGTTTTGGTTGATTTGTGTCTTAAGGTGTTATTCTAGTACGATCTCTAGGGCTGTTTGTGACACTTATAGGAATAGCCCACGGAATGATTGGAAAGAATAACTTTGAGGTGGTTTCGTACCCTACCATAATCTCTTCGTTTGTTCTCCGCTATTAGTGACTTTGGAGTGACTCTTTGTTGCATGTTGAGGGATAGTTATGTGATCCAATTATGTTAGTATTGTTGAGGGAACTTACACTAGCGAAAGTATGAACCCTAGGCCTTGTTTCAACGCATTGCAATACCATTTACGCTCACTTTTATCATTAGTTACCGTGCTGTTTTTATAATTTCAGATTACAAATACCTTTATCTACCATCCATATACCACTTGTATCACCATCTCTTCGCCGAACTAGTGCATCTATATAATTTACCATTGTATTGGGTGTGTTGGGGACACAAGAGATTCTTTGTTATTTGGTTGCAGGGTTGCTTGAGAGAGACCATCTTCATCCTACGCCTCCTACGGATTGATAAACCTTAGGTTATCCACTTGAGGGAAATTTGCTACTGTCCTACAAACCTCTACACTTGGAGGCCCAACAATGTCTACAAGAAGAAGGTTGTGTAGTAGACATCAAGCTCTTCCAACACATAATTATTTCCTTTGCCATTTATTTTACTTTGCATCTTTATTCCCCTTTATCATAAAAATACCAAAAATATTATCTTATCATATCTATCAGATCTCACTCTCGTAAGTGACCATGAAGGGCTTAACAGCCCCTTTATCGTGTTGGTTGCAAGGTTCTTATTTGTTTGTGTAGGTGCGTGGGACTTGAGCGTGATCTCCTACTAGATTGATTCCTTGGTTCTCAAAAACTGAGGGAAATACTTATGCTACTTTGCTGCATCACCCTTTTCTCTTCAAGGGAAAACAAATGCAATGCTCAAGAGGTAGCAAGAAGGATTTCTGGCGCCGTTGCCGGGGAGATTTGCGCCAAGTCAAGTCAAGATTTGACTCCAGACAACGAGTCATTTTTGGCGCCGTTGCAAGTCAAGACATACCAAGTACCCATCACAAACTCTTATCCCTCACATTACATTGTTTGCCATTTGCCTCTCGTTTTCCTCTCCCCCACTTCACCCTTGCCGTTTTATTCGCCCTTCTTCTGTTCGTATTTTTGTTTGCTTTTATGTCTTACTTGACTCGTTTGCTCGTTTGGTTGGAATAGTTGTTTATTTATTACTAAACAGAGAACCTAAGATCCATGGATCCTCATCCACTTTCTAATCTTTTAAAGAGATCCAATTATGATGAACCAATTGCTAGTGAGTTTTGTGCACTGGATTATCTTTATGAGGTTTTGCTTGAAATTCGTGAATCTGAAAAGTGTGATGAATTACTTTATGAAGCGATTCACAATAGATCTTTGAATAAAAAGCATGATTGCAATGATTTTATTATAAGTTCTATTTATGTAAATTGTGCTAATGATATGCAAAACCCTAAGCTTGGGGATGCTAGTTTTGCTATGTCCTCTACTTGTTGCAATGATCATGATTGGGGTGATTCTTCTTATGATCTTGAAAATTTATTTAAGCCCCATGATGAATATGAGATTGATAATAGTGTTTGCAATATTATTGAAAGTGGGTTTGGAATAGTGTCAACTTTAGATCCCACATATTTGGAAAATGTTCAATCTTATGAAATCTCTGATAAAAGTGGGTTTGGAGAGGTCATGACTTTAGTTAATGTTAATCCCACTATTTTGGAAGAGTGTCGACTTTGCATGCATGTGGATCGTGTTGAAAATATTTTACATGATAGCTATTTTGTTGAATTTGCTTATGATCCTACATGTAATTATTATGAGAGAGGAAAATATGGTGGTAGAAATTTTCATGTTACTAAATTACCTCTCGTTATGTTGAGATTGCTATTGTTTCTTTCCACTTCCTTGCATATGCTAGTTTTTGCTTGCGATGATAATATGTTTTCCTATAACATGCCTATGCATAGGAAGTATGTTAGACTTATATGTGTTTGTCACATGTTTTATGATGCTCTCTTTGTGCTTCAATTCTTGTCTTTCATGTGAGCATCATTGAAATATTATGCCTAGCCATAAGGTTTTAAAGAAAAGCGCTTGTTGGGAGACAACCCAATATTTTTCATTGCTGTTATTCAATAAATAATTTATCTAGCCTCTGTTTTGGTTGTGTTTTTTGTGTTTAATTAGTGTTTGTGCCAAGTAGAACCGTTGGGAAGACTTGGGGAAAGTCTTTTTGATCTTGCTGTAAAAAACAGAAACTTTAGCGCTCACGAGAATCGCTGCCATTTGTATTTGGAAAGTGATATTTAGTTAATTATTTTGGAAGATAATTAATAGATAAATTACTCACGTCCAGCAATTTATTTTAGAATTTTTGGGCTTCCAGAGTTTGCGTTAGGTACAGATTACTACAGACTATTCTGTTTTTGACAGATTCTGTTTTTCCTGTGTTGTTTGCTTATTTTGATGAATCTATGGCTAGTAAAAGAGTTTATAAACCATAGAGAAGTTGGAATACAGTAGGTTTAACACCAGTATAAATAAATAATTATTTCATTACAGTACCTTGAAGTGGTGTTTTGTTTTCTTTCGCTAACGGAGCTCACGAGATTTTCTATTTTGAGTTTTGTGTTGTGAAGTTTTCAAGTTTTGGGTAAAGATTTGATGGATTATGGAACAAGGAGTGGAAAGAGCCTAACCTTGGGGATTCCCATGTCACCCCAAGGTAAAATTCAAGGACACCAAAAATCCTAAGCTTGGGGATGCCCCGGAAGGCATCCCCTCTTTCGTCTTCGTCTATCTGTAACTTTACTTGGAGCTATATTTTTATTCACGACATGATATGTGTTTTGCTTGGAGTGTCTTGTATGATTTGAGTCTTTGCTTTTTAGTTTAACACAATAATCCTTGATGTACACACCTTTTGAGAGAGACTCACATGATTTGAAATTTATTAGAATACTCTATGTGCTTCACTTGAGGGCAGGCCTAGCGCAATGGTGAAGTCCTCCCCACTTGTGCCAAGAGGTCCTGGGTTCAAACCAGCCTCTCTGCATTGCACTTTGCAGGGGTAAGACTAGGTTCCTATAATCCCTCCCCAGACCCCACCTTGTGTGGGAGCTTCTATGCACTGGGTCTGTCCTTACTCTATGCGCTTCACTTATATCTTTTGAGCTATATAGTTTTTGCTCTAGTGCTTCACTTATATCTTTTAGAGCACGG
Source organism: Triticum aestivum (assembly GCF_018294505.1). Taxonomy (NCBI): domain Eukaryota; kingdom Viridiplantae; phylum Streptophyta; class Magnoliopsida; order Poales; family Poaceae; genus Triticum; species Triticum aestivum. The sequence goes on along the minus strand of NC_057806.1, from coordinate 308,525,068 downwards.
TGGTGGATTTGTTTTATAGAAACTATTGTTCTCTCATGCTTCACTTATATTATTTTGAGAGTCCTTTATAACAACATGGAAATTTGCTATAATATAAAAACTTTGATAGAAGTGCATTGAATACTATGAGAAGTTTGATACTTGATAATTGTTTTGAGATATGGAGATGGTGATATTAGAGTCATGCTAGTTGAGTAGTTGTGAATTTGAGAAATACTTGTGTTGAAGTTTGTGATTCCCGTAGCATGCACGTATGGTAAACCATTATGTGATGAAGTCGGAGCATGATTTATTTATTGATTGTCTTCCTTATGAGTGGCGGTCGGGGACGAGCGATGGTCTTTTCCTACCAATCTATCCCCCTAGGAGCATGCGTGTAATACTTTGTTTCGATAACTAATAGATTTTTGCAATAAGTATGTGAGTTCTTTATGACTAATGTTGAGCCCATGGATTATACGCACTCTCACCCTTCCACCATTGCTAGCCTCTCTAGTATCGCGCAACTTTTGCCAGTACCATAAACCCACCATATGCCTTCCTCAAAACAGCCACCATACCTACCTATTATGGCATTTCCATAGCCATTCCGAGATATATTGCCATGCAACTTTCCACTGTTCTGTTATTATGACACACCTCATCATTGTCATATTGCTTGCATGATCATGTAGTTGACATCGTATTTGTGGCAACCACCATTCATAATTCTTCATACATGTCACTCATGCATCATTGCACATCCCGGTACACCGCCGGAGGCATTCACATAGAGTCATATTTTGTTCTAAGTATTGAGTTGTAATTCTTGAGTTGTAAGTAAATAAAGTGTGATGATCATCATTATTAGAGCATTGTCCCAGTGAGGAAAGGATGATGTGGACTATGATTCCCCCACAAGTCGGGATGAGACTCCGGACGAAAAAAGGGAGAGAAAAGAGGCCAAAAAGAAGAAAAAAAGAAAGAAGGCCCAAATAAAAAAGAAAAAAATGAGAGAAAAAGAGAGAAGGGACAATGCTACTATCCTTTTTCCACACTTGTGCTTCAAAGTAGCACCATGATCTTCATGATAGAGAGTCTCCTATGTTATCACTTTCATATACTAGTGGGAATTTTTCATTATAGAACTTGGCTTGTATATTCCAATGATGGGCTTCCTCAAAATGCCCTAGGTCTTCGTGAGCAAGCAAGTTGGATGCACACCCACTTAGTTTCTTTTGTTGATCTTTCATATACTTATAGCTCTAGTCCATCCGTTGCATGGCAATCCCTACTCACTCACATTGATATCTATTGATGGGCATCTCCATAGCCCGTTGATACGCCTAGTTGATGTGAGACTATCTTCTCCTTTTTGTCTTCCCCAGAACCAGCATACTATTCCACATATAGTGCTATATCCATGGATCATGCTCATATATTGCGTGAAGATTGAAAAAGTTTGAGAACATCAAAAGTATGAAACAATTGCTTGGCTTGTCATCGGGGTTGTGCATGATTTAAATATTTTGTGTGGTGAAGATAGAGCATAGCCAGACTATATGATTTTTTAGGGATAACTTTCTTTGGCCATGTTATTTTGAGAAGACATAATTCCTTAGTTAGTATGCTTGCAGTATTATTATTTTTATGTCAATATTAAACTTTTATCTTGAATCTTTCGGATCTGAACATTCATGCCACAATAAAGAAAAAATACATTGAGAAATATGTTAGAAAGCATTCCACATCAAAAATTATTCTTTTATCATTTACCTACTCGAGGACGAGCAGGAATTAAGCTTGGGGATGCTTGATACGTCTCCAACGTATCTATAGTTTTTGATTGCTCCATGCTATTATATTATATATTTTGGATGTTAATGGGCTTTATTTGACACTTTTATATCATTTTTGGGACTAACCTACTAATCGGAGGCCCATCCCAAATTGCTGTTTTTTTGCCTATTTTAGGGTTTCGAAGAAAAGGAATATCAAACGGAGTCCAAACGGAATGAAACCTTCGGGAACGTGATTTTCTCAAAAAACGTGATCTAGGAGACTTGGGGTGGCCGTCAAGAAAAAAGGGAGGAAGGCACGAGGCAGGGGGGCGCGCCTACCCCTCCTGGGCGTGCCCTCCACCCTCGTGGGCCCTCTGTTGCTCCACCGACGTATTTCTTCCTCCTATATAAGTCCACGTACCCCCCAAACATCCAGGAGCACCACGAAAACCTAATTCCACTGCCGTAACCTTCTGTACCCGAGAGATCCCATCTTGGGGCCTTTTCCGGAGCTCCGCCGGAGGGGGCATTGATCACGGAGGGCCTCTACATCAACTCCATGGCCTCTCCGGTGATGTGTGAGTAGTTTACTTCAGACCTACGGGTCCATAGTTATTAGCTAGATGGCTTCTTCTCTCTCTTTGGATCTCAATACAAAGTTCTCCTCGATCTTCTTGGAGATCTATTCGATGTAATCTTCTTTTGCGGTGTGTTTGTCGAGATCCGATGAATTGTGGGTTTATGATCCAGATTATCTATGAACAATATTTGATTCTCCTCTGAATTCTTTTATGTATGATTGGTTTATCTTTGCAAGTCACTTCGAATTATTAGTTTGGTTTGGCCCAGTAGATTGATCTTTCTTGCAATGTGAGAAGTGCTTAGCTTTAGGTTCAATCTTGCGGTGCTCGATCCCAGTGACAGAAAGGGAACCGACACATATTGTATTGTTGACATCGAGGATAAAAAGATGGGGTTTATATCATATTGCACGAGTTTATCCCTCTACATCATGTCATCTTGCTTAAAGCATTACTATGTTCTTATGAACTTAATACTCTAGATGCATGCTGGATAGCGGTCGATGTGTGGAGTAATAGTAGTAGATGCAGAATCGTTTCGGTCTACTTGTCGCAGACGTGATGCCTATATACATGATCATACCTAGATATTCTCATAACTATGCTCAATTCTACCAATTGCTCGACAGTAATTCGTTTACACACCGTAATACTTATGCTCTTGAGAGAAGCCACTAGTGAAACCTATGGCCCCCGGGTCTATCTTCCATCATATTAATCTTCCAACACTTAGTTATTTCCTTTGCCATTTATTTTAGTTTGCATCTTTATTTCTCTTTATTATAAAAATACCAAAAATATTATCTTATCATATCTATCACATCTCACTCTCGTAAGTGACCGTGAAGGGCTTGACAACCCTTTATCGCGTTGGTTGCGAGGTTCTTATTTGTTTGTGTAGGTGCGTGGGACTTGAGCATGATCTCCTACTGGATTGATACCTTAGTTCTCAAAAACCGAGGGAAATACTTATGCTACTTTGCTGCATCACCCTTTCCTCTTCAAGGGAAAACCAACGCAGTGCTCAAGAGGTTGCATCTTACAATAAACATTCGAACAAGGATGAACGAATGAATTCCAAAGTAAATCAACACATGTCCATTAAGTTGAGAAGCCACTTAGATCAAGGTAGATGAATAAAGCAACAAGGTACGGATATGAACAAAGAAGTGGTAAGGATTACCCAATCACAAACCAAATATCTGCGGGAAGAAATACTAGAGCTACTTGAATTCCCACCCATAAAACTCCCGAAATTTTCTGGTTATGCCATTGTGTCGGTGTACAAAAAGAGGGGTACACTTTTTGTACCCCTATAACTGTGCACGGGCAGTCTGAGCCACGGGCACCACCACACCAAGCAAGGCAAGGGAGGTGAGCCAGGGTAAGACCGAAGCTCAAGAGAATTACGACGCCAAGGCCAAGACCACGGAGAGCAAAGGGGACGAAGCGGACTCCCCCGGCAAGATCCTTGCCGGGAGACAGTTCTAGCAGCCATGGCAAGACCCTTGCCGCGGCGACTCGTCCCGCACCTATGGAGCGAATCACCCTTGAGTCCACTGCCCCCAAAGGGAAAGGATTCGGGAGACATCCCCGTGGCAGCATGCAGATCTTCGTGAAGACATTCAAGATCAGATACGCACTAAGGAGATGACAAACCTTGGCGGGATCCCAGCCGAGGAAGACCACAAGGCCCCCGGCAAGCGCCTTGCCAAGGATGACGGCAGGCGCCTCAGCAAGACGCTTGCCAGGGCCCCAGCAAGGCCCTTGCCGAGGACACCCGCAAGGCCACCATCAGGCCCATGCCGACTGAGCCTTCACCACCGCATGCATGCAGCTGCCGACCCAACCAGCTGGGCAGGCACCTGCGTGGAGGCATGCAGATCTTCGTGAAGACCCACCACTGCGCCATCTCAGCTGCCTGCCTACCTACGTGGCATCGCAGGCGTCGCTGGCTAGGGCACGTGTCGACACAAGAAGGAGCGGCGACGGACGAGGAAGATCTCTCCCCCGTCCCCGATAAAGCAAGGACACCTAAGCAAGACGCATTAAATGCACCTTGTCATGTAATGCAAGGGATAACCTCGCATCACTGTTCCCTTTCCACCTCCTGTGTGCCACTGTGGCAACCCCTTTTTCTATAAAAGGAGGCCCGAGGCGACCAGGAGAAGGATTCAGCTTTTTGGAGCTCCTCACGCCCCATAGCTAGCTCAAGAACATAGATATCCAATCCACCAAAGCAGGAGTAGGGTTTTACGCATCCTTGCGGCCCGAACCTGGATAAACGAACCGTGTGCTACCTGCTTGATCCGCTCTTCTCACGACCCCGTGCCCCGCTAACCGTAGTAGGGATTCTCGTGATCCCATAGGTGTCGTTGCACACCGACATCTCTGGCGCACCAGGTAGGGGTTCGCAGTTGTGAGAATCGGCTCTAGCAGTTAGTTCGGCGCTTCTTCATCATCATGGCGCCCAAGAAGAAGACGACGGTGGCGGTTGGCCAGTCGGAAGCCGGACAGCCCGTCCCGACGCGGGCGAGCAGCGGACCGGTCGTAGAGAGGACCCGGGGCGCTGCTCGCGAACACCAACACCATCCCAGCAGCCGGAGTTTGGGAGGCGGCGATGTTTGCGCGCCTGGTAACGGGCCACACGTCGCGAAATCCAAAGGCGGAGCCAAGTCTTTCGCGGGTGGAGCGGGGCCTTCCAAGGTCATCGCCGCCCCGCCCGAAGGCGACGCGAGGGCCTCCAAGACCCCCACACCAGCGTCAACAGCACGCTCCTCCCAGGCAGCGCGCGACGAATGGCGTAATCACGCCGAAGATCCCATGCGTCGCCACGGGAAGAGCCCTGAGCGCCACTCCCGGGACGTAGAAGACCTGCCCACTCGCCGAGGCGCTGGTGAAAATGGCATGCGACCGTGGGGTCGTGATGGAGCTCCTTCTGACATGTTCAGAAGTCGAAGCGCGTCGCGGTCCGTGCAGGTTTCGCTGCCACCGACGCCAGCAGAGGCCCTGGCGCGCGCGCAGTTGCTCCTCAACTTTCCTCCCACTACGGGGAAACTCGATGAGTGCAGAGCCACTATCCGAAGCCTTGTTGCGGTGGCCAACAAAGACGAACCAAGTCCGGTGGGGCCCCCGGGACGACGCTCCGATGGAGTCCCGCGGACCAGTGGCGGAAAAGCCGGCGGCGCCGCGACCACGGTTCATTCACCTCTTCCCCATCCGGTACCGCAGACGCCGGCTCGTCGCGACGTTGCGGGCGACGCCATCTCCATAGCGTCGTCTGACCCACGGACCCAGTATGACCAGCACCAAGTTCTTCGGGAACGAGCCCATGAAGACGCTCGAACCACTATCGAGCGCCGGCGCGGAGCGCGCCACCAGTCAGACAGGCGAGCAGGGCCTGCTATGAACCACCCGGCCCCGGAGAGCCCTGGAGGCCTACCTTACGAGATAGGATGTCCAGCTTTTACCCGTGAGCTGCAGCAGTTCCAGTGGCTCACTCACCGCACCTTCAAACCTGACGTTGGCAAAAAGTACAGTGGCAAGACTCACCCGTTTGAGTTCCTCAGCATCTACACCATCACGATGCAAGCCGCCGGAGCCCGCGACGATAAGGTGCTTGCGAATTACTTTCCATTGGCTCTTAAACCCAACGCCATGTCATGGTTGATGCACTTGCCGGTAGACTCTATTTCCTCCTGGTCGGATTTGTGCCATGAGTTTGTGGGCGCCTTTACTGGGGGTCACCAAGCCTATGGCCAAGCAAGCGACCTGCATGTCATTCCCTAGAAGGGAGGCGAGAGTCTGCGCAAGTATATACAGAGGTTCAGCCGGGTACAGTACAATATCCCTGATGTTCACCCTGCCGCCATCATCAGCGTGTTCCATCAGAACGTGCGTAACCGCAAGATGCGCGAAGAACTGGCGATGAACAAGGTGAAAGATGTGGCAGAACTCTATGTTCTTGCTGACAAATGTGCCCGAGCTGAAGAGGGAAGGAAGTACCCCGGCGAAGATGCCGGCGTGGAAACCGACTCCTCAGAGGAGGATATTGCCGCCCCGGTGAAGAAAGGTCGGCGCCACAACAGGAAGCGCAAAGGTAAAGCTGTGCTTGCCGTCGAGGGATCTGGCGACTCCAGCTCCGCCAAGAAAACCAAGGTAGATGACCCCGGCAAGGAAATTGCCGGATGTGTCACCTGCCGGGCCTTGGCGGCTGCCGAGAAGCCAGGAAACTCCGACAAGCAATACTGCAAGATCCATCACACCAAAGGCCATGATCTCCAGAACTATCGACAGGTAGAGCTCCTTGCTGAGAAGCAGAGGGCTGAATATGAGAGGCGGGACAAGGAGAAAGGCCAGGACAGTGCTGAGGGGTCCGGCAAGAAGCGTGACGGCCAGGCGGGCCGTCGCGGCAAAGATAAACAACAGGAGAGGCCCGCCCGAGGCCGTGACAAAAAGCCAGAAGACGATGATCACGAAGAGGACGATGAGTCTGGTGACCAAGGATTTCAAAAAGCTACAGAGGCCATGTGCGTCGATGGCGGTGCCTCGCTGCATACCTCTCACCGCCAGCTTAAACAGTGGGCGCGTGAGATTACAGCGGCAGAACCGTCGTTTGATGCCCAAAGGCCGCTGAAGTGGTCCAGCACACCTATCATTTTTGACACTGAGGATCACCCTGATCGCACTACTGCAGTCGGGTGCTTGCCATTGTTGGTTTCACCAACAATACACAACCTCAAGGTGACAAAGATGCTAGTCGATGGCGGGGCCGGTCTGAACTTAATCTCGCCTGCCGTGATCGAGAAATTGCAGATTCTTGATGAAGACCTAGAAGAGACGGGCACGTTTCAGGGGGTCAACCCGGGAAGAAGTCAACCTAAGGGAAAGGTCACGTTGCCCGTGACTTTTGGGAGCGATCTGAACTACAGGACATGAAGGGTTGTGTTCGACATTGTCAAGATCCCCTTGCCTTACAACGGGATCCTTGGCTGCCCAGCGCTGGCCAAGTTCATGGCGGTGTCACATTACGCCTACAACACCCTAAAGATGCTGGGGCCTGTGACGATCATCACCTTCCCATCAGACAAGAAGGATGCGCTAATTTGCGCCGACCAACTCTATCAACAAGCAGTTGCAGCAGCCGCCACTGCCAAGGCGCTTGCTCCTGCCGCTGGAGCCCCGGGAAGGCAAAAGAAGAAGACCGGTGAGACCTCAGGCACCCACTCCGGCAAGCGCACCTCTTCAGAGTGTAGCGCTCCCGTCGAGGACATGCCAGAGAGCTCCGCCGACAGAAACAAGAAGTCCAGGGCCACACCGCCGGGAACCAAGAAGGTTTCTGTCAAGGAGGACGACACGGGAGGAGCTTTTACCATAAGCTCCACCCTTGACGACAAATAGGAAGACGCGCTCGTCACCTTCCTGCGGGCGAATGTCGATGTGTTTTCCTGGCAAGCATCCGACATCCCCGGTGTTCCCAGGAAGGTGATTGAGCACCACCTTGCTGTATGTCCTCATGCGCGGCCCGTCAAGCAGAAGGTCAGAAAGCAAGCTTTGGAACGACAAGAGTTCATCACAGGGGAGATCCGGAAACTGGAAGCAGCGGGTTTGGTAAGAGGAGTGCTCCATCCAATGTGGTTGGCCAATCCGGTGGTAGTGCGCAAGGCAAATGGGAAGTGGAGGCTGTGTATTGATTACACAGATATTAATAAGGCTTGTCCCAAAGACCCTTTCCCGTTGCCATGCATCGACCAGATTGTTGACTCCATAGCTGGGTGTGATCTGTTGTCATTCCTCGATGCCTACTCCGGCTACCACCAGATCTTCATGACAAGGGAAGACGAAGAGAAAACGACATTCATCACCCCATGTGGTATGTATTGCTTTATACGGATGCCTTTCGGGTTGAAGAGTGCTGGTTCGACATTTGCAAGGGCGGTCCAGATTGGTTTTGAACCCCAGCTCCATAGAAATATGGAAGCTTATATGGATGATATAGTGGTCAAAACCAAGAACAGGGCAACCCTCATATCAGATTTACAAGAAACATTTGCAAACCTACGCAAGATCAGTCTCAAGCTGAACCCTGAGAAGTGCGTCTTCGGCATCCCGTCTAGCAAGCTTCTCGAGTTCTTTGTGTCACATCGTGGGATAGAGGCCAATCCGGACAAGATCAAAGCTATAGAGCAGATTGAAGCGCCCAAGCGAGTCAAGGATGTGCGTCGGCTTGCTGGTTACGTTGCCGCCATGAGGAGGTTCATTTCCAAGTCCACCGAGCGCGCCCTTCCCTTTTTCAAGATTTTGAAAAAGGCAGGCCCGATGGAGTGGACGCCAGAAGCCGAAGCAGCATTGCAAGATTTGAAGAGGTACCTCTACTCCGCGCCAATACTAGTTGCGCCTAAGCCACAGGAACCGTTGCTGCTGTACCTGGCGGCAACGAACCAGGTGGTCAGGGCTGCACTAGTGGCACAGAGAGAAATTGATGATGAGGTAATAGCAGCAACGGAGCCCGATGCCACCGATGCCGAGACGACGCAGCCGGTTGGAGTGCCGCCAAGGAAGAAGATGATGCAGCACCCGGTCTACTTTGTTAGCTCCCTTCTGCAGGGGGCTAGATCAAGGTACTCCGGTGTGTAGAAACTGCTCTTCGGCCTTCTTATGGCCTCGAGGAAGCTGCGTCACTACTTCCAGGCGCATGAAATCACTGTTGTCACTCGCCTCCCTCTGCAACGGATATTGCACAATCCAGACACAACAGGAAGGATCGTAGAGTGGGCACTAGAACTGTCCAGCTTTGGCCTCAAGTTTGAGAGTACCTCGACGATTCAAAGCCGAGTCCTGGCGGAGTTCGTTGCAGAATGGACCGCGACGCCTGACGAAGAGACCCAAGAGACTGCTCTCCCCGGCAAGGAGGCAAGCTGCGACTGGATCATGTACTTTGATGGAGCTTTCTCCTTACAGGGCGCCGGGGCTGGCGTACTGCTTGTCGCGCCCACCGGAGAGCACCTCAAGTACGTGATCCAGATGCACTTCCCCAAGGAGGTGTCAACAAACAATATTGCTGAATATGAGGGGCTGCTTGCTGGTCTTAGGATCGCGGCAGACCTCTGAATCAAGAAACTCATCGTCAGGGGCGACTCACAACTTGTCGTCAAACAAGTCAACAAAGATTACCAGAGCCCGTTGATGAAGGCCTACGTCGATGAAGTGAGAAAGCTGGAAGAGCGTTTTGATGGTATACAGGCGGAGCACGTTCCCCGAGCGGAGAACGACATCGCCGATTACCTGTCAAAGCGCGCTGCGCTCAAGCTACCTGTGGAACCAGGTACCTTTGTGCTTCAGCTAACTCAACCATCCGTTGATCCATCAACAGAGCAAAACAAGAGGACGAAATCAGGGCCCGGCAAGTACTTTCCTGCCGAGCTCCCTAGAGCCGTCGGCAAGGATGTTGCCGGAGATACTGAGCCCGCCACGGGACGGCTAGCTTCGGCGGAGCATCAAGCTCTTGCCGTCGAGACAGCCGCTCCTGTAGCGGAGGAAACACCTTTAGTCCTCGCTGTTGAGCCCCAGGCTCCAGCATGGGGACAGCATACCGTCCGATTCCTCCAAACAGGGGAACTTCCTAATGAGCAGGAAGAAGCGGAAAAAGTAGCCCGTCGCTCTACTATGTACCAGTTCGTCGATGACGTCCTGTACAGAAAGAGGCCAAACAGCGTGAATTGAAGTGTATCCCTCGAGAGGAAGGACTGGGGCTGTTGGCGGAGATACATGGAGGCATATGTGGATCCCACATCGGGTCAAGGGCCCTTGCTGGCAAAGCATTTCGACAAGGCTTCTTCTGGCCCACCGCCCTCCAGGATGCGACGACACTAGTCACCAGGTGTGAAGCATGTCAGTTCCATTCAAAGAAGTTTCATCAGCCAGCTCAAGCCCTTCAAACCATTCCTCTCTCCTGGCCTTTCTCGGTCTGGGGGCTCGACATACTGGGCCCTTTCCCTCGTGCTGTCAGGGGCTTTGAGTACTTGTACGTTGCAATCGACAAGTTCACAAAGTGGCCAGAGGTGGAAGCAGTGAGGAAGGTCACAGCTCAGTCAGTCGTCAAATTCTTCAAGGGACTAGTGTGTCGTTTTGGTGTACCCAACAGGGTCATCACCGACAACGGTACACAGTTCACAAGCCGCACCTTCATGCAATATACCCAAGACCTCGGCAGCAAAGTCTGTTTCGCTTCCGTTGCTCACCCACGAAGCAATGGTCAAGCAGAGAGGGCAAACGCTGAAGTACTGCGAGGCTTAAGGACAAAGACCTTTGACAGGCTGCGCAAGAGTGGAAGGCGCTGGATTGATGAATTGTCGGCGGTTCTTTGGTCAATCAGAACGACACCGAATCGAGCCACCGGCCAGACACCCTTTGACCTGGTATACGGGGCAGAAGCAGTTCTCCCCACGGAACTCATATACGGGTCACCTTGAGTACTCGCTTATGACGAGCTTGAGCAAGAGCAATTGCGGCAAGACGACGCAATGCTCCTTGAGGAAGATCATCTTCGGGCGGCTGTGAGAGCAGCGCGCTACCAGCAAGCCTTGCGCTGCTACCATAGCCACAAGGTTCATGCCCGAAACTTTGAGGAAGGTGACCTTGTTCTTCGGCGCGTTCAATCGGCCAAGAATTCCAACAAGTTGACGCCGAAGTGGGAAGGCCCTTATCGGGTAATACGAGTCACCAGGCCCGGTGCAGTCCGCCTAGAGACCGAAGATGCCATTCCGGTGAGTAACTCCTGGAACATTGAGCATCTTCGCAAGTTTTACCCATAAGGCGCGGCTTGCAGGGCCCCCCAGCAAGCCACCTTTTGTACGAGCCTTGCCGATGACGCATGTAACCCTTTGTACAAAGCCAGGCACAGACCCTAAGCATAAGTAAATGAAGCGCTGGCGCCCTGAGTTATAGCATGCATGCTAGGTCGAGTCTCGTCCTTGGTTAGGGTTGATAGTGCTTAGCGGTGACTAACCCCTAGCTTAGAGGTCGAGTGTGCGTCTCCTTGTCTTTCTTTTGTCTTCTTTGGTTCCCAGGACACACGGATATCCGTGCCGAACCACTTGGGGAGGAAAAGAAGATGAACAGACCAGCATCTAGCCCCCGGCAAGCCATTATTGCCGGGGGCTGCAAGAGCGAAGATTCACCCACGACGAACCAGGGTTGCCGGGGACTGCAGCTTCAGATAAGTTCTTCATCCCTTATCATGCATTCCATTATGGACTGAGGTATGTGAAACCTCGTTTTCCCCTAAGCTACCGTGCTCCCCTAACTCTAGGCCCTGGGGCTCGTTCCTGGGGCTAAGTTGGGTCGTAGTCGCGGCAGCGAAATGATGAAACAAGGAGCCTGAACCTGCCTCGTCCCTGCCTCCGCCAAAGGCGTGAGGAAGGTCGAGCAAAGTGGGGAGATGGCAAGGCCTGCTGCCGGGCAAGGAAATGTTTATCTTAAAGATATCAAGGATTTATTCCCTGTCATGGGTTTCACCCACAAACAAATGACCCGGCAAGCATCCCTTTTTCATTAAAAACATTCCACTCAGGTACAGTCCATAGGGAATGAAAAACATGAATGATGGGATTACAAGTTTTAAATTCCACAAAGGCCCGAAGGCTTACAAACTAAAAAGAGATAAGGTGCCCGTAATCCCTTTCTTGTCCCTCTCCTTAGGAGGCAGGTCAAGGAGGCGAAAGGGACGAAAGGAGTGCCTAAGCGAGCTATGGGTGGCAGAAGACAACAAGAGAACATCTTGGTGGCCGTCCAAAGGCTGGATGGTGATGGCAGCGCCGGAAGCAGAGCTCGAAGACGAGGCGGCAGGACGTCAGCATGCGTCGAAGGCGTTGGTGCCCGCGTACTCCGACTTGACGTCCTTGCTGCTCGCCCTCTTCCTCTTCCGCAGCCTCCCAACGCCATCCGCCCAAGGAGATGACCCCGAGAAGTTCAGGGAGCCGGCGACGCGGATGATGGGGTCGCCGGTGCCGCACGGAGCGGCACCAGACACCTAATCGGACCGTCATCCTGTCGCCTACTACCCTCGTCGTCGCTGCCGCTGTCCTCCCCGTCACTCCCGCCCGAGGAGGAGTCTTCACTATCAGAAGAGCTCTCCACGCAGCACCTTGCACGGGTCCCAAAGCACCCGAAGACCTTGACGGAGAGAAGGCCACCCTCCATCAGCTTAAAATGTAGAGTGAGCCCCTCCGTCAAATGGTGGATATGGGCAAACGTCTTCCATCCCCGACGGAGATACATCACGTGAGGGGCGAGGAAGTCTACGCGGGCCCGCGGGCCACTGATCCCGCAGCCCCTCATGTGCAGCCACAACGACTCCGGCGGATCTAGCTCCATCTCCCGCACAAATGGAGTCGGGAGACGAAGACGACGGTGCGGCGGCCGACGCAGCCTGACGAAGAACTCACAAGGGTCGTCCCCAACATGGCCCTCCATTGGAGGAGGAGCTGCTGGTGGAGGCGAGGCCGGTGCGCCACCCTGTCCTCCTCTTCCCCGAGCGCCCCGGCCTCGCCCACGGCCTCGCCCCCTCCCCCTTCCCCTCGCGACTGGCTCTGCCACCGCAGGCGCAGGAGAAGGAGGGACGCGTTGTCGAACGGCGACCCTCGCCGCCACTGTTGAAGGACCGGGGTTCCCTCTCTCCATGACGGATGGAAGGGAGGAGCAGAAGCTAAAGGAAGAAGAAGATAAAAGAATGCGGGACGCCATCCCCCCTCCCTCTCTTTATAAAGGATTGGGTTTGGGGCTTGGCCGCCTCGCTCGGCCAATCAAGACACGGGAGGCGCAGGGAGCTAGGGCCGACCCGCTGCCCCAACCAGCAACGGTCCGGTTTCCCGCCTCCACCGTTTCCCACCCCAAGCGCATGGGAGAACATGTGGCGAACGTGCAGAACCGAGGGCACGGGTGAGGCGACCTCTCCCCACCCCGTGATCATGGGGAGTGGACGCCTCGAGGACCGCGCCTCGGCCCCATTCAGTAAATGGGCCGCGCCTCCACGCCTCCCTCCATTTATGGGGAAGGCGCGAACCGCCCCCTTTACTACGACGAGACGCATGCCTGTGGGAACCAACCACAGGCATGCCGCCCACGTCACACGCACCTCCCCACGCCGCGCCACGCGCGGGAGTCGTGGGAAGCGCAGCGCGTGAAGAACCTTACCGCGGTAAAAACCGCCCTGCCTGCCCGCGCACCGTTTTTGGGCCTAGCCCAGCAACGCGTTGCGCTTATGTGTGGCCCAGGCCCGGGGGCTCCTGTCGGTGTACAAAAAGAGGGGTACACTTTTTGTACCCCTATAACTATGCACGGGCAGTCTGAGCCACGGGCACCACCACACCAAGCAAGGCAAGGGAGGTGAGCCAGGGTAAGACCGAAGCTCAAGAGAATTACGACGCCAAGGCCAAGACCACGAAGAGCAAAGGGGACGAAGCGGACTCCCCCGGCAAGATCCTTGCCGGGAGACAGTTCTAGAAGCCCCGACAAGACCCTTGCCGCGGCGACTCGTCCCGCACCTACGGAGCGAATCACCCTTGAGTCCACTGCCCCCAAAGGGCAAGGATTTGGGAGACATCCCCATGGCAGCATGCAGATCTTCGTGAAGACATTCAAGATCAGATACGCACTAAGGAGACGACAACCCTTGGCGGGATCCCAGCCGAGGAAGACCACAAGGCCCCCGGCAAGCGCCTTGCCGAGGATGACGGCAGGCGCCCCGGCAAGGCCCTTGCCGGGGCCCCGGCAAGGCCCTTGCCGAGGACACCCGCAGGGCCACCATCAGGCCCACGCCAACTGAGCCTTCACCACCGCATGCATGCAGCTGCCGACCCAACCAGCTGGGAAGGCACCTGCGGGGCGGCATGCAGATCTTCGTGAAGACCCGCCACTACGCCACCTCAGCTGCCTGCCTACCTACGTGGCATCGCAGGCGTCGCTGGCCAGGGCACATGTCGACACAAGAAGGAGCATCGACGGACGAGGCAGATCTCTCCCCCGTCCCCGATAAAGCAAGGACACCT